>NC_142767.1:11666666-12875833 GCF_054948205.1 Urtica dioica subsp. dioica | reverse complement strand
AGGGCTCCGAGAGTGCTCGAAGGCGATCGAGAAGCACACGGCTCAGCTCTGCGTCATGGCCGAGGACTGCGACCAGACTGACGTCGTCAAGCTCATCAAGGCTCTCTGCGCCGATCACAACGTCAAGCTCATCGCGCTCCCAAGCGCCAAGACCCTCGGTGAATGGGCTGGGGTAAGAACTATAGGCTTTCGTTCAAGGCCTTTTTTGAACCATACTAGGGTTGATAAAAAATACGAAATGTTGGAATGTAAACTCAATTAGAGGGGGCCAAATAGAGTTTGTTCTTGTGTTGCTTTTATTAGTGGTGTTCTTGTATGAAGACAATGGTATGGATGTTTTTATGTTGATAGAATAAGGAATTGGGTTTTAATCTAGATTTTTGGTTTACATAGTGTTAACCAACCGGTATGTGTTCTTTTGTTGTTAGCAAAAAGAAAATGGGTTTTAGGTACTTAACCAGATAGAATTTTTATATAAAAAAAAAAAAAAAAAAATTGCATTTTGAGCTATCCTGGTTTGGATATGATAAATAAGTACAACCAAGATTAGCCTTTTAAGTAGTATGGTTCATCTCTAAACCCAATTTACGGAGAGCCAAATAGTGCTAGCTCTTGTTTGTTCGTGGTGTTGCTCTTTTATATAAGACAATGCTATGAGATTTTTTTTTTTTTTTTGTTGATAGCAAAGTTTGTTTTGATTTTCACATTATAGCTATGCAAGATTGATGCTGAAGGTAAAGCAAGGAAGGTGGTCGGTTGCTCCTGCCTCGTCGTTAAGGTATGTCAACCAATCGTGTTCATCTTTAATTATTGGGATTTGCTTTGTGTTTTATTTTTTACGCCTTTGTTTTTTTTCCTGTGCAATTGACTTGCGTTGTGCTGTGCAGGATTATGGGGAAGAGAGTGAGGGTCTTCATGTTGTTCAAGAGCATATCAAGTCCCAGTAAATTATTATTTAGTGGAGAATTGAGAGTTTGATGTCCTTTTTCACTTAGGAAGTTTTGAATTCTTTTCTAAATCATTATGCCCCAACTTCGACTATATATTTGATTGTTATCAGCCGCCTTTTTAATTTAAAAAGTTCGGAGTTATTAGAACTTTTCTTGTTGGTATAACGACCAGGGTGTTTTTAAAATTTAAGGTAGTGTTTGGTTTTCATTCCAAAAACTGTTTTTCACTTTTTTAGTTGAAAAAATTGAAAACAAAAAGTGAAAATGTGTTTGTTTTAATTTTTTGGAAAAAATTTTCAAAAAATTTTGAAGTTGTTTTGTAAAAAAGTAAATAAAACTGCAAACAAATAAAAGGTGTTTTTGGAAAAAAATTTATTCTCTTCTCATTCTCCTCATCTTCTCTTTTCATTCTTTCAAAAACAAAAATGAAAATTATACCAAACACTTTTTTCAGTTTTTTCACTTTCTCAAAAACAAAAATGAAAACTGTATCAAACAGCTTTTTGAAAACAACTTCAAAATAATTTTTCAGTACAACTACAAAAATTAGAAAATAGAAAACAAAATTTTTTTGAGTTAACTACCAAACACAACCTAAGCTTTTGATGTTTTTCGAGTTAAACACAAGGTCATGGTGAAAGAAGTACTGAACGTAGATCTGTTTTTTTTTTTAATCTGTAGTAGCATTTTTCTTGAACTTTAAATAGTTTTTGCACTAAAAATTAGACATCCTATTGGTAGAATTATTAAATCTGCATAAGATGTTTTTAGAACAATGCTGAAATAGTTTGCGATTTTTTTTTTTTTTTAATAACAGGGGCCCTCTTTACAACCTCTCCAACCCCTTATAAGGCACCTCGGGAGAGCAAAGAGTACCCCAATAAATTACGTAGAATTTTTTTTTTTTAGCATAAAACCCACTTTGACTGAAGAGTCTTGCTCTTCATTGGACATCTCATCACAAGCTGGTTGTCCACCACTGAGAGCTACATGACATTCATGAATTTTGCCGTTAGAATTCCCAGGAGGACCATGCTGAATTCTGCTTCGACCGCGATTGGGCTGTGATTGGGCTCCTCCACGACCGCCATTAAGACTATGCATCATCGAAAGTAACGATACCTACTACAACCTTGCCCTCTTTGGTGAACGCCGGATCCACTTATGTTATCTACCTTCGCTTCACCTCAATTTAGCATTCACTTCTTCGCTCATCCATCAAATTGCTCAATAGCTGCTCCATTACTCTTGACCGGATGCAAATTAAACTTTGACCACTATTGCCACCCACTTTTGAATATATTCGAGTTCCTCCAAGACAATATCTTGTCGATAATCGCCGTGACGTGTATAATCAACTAGTTTTTCACACCACCAGCCTTATTCAACAACTCATTATCTATGAGGAAGGTCCAACAATATCCATCCGACTTGAACCAGAATTCGCATCCCATCTAAACCCTAAACCTTTGCGAGCTAGAACCCAAGAGCGACATCGCAACTCAGAACAAATTTTGATTGGATTCGCGGGCGCCGTAACAACTACGACACGAATCACATCTGGCCATGCCCCTAGTCGACAATCGGATAACAGTCGGAAAGGTTTCAGATACCACTCTCCACTGAAGAAGACCCTTCCGTTATTGGATTTTGAGTTTCAAATCTTCTGCCAAATCTCATTAATTTAATCGAAGGGAGCTCGTCGAAATTTTTGAAACGCCAATTTGACTGAAAAAGACTCTATCATTCGATCTAGTCCAAACGAGCTCTTCTTTGATACGTTTTTGAACAATATATACATTCAAATTTTATCACCAACTAAGCCACTTCAAATGTGAGAATTTTAATATAGCAAAGGTTTAGAAAACATTAAACAAATAGCCAACAACTGATGTGGCATATGACTTATACCCTTATTATCCTTATTAATTAATTTATTTTATTTTATTTTTTAAATTAAAAATCCAATTTATTATTAAAAATCCCTAATTATCGGGATCTTGGATATATATATATATATATATATATATATATATATATATATATATATCTCTCTCTCTTTGTCTCTTTTTTCACGTTTATTATCTCTCTATCCCTCTCTCATTCTCTTCTTTTTCGTCACATTTTTAGTTATGGACAAAAGCCAAAAACAACAGCAACGCATTTAATAGTTGATTGGATAAATAAGAGCAATTTTGTCTTATTGCTTCGGGTAATAGGTTCGATTGGCTAAATATCAAATATTAGTAAAACATTGGTTATTTCACAATTCTATATTTCATGTTCTCGCCTTCGGAAAGCTTCCGATTTTAAAATTCAACAATATTTTCAAAAATCATCATTCAATATCTCAAGAAACTAGACTAAAATTTCAATACGAACAATAGCATCTAACTCCTCCCTAAAATTTTAATGATTTTTTTTTAATATTACATTTTAATTCTAATATGTGTTCAAGAACTTTAATTTGGACGATCGGTTGCAAAAAAAAAAAAAAATATATGTGATATATATATATAAAAATAAAGTTATAAAATTCGGAGAAATAGACTCAATATCAAACCGATAATCTAAATGTTCATTTATTATTATTATTTGTATTAATGTTATTATTAGAATAGTTGTGATACAAATATTCCTGTTTTTTAGGTTAGCGCACTTGATATTCTTTTTAAAATTAGCTTCCGCGTGTCATTTAACGATTGCTGTTAGGGGTTGTCTTAAAACTTAAGATTCGTTATTTTTATGGTTGAAAGGAAAGAAGTGGTATTTAGGTGTTTACGAGGTTGTATTTATTTTTTTCGTGTTAAAACAATATCAGTTATTAGTCAATAAAAAGTCTAAAATTTTAGAATTCAATAAGCATCTAACTCTTCCCTAAAATTTTAAAAGTTTTTTTTTATAAAAGGGCCCAACCGGGTTCGAACCGGTGACCTCTTGATCTGCAGTCAAATGCTCTACCACTGAGCTATGGACCCAAGGTGTTACGTTTCAAGAAATAACTAATTAAAGACTGATAAGATATTAAGCCAGAAACAACTTTTACCCGGACTTCATTAAATATTTCAATTTCGCAAGATTATCAGCAGAACAGCATATATTTTGCTCCATTGAACCGTTCTTGGATTAGGCTTGAGAAGGTGAGATTTAATATCACTCATAATTGCCATGTATTGCGTCAGCTCATAAATGAGTGACAAAAATGAATAATTTCGTATACAACGAAAGTGGCTCAATACACTTTCAGTTTTCCGCTCCAAGCAAGTTACGAAAGTTCAACATCTTTGTTTCACCTGTGACCAAAGAAAAACCACGAGAAAATATATACATCGTTGAACACGAGAAATTGAAAAAGAAGACCCGATTCTTCAGATAAAAATCACTTAATTCTGTTCCCGGATGACAAAGTTTGAAGCTCAAGTCACTCGATAAAAAACCAGATGCCTGAGCTGAGCCCATTGTTTCAAGATTCGAACCAAGAGCAACCCGGAGTTTTCTTCAGTCCCGAGTCTTTTATCTTCGACCTCGTCTCGCCCGCCTCGCGTAATCGACCGGAGTGGGCGTATATATCAGACAAGACTACGCGATTCGCCGGGTTCCCGGGCTCGAGTCTATCGAGATGGTCCACGGAGATTTCTGCCAGCTCCACGTTGGAATGCATTCTACACGCACCCAACAGCGCTCCCCAGAGCGCGGCGTCCGGCTCCATAGGCATCGTGCCGATCAAGCCCGTGGCCTCGTCGAATAAGCCGGCGCGGCCCAAGAGATCGACCACACAAGCGTAGTGCTCCATATTCGGCTCGACCATCGAGCGGAATATCTCCCTGCCTTGCGCGACCAAGCCCGCGTGCCTGCACGTAAAGTTGGACATTTTAACCGGTTAAAATTAACCGATCGGTTACTTTATATTTTAGAAAAATATAACAGGCTAGGCCACTATAGCTGCAAAATCTGACGTGGCGAAGTTAATTTATGTTATATTTTGGATATTTGTATACTGTTAATTTCTGTTAATGGCTATTTTTGCAAAATCAATAAAACGTTCGCTATTTATCAAAAATTTGAGTTTGTCATGGCTAGTTAGCTACAGAACCCTCTGTAATTTAACGGTTCGGTTTGGTCAATATTGACTAAGCAGTTATTACATGGTTAACCGTGGTTAACCAACAACTTCGAAAAAATATTGAAATTAACGGGTAATCGGTTAACCATTCTAAAAAAGTTACAGTTAATTAGTTAAATCTTTAACCGCTTTGAATGGTTAGTCGTCTAAAACGATTAAAGGGTTTTAACCGGTTAACTATTTTGCCCACCTTTACCTGCACGCAGACAAGACGCTGACGAACGACACGCCGTCGGGACGGACACGGCTTCCCCGCATGAGAGAGAAGAGCGAGACCGCGCGCTCTCCTTGGCCGTGCACCGAGTACCCCGAGAGCATCGCGTTCCAACTGACCGTGTCTTTGTATTCCATTTCGTCGAAGCATTTCTCGGCGAAATCGATCCGGCCACATTTTCCGTACATGTCGACGAGGCAGTTCCCGACGGGCGTGGCCGACGAGAATCCCCTCTTGATCGCGTACGCGTGCAGCGCCGCTCCTCCGGCGAGGGCCGAGAGATGGGCGACGGCCGGGATAACGCTCGCGAGGGTCACCGGATTAGGCTTGAAATTCTCCGAACGCATTCGATGGAAAGCGGAGATGGCTTCGTCGGCGCGCCCGCTTTGCGCGTACCCCGATATTATGATATTCCATGACACTTCGTTCTTCGACGACCGGGGCGTTCCGTCGAACAAAAGATCCGCCGAGGATACGATTCCCCGCCTGGCGTACATCCCGACGAGAGAGTTTGTCACGCGGCTCTCACGCTCGAGACCGGACTTTACGACCTGTCCGTGGACGCTCACCCCTCGATGCAAGTCGTTCAAGAGGCTACAAGCCTGAATCACGCCCACCATCGTGATCGCATCTGGCTTTGTATCGGACGATCGCAATTCGTCGAACGCTTCCATCGCGCGATACGGTTCTCCGATCTGCGCGTAAGCGTTGATCAAGGAATTCCAGGTGACGATGTCTTTCGACGGTAGTTGATTGAGCATTGTTCGTGCGTGACTAAAGAGTCCGCATTTGGCGTACAGGGACAAGATCGATGTTCCCGACAAGGTATCGCTGTCGATGCTTGCCTTGATAGCGTAGCAGTGTACGCTCTTGCCTAAATTTATTTGCGATAAATCTGCACAAGCCGAAAGGACGCTCGACAAGGCCGTTCCATCGGGGAAAAGCTCGTTATCCTGAGTGTCTCTGAAGACCGATAACGCTTCTTCGGGATACCCCGACTGGACAAAAGCTGACAGAAGCGAGGAGCGAGCAATCGAGTCTTTCCGCTGAAGCTTGTGGAACAAATCCGTGGCCCGATTGGTTTCTCCGCACTTTGCGTACATCGTCATGATAGCTGTGGCGACACGAATGTGCGAATCAAGCCCGTCCCTTCGAGCAAAGTCATGTATCTCTTTTCCTTTCTCAAGATCTCTCAGCTCAGAGGCTCCCAAGAGAGCGCTTATGAGCGATACCTCGTTTCTCTTCAGATTCGTGCCTCTTGTGCGATTGAACAGCTCCAAAACCTCGAGGAAACGGCCGTTGAAGGCGTACCCGGACATCATCGTCCCCCAAGAGATGTCATCGCGGCACTTCATCGAGTCGAAGACCCTGCGAGCGACACCGACCTCTTCGCACTTCGAGTACATGTCGATAATGCCGTTGAGAACCGCGGTACTGAAATCCCTCCTGATCGCGTACCCGTGAACGGCCCGACAGGAACCGAGGTCCCCCGATCTAGAAACAGCCGGGACTAAGTTCAACAAGCTCACCGAATTGATCCCCAAACCCCAGGCCTGAACGGCCCTGAAAAACCCAAAAGCCTCTGTAGGGTCAGACCCTTGCGAAAGACCTGCGATCATGGCGTTACAAGCTACGATATCTTTGCTCAGCAATTTATCAAACACCTGGCGTGCGAGCCTCGGGTCGCCCATCTTGCAGTACATGTCGACCAAACTCGTGCCTATGAAGACATCGCATTCCAACTTCCTTCGAGCTATTTCGCGGTGGACCATAATACCCGCTCGCAAATCCAGAGCGCCAGTGCAAGCCTTGACGACGAAGTTGAAGGTGTACTTGTCGGGTCTCAAGCCTTCTTCTTCTTGTTCTGCCATTGAAGCGTACATTCTGAGAGCTTCTGTGTAGCGTTTTGCAGTGACGTACGCTCTGATCACGGTGTTCCAGAGAAGCACACATGGGCTCGAGGCGGAATCGAAAACGGAGCGAGAAGAGTCGCATTTGCTGGAGGAGGAATAGGCGTTGATGAGATGGGTCAGCGTAGAGGAGTCTTCTCTAAGGCCTGAGACTATGACTCGTGAGTGAATTTGAAGAAGAGGTCTCAAGTGCTTGCATGCATTGAGGAGACGAGAATAGGTCGAAGAAGATTGGTTCGCTGGAGAAAACAAAGCTGACGTACGTATAAGAGCGCGGGAATTTGTGGTCATGGCTTTTGCCGGCGGTAACTAGTCGCGATTTATCGAAGCGCGACAAGGGTAATCTCACGGACATTACGTAAAACCAATGATACAAGCTGATTGGTCAGAACTCAGATGATTATTATCACGTCTCACAATTTTAAATTCTGAAACTTGCGAATTGCGATGAGGTAATTAAACTGAAGGAACCAGCCTATCGGTTATCAAATATAGTTGTCCGAAAACATAGAAAGATGCACAAAAGAAAAACTCAGTTTTCTTCATCACTTACAAAATCAACCAATGGTCCAATACGATATGTTTATCGGTCTACACGCATTATTTGTTATTTACCAAGATTAACAGCTATAACCTATAAACCTATATAAACCAAGGATCGAAATACCGTTACCGTTACCGTTCCGAGCCTTCGAATTTACTGGTAACCGCCCGTACCGTAAAGGAATACCGGGGGAAGCGAGAAAAAAAAAGGAAACCGGTACCGTTGAACTTACCGTTACCGTAGAGGAATACCGTCAAATACCGGTATTTACCGAGGGGAATTCAGAAAATAAATATACAAAAAAATATACAAAGTACGTAGGATAAAACAAGTCACAAAATTTCTTCATAAATCAATAAACAAGTTCATCATAACCTTAATCATCACTAACTAATCACAAAATTATCAAATAATTCGGATTAAATCCAAAAAAATTACAAACATCAACACAAAATTTCTAAAATTAAAAACAAGTCACAAATTTATTCATAAATCAATAAACAAGTTCATCATAACCTTAATCATCACTAATTAATCACAAAATTATCAAATAATTCGGATTAAATCCAAAAAAATTACAAACATCAACACAAAATTTCTAAAATTAAAAACAAGTCACAAAATATCTTCATAAATCAATAAACCACTTCATCATAACCTTAATCATCACTAAATAATCAAAAAATTACCAAATAATTCGGATTAATTACAAAAAATTAGAATCATGAACACAAACCTTAAATCAACACTACATTTAAGTTCACAACTATCAATTTATACTTAATCTTCAAAAATTATCAAGAAATTTCAAGTTTTAAACTCAAAATCATCAAAAAATAAAATTTGGCCGGGAAGTGGACCGGGAAACGGGTTACCGGCGGGATCTGGGAAGATTTGGCCTTCGTCGCGTCGGGAAATGGGCGGGACGGCGGGATCCGGTCGGAAACCGGTCGGAAAGCTGGCAAAAATGGTCTGGGTCGCGACGGTTTTCCCGGAACCACCGGAAAGTTCCGGTTTTGGTGGTTCCGGTGCCGGGGAGCTCCAAAAAGGGGGAACCGGACCGGTTCCCGTCCGGTTCCCCCGGTTTTTAAATCCTTGATATAAACATGTAAAATTGACTGCGAAATTTAAGTTATTTTTTATATGATGATTTGAAAAATATGGGAAGACCATTGGCGGCTCAAGGAAATTGGGAGAAAAAAAAGGGCCTTTTATAATTAATTTTTATTAATTTAAAATATAATATATTATAAATTTATCACTAAACAAAACATTAAATACGAAATTAGAAGACAACTCAATATAACAATTACACAAAATCCACTTTTTCTTGCTTTTTGAGATGTAAATTCAGAAATTAAATCTTTACACTCAAGATTGTCTAACTCTTTTTCAATTGACAAAATTGCGAGCCCATTGAGTCTTTCTTGTAGGGGTGGCAATTTGGGGCCGTACACGAGACACGGCACGGTTACGACACGTGTAAATGGGTTTGGGGTCGACCTTAAATGGATCTGGGTCCATCCGTGTCGAACACGATTAACACGATTAAATAACGGGTGAACACGACACGAACACGACAACCTATTCGGACCCAATTAGACACGAATATTAAATGGGTTGTTAATGAGTAAACACGATCAAGACCCATAATCACCCAATGAATTGTGTTTGAACTTCTCTTTTGAATTAAAAATATTATGTTGGTGGTTTAGTTGATTATATGGAGTATTTTTATTAATTACTTATTCTGACTAATTTGCTATTTAATTTGATTTCGAGAATTTCAATATTTTGAAGTAAACATGTCTAAGGGCCTAAACCGATTCGCGCGTTCAAATGAGTTTCGTGGTCTAAATGGGTCTGTGGGTCTAAGTGGGTTCGTGGGTTACATGATCCATTAAGACACGATTAATAAATGGGTCTTAGTGGGTTGGGTTTGGCAAAAAAATAGTGGATCGTGTTTGGGTTTTGCTCGTAGACACGATTAATAAATGGGTCTTGTCTGGGTCTGTCAAAAAATACATGAAAACGAATAAGACACGGCACAAACACGACACGTAACCCGAATTGTCACCCCTACTTTCTTGGCACATGGATGATCTCAAATAAGACTTGATCAACTTCAACTTGGAAAAACTTCTCTTTTGCAATTTCTTTTGCCGAAGTCATAGCTGATGTAAATCCATCTTCACGATAATTTTCAAAAAAAGAAACAATGTCTTTTAGTTGATCTACAGCATCGTCGATATGAATATCTTCACTTAGAAAGTTTTTGCTAACCGAATTAACAACAAACAAAATATCATACCAAATAGTCATACCTAGCAAAAATTCAAAATCTTCCAATTCATATATTGCTCGACATTTAGCTTCACTTTTTATTTTGGGATCTTCATTGTTTCTTCTAACTCGAATAAAGCATTTCGAATTTTAGGAGCTTGAAATTTAATTGCCTTAACACTTTCAATACGACTTTCCCAACGAGTTTGTGATAGTGACTTGACTGTAACACTAGACATATTATTTTTTAAAATGTTCCATCGTTTGGGAGAAGAAGAAAATAACGAATAGATTCATTGAAGAACTCCAAAAAAAGATACGGCCCTGACACGAGAGTTTGCAACATCATAAATTACTAGATTAAGGCTATGACAACCACAAGGAGTATATAATGCTCTAGGATTTATATCTAACAATCTTTTTTTGCACACCTTGATTTTTCCCTTTCATATTAGATCCATTATCATATCCTTGACCTCTTGCATATTGTATATCAAGCTCTAAACAATATTTCTTGAGCCTATCATGAAAGAGCATATTCGTCGTATTCAAAACGGTGAAATTCACAATCATTACTTAGGTCATAATTTTCAAAATGAATTGATTCAACTACTAGCAAATGAGGTGAAAAATTAAAATTTTGAAAAAAATCAAAGAAGTAAATACTACTCTATTATTCTTGATTGTACTCCAGATGTAAGCCATCAAGAACAAATGACTATGATCTTAAGGTGTGAAGATATTTCAAGAATATTTTTTAGGATTTCTAAATGTAGATGACACTTCCGAAAAAAGACTTTTTGATGATAATGGTATCAATGCGAGGATCGCATTTTTTAAAAAAATATGATTTTAATGTTAAAAAAATTAAAACTGTATAATATTGAAAATTCAAATTTTTTATACCGTTTAAATGATGTTTTGTTCCCCTATATATATTTGTCTCTAATCCAATTGCTTTTAAATACTCAAAGGTTACAAATAAAAAAAAATGTTCAAGAGAAAAAAGAGAGATTAGGAGATCTTTTTATATTAAAAAAAATACTGAACTTCTTATGGTTATATTTTCTTCAGAATTACAAGCATAAGAGATCAGGAGATCGAGCTATTTCCACATTTCCGGGTTTTATCTTCTTTTAACTCTTATAATTTGTATTGCTATTTTGGTTTCTATTAGTTTTGTTGTTTTTATTTTATTAGTTTTTCTTGTTTGTCTGTTGCGTTTTTGTTAACAT
This sequence comes from Urtica dioica subsp. dioica, assembly GCF_054948205.1. Taxonomy (NCBI): domain Eukaryota; kingdom Viridiplantae; phylum Streptophyta; class Magnoliopsida; order Rosales; family Urticaceae; genus Urtica; species Urtica dioica. The sequence continues at coordinate 12,864,574 of NC_142767.1, read as the reverse complement.
ATTAATAACTAGATTATATATGTCGAATAGGAAATATCCATCGGGATATGAAAAAATTCAAAAAAAAAGAGAAAACTAGAAAGCTTTGTTAATTCACAAAAAGGAGCGATTGAAAAAATTATTGTGTAATAAAAAAGATCAAGCAAATTCAACTACAGAATCGAATGAAAAAAATAAATGAAGACGTATTAGGCGATAGCAATGATCCGATTGAAGAGAATATACAAGAAATTCATAATACACTAGATGATAATGAAAACCAGGAAACCAATAATAAAGACTTAAGTCGTATTTACGATCCGGAAAAATGGAAAAATTTAGATGACAAGTCAAAAAATTTAGTAATTGAAAAAGGTCCAATAAGAGAAATAGATATTAATTTTCCTAAAAATGAAAATTCTAGACACTTTGCAATTTCTCATTATGTAATAATTTTATCAAATGGAGAGAAGAATGATAGGAGATGGTTGGTTTATTCAAAAGATTTTAACAAAGTATATTATTTTTGTTGCAAACTATTTTGTGTTAAACAATGCATGAGTCAACTAGGAGATGAAGGAACTAGATTAGAAACACCTTAGTTACAAATTGAAGAGTCATGAGACAAGCAATGAACATTTGCTTAATATGAGATCTTGGTTTGATTTTGAAATAGGGTTGTCTAAGATTAAAACAATTGACAAAGATGTCCAAGAAAAATTTAATAAAGAGAAAGAACATTGGAAAAATGTCTTAGTAAGAGTCATAGCCATTTTGAAAAGTCTAGCAAAAAATAATTTGGCATTTCGTGGACGTAATGGGAAAATATATCAAGAGAACAATGGAATTTTTTTTAGCTTAATTGAAATGATTAGTGAATTTGACCCTATCATGAAAGAGCATATTCGTCGTATTCAAAATGGTGAAATTCACAATCATTACTTAGGTCATAATATTCAAAATGAATTGATTCAACTATTAGCAAATGAGGTGAAAAATACAATTTTGAAAAAAAATCAAAGAAGCTAAATACTACTCTATTATTCTTGATTGTACTCCAGATGTAAGCCATCAAGAACAAATGACTATGATCTTAAGGTGTGTAGATATTTCAAGAAATCCTACTATGATTCAAGAATATTTTTTAGGATTTTTAAATGTAGATGACACTTCCGGAAAAGAACCATTTCTAAATGTAAATGGTATCAATGCGAGGATCACATTTTTTTTTAAAACAAGTGTAAACCCGCTTTCATTTGTTATATAGTTTCATTATTAAATTTGTTTTCGTTTATTAAGAAAAACTTGCTTTAAAATATATTTCGTTAAATTATTGAGCCAATAGTGTTAAGACCATAATATTAGTAGACGGATGTCCAAAGTGTTAGGAGCTTAGGGCCAATATGGTCATTGCTTTACAACAAATAAGTTATTACGGCCTTCCTTTATAATTAGTGTACTTGGTGTGGTGGGGTAAGCTCTGGAATATCAAGATTCCTCCTAAGGTGAAAATTTTCGTGTGGCGAGTGTACCGGGGGTGGATCCCGACTCGTATTATGCTTCGCCAACGACATGTTACGTCCGACACTCTTTGCCCGGTGTGCGAGTCGGCAGAGGAGACTACCTTTCACGCTATGTGGGGTTGCCCTTGGGTCAAGAAGGCGTGGAAGCTCGGGGGTTTCAAAAATCTTGTGCGGAAATTTCGGGCCGGGGACACGATTGGGATGCTTCTTCTTGCCTCGACGAACCTCAAGGTAAGTGATTTTGAATTTGTCCTTATTATTATGTGGGAACTTTGGAATCACATGAACAACACGTGTTCGGGGAAGAAGGTGTGGAATCCCGGGGATCTTATCGAGTGGTCGGCCGGCTTTCTTCGTGACTTCCGAAGTGCTTGTTTCGGCACCAAGATTGAGCGGGAAAAGACCTTGCCGAGTAAGTGGAGTCCTCCCCCGGCCGAGGTGGTGGCGATCTCGGTGGATGCTGCCGTTCGTGCGGGAGATAGGCGTATTGGGCTTGGAGTGGTGGCGCGGAATTCCAAAGGTGAGGTGCTAGGCTCGGAAACTAAAATTATTCATCTTGGTCTCTCGCCTCAAGTAGCGGAAGCGTTGGCGGCTCTTCAAGGTACGCTTTTTGCTTTGGATATGGGATGGGATGGTTTCGTGTTATCATTCAATCCGATTGTCTTTAAGTGATTTTGCCCTCTCGGAGTCTCGGAACGCCGGTTACGGAACTAGGTACGGTTTTGAAGGATATTTTGGCACTCTTGCCTAGATTCGAGGATTTATCTTTTGTTTTCCACCCTCGTGGTTGTAATAAGGCTGCCCATGTTTTAGCTAGCTTTGCGTGTAATTTCCAATCGGGCGCCCGTTGGTTGGGATCGGCTCCTTCGTGTGTTGTGTACGAAGCCGTGAACGACCTTCGGGGTATTAGTCCTTTGATGTAACCACAATATTCCTCCACTATTTAAGTGAGAGCTTTAATAATATTTCTCCCGTGGTCCCGCCCACGGTTCAAAAAAAAAACGCCAAGTCAAGATCCTTGGCCACGAGAATCTCAGGTTCATGACAAGGGAAGTCCATGGCGGCTATACCAACCTTAAATTCATTACGGCATGACCTCAAATGCACAATTTTTTTTTTATTAATTTTTTTTATGAACTTATTATAAAGAAGCAAACATACAAGAGAAATTTGTGTAATGAAGATTTTCTATATTATTTTTACTTATGTGACGGTCACTTGCGAAATGGTCAAATGCTTCAATTTGTTATAAAAAGGCAAGTATACCGTTGAAATTGCAATTTTTTATTTATTAAGAAAATGCGAGGTTCACATGCTATTATTTTAGTATGCTTTCATTTGTTAGATAGTCACGATCTTAAACTTCAAGTATTTGAAGTAGGGATGACAATTTCGTGTTCGTGTCGTAATCGTCATGTTAATTGTGTTTGCATAAATAATTGTTAGAATCAAATCCGACCATTTATTAATCGTGTTTGAAGTCTAGATCTAAATCCGACCGTTTATTTGTTTTACAGATCCATAACCGTTTAAATTAAACCATTTAATAGTCATGTTAAATGGATTATTTAATCGTGTTTAGACATTCGGACTCAATTAATTGCGATTAAATTATAAAAAAACGCAATAGTCAAAAGAAAAAGAAATACTCTTAACAAAATAAAATTAGCATAAACATAATAGTCATAGGAAAATAAAACTCCAAAATACAATCATCTTTCATAAAAACAAATAAAAAAGACATACGATTGGTATTAGTCAATATGAATACTTGAACCTTCGGATTCTACATCCTCATCATGTAACTTAAATTTCAAAACGTCTTTTATGAACATCGACTTCTCCATTTGATTGAGAGAACAAATGAGGCAACAAACAACGATTACGGATCTGGCGAAGAAGGACGTAGAAAACGAAGAAGAACCTGTCTCCGGCGACTAACAACTCTGGCGATAATGTGTAGCACATCCACTCGCGCGCAGCTCCGGCGAACCTCCACTCGCGCGCAGCTCCAGTGAAACTCCACTCGCGCGCAGCTCCAGCGAACCTCCACTCGCGCTCAGCTCCGTCAACCTCCAATCTCAACCTTCTCTCTCGGTTTCTCTCTGTTACCAATCTCTGGTTTTTTTTAGTATTAAAGTCTCTCTGTACTGTATCTCGGTGATATTGAATCATTGATTAGGATCCCTAATTTTATGTCTTTCCCTTTCAAAGTCTGTTGCAAGTTGCAACGTGTATAATGAAATGACTTTTAGTTTCAATGACAATTACTTTTAATGACAAGTTGCAACTCTGTAGTACTTTTTTAAAAGAGTTTTGTAACTAATTAGGCCACTTTAAACATGTGATTTTGGATCCAGTCTATGTTTCACAATTTTTAGGGATATATCCAAATGGCTTATGTGACAATAATTAAAGTCAGATTTGTCCTTGTTTATTAACAAATTCGTCACTTTCTCTCTCTTATTTTTTTTCAAATAAATTTTTTTTTTTTGCATCAAAACTTCAAAAATTCGTATCTTTCTCATACGAACTCGAAATTGAGTGATTTCAGATCCTACAAATTCGTGGCATCGAGATCTTCAAAAATAGACTCATTGTGTTTGATGAAAAATTATGTTTAATGCATCATAGCTACGTTTCCATTTAATTTTTTTGATAATTTCAAAAATTTACAGTTATTTCCATATTTAAGGTAGTAACGTGATTTTTCTACATCTATGGTATTAAACATGATTTTTCATCAAACACAATGGATCTATTTTTGAAGATCTCGGCGTCACGAATCCGTAGGATTTTGAATCACTCAATTTCGAGCTCATGTGAGATAGATATGGTTTTTTGAAGTTTTTATGTTAAAAAAGTGTAAGAAAAAAGCAAGAGAGAGAAAATTACGAATTTGTTAAAAAATAAGGGCAAACCAGTCCTTAATTATTGTCATATTTCTGTTGGCTATTTCCCTAAAAGTTTTGAAACTTAGGCTAAAAACAAAATTCATAGTTTCATTTTGGCTATTTTGTTACATTGCCCTTTTTTAAATGCACAGACCTAATTGTTTATTTTTTTTCAAACAAAAAATTAGCCAAATATCAATTGAAAAAGAGAGGGAAAGTAAGAGAGGTAAAACAAAATAAAAATATTAGATTGAAATTTCATTGAAAAAAAAGAGGGAATGTTATGGAGGGATATAATATCTTAATATTAATCTAAAAATTCATAGTTACATTAAATAATAATAGAAGTTTATAATTATATGAAATAATAATAATAGTTAATTACATACAAAAATATCATTGGTAATGTAAAGTAAATTAATAAATTTTCTGGGATAATTTGAATAATGAATTGTGATTGTTCGATATTTAATTGAATTGAAATCAAATAAAATTGAATACGAAATGTTATTATGAGAATATTGTTAGTGTATATGTGAATTGTGATTGTTCGATATGAATTTAATCGAAAACAAATAAAATTGAATATGATATGTTATATTGAGATTATTGTCTGCGATTGTTCAACATGAATTGAATTGAAATAAAATAAAATTCAATATGATATGTTATTATGAAACTATGTGAATTGTGATTGTTCTATATGAATTGAATTGAATTTAATTGAAATCTAACAAAATTGAATATGATACGTTAATATTAGACTATTGTGATTGTGAATTGTGATTGTTCGATAGAGAAATTGCCCCATTTGCCACCAATTTCATAACATTTTCCCACTTTCCACCAAAACACTAATTTGTCCCAAAATGCCACCGAGATGTCAACATTGTTGACATCTATGTCAAAAATATTGACATCTCATAGTGAAGGGAAAAAATAGATGTCAACATTGTTGACATAGATTGTGGCATTTTGGGACAAATTTGTGTTTTGGTGGAAAGTGAGAAAATGTTATGAAATTGGTGGCAAATGAGACAATTTCTCTTGTTCGATATGAATTGAATGGAAATCAAATAAAATTGAATATGATATGTTATTATGTGACTATTGTAATTGTGATTGTGAATTGTGGTTGTTCGATATGAATTGAATTGAATTGAAATTAAATAAAATTGAATATGATACGTTATTATTAGACTATTGATATTGGGATTGTGAATTGTGAATGTTCGATATGAATTTAATTGAATTGAAATCAAATAAAATTGAATATGATACATTATTATGAGACTATTGTTATTGTGATTGTGAATTGTGGTTGTTCGATATGAATTGAATCGAAATCAAATAAAATTGAATATGATATGCTATTACGAGATTATTGTTATTGTGAATTGTGATTGTTCGATAAGAATTGAATTGAAATCAAATAAAATTGAATATAAAACGTTATTATGAGATTATTGTTATTGTGTATGTGAATTGTAATTTTCCAAAATAAATTGAATTTGATTGAAACCGAATAAAATGGAATACGATATGTTATTACGAGACTATTGTTATTGTGATTGTAAATTGTGATTATGAGAACACCCATTTGGCATACTAGTTAAATCAGTAATTGAAAACAACTAATTGAATATTGATTTTATGAAAATAGTTATATATTAATAATTTTACATACATAATATTTATCGTGTTTAACTGGGTCGTAATCGTGCTATTACTCGTAATCGTATTAATTGGGTCATATTCGTGCAGGTCGTAATCGTGTTTCGTGTCGACCATTTAATAATCGTGTTAATCGGATTTTGATCGTGTTATCGTAATCGTGTCGTTTTGACCCATTATTTAATCGTGTTAGCGTGTTCTAGCCAATTAAGAACCGACCTATTTATTGAGATCCAAATCCGCTTTAAATCGCGTCGTAACCGTTTCGTGTTTCGTGTCCGGACCAAATTGCCATCCCTAATTTGAAGCATGATTTTGTCTTCCGTTATTTAATAATAGGTCCAGTAGATATGTAGTTATATTTACATGTATAATTTACTACTAGTCAACTTTTAGTAAATATTTGATGAATAATCATAAAGTAATATTTACCAAATATTTATTAAAGGTTATATATGAAATCAGAAAGGTAAATTAAGAAAATATAAATCATGCACATGCTACCACGTAATCATTTGTGGCTATTTACCAAATATTTATTAAAAGTTGGCTATATAACAATTTAAGAGTGTAAATATGACTAATTTGATAATTATTTGTTTAATATTTTATAAGAAAAAGAAAGAATATATATAAATTTATATATATGTACCTCTCTCTCTATACAGAAAAGATTACTACGACTTAAGATAAATCATCTCTTCATAATATTTCAGTTCTAGATTCACTAACCATCCAACAATTTGAGTCGATCTAACTTTTAACTTAAAAGATAAACATGGCATGCGATCAACAATACATCCCAACAACCATAGCTTCAGAGTTCATACCCAAAACTACATATCACATACCCCAACATACTCAAGAACGAAATTGAATCTTTGGGAAAATCCAAACAAGCTTACCATACTTAGTCAAATTTTGGCAAAAATAAAATAGTGGAGTGAAATTTTCAAACAAAATAGTGGAGTGAAATTGATTCCTATCGAAAATTGTAGTAATTTTTTTTAATTTAAGTTTAGATTACTTTTTTATATTGACGATAGTGTAAAATTTTAATTGTAGTTGATAAATAATTTTGTGGTAGTGATCAGAGAAACTTAGGTTTTGTTTGGTAGTTAACTCAAAAAGTTTTTTGTTTTCTATTTTCTAATTTTTGTAGTTGTATTGAAAAATTATTTTGCAGTTGTTTCAAATAGCTGTTTGGTACAATTTTCATTTTTGTTTTTGAGAAATTGAAAAAACTGAAAAAGCTGTTTGGTACAGTTTTCATTTTTGTTTTTAAAAAAATTAAAAAAAATGAAAACTATTTGGTACATGACCAAACTAATCTCAACAAAATTGATCACAAACAAATCCCGAGGCTCAGATTAAACATTACGAAGCGTAACAGCCAAAATAAATTACACGGTCAAAACATGCTCACACGGCCAAACAACCAAATCACTTGGCCAAGCTACACTACAACCCAAAATTCACAACATCATAACAACCTTATATATAACATCCTCAATCAGAATTTCTCAACCAAACTCAAAAGATTTCACACGGCCAAGATAACAAACAAATCTCAATTATCCAAAATTCACAAACAAATCATCACGACCTCAAATCATCATCAATCCAGAATCTAGAGCCTCAAACAATCATCACAGCCTCAACAACAGTCTCGTATTCATAATTCAAACCAACATATACATCAAAGACCACACGGCCAAGGCCAACAAATCAACTAAAATTCGTTCAAAAATCAAACAACGCTTCTCAATAAAAACCGAAGCACTAAACATGTTCAAAAACGCCTCGAGATCCTCAAACAAACTTCAGAAATTCAAAAGCCCCAAAAATTAACTTCTTTAAACCCTAGATTGTGAAATTCGGCCAAAATCAATCCAAAACCAAGAAATTCGTGTTCAATCACCAAAATCAAGCTATAATAATCAATAATGAAGCTCAATAAATAATTAAACACCATCAATTTCTCATAATTCAACCCGGATTCTAAAAAACCCCCAATTTTGCAAACTACGAACCCTAGCTTACAAAAATCCAATCCAGGAAGAGATTCTCACCTCCAAACGCAAAATCCACTTCTCCGGCCCTCACTCACTCCTTCCCCGGTGGTCACTCTTTCTCCGGCGTCACCTGGCTCGCGGCGGTGTCGTTCTTGCCTCAGCTGGAGCACGCGGTGATGGAGGCTCTCGGTGAGGACGCGAGATGAAGAAGGAGATAGAAGGAGAGAGAGAGAGAGAGAGAAGGTGGCAGCGATGGTGAGGCTCGGTGGTGATTGAAGAAGATGGTCGGATTTTTTTTTTTTTTTTTTTTTTTTTCAAGTCTTGCGCGCGGGTGAGGAGAAGGAGGAGATAAGAGAAGAAAAAAAAAAATTCCAAAAACACCTTTTATTTGTTTTCATTTTTCTTTACTCTTTTACAAAACAACTTCAAAAATTTTTAAAATCTTCTACCCGAAAATTTTATCAAACAGCACTTTCACTTTTTTGTTTCCTATTTTTTTATCTTAAAAACTCAAAAACACTTTTCTGAGATGTATACCAAACACAACCTTAGAAATCAAAGCTAAAAGTTCAACGAAGAGGTTTATCGACCCGTGTAAACGTGCAAGTCCGCGACGACGACCTCCGCCCCACCGAACATCTTACGCGAGTGAGTCTAGGCCCCGGAGAATGTCCAACGACATAGATGTTCTCGCTCTCAAACCTATTAGGCTGATACGAACTAGGCAAAATATATTTTTAAAAAAAATAATTGCATAGAGAGATTTGGTTGATTGATTTTTTTTCTCCTTTAGAATAATTAATTACCTGAAAACAAAATCGGATTTAAATTTTTTGGTTAAAGTCAAAAAGTATAATTTTGTCATTGTCATAAAACAAAAAAAAAAAATACAAATACGACATTAGGAAAACCAAAGGTAAAATCACAACATTTCATTTAAAAAGTAATTTTGCCTTAACGAAAAGAATTATTTACGTTTATATATTTGTTTTATATTAGCTGTTATAGAGGTAAAGAATATTTATAACGTAATTAAACTTTGATAATTTGTTTGTTAAAAAAGAATGTGTTCAGTGACCCGGAATAGGAAAAAAGAACTCGACACCAAAACCCCTGCGAGATTTCTTTAGGGTTTTCCTATTCATTGGAGGTTTTAACCTATTTGTCTTGGAGAGCAATGAAGAATCTAAAACTTTGTTTCGAGGTCTCTCAGAGCCTCCAGTTGCAATCCAGTGAAGAGCTCGTAACTTTCTCGTCATACGATGTCGAGCACAACCGCCTCTTCTTTGCTTCCTCTGCGAACTTCATATACACCACTCATCTTTCTTCGTTTCAGGTTGGTTTTACATTTCCGCTCTTCATCCACACAATCGATTGAATCCCGTAGTTTGGTTTGAAGATTCAGAACTGTATGGTTCCGTGTTAAGACATGAGAGAAAATGGAACACTTTTTTTAAGTCTTCTATTCGTTTACGAACCGTAGCAATACATAGTTTGGTTTGATATTTAGAAGCTCCGATATACTGACACCGTAATTCCAGTGTTACACAGTCAAGGACAAGTTATCCTTAGAAACCGTATGGAGCTATAGAAAAAAAAAATCATAATGATGAAAATAACTCCAGCGACACCCATTATGTGTTTCTACTTCGAAAAAATCGTAGGGAAATTCTTTCTTCTGATTTTTGATTAGTTAAGTTCAATTGTTTGGTTTGTTGGGTGTTTTAGAGGCTTCATTTTGTTCTAAAAAAGAACAAAAACATTATCAATAATTTTGTTTTTTGGAAATGAGACTCCAATACAAGATTAGGGTCTCTTAGATTTTTAGTACAGAACTAAAGGGCACTAACTTGTTCAGACATAGAAAAGTGTTTGAGAGGCTTCATTAGCGTTAGAGAGCTTGAAGTAGTTTTAAATGGGTCTGCTTCGTGAGGCTATTAAACCCATGCATGGCAGGGCACAAAAAATGCGACGAGAAAGCAATACACATGGCTTGTGAATGATACTCTTAACTGTTTTGCGCTTGGTTTTAATGTTGTCAACTTGATTCAGTGCTGCTCAGCTTTTGTCACGTTATATTTTTCATTTTTATTATTCGTTTGAAAAATAAAGTCGGCTTTTGTATGTATGATGTAATAGAACGAAGCATCGTGGAAAAGGACCTCCTTAGCATCGGAGGTTGATCAAATTGGGTTGGAGGGCGGAGATTACATTGTTTCGTTTGATTATCTTATGGAGAAAGAGGCGTTGCTGCTGGGAACCAATAATGGGCAGATGTTGCTTTTCAATGTTGACGAGAAATTCACGGAGGTTGTTGGTCAAGTCGAGGGTGGTGTAAAATGCATTTCGCCCAGCCCAGACGGAGATTTGCTGTGCATCATCACTGGCTCTGATCAGATGCTTGTGATGACACATGATTGGTATTTGTTACACGAGACATCTCTTTGTGATCTTCCCGATGGTGTTGACGTACGTAAGGACCCTTTTCCTTCATTCATTCCACATCGTTTCTAGCCATTATCAATTATTTGGATAAAGAAAAATACTGTTTATGATGTTGTCTAGGGAAATCAACCCCTGAAAACATGTATTTTTTTTTTTCTATTATTTTTTTAAGTTTATGCATGGATATGCTCACAATGTGCTTTAACATTGCATTGTCATCATCTAAACCCAAAAATAACTATCATACGTGTTTCCAAGCGTTAGAATCGTTTGTTCGTGATATTCGATTTCTGGATCTGAAATTGGACGGAGGAGACTTTATCGAACCTAATTGATTATGTAATACTATTGGGCCTTTTTCTTTCCTTTGTTGAATTTCCTAACTACTAGCGGGAAATTATTATGCTAGCTACATGCTCATGTTTAGGTTTCTCAAATAATGGTTATAATTGGGCCATGACTCTTTCATTTTGCGAGATTGATCTTTGACTCATTTGAACGAATGTTACTTTCTTGATTGGTTGCAGATGAACCCAAATTAAATTCTGGATCCGATTTTGGGAGTTCTGTTTCATGGCGCGGTGATGGGAAATATCTAGCAACACTCAGCAATGACTCATTTTCCTCTTCATTGCATAAGAGGCTCAAAGTTTGGGAACCGGACTCAGGGGTGCTTCATTCTGCTTCAGATCCAAAGCTGTTCACGGGACCAGTTTTGGAATGGATGCCCAGCGGAGCGAAAATTGCGGCTGTGTATGACAGAAAAGCAGAAAATGAGTGCCCCTCTATAGTTTTTTACGAGAGGAATGGGCTACAAAGAAGCTCGTTTAGCATTAATGAGTCAGTCAGTGCGACGATAAAAATGCTTCAGTGGAACAGTAGTTCTGATCTTCTTGCAGCAGTTGTGAGATGTGAAGATTATGATTGTGTAAAGATATGGTATTTCAGTAACAACCATTGGTACTTGAAGCATGAAATAAGGTATGTCAGGGAAGATGAAGTAAGTTTGATGTGGGATCCCGTGAAGCCAATGGAGTTGATATGTTGGACTCACGGCGGCCAAGTCTCGCTCTATAATTTCATCTGGAACACAGCTGTCATGGAGAACTCAACTGCATTAGTTATCGATGGTCCTAAAATACTTGTGACACCCCTATCTTTGACCCTAATGCCACCGCCTTTGTATTTCTTCAGCCTTGCATTTCCAAGTGCCGTTCGGGATATGGCTTTATATTCCAAGAACTCTAAGAGCTGTTTAGCTGCTTTTCTGTCAAATGGGGGCTTGTGTGTTGTAGAGCTTCCACCAGATGGTACTTGGGAAACTTTAGAAGGCAAGGAATTTAACATTGAAGCTTGTGAATCCGATTCGCCTCTAGGGTCGTTCATTCACTTAGCGTGGCTGGACTCCCACAATATCCTTGCCGTCTCTCATAGTGGGTTTAGTCATAGTAACTCATGCCAACCTTCTTCAAGCAAGGACCGGTTTCTTGGTTATCGTTTGCTTGAAATTGAGCTTGTTTGTTCCGAGGATCACGTTCCAGGTTTAGTTACATGCACAGGCTGGCATGCAAATGTATCCAATCCAACAGTTCTTGATGATCTGGTTCTCGGTATTGCTCCCAATCATGCGTCTAAGTCCTCGGCATTTGTTCAATACTATGGAGGAAACATCTCCGAGTATATATCAAAATCGGGCATCCCAGGTGGCTCTATGAAAAGATATCAGTGGAGTTTCGCAGCATCTTGTCCTTGGATGAGTACCATTTCTGTAAAAGATAGTGGAGTTTTGATATTCGGACTTGATGGTGTTGGTAGACTGCACGTGAATGGGAGGACATTATGCAACAATTGCAACAGTTTCTCGTTTTACTCGAGCTCGGCTGACCAAGTGGGGACGCACTTAATTCTCGCTACCAAGCAGGATTTTCTTTATGTTGTTGACATAAATGATATACTGCAGGGAGACGTAGAAAATAAATACACAAATTTTGTGCATGTTAGCAAGAGGAAAGAAGATGACAACATAAACTTCATAAACATTTGGGAAAGAGGTGCCAGAATTGCTGGAGTTCTCCACGGAGACGAAGCTGGTGTTGTACTACAAACAACTCGAGGAAATCTGGAATGCCTCTACCCGAGAAAATTGGTCCTATTATCTATTTGCCATGCATTAGCTCAGCGCCGATTCAGAGACGCGCTGATGATGCTCAGGCGACATCGAATCGATTTCAACGTGATCGTGGATCATTGCGGTTGGCAAAAGTTTATCCATTCGGCCTCAGAGTTTGTCACGCAAGTCAACAATTTGAACTATATTACTGAGTTTGTTTGTGCTATAAAGAAAGAAAATATAATGGAGACGTTATATAAAAAGTTTGAGAGCCTTCCTCTCCCAAATGAAGAACATATCGTTTTGGCCCTACGCTCTGACGGCACTAACAAGGTTTCGGCCATCCTTCGAGCCATAAGGAAAGGTCTAGATGAGAAATTACCCGAGAGTGCTTCAAGGGAGCTTTGCATTTTGACAACGCTAGCCCGTAGCGATCCACCTGAACTAGAAGAGGCTTTAGAGAGGATCAAGATTATCCGAGAAATGGAGTTACTGGGATCCGAAGACCCGAGAAGGAAGTCTTACCCCTCTGCTGAAGAAGCCCTGAAGCATCTTTTGTGGCTATCCGATTCTGATGCTGTCTTCGAAGCTGCTTTGGGCCTTTATGATTTGAACCTTGCAGCCATTGTGGCGTTGAACTCTCAGCGTGACCCTAAAGAATTCCTTCCTTATCTCCAAGAACTGGAACGTTTGCCACAGGGCGTAATGTGTTTCAACATTGACCTAAAGTTGCGCAGATTTGAGAAGGCTCTCAAGCACATTGTCTCTGCCGGGGATGCTTATTATTCAGATTGCATGAACCTCATGAAGCAAAATCCCCAACTCTTCCCGCTGGGACTCCAACTGATAACTGATCCTTCCAAGAAGAGCCAAATCCTCGAAGCTTGGGGAGATCATCTTAGTCACGAGAAAGACTACGAGGATGCTGCTTCGGCTTATTTGTGTTGTTCGTGTCTGGAAAAGGCTTTGAAATCCTATCGGGCTTGTGGTAATTGGGGCGGGGTTCTTACTGTTGCGGGGCTTCTCAAACTGGATAAGGAAGAGATAATGGGATTGGCGCAAGAGCTCTGTGAAGAACTTCAATCCCTTGGGAAACCTGGGGAAGCTGCTAAAATCGCACTTGAGTACTGCAGAGACGTTAAGAACGGGCTGAGTTTATTAATCACCGCGAGAGAGTGGGAGGAGGCTCTGAGGATCGCTCTGATGCACAACACAGAGGACATGGTATCGGAAGTGCGTAATTCAGCGTTGGATTGTGCGAGCTCGCTAATAAACGAATACGCGGAGAGCTTAGAGAAAGTCGGAAAATACTTGGCTCGATACTTAGCTGTAAGACAAAGGAGATTGCTTCTGGCTGCGAAAATCCAGGCCGAGGAACAGCAAATGAGTGATCTAGAAGATGACGCGGCTTCGGAAACTAGCAGCAACTTCAGTGGCATGAGCGCTTACACTACCGGGTACATCTTTATTATGTACATGAGCTCGCATAGAGTGTCTCTGTGTGTACGATCTTTCATCTCCTCGCGTTTTCATGTGCAGGTCGCGGAGTAGCCGCGTCACGTCCATGAGCTCAAATACAGGTAGCAAGGCCAGAGACATGAGGCGCCAAAAGAAGAAAGGAAAAATCCGTCCGGGCAGGTAAGAAAATCTTTTTTTTTTTTTTTTTTTGTATAAATAATTAACTAACTAAGCCACCAAAATTAGAGGATTTACTAAGTAGCCAACCTTTTGTAAATGTCAGGTAAATAGCCAATTCGGTGACATGGCATCTTGTAAATTTGGTCACTTTTAGAGGATTTATAGGGTATCTACGTTAATTTGGTCTTGTAAATAAATTTTCGTGGCCATTTACTAAAAACTTACAAAAGGCTGGCTGAATAGTAAAATCCATTGTTTTATGTGGCTATATATCTAGTGGACCCTTTCTTTTTTTTTCATGCGTTGGTAGTAAGAAAGAAAAGTCTAATGTGGAATTACGAGTGTAGTGCTGGTGAAGAGATGGCATTGGTGGAGCATATGAAGGGAATGGCTGCGAGGGAAGGCTCAAAACGGGAGCTGATGCTGCTATTGCTGGCCCTCGTGATGCTCGGGGAAGCCGAGACCGCGAGAAAGCTGCAACGAGCCGCGGAAAGCTCTCAGCTGGCTCAGATGGCCGCGGTGAAGCTGGCCGAGGACACAGTGTCTAATAACATCATGGATGACCAAACGCATAGCTTGGAGTATTATATGCAAAATATGAGAGGTCAAGTGCAAGATTCCGAGGCCTTTTTATGGCGCTGCAAAGTCTTCCCTCCTCCGACTCAGGTATAAGTTGCTCACTTTGGTTATCTCGTAACACAGTGAAGAATCAAATGTCGCAGACACATCTCATTTCATCTAGTGTCCGGTAATGTCGTATGCACTTTGAACACACTGGTAAAACTCCGGGTTGCTTTTGCAGGTGAAGCCATAAATAACAGTGACTTGGTGATGAGAGAACAAGCAAGGACGAGTGATTTTGAAGGAGCAGTTTGATTTAGTTGAAGTAGCTATGGCACGACTCTCTTGCATAAAGCTTTTTAACATGAAGTTCTTTGGTTTACTTGGATTTAATGAATAAGCAAACCCCAGGAAATGACACAGCCTCGAGAATTTGTCTGGTGTATGTTTGTGCTTCCACAACCTTACCAGCTGCGATTCCCGTGTCAATTCAAGTCTACTGTTTGGCATGACATGCCTTCGAAATGTCTCGTAGTTCTGCCGGTGTTTCACTTTTCGAGGGATAATGAATGCCGAAAAAATATAAATTTTTGTTTCTTTCAAAATTTTGTAGACATTCCATTTCTGGTGGTTTAAAAGTAGTTTTCCATTCAAACATCTTGGAAATATGAGGCTTGGTGTCTTGTTAATTTACGACAAAGTTCACAATGTCAACAATTTTTTGTGAAATTTTGCCAGTAACCTTTTTTGCGGGTACGGGCTCCCTTGAGCATGGAAATTTTTGCTGGCAATCGACATTTATTGTGGTTGGTTAGAAAATCATTTATGATTTGTAGTTAGGAGATTGTTTAATTATGATACTCGGTTAAGGCCAAAGAACAATACCAGAATTTTGTTTCAGTATTGCGCACACTACATATGATTGTAGTAAATGGGTATTGTTTCAATTCTTTCTCTAGTATGAAATTCAACTAGTAGCAATTTTGATAATTTGAATCAAAATAGCAGCAACTATGTTTTTGGGCAATTTTACTAATAATTGTAGACATGAAAGTATACACTTGTCTTAAATTGTAGACTTATAAGTTTACAATTAACAACAATTGTAGATATATAAGTCTACAGTTACTAGTAAAAGTGTCCAAAAACAGAGTTGCTACTATTTTAGTCCAAATTATAAAAATTACCACTAGTTGAGGCCATTTCCCCTCGAATATTAGAGTATTTTAGTTTCAATTCTTGTTTTGTTCCGATTTGGACAGAATTCTAATACTATTCGGACCCAAACCTTGCATTCTAGTTAGAACGAAAGTCCAGTAAAGCTAGAATAGATTGGGCGGATTTATCTCGACCTTGAAAGCCCGTCTCACATTGACAGGCAGATTAATCTCTGGATTGGCTAATCTACTGCGATTCAAATATGAAACTCGTGTTATGTAGCTTCAATATTCTATTGAATTAAGTCACTATAGGACGCTCCAATCGCATACATGCAAACGGTTTTCAATAGATGCTTGTACAGGTTCAGGATGCTTATTATTTTATTTTTGTAAAATCGAATACAATCAACATTCCATTTTTTTTTTGCTGAAAACATTTAAACCTTTTGCAGGGTCGGCCTTACTGTGAAGCCAGCTAAGTCATCGCTTAAGGCCCTCCAAATTTGAGGAAAGAAGGACCCCAAATTTTTCTTATCGCTAGGCCATTCTTAAGCCTCAAATTGTTCACTTATACATTATTGCGACTAAAAGCCTCAAACACTTGGACGTTATTGCGACTTTTCATTCGGAGTTTGATAAGACACTTTATTTGTTGTAGTTTTTTTTAGGAAATAGTATTTTTTTATTTTGAGGCTTTGAAAAAGTGTTCGAGGCTTAAACTATGAGGTAAAATTTGATAAATTGAATTCTATTTATTTTTACGTTATTTTTTATGATCCTCAAACTTTTTTCTCTTCAGCATTAGTTATTGTTTGGGAAGATTAGATACAAACACATTAGGTCACATTCACCAATATGAGAAAAATAAGAGAAAAAGACGACCATCAATTGACTTTCATGAATTCTTCATTAAAATTTCAAGTTTTATCTTTCTAATTCAATTATTTGAATCTTTAATTTTTTTGGGTTATTGTACTTCTTTTATCCTTTGAATGTGTTGATTTGCATTTTAGAACATAAAATAATAATGTATTGTCGTAAATATGTTTTGGGCTATGAAAAAAAATAGTTAATATATCACTGTTTTTGTTAAAAAAAAAAAAATTAAAGCCTAATTTTCATGTTTCGCTTAAGGCCACAATATATGTTGGGCCGACCCTGACCTCTTGAGCTAATTTGTACTTGGTTATCAGTGAGCCAGAGGCATGCAAAATATTACTCTGACTTAGTATCGACTACTATGATTTATGAGCCTAGAAAGAAAATCTAGCCGAATATAACTATATTGCTTGGGATTCGTAAAATATAATTTGTGATTTGAACATTATTTTAAAAATAATTAATTATATTTTTGACCTCCAAACTATGACACTTTTAACTAACGTCCTGTTATCGATCCGTTCCGGGCCTCCGGAACGTCACGACGGATCATCAGAAATCGCTCGGGCCCGGCCCATTGGGCCCATGAAGGTCCTCCAGCCGATCACGTGAAGACTCGCCGGCCGGCCCTCGGCCACAGGCCGGCCAGACCACGGGTGGACGCGTGCTGAAGGCTCCTTGAGGTCCAAGGAGTGCTCTCCGAGGTCTATAATTATAGGCCTCGACCCCAGACCAAGGTAATCCGAATTTGAGTCGCCAAACGCTGCTGAAACACTATGGAGGCTCGTTTCACATGAATTCTTTCTCTACACAGCCTAAACCCTCTATATGTACACTTCAATCCTTCTAATGTTGAGCGTCTGAGATAATCAGAGGCAACGTCTCTGTTTCCCTTTGATTGCTCTTGTTTTCTTCCCACTTTCAGGTCACCTTGAAGTACACGAAGGACACATCATCATCGGGAACGACTCGGAATATTGAGTTCAAGGCACTTAGGTTCGAACGCGACCACTTGATTTGGCATTGGGTCAGACCTTTCGTGTCTCTAAATCGTTGTCCAAAAGCGATCCGGGAACTTGACTGAAATACTACATTTGTCAAAATGCTAAGTTAAAAGGGCAAATAAATAGATTCGGAAATTCCAGGAGATGTTTGTTAAAAGTGTCATACTTCAAAGAGAAACAAATATAATTAATTCTTGTAAAAATCAGAAGGTTCAGTAATGCAAAAAAAGGTTTGCCAAAATTTTGGTAGAACTTATTAATAAGAAGTTTTCATGGTTTGATTTAAAAGATCCGGTTAAATTCAAAAGCCTAAAAGAAGCAGATTCTATCAAAAAGAAAAGAAGAAAAAAGTCCAATCATTGACTACGGACAAATTTAAGCTTATCCGTGCCAAATTACCTTTTAAGCAACAAGATATTAAACCAAACTTACCTTTTAAGGAACTACTTCCAAATATAATCTTGTAATCATGCTTTGCTACAACACAGCATATTACAAAAAATTTGATGACACCAAAACTAAAGCAAATCGACGTTAGCAACCTCTACTACTACTACCCTGATAAATAAAAAAAGAACACTCATTTTCCGATATAAAGAAAGAAATAAAAAAAAAAAAAGCTTTATAAGAGGAGTTTCACATCTTGGACAAAGAGAGAGACGAATTATTAGCAGCCTTGATCTCATCAAGCAGCTCAGACAACAGCTCGGAGCGAGTGTGGGCATACACACGCCCGTCCCATCCCTTGGCCGCGAGCCCCTCCGCCGCCGCCACGGCCGCCGCCACCGTCGCCTCAGCCCCGTCGTGTGCGGAGTCAGCGAGGCCCATCTCCACCGCCTCGTCCGCCGTCACCTTCGCCGCCGCCAGAAGCACCCTCCTCCTCGCCGCCGGAGCCCCGACCCTCGCCCGAATTACCGCCACGAACCACCGCGGGATTATCAGCCCGATGTCGAGCTCGCTCATGTACATGAACCCCCGGTCCCGCCGCGCCGCCACGTGGTCGTGGGCCAGCGCCAAGACCAGCCCCGCCGCGCAGGCGTGGCCGGAGACCGCCGCCACGGTCGGGATCGGCAGCGCGGCGAGGGCCGCGACGAGCGAGCGCAGCGCCGCGTCCAGCTGGTGGGCCCGGGCGGGGATGACGTGTCCGTCCGTTGACGACGACGTCCAGTCGACGTCGAAGCCGTTGGAGAAGAACTTCCCCTCCGCCGTGGTCACCAGCGCCGAGAACGACGACGGTGATGATGACGTGGCGGAACAGTGGGCGTTGACTTTGGCCAGCGCGGAGTGGATCTGATCCATCAGGCCCGGGTTGAGCCTGTGCTCGCCCGGGCCCGTCAGGGTCAACACGAACACGTTGCCTCGCTTCTCCAAACTACACATCTTTTTTTTTTTTTTTTTTTTTCTTTCTTAAAAATGGAAACGTTATTCACTTTGCCATCTCTTCTCTCTTTATATAGAAGAGGATATAAAGTTTACCTCATATTTTAAACAAAAAATTAGGAAAATAGCCAATTTAATTGTTTGACATTGCTAAATAATTAACGTTTAGTAAATCTTAGATAAATAACCGTAAATAATGACGTGAGCTAATATATAGAGATGACTATTTATCTAAAATTTACGTCTGTAAACACATAAAAATAGCTATTTACCTAATATTTATCAAACGTTGACTATTTAATAATATCAAATATTTAAGTTGGTTATTTTCCTAATAGACCCTATTTTAAAACCAAGTGTACCTCATATTTTAAAACCAAGTTTCATGACACATTAGTAAAATTAAATACTTGATTATATATAAAAAAAAAAAAGTCTAAAATGCCCATAATTTCTTTTCGTGAAAATTAATTGTGTTAGTTAGTTTTTACCTAAGAATTCGATTTTTTATTATTATTTTATTTTGAAGATTTTGTTATCAATAGACTTTTAACTTTTTATCCTTTTGTCTTTTTACAAAAGACCAAAAAATATTCGAATTTTTAATGATAAACTTCGAGACTACGAACAAATTTTTTGAAATAAAGTGAATAGCTTCAAATTCCTGGATAAAAAATTGAAAAAAAAAAAATCACAAAAAATTAAGGACATCTCGAACTTTTTACGCATCCAAAAATTTGATTTTCATGATATGCCCCACATGAAGCTGGGTTTTACATTATGCTTGGTTTTTGTTTACCTTTTGTTTTCCAACATGACTATGTGAGGCTTGGTTTTCAAGTTTCCTGTTTGTTTTGTCAGCTAATTAACTTTAAAATAAGAAAATACATGTTATGGTTTAGGTAGGGAGTTGGACTTGGTACAATGTTGAGTCGTTGACTGATAAGGGCTATGTTTGGTTCAGCTTATTAAGCTTGATTTTAGTTTTTTCTAAAAGTTAAATTATATTTAAGTGTTTGGTAAAATTGTTTTTTCTAAAAGCTAAAAAGTGTTTTTGAATATTTTAACTAAAAAAACAAAAGCTACAATTTGTAGCTTTTATACGTAGTTTTAGTTTTTGGTTTGTAATTTCTCTCTCTTAACTTTTTTTTTCTCTTACACTAACTTTTAATTCTAATTATCTTTATATGCTTTTATCAAATAATTTTTTTGACGTCACCAAAATTTATAATTTATTTTTTACATTCTATAGACACCCACTTTGATATATTTTTTTATATAACAAAATATATCTTATTATTATTATTAATTACATTTTATATAAATAATTATCACTTATAAATATTAATATATATTTTACCAAACACTAAATCAGCTTATGTTAACAGCTACAGCTATTTTACAATAGTTTACCAAACACTCATCTGTTTTTTAAAATAACAGTTTTTTCGTACAGCTATTTTAAAATCACTTTTTTAAAAAGCAAAGCTATGCCAAACACAGCCAAGGACAATAACAAATTCACAATAGAAACTGTCCATACTAATATTATAAATGTAATTTCGAGAAAAAAAATATTATAAATGCGATAATTCATCACTGATAAGCATTTCTTTTTTAATATTAACATTTTTTTTTTGGAAAAAATAATAATATGTTTGGTACGCTATTAATAGGCAATATTTGTTAGAATGATATGTCAGATATAAATGTGATTATAAATTTTTGGTATGCATTAATGTTCTAAACAAAAAATTTCCCAAAAATGAGATTAAAAATCAGTATGATCTTTTGAAATTTTTAAAAGAAATTAATTAAATCAAGACGTGGGAGTGGGACCCAACACTGTGGTGTTTTTTTGGGTAGGAAATTTGGTACCGTATAACTATTATGTTGACTGATAAGGACAATAACAATAGGAACTGTCTATATTAATGCTATAAATGTGATCATTCACTAGGAAAAAGAAATTCTTTTTTTTTTTTAGAAATATTAACATGTTTTTAAAAAGCAAATACTAGCATTTTATGGAAAAATATGAACATGTTTGGTACACTATTAATACGTGATTACAATTGTTTGGTATGTGTTGACAAACAAAATTAATACATCAAATATGTCACGAAGAGCACTTGATTTCGGGAATGCAGTCTCGATAACTCCGAGTGTCTAAGCAAGATTATCTCTAAAACAAACGAATATAGTAAAAGAGAGCAAGTATATGAGGGTGTTGAGCAATAAGTGAGACTTCTGGCATGTGACTTGTTGTGAAAAAGTGAACTATTTTTCTTCAACGAGCTCCTTTTTTATTTATAGACGTTTGGGTCGAGTACGTGGAGTAATCAATTTCACGTTCTTGACAGTTATCAAGTAACCGCTCCCAGAATGTGTATAGTGGGTGATTATTCCTCATGTGCTCGGCATAATTGTCGAGATGAACGTTTTGCTTTAATAATTAATTATGTACACGTGTTTAACTTGTTTTGACTAATCTTTGACATATCATCTTCTATTCTCTCCGAAGTTCTGTCTGATAGGGTTCGTTCTTGACTTATAAATGAGTCGTTCCTTAACATTCATAAACCCTCGGGCCTATACGACTCGAGTTTAATGCTGGAATTTTTCTATTCTCGGAGCATCCGAGCATATTCTCGGACCTATGCAATTTATAAGAATAACAGTATGCATTAATGTTCTTTTTTCCTTTCCGCAATATGATTTAAAAGTAATCGGTATCCTCTTTTGCGATTTTGAAAAGAAATTATTATATGATTTCTATTCACAACACTCCCCACTATTTACGTACTCTATTTTATCTACTTATAGTGCATAGTCTTTTATTTTCTACAAGTGAGCTGCTTATCCTAGATATCGGACTTTAGGTAATCAGTAAAGAAAGTGGATTTTTTTCACAGTCTTTTAGCTATATAACCATTTGACTTATAGCGTTTTGTATAATAGTCAATTTTTTGTAAATTTTATGTAAATAACTACCTCAACTTATTTACAGCACTCGAAAAGACAAAAAAAACCTAAAATAGGCAGGAATGTTTTTGGATATTTTTGTCTTTTTGAATGCCGTAAATAAGTTGAGGTGGTTATTTACAAAAATTTACAAAATGTAAACTATCTAGCAATTCTTAGACTTTCGGTGGCTTATTTGGTTTTTTTTTTTTTTTTTTTTTTTTTTTTTTTTTTTTTTTTAGAATGTTTACCTATGCATTGATGTTTCGTCTCTATACTTGTGTTTTTTTCTTTACCTTTTTGGTTTTTCAGGTAATCTGTAAATTATTCACGTCCTCGTATTAAGAACTTAAAAAAACTTGGTGACAAAAAAATATATAGATCAAAACGAAGTTCACAGAGATATAAGTTGTTGAAGGGTATATTTATCTTACACTACATTACTATTACCATAATATCTAACCAAACACATTAAAAATACATTATCGGGAATCTAATAAAAAAAAAATAGTTTACAAACAAACTTTTTAATCTAACATAATGAAAATCTGAGTACTTTAATCGAAATTCCGCAAATCTCATTACATTTCACTACAGCGTACCAAATACAATCCAAGCTGAATGGTTTTTGACACGTATTAAATTTCTTAAAAATAGAGGTCTATATAAAAAAAATATACAAATTATGTATTAACTTTAGACTTTATGAAAAGAGAGAATAGACATTTATTTCGTTTATAAAAATTACTACTGTGAACTTTAGTAGAACTAGAAGTTAAGAATTGGACTTTGTATCCAAAAAATTTATAAATAAATAATAATAATAATTTAACATATATCTAAGGATTTAACCAATTAGTTTATAGTTCTAGAAAAAATAAAACCAATTATTTTATAGCAAATAACACTATGGTATCCTTGTAACTTACGGGTTTGATTTGATTCACTTTCATTATGGTTTTGTTTGTGGATATGTCAAAGGATTAAATCGTAATATACGATCGAACTTTTGAATATGGAACTAATGTAAAGCAGCCGATATTTAGTCCGCAGTAATTGCATCTGAAAGTACAGCAACGATATAGGTGATATAAATAAAGTGAATGGCTAATCTGAGTATATATCATTAATGAAAAATAAAATCAGAAACTACAGGTGCACCCACTTCGTGTTAAAAAATGATGAAATTGAATATCATGCTCATGCATGTGCACCAACAATTAAACAAAGCTAGCTGGTAAATATTTATCAGCGAATTGTGTTTTTATTTGGCATGCGAGTATAAAATGCATGAAGCCTAACTTTCTTGGTTTTACAAATGATAACCTTCCATGAAAAGAAAAAAAAAACACTCAACTAAACACTAAAAAATAACCTTGAACTTGCCGCTTTATTGTTTTTCTGTTTCCTCTTTCTTTGGGCCTCCTGTAAGAAAATGCATTTGCAAACGCACAGATCATTATGACGCTTAAAAGGCATGGCCTGTGCCTCAAAATAGGCAATTTGGGACACAATAAATGAATTAAAACTTGCATGTCTCGCTACTCACAACCCTTCCCATGAATGAGCCCTGACACTTGATTCGGGTCATGATCTCTTTGGCAGTTTTATAGGGACATAAGCTAAAATACTTATACTGCGACTTTGTATATTAATAGTTGCTGTTACTGGTTGTAACAAAAATAAAATATCGATACCGATATCGAAATTTTGATTTTACTGATATATCTACAATTCCGACTACCGATAATATCGACGATATATCGACTACCGACGGATATATCGATAAAGATCTTAAAACAAAATATAATTAAAACATGTTTCCAAATTTAAATGATAAAATAATTCTCAAATGAGACATATTTAATATAACAAATAAACTCAAAATACACAAGACACATCATAACATAACATATTATTAAAATGCTATCAATTTTTAATATAAATTCAAATATCATTTTTATCTTATTTACATATAATTAATTAATGACATAATTTGTAGTATATTTTAAAATTTATTACAAACTAATTTTATGATTAGTTATTAATATTATATGACGTATATAGGAATATCCATATTCATATTCAAAAAGCTTGATAATATTATGAGTATATAGAGTTTAATTGTAATAAATAAATACATATATGTGTTGTCATATATATATATATATATATATATATATATATGTGTGTGTGTGTGTGTGTGTATTTAAATATATTACAAAATATAAATAAAGAAATATTGATGATATTAACAAAAAAAAAAAAGAATTAAAGAGGAATAAAGAAATTAATACAACAACAGAAAATGAAGGAAAAAAAAAACATACAAAGAAGTAGAAGAAAATCAAGACAAACAAAAGTCACACATCGACTAGAAAGAAATAAAAGTGGACGTTGAACCCTTATAAATAAGAGAATGCGTTTTCATTTTTACGTCAAAGCATAAAGCCTTAAACAAGACCGTTACGCGTAAATTTGGTCGAACTAGATTTTTTCGAATTTGGTCAATATTTTGGACTTTTACTGAAGCGTCTGGTTGTAACCAAAGAAGAATTGAGTTACCCCTTCTTGAAGGATTTATGAGTAATTATGGCGCTTATTTTATGTTTGATGTGTAATTATGATATTATTAACTATTTAGCTAATAAATTTATAAGTTTATAGGAATTAAAATGGGTCAATTAAGCATGTCAAATAGCTCATAATCTTTTTTTAAAAGTATTAAATTTTCATTTTATTTTTAAAAAAATAGCGCTCTAGATAACTAAGTGTAAATTTACTCTTTAATTAATTAATTTATGTGAAATTTGTTGTAACTAGCCAAGTTTGTCATTCTTATTGGGGGAATAGCTCAAGTTTCATATTATAAACAAATAGCCCATATATTCTGCTCAGACTATAATGCACTCACTTTCTTCGCGAATAGGTTAATTTAATTAATGTACTGGAGTGAGTTAGGTTAATTAATTAACTTATTGGTTGAATATTAACTTAGGTTCTGATTTTTTTGTGAGTAAAGTTAATTTACTAAATGATTGAATTAGGAATTAAGTTAATTAATTGAATGCTTTTGAATATCAATTGACTTAAGTTCGTATTTTTGTAAATATTTTGTGAATTTCAAATCATTCACGAATCAGTTAATAAATTAAGCCAACTCACTCCAGTACGTTAATTAAATTAACCTATTCGGGAATTTGCAGTGAATCAACAAAATCAGAGATTTTTCTTTCTCCTCTTCTTTTTCTGCGGAGAGGATTCGTCGAGGCCTCCGTCGAACCGGTTCGACTCGAGGCGAAGAGTCAGCAGTCTCGGGAGACGAGCGAGCTCGGTCGCAGGAATCACGCCGGTGAAACGGTTATGCGAGAAATCCAGTCTTTGGACTTGCCAGAGCTTCGAGATCCCAGAGCAGGAGGGCGTGGCGGCGGCGGATGTGGTGGAGGAGTCGTCGTCGGAGAGGTTTGGGGCGGCGGTGAGAGGGAAGGAGTTAGGGCTCAGGAATGTTGTGGATGATAGAGGTAATTTAGGTAGTCTATTAAAGTTGGGCTATCTCTTTACTTAATAAAATGAAATATGAGCTAATCCATTAATATTGTTGAGCCAATTTGGCTATTCTTCAAAATAGCCCTTAATTTAATACGAGTCTTATGGACTATTTTTTTTAATAAAATAAAACTTTGGCTAAAATCTTAAAAAATCTAGGAATGACTAATTGCAATAAATTCATTAATTAGTTATTCACCATTATCGTTTAACTTTTTATTATTATGTTGTTAGTGTTGACTATTGATACTAACAAAAAAAAAATAAAGAAAAAGGAAAAAAAAATCATTCCAGATTTGGTAAAATAAAAGCGTGAAATTTTAGTGAGATTAAACAAAGTTGGTATAATAAAAAAATAAAAAGAAAAATAAATAGAAATAAACACAAAACCAACGAACGTCGGTGGATCATGGAGGATCAGCGCGAGAGAGAAAAGTTCTGGCAGGCGATTGTGGCGACGAGAAGCTGACTTCCAGAAAAAACCGGTTAAACTAATCGCACGAGAGAAAGAGTTGTTAGCAATTTTACTGTAGTATTGACGTAAATAAAAGACAAATTGCATGCAAGAAAAAAACACGTAAACGGATTACTACACAACCGGCTAAACCTTTAAAAACTGGAAACACAACGAAAAATGCCAGGAAAAGTCGAGGCTCGTTTGACGGTTTCCTGGAAGCTTTTTATCGTCCTCCCACAGGTGTTGGATTACGTGAGCGAAAGCCTCCCAGGATACAACGACTTCTAGACGAGCAATGCACCACAAAACTCGGCTTCGGCGAACTGGAACCTGTGAGAAACTATCACCAAGACAAAAGGAAATTTCTGGGGAAGAGGGAAGCTCGGGAACAGTGGGAGTATTGGATTTTCCGAATATTTCTAAATGAGAGTTGAAGCCTCTTTATATAGGGCCAAGGCAGTGAGGTTTGAACTCCAAAAACGTCCAGCCATAAAGGCATTAACGCAGGTTATTACACCCAGTTAATACAACGTTCTGAATTCAAACCAAGCGAACAGTCCAACGTTTTTCCAGCCTTAATGGCATTATTATACAGCCATAATGCGCATTTAAAGCTCAAAAACCATTGAAATTAAAGCGCACAAACGGTTGGCTTTAATTCTCAGACGTACAGTTCGTCACTTCGTCTGGTCGAGCTCGTCCAATCGACCTAGAATGACTTCGTCACCACTTCGTCTGGTCGAGCTCGCCACTCGAGCTCATCCAGTCGAGCTGGAATGACTTCGTCACTTCGAGTACGTTGGCCTCGCCCTGTCGAGCTGGAATGACTTCGTCACTTCGTCCAGTCGACCTAGCCCAGTCGAGCTGGAACTTCGTCCAGTCGACTTCGCCCAGTCGAGCTGGAACCACTCGACCTCGCCCAGTCGAGCTGGAACTACTCGACCTTGCCCAGTCGAGCTGGAACTTCGTCCAGTCGACTTCGCCCAGTCGAGCTGGAACCAGTCGACCTCGTCACTTCGTCCAGACCAGCTCGTCACTTTCTCATTCACCTTAGGTCCGATTTTTGGCAAAGTATCACTTGGTATTATCCAATTCCGATTAGTGGATCCCACTCAAATTGTTGCCACAAAATAATCCCCCACATGAATGAAATAGAGACGACAATTATAAAGACACGACTCGATGTGGTGATAGATTCTCCGGTCAATACCAGTATAGGATAGGTAGGCAAAGCCTTTGAACCTTCCCTCGGAAAGATATGCCACCTTTATTGACTATTCAGTAGACACGTTGTTCTTAAACTGTTAGCCGTTTTGTATAAACGATACACATATCCCCCACTGATATTTCCCTGACACAGGTTCAGTTCTCATGGTTATGTTCATTTTGGCCCTGAACATCAGCCTGGTTCTGCAAGAGTTTCTAAAGAATTAAGCTCAATTAATTCCCCTTTGAAGCAGCCCCACTTCTCTTTCACATAGGTGATTCTTTTATCAAGAGTAATCCCGCATTACTCATTCGGAATCTCAACAATCCGATTTCACAGAATCATTAAAAACTCTAAGCTTAACCTCGTACGGGAGTCACTGTTTTAATATAGGAATAGGACTTGGGGTTTTCCCCCACAGTGACCTCACATAGCCTTTGACAATTAGGTTGTCCCTTTTAACCAAGATCTTGGGATCTCCAGTCATCATGGTTGGGTTTCCTTTGCCTTGACTTTATTTGCCATGGGCTTTAGCCCCATTCCTTTGGATGTCTTCTCTACTTGGTCCCTATTTAACCCTTTGGTTAGCGGATCCGCAATATTCTCTTTGGACCTAACATAGTCAATACTAATGACTCCAGATGAGAGAAGTTGTCTAATGGTATTATGTCTTCGACAGATATGTCTAGACTTACCTTATACATCACATTATGTGCCCTACCAATAGCAGATTGGTTATCACAATATACACATATTGCAAGCATAGGTTTTGTCCAATTAGGAATATCCTCCACAAAGTTCCTTAGCCATTCGGCTTCTTCCCCACATTTATCCAATGCAACAAACTCAGATTCCATCGTGGATCTAGTTATCACAGTTTGTTTGGAGGATTTCCAAGATATGGCCGCACCTCCCAGAGTGAATACATAACCACTCGTGGCTTTCGAATCTTGAATATCAGATATCTAACTTGCATCAGTGTAACCTTCAATTACTTCAGGATATCTCGTGTAGTGTAGACCATAATCACGAGTGAATCGTAGATACCTTAATACTCTTACGATTGCTTTCCAATGTTCAGCACTTGGATTACTCGTATATCGAGCTAGTCTACTTACGGTGTAGGCTAAATCCGATCTCGTGCAACTCATCAAGTACATGAGACTGCCTATCACTCTAGCATATTCAATTTGAGAGATGTTTTCACCTTTATTCTTAGACAAGTGTTGACTAATGTCTATGGGAGTTCTCGAGACTCCAGAATCGTCCTTTCCGAACTTGTTTAGAATTTTATCAACGTAGTGTGTTTGATCCAGTACAATCCCATTGGGTGTTCGGGTAATCTTGATCCCCAGAATTACATAAGCAATTCCCAGATTTTTCATATCGAACCTTGAGTTCAATATATCTTTTGTGGATTGGACCATACGATCATTACTCCCCACTATGAGCATGTCATCTACATATAAACACAGAATCACATATCCATGTTCAGAGGTTTTAACGTACACACATTTGTCACACTCGTTGATCTTAAATCCATTCGACATCATAACGTTGTCGAATTTCTCATGCCATTGCTTTGGGGCTTGTTTAAGGCCATAAAGCGACTTGACTAGTTTACAGACTTTCTTTTCTTGTCCAGGTGCAGTACAACCCTCAGGTTGATTCATATATATCTCTTCTTCGAGATTTCCATTAAGAAAGGCTGTTTTTACATCCATTTGATGAATTTCAAGATTGCGTAAAGCAGCAACTGCAATTATCAATCTAATAGAAGTTATTCTCGTCATAGGAGAATAAGTATCAAAGTAATCAACACCCTCTTGTTGTTTATACCATTTGATTACCAGTCGTGCCTTATATTTATCAATTGAGCCATCGAATTTCATCTTCCTCGTAAAGATCCAATTAGATCCAAGTGTTTTACTTCCAGGAGGAAGATCAACCAACTCCCAAGTATGGTTTTGCATGATAGAGTCTATTTTACTTCTTATGGCTTCTTTCCATAAGTGACCCTCAACAGAGTTCACGGCCTCTTTATAATTTAGAGGTGGAGCCTCCAGCATATAGGTGAAAAAATCAGAACCAAATGATTTTTCTATCCTCGCTCGCTCGCTTCGTCTAAGTCCCTCGGACTCTATCTCTTCTTCGGACTCTTCATCATTATCTTGATTTATTTCCTCAATATCCTCAAGAAAATAGTTTGATGAACGCGGTTCATCTTCCTTAGACTTATAAGGAAATACATGTTCAAATAACGAAGCATTTTTAGATTCCATAATCGAATCGTTGTGTATATCGGGGTTTTTCGAGTCATACACAGGAATCTATATGCATTACTATGGTGTGAGTACCCAATGAAGATACAATCGACAGTTTTTGGTCCTATCTTCATTTTCTTTGGAGCGGGAGCCATTACTTTGGCTAAGCATCCCCACATTCGTAAGTATTTATAGGAATGTCTATTTCCTATAAATAGCTCAGACGGAGACTTATCCTCCTTCTTTCGGGGTATCTTGTTCAGAAGATAATTTGCAGACAAGATTGCTTCCCCCCACATTTCTTGGGGTAACCCAGAACTTAACAACATCGCATTCATCATTTCCTTGAGAGTGCGATTCTTACGTTTGGCCACGCCGTTTGATTGAGGAGAATAAGGTGGAGTGACTTCGTGAATAATTCCATGTTGTGCACAAAAAGCACCAAATGGTTCAACATATTCACCTCCTCGATCACTTCGCACTTTCTTAATCTTCTTATTAAGTTGATTCTCAACTTCCAATTTGTATATAGCAAATTTCCCAATTGCTTCATCTTTGCTTATAAGCAAATATACGTAACAATATTTTGTATAATCATCAATAAAAGTCACAAAATATTTATTACCACCTCTCGTGGGCATGAACTTTAAATCACATAAATCAGTATGGATTAAGTCGAGAGATTCATTACTTCTTTCAACACTATGAAATGATGTTCTCGTGAATTTTGCTTCAACACAAATTTCACATTTATGATTTGAGTCAATATTAAACTTTGGAATACACTCCAAATTAATCAATTTTCTCAGTGTGTCATAATTTACATGACCTAGTCTACCATGCCATAAATTAGACGACTCAATCATATAAGCGGAAGAAGAACTTTTATTCATATTTTTTGCCTTGATGGCCATTACATTCATTTTGACCATGCCATTCTTGACATAGCCATTGCCCACATACATGCCATTCTTAGACAATACAAGTTTTTGAGACTCTAAAACCATTCTAAAATCATGGTTATCCAGCACAGTCCCAGAGATAAGATTCTTCCGCATATCAGGCACGTAGAGAACTTTGGTGAGCTTCAACTCCTTCCCATAGGTCATCTTCAAGAAGACTTCACCTTCCCCCTTGACTTCAGAGGTGGCAGAGTTGCCCATGAACAACTTTTCTCCATCTCCTAGCAGCTCAAGGGTGGAGAATGAGTTCTTGTCAGCGCAGATGTGGCGGGTAGCTCCAGTGTCCATCCACCACTCCTTCGGGTTCGAGTCAATCATGTTGACCTTAGAGACCATAGCAACGAGGAGGTCATTATCATCCTCCACGACATTGGCCTCCTTCTTCTTCTTTGGCTTTCTACAATCGGCAGCTCGGTGACCGACTTTGTTGCAATTGAAGCATTTACCAACAATCTTTTGTTGGTACTTCTTCTTGAACGTCCCTCCCTTGACACCAAGCTGGTGGGCGTGCTTCTTCCCCTTCGAGTTCTCGCCATGTTCGATGACATTAGCTCGCTCGGAGACGGTTCTTAGTCTTCTATCGGAGCCTCGGTTGTCTTCCTCGATTCGGAGGCGAACAACCAAGTCCTCAAGACTCATCTCCTTTCGCTTGTGCTTGAGGTAGTTCTTGAACTCCTTCCACCCCGGTGGCAACTTCTTTATTACGGAGGCAACTTGGAACGACTCGCTAATGGTCATTCCCTCGGCTTGAACCTCATGGAAAATGAGTTGAAGCTCTTTCACTTGACTCACCACGGTCTTTGTGTCCACCATTTTGTATTCTAGGAAGCGACCCACAATGTACTTCTTAGAGCCCGCATCCTCGGTTTTATACTTTCGATCCAACGAATCCCAAAGCTCTTTAGAAGAGGCTTTTGAGCTATACACGTTGTATAAAGAGTCAGCGAGACAATTTAACACGTTGTATGAGGAGTGGCTGGAGGATCTTCGGTCAAAAACTGAGCAAGTCCTATGGTTGTCAAAAATAAAACCATCTTTTGTTGCCACCGTTTGAAGTTGAGCCCGTCAAACTTCCCAGGCCACTCGACCGGCATCACCGTGGGAGGCCCTCGAGCCACACCCATGTTCGGACCATCTAGGCCCAAACCTGTCATCGGTTGAACGAGACCCGCGGGTCTGTTCCCGGCCGTAGCCGCCATCGAGCCTTGTCCCACAGCCACGGGAATCTGGCCGATGTTGATCAAGTTCGTCGGGTTGTTCACCAACGAGGGGTTGTCATTGACGTTCCCTCCAACACTCACGTTCATCAAGTCGTTTTCGTTAGTCATTTTTCTACAAAAGAAATTCACAAGTCAGTAAACTTGAAAACAAACCGGAATAAATAATGGAAAAATAACTTATTTTCCCTTCCTTGCAACCTGTCTTAGAAAGGTAAAAAAGCTTCAAGATTGTTAGCAATATTACTGTAATATTGACGTAAATAAAAGACAAATTGCATGCAAGGAAAAATACACGTAAACGGATTACTACACAACCGGCTAAACCTTTAAAAACTGGAAACACAACGAAAAATGCCAGGAAAAGTCGAGGCTCGTTTGACGGTTTCCTGGAAGCTTTTTATCGCCCTCCCACAGGTGTTGGATTACGTGAGCGAAAGCCTCCCAGGATACAACGACTTCTAGACGAGCAATGCACCACAAAACTCGGCTTCGGCGAACTGGAACCTGTGAGAAACTATCACCAAGACAAAAGGAAATTTCTGGGGAAGAGGGAAGCTCGGGAACAGTGGGAGTATTGGATTTTCCGAATCTTTATGAATGAGAGTTGAAGCCTCTTTATATAGGGCCAAGGCAGTGAGGTTTGAACTCCAAAAACGTCCAGCCATAAAGGCATTAACGCAGGTTATTACACCCAGTTAATACAACGTTCTGAATTCAAACCAAGCGAACAGTCCAACGTTTTTCCAGCCTTAATGGCATTATTATACAGCCATAATGCGCATTTAAAGCTCAAAAACCATTGAAATTAAAGCACACAAACGGTTGGCTTTAATTCTCAAACGTACAGTTCGTCACTTCGTCTGGTCGAGCTCGTCCAGTCGACCTAGAATGACTTCGTCACCACTTCGTCTGGTCGAGCTCGTCCACTCGAGCTCATCCAGTCGAGCTGGAATGACTTCGTCACTTCGAGTACGTTGGCCTCGCTCTGTCGAGCTGGAATGACTTCGTCACTTCGTCCAGTCGACCTAGCCCAGTCGAGCTGGAACTTCGTCCAGTCGACTTCACCCAGTCGAGCTGGAACCACTCGACCTCGCCCAGTCGAGCTGGAACTACTCGACCTCGCCCAGTCGAGCTGGAACTTCGTCAAGTCGAGCTGGAACCAGTCGACCTCGTCACTTCGTCCAGACCAGCTCGTCACTTTCTCATTCACCTTAGGTCCGATTTTTGGCAAAATATCGCTTGGTATTATCTAATTCCGATGAGTGGATCCCACTCAAATTGTTGCCACAAAATCAACCATTCACATGTTAATAAATAAAATTTATTAACTTTATTCCAATAAGAGTTTCCATTCAAATTCTTGAGAGATCTGGAATAAAATGACTGAATAAAAAAATAAGGGGGAATTAATGTGTTTCTCTCCTTTTTTTTTTTCTTGTCAGTTGCATGTTTGCAAAATCTCGTTATTCATTAGACCACGTCCATTTTTCACACATGTTGACGTGGGAAAATAGGTTCCCTTCAACAAAGAAAATAGGTAATGGAAAAAAAAAATGGTCAATCTTCCTGAACTTCAAATGCAACGAAATCAAAATCACTGTACAGATTCCCAAAGAAAAACTTCGGCAGTTACAACTACTAGTATCTCATCAATCTCAGATAAGTGTCCTGTGCATACTATATTTTCCAGTTTTGTTCAACACAAACCATGCACAAAGAAGTAGAAGAAGAAAGGAAAAAAAAAATAGCAAAATGTAAAGCTTGGGGTTCTTGGCCCAGGTTATGCCATGATAGTCTATTACCAACCCATTAATGCTCTTCTAACTCCATCCACGATCTTACTTCTAGCTCGACTGCTTGCCAATGGGAATTCGCAGCTCTCCTCCAAAAGAAATCTGTAAACTTCCCACTGGCGAACCGGAGTCGAATGCCTAATTATTTCGGCCTGCAAACGAGGAAGGAAAGAAACGAGATTCCAATTCACTTATAGGAGACTTGAAAAAAAAAACAGAGAAAGGTTAGAGAAATGAAACTTACGGAGAAAATGAAAATTCCTAACATCTTCAAGGCCAAAGTGACGTCATAGAATACGCGGGGTCTTCCCTTTCCGGATAACTCTACCGGATTAGCAACGAAGAGCTCTGTGTCGGGGCCTCGGTTGGCAATGGCAACTCTGACTGGCTCAACGATATCCTCTTTTAACCGTGAACACAGTGCGGTCTGGATTTCTTGGTCCATCACCTTTTTCCCGTCCGTTTGCTGAATGAATATATCCAATTTCCTGAACCCATCTACAGTCGTAGCAAATCTACCATACGCAATCTAAATGACATTATAAGAAGAAAAAAAATAAACAACAATCATTTTCTTTAAAACATCGAAGAAGAAGACGAAGAAGAAGATAAAAACAACTCGTACTTGTTGGTTTCTAAAGTAGAAGAGCGAAAGGTTTTATACCCGAATATTGTAGTCCTTTGAAGTCCTCAATATGTCGTAAAAGATGCTCTTCTGGTCCACGCAGTGTACGTGAAGCAAGGTGTGAGCAGGGCTCAACAGATTATCAACTGTAATGGTAGCCGAGTTTCCCTTTGTCGTGAAATCCGGGCCCAGAGATCCGGAGTTCGACATCTCGTGGCCGAATAACTCTTGGGCTATGGCGGGCGCGAGAGAAGAGCAGCGCTGCAAGCTCTCGTATTCGGGTCCCGCAAGTTGAAGCTCGCACGTGATGCAATAGTCTCCGAAAGCCTCCATGAGCTGCTCACATATATTGTCTCTTCTCTGCTTGGTGTGTAATTGTTCCCTGCTAAGAATAGCCAAAACCTCGCTATTGTAAACGCATTTTATCCTTAAAAGGTTTCATTTGGAACCCAGAAACCACAAGGGAAAATGAAAAATGGAAGGGCAAAATCCAAATTCTATGTTGTGTTTCGAAGTCATGGAAATTTGGATGGATTTCATATTTCACGGATGTTATGGAAAACATTATTCACTCATTATTTATACATGTTTCATCCTATTCTCCCTCTCATTTTCCTTTTCCTTCCTTTCTTCCAAGCAACGCAAGGGAAATTGGAGAAATTTCATACCCTAAACAACTTCGAGTTCAACATTTACATATAAGAGCTTGAATAACAACTGTTCCGTTGTCAGATTGGGTCACAGTCTTTGTATCCGTGATAAAGAGATTATACATAGTGCAAGAGCTCGACGGGGAGAACAAATCCTTTTTTTGTGTCACTTAAATTTCTTGCTTGATTAATTGTGTTTGACTTCAAAGAAGAAAAGAAGAGCTTTTTAGTAACAAGATTAACTTGATCGCTACTCACATGCAATCTGTGATGAAGAAAAGGTCCAAGACTTTCCCGTCCGGCGTCGGCATCGCTTTCACTCTCTGAATCACTAGCTCAAGCTCGCAAAGAACTTTCGAAACATCTGCCCAAAAAAAAAACACACACACACACATACACACACAATCGATTAGTATGAGCTTCATTCGAAAGCGAAAGTGCTTCATAAAAAGAATACCATATC
This sequence comes from Urtica dioica subsp. dioica, assembly GCF_054948205.1. NCBI lineage: Eukaryota > Viridiplantae > Streptophyta > Magnoliopsida > Rosales > Urticaceae > Urtica > Urtica dioica. The sequence continues at coordinate 12,829,161 of NC_142767.1, read as the reverse complement.
AATTTATTTCCTTGCATACCATGCAGTAGTCCTTTTCGATCGAGGTACAAAAACTTCAATAGATAGAGCGGCGATGTAGATGGACCGTTGGGCTGAAAATTCGAATAAACCGGGAAAGTACACGATGGACAGAGAGCGATAAGGCGGGCCTTCAAGCTCTCCCAGTCAACGTTGACCGATCCCGGATTCGGGGCAACCCAGAACACTATGTAGCACCACCTTCCATCGGTCGAAAAATCTTAAAAAACATCCAATTTCACAAGAATGTTATCAATCCAAGACAAGCCCAATAACACAACATTGTGGGTATAGCATGTTGAGACTACATAGCTCAATGAATGAACCAACAAACCAACCAACCCAGAAAAAGGGCTAATACAGAGTCATTATTTAATTAAATTAAATCAGAGCAGAAAAGGAAATAGTTGTTCGTGAATTGTGTTTGGTTATACATACCTCCTTTGGAAATGGAGAGACCGAACTCGAGAATGATTCGGCAGAGGTCGCAGCCGAGGCCGGCCTTGTCGGGGCAGTTGACGGTCACGACGGAGGGTTCGCCGGAGGATTTCGCCGGCTCGATCAGCACCACGTCGTCGCAAGCTATGCCCATCACTTATCTCTACGCATCGGACCGGATTGGATTTGATTTGTGAGGACGAGACTCGAATTTCGTTGAGTTCGTTATACCCAAAAATGGTAATAAATCACATATACCGTGATAAGCAATTGTATAAATACAACCGGTGCATGTATACATGTGATGTGCGTTTATATATATATATATATATATATATATATATATATATATATATACTCATATTTCATTTATATTTTTAAATATATATAAATAGCTGGGAATTTGGACGGTCCGTTTAAGTTTAGTTTTCATTTTGTCGCGTTTCTCCGTTTAATATCTTCCCCATCTTGCTCAGAGCAAAAAAAAAAAAAATCTTCCCCATCTTGAACAACAGAAAATAGTTTTTGGTTCATTTTGTACTTTTTTTTTTCCTCTCTCATTATTGTAAGACAATAAGTGATATGTTTTTGTCGGATATTGATTATAGTGGGTGTGGCCTACAAACTAGTCATTTCCACGTAGGACTCAGCCATTAAAAATCATTGAGCTGAGTTTAGTGCTTATTAGCAGTGTGCTCCCATGTTGACTTAACGCCCTTCTTAGTCTTCTTCTTAAGCTACTTTTAAAATAAGCTACCACCATTTTACCTTTTAAATGATAAATCTTGTCATTCTCCGACTAATTTTTATCTGGCGCAGTAGAAAATAGGTTGTGTTTAGATCAAAACGGATATAGCCACTCCGACCATATTTATGAATTAAATAAGTTAGAGATCAAGTCTGTCTATAAATTTGTTCGACTTAAAAGGACCTTGGCTATTCTCACATGTGCTTTGATGGATTAGGAGTTTAGATGACGGAAAATTACAATACAATTGGATTGTCTTGTGGTGACCTCAACTTGTAACTGCAATCAAGTAGTGATAGAGCTTGGGACTATCCTCGGCGTTATCTTGGAAGCTGCCTCTCTATAATGTTGCAGCTCGTAAAAGGACTAAATTAACTCTCGATGTTTATTTGTGTGTACACCGGTTGAGACTTGTCCCGTACTTATAATTATAACCAGGTCGTTCATGATTAAAGATGTCAAAATGGTTAAACCATACTGTGTTAGCACTAATTTTTACGTCTAAGGGCAGCTCGTGTCCAGACCCGGCCCAAAACCTTTTTTTGTAAGAGAGTGAATTGTGACTCGTTTTTTTTCTTCTAATTGTGACTACTACATATGAATTGGTGAAATGAGCGTGTCTTCTAACCAGGCCTAGCGCGAGGCTCGTCTTGGCAAGTACCCGTGCAGGAGGCTCGGTCGTGGCTGCATGTTTTTTATCGATGAGAGTTGACCTCGGACGTAGGTCCTAAGTCAAGTCAAGCGAGAGGCTCAGCTCAACAGCTCCTTTGGCGTCTAGGAAGAAGACTCCCGCACGGTCCTCTAGCGGGCAGATCAAGGAGCTCGACATGACAATGCATACATGGTCCTAGACAAATCTTTGGGTCGTGCCAAGCACGGAGCTTGGACCGACGATGTACGCGGGTCACTCATGAGAGGCCCTAACTAATCTCTGGGGTGTTAGCCCAATTTATTATTCATAATGCTCGGGTAGATAATGCAGCGTTGGACGGATCGGATGCCTAGACGCGACTTTTGACTAGGTCAAGCGGGTACTTGTCCTAATTAACCACTTGTGGGTCCGGATGGAAGGTATGAGCGTGGTTATTCGGCCACGATCATAACCAATGCTACATTCTTAACTAGATTAATAATAAAAATTGTAATATTGGGCATTTTATTACATTTTTCATTAACATTGACTACATTTTTCTTGAAAAAATAAAGGAAAATTGACATATATATATATATATATACCATGTGTTTTAGTGAATTGTTGAGTTTAACTTTTGATTTTCAAAAATGTCGTGTTTGTACTCTCTGTTTAATTAAAATGATAACATTATACTCTAAAATAGATAACAGTGCCACGGATATTCATTTGATTGATTTTTCATATGTTAAATACTCTGATATAAGAAACTGAACCAAACCCAAACCAGTATCCTTACCCTAAATTCCCAATTTTAAAATAAAAAATAGCTCTTAATCGAAGCACACCACTAAAATTCATACCTCCCAAGAGACGGCTTCTTTCTGTGTTCACGTTGCAACTTTGAGTCCTAGATTTCACGCTCGAATCAATGATTTTGATAACTATCGATTGTCGACTTTTATCACTTTCCTCTGTATGTGTTCTCCATGATTCATAGATTGTCATTTGTTTTTTGTTTTTAAATAAATCACATATATGGGGAAAATGAATAATGATAAAGTGAGGTTTACATATAAATATTAGAGTCAACATCAATAAAAAGTCAATAAAAAAAAGGGATTGTGACACTATATTCTATTATGGGATATAAATTTGTCATTTTAATTCATCATAAATTACAAAATCGATATTTTTGAAAAATCTAATGTTAAATTTGATATTACGCATAAAGTGTATATATGTCATTTTTCCAAAATAAATAGATAAGAGATGTTTTAATTAAGGAGACCCCACACAAAATTAAAAGAAACCCAAATCTAATTTGGTGAGACAAATCAAACCAAACGATATTTTAACATAAAGGAACAGCGACTACTATACTATTACAAACCTTGTCTCTTTCTTACAAACCATTAATAAATGTAACAAGTTGTTTAGAAAATTCAACCAAAAAAAAAAAGCATATACAAACTTGGTTGTTGATTCTTCACGTGGTTAAATGAACATTACAAGGAATATACTAAGAACAAGTAATACTAATAGAACATAGTTATAATAAAACAAAAAAGACAATTAGAGGAGTAATTTAATATTGGGTAAACTAGCAACGTAGCCATTTTGAAATATGGTTTTTGAAATCTAGCCAACGTTTGGTAAATTTTGCAATCTAGCCATTTACTGAAATTTACGGATATAAAATACCTAATTTACCCTTTTTCTTATACTTACTTGATCAAAGCACTAGCCCACGTTTGACCGGTTTGAATTGTATACAGCTAATTAATTTCAGATTTTTTCGCAATTTAATTGGATATTTAGCTAATTTAATAGGAGATTCGGTGATGTAATGCAATAAATGCACTGTATTTGTTTACACGCGTAAGTACAAAAAATTTAGCATAATTAACAGAAATTAACAAATCAGCGGAGATTAACAAAAATTTACAAACATTTACACTGTATTTGCTTACACGGCCATAATGTTCATTAAAGAAACAAACGCTCAATAACCAACTTTGCCAAATATATAATTTTTTTTAAAATTCAAAATATAAACCGAATATAACAAATTCGGCTACAAAACCAAGTTTCAAAACGTGGGCTAGTATTTTTTTAAACCAAACCAAGGCTAATATGGTAAATACCATCTTACATAAATATGACACGTCATCTAATTTGGCTAGATTCGAAAAATAAACGAAACGTTGGCTAGATTACAATTGCAACGTTTGATGTGGCTTAGATCGACTAATTTTTCTTTAATAAATCATATTTTTTAAAATAGAAAAAATTATATTTTATTAAAAAGTAATCCATCAGGTCCCTAATAAATTAATTAATTAAATTAAATCACTGCAAACCCAGTGTACTATTTTTTAATAAAATGAAATTTTAATTGAAATTAAGAGCACTCGATACTCCTTCATCCACCAACCTTTTAATTCTCAAAATGGAGATATGTCCCATTCTCCGGTGCCACAATAGAGAAGAATTTTCATTCATAATACAACGTTTCAACCCAGCAGTAACATTCAAGGAGTTAGAAGCAGCGTTATTTAGCAATGTAATTGAATAAACAATGTACTATAATCAACAATTTCGGATTTATTTAATAATATAAAACCAGTATCCGAGAAAGTTAAAGTCAAAACCAAATGGCACAAATCTTGAAACTGAAATTAAATTAATTTAAAAACTAGGAACATAGACGGTCTTTTACAAATGCAAAATAAAGCCACTACTTCACACTAAATTGCAAGAACCGATAGCATCCACATGTGAGCTCATTCTGCACCCTAAATGGATATATTGCTCACATCCCGCTGACTTCCGTAGGTTTTGCATACCCTGCAAGGTATTTGAGACATGAAATGTAGAACCAGAGTCAATCTACCAAGCATTATAAGCAATATTTGTTAGATTTGATTCATAACATACAAATGAAAGTTGTTTGACTCTTTCTTAATGTTCGCTTTGACAAGGATCTTGCCTTTGTCTATGGCACAATATTTCTTCTTTCTTTCAGAGAAGGTCAGTTTCACTTTCTCACCATCTTCTATGGCCAGCCTTCCCTCTTCTTGAACACACATGGTCATAAGTTCATTAATTGTCTATTTATCCTTATGTGTGTTATAAAAAATCTTAAAAGGGCCATATTGTTGGGGCATAGTGCACAGAATAAAGTGAACCAGAAAGGTTTCTAACATATCAACTTCCAAATCTTTAATTGAGCCGCAATACCTCTCGTGCGCATGATATGATAACCCACACCTCATATCCCAATAAGCTTCATGGATGAAAATTGCATGATAAGAGTACTTACCGTAGCCTTATCTGAAGTGGAAAATTGATCGACTATTGCTTTCATTAAGAGACGAACATTGTCATATTGCTTAATAGAAATCTTAATCCCATCAAATACTTTGGTCTTTATGAACATAACGCATTAGATCGCTCTCACTTTTCATAAAGATCAACATGATCTGGGATACTCACCTCAATGTTTGCAGGAGATTCAGGTTTACTTATGGCATAGTCAATATCCATCCATCCCAATTGAAGAAGAACTCTTTCCTTCCAGACCTTAAAGTTGTTCCATTTGAGTTCGGGAACATCACATTTAACATCAGAGTAACTAACAGATTGACTAGCTGCAATTTAGATAAATTATACATGCTCATTAAAAAAATTGAAGAAAATAGCTATATCATGTTTCACTAATGTAAAATCATGTTTTTACTCGATGAATCTAGAGACATAAAACTTGCATGTGGGCTAAAATTCTAATTCAATTAGATTCATACGATCATGATAAAGCTATCAAAGAATGTTTTTTTTCCTAATACCTGTGGGCGAATTAGGAAATATAATTTGAGATTTTATCTTAATGAATTATATGAAATATTACAAAATACATGTGGGTGAATTTCATAATATTTCATATAAATTATTACAATTATAGTTTATGTGTGATCTTAATTCTATAGTATATAATCTTAATTCATTATATATGTTGTGGCTACTCTATAACTAATTAAGATTATATAGATCACTAAACAATATAATCATTGCTTAATTTCATCGTGTTATTCTTATTTTACTTTACTGAATGCTATATGTAAATAATAACATAAATAAATAGTATACATATAACCTTTAAATAATTATAACACAATAAATAATATCAGCCTAAAACTTAAAAAAGCTGTAGGATGCATTATGTAATATACACAATAAATAAGCTGAATAATACCATAATGCCCATTACAAAACAAAACTACATGTTTTGGTGGAAACAAAGAACGCCTTGTTTTTTAACCGACTAGCAATTGCCTTTATCCATAAACGACATGCCGTTTGCGTGCTTGTCAAAATCATAGAACAAAATGACATGTCATTCTCATCAATTGCGGTTTACCAGTTTTAGTTGCACACCCGCGAACCCAAAATAAAAATTTGATGGATTCTCCATCATTGAGATTTCATTATTTCAAACCTCAAAATTTATTGAAAAACTAATTTGGAAAGATTTACGGTCTTAGTTTTTCAAAACAATGTAAATTATGAAAATCCAAAAAAAGGGCAAAAACCTACAACGCTATAAACATCAAGACAGAGGTATAGACGGCTCTTATACCAAATGTAAGAATTTTTTACACATACTAAAGGTGTCATAACAACATAAACACGTTAAAGCGAAAGCGAAAATGATCAAATTTCCTCCGGTCATTGTTGTGTTTTTCGGCGAATTTCGGGCTCTGACTCCGACAAGCTATTTCGAGGTTTTTCTAAGCTCTCGTTCTCCCCCTTAAATGGTGTTGATTTTTTTAATGTGTGAGTTAGCTTAGGAACCCCAAAACTTTTGTATTTATAGCGCCTCATAGTCATCAATGAGAAAAATCACAATTTTTATAATTGTAGGAAATTGCTTGATTTTGAGCATTTATTTGAGCACGATTTTGGTCATTAATTAATTAGTCGACTAAATATATATAGACATTATAATAGAGAGAATATTTCATTAATACCATATTTAAAAAAAAAAAAAAAAAAAAAAAAAAAAAAAAAAAACTTACATTACATACTATAATTAGTAGTAGGCAATGTTGTCTAAGCGATGTTTTGATCCAAACACATGAGCAAAAGTAATAAAACAAAAGGATTAATTACATACATTTCTCATACGTATAATAATATGATTTACGAAATACCCTAACCATGAAATTTTGCATCATTATATCATTGCTTCTTCCCTAAATCGTGAACTTACTCAAAGCCCGAATCACTACTTATAGTGTAGCAAATTCAAAACACGGAAAAGGAAAACAAAAAAATTAGCGATTAGTTAGACAAAGAGAAAGTTCATTTTCTAGACCCGAAAGTAATGAAAATATCTCAATTAGGCCCACTACTTTAAAAATATCCAAAATTGAACTTTTGTACCAATTTTGGACGAAAACACCCTTGCAAGACCATATAACACTACTAAAAAAAAGTGCATTCTCTACTTATTGAAAATCTCTCATTCTCTCTCATTTTCTCATCATTTCGCGTATCCAATTGGTTGAATTCCTTCAAAATGGGTAAGTATGCTTCTTCATTCATCTTTTATAGCTTTAGTGATATAGTTTGTGTAGAATAAATAAACTTGGTAGATGTAGGTTAAACTTTCCGGAATTTGACGTTATTTCCGATGAAATCCGACCGTTTCGGATGAAATTCATGTAAAAATTCCGATGAAATTCAAGCAGAAATTCCGACCAATTCCGACCGATTCCGACCAATTCCGACCAATTCCGACTCTTTCCGACCAATTCCGACCAATTCCAATGAGTGCGTAACATAACATAATATATAACATAAAACAAAACATCATCAACTTATAAGTAAATTTAACATAAAAAACACGATGTTCATAATTTAAAAAACAAAAATTTATTAGTATGTTGTTCATAATTAAAAAAAAACAACTAATCATTAATTATAAAAAAACAACTATATATTAGTATATTTTGTTCATAAATAAAAAAGAACTATTTTTAATTTATTTATCATAAACACACACCAAATTATCTTAAATTATTTATAAAAAAAAAAAAATAATAAAAAAAAAATTCAAGAACACCTCGTCGGAATCTCAAAACCATCGGAACTCGTCGGAACGTGTCGGAATTGGTCGGAACTCGTCCGAAATTTTGGATGAAGACCATCGGAATCCGATGGATTCCGATGGTGTTCATCGGAAATTCCAGTTTTTTTTTTTTTTAAATCTAACATTTTTTGTCATTTTGAGTTATGGAAGTTTGAGAGCTTGAGACCTTGAAGTGGTGTGGTGGAGGTCGGATTTGTGGTTGTTTCGGTCGGATTTCATGTGGTGGGCGTCGGATTTGAGGTGGTAGAGGTCGGATTTCGTGTGGTGGGCGTCGGAATGGTGTTGTGGGCGTCGGATTTGGTGTGGAGAGCAAGAGAGAGAAAGTGAAAGAGTGAGGGTGAAAGAGATAGGAGAGGGTTTATTTTTGAATCGATGGTATTTTCGTCCAAAATTGGTACAAAAGTTCAATTTTGGATATTTTTTAAATAGTTGGTCTAATTGAGATGTTTTCATTACTTTCGGATCTAGAAAATAAAATTTCTCTAGACAAATTAACAGTAGAGAGAGAGAGAGAGAGAGATTGTAAGAGCATTTTAATAGTGTTTAGCTTAACAACTTTAAGGACTTGCTTGCAATTAAGAGAAATGTTAAGCTATTTGTTTAACCATTATTTGGCTATGTAATTGGCTAGAGAAATTGGCTCTATAAAGCTACTTGCTTAAACAAAAACACGAGACCCACTTAATAAAAAAATTATAGTTTTAACAAGTGAAAATTGAATAAAAAATAAACAAAAATAGAAATTGATAAGTGGGATAAACTTAAACAAGATGATAAATTAACTTATCATTGTGGATGATTTAGCTTAAATAAATTGTATTTTTGTATGACTTATGTGGCATGGTAAGCTAATTTGACATTAACTTACCATTGAAGATGCTCTAATGTTGTGACAAGCCAATCAGCCATCAGAAGCGCGAAACAAGTAAAACAATTCACATAACTTTTCATTGGGTAAATAGAATTTTAAAGGCAGCAAAATCCATTAAATAATAAGATTAAAGACCTGGACGAAACAAAGTTTTGAAAGATAATTGTGGGTGTAGATGATACTGAATAAGAACTAATAACACGGGGCCATCATTTTATCCCTTCATCGTATTTTTGTGGCTATGGGCTCAAGTAGAGCATCAACGAAGGCATAAGCAACATTAAAAGCATTAGTGAAAACACAAATGCATATGAAACTCAGATCAATTTGGCTAAACAGAGTAAATTCAACACATTTCATTAATATTTTCCAGATCGAGTACAACCTTTTGATTCATTGCATCTTTAAATCAACCTATTCTGATTGAACATTCATTTACGGCTAAAACTGAGCAAAACAAAAGGCAAAAGCAGGAGAGAAGATCATCCGTTTAGCCGCCGAAGCCGTACAAGGTCCGTCCCTGCCTCTTGAGAGCATAGACGACGTCCATGGCAGTAACGGTCTTCCTCCGAGCGTGCTCTGTGTAAGTCACAGCGTCTCTGATGACATTCTCGAGGAAGATCTTCAACACTCCGCGAGTCTCCTCGTAGATCAGGCCGCTGATTCTCTTCACGCCGCCACGGCGAGCCAGTCGCCGGATCGCCGGCTTGGTGATCCCCTGGATGTTGTCCCTCAGAACCTTACGGTGTCGCTTCGCACCTCCCTTGCCGAGTCCCTTCCCGCCCTTTCCGCGACCAGACATTTTCTATGGCTCGAGTTTTTGAAGATTGAAATGTGCAGAGATGTGGATTCTATGGATGATGATGAAGTATTTTGGTTGGGATTGAGTTTTATAGGAATTGGGAGAGAGAGCGGGAAGGTTTGCGAAATTTGGGGGTTTAAGTGTGAGCCGTTGGATTATTAGGTTGATGTACGGTGAGAGATGGCGATCCGTGTCATGTGCTTAAACCATGCGCTGATCGTCGATTGGGTTGAGATCTATGGTCAGGATTCATCGCTTTTGGTTCACGCGGATTCTTGTTTCGTTGCTATTTGGTTTCTTACTGGCGGGACTTTGAAATATTTTAGATTTGGAAGCGGTGTTGCGTGAAACTGGCAAAATTGACTCATGGGTCACACTAACTTTAACCCTTGGCCAGAGGAAAGCCAATTAATTACATTTAGATGTAAAAACAAATTACATGTTTTTATCTTTGAAGGGTAAATCTGAGCGTTTGGAATCGGAAGAAATATTCTAGAAATTTTGAGCTCGACCAGATTTAAACTCACCCCATACTTTTGTTCTCGACGAGAAGTTAAACGATAATTCCGGTTCCCTGGTTAGAATTGGAAATACACGTAATAAATTGGAACATGTTTGTTCCGGTTACTACTATTGGAAAAAAAAAAAGGCTCTTTAAGTTTTTTTTTTAAATAGCCGGGGACTCCAAAAATAAAAATTAAATTAAAATTGTAACATTTAATAACTTAAAAAAAACCCCAAGAATTAATTTTAGGATAAATTACTTAAATGTCCCCTGAACTTTTGACTATTTTAAAACGTGGTCCTTATTTTTATTTTTCTTACAGCGTCACCCTTGAACTTTGACAATCTTACAAACTTAGTTCTTCCGTCTATTTTTCTCAACAATCCATCCATTTTTGCCCATGTGATTGGCATGTGACTATTTAAACAGAGACAAAATTGTAAAATAACAAAAAAATATTGATTTTATAATTATTTAATATTATTAAAAATTATTATTTACTATATAAAAAATAAATAAAAATAAAATAATGATGTAAAATATGAATTTTTAATAAAACTGAATTGTAAAAATGAATTATTATTTATTATTAATTTTCTATTATCGTGAAAAAAAAAAGTATAATGGAAATGTATTAAAAAAAGACAACAAACAAAATGAAAAATGAAATTTTTTAATTTTAATTTATTAATTTTAAATATAAAATAATTAAATAAAGGATATATAGGTAATTTTAAATATTCAAGTTATTACACAAGTTAAAATAGACGGAATATAGAAAAAATTTGACGGAAGGACTAAGTTTGTAAGAATATGAAAGTTTAAGGGCGACGCTGTAAGAAAAATAAAAGTAGGGACCACATTGTTAAATGATCAAAAGTTCAGTGGGCATTTATGTAATTTATCCTTAATTTTATTGATAACTATATCTCAAATTCACATAGAGGTTGAGTTGATGTCGGTTTCAACAATCTCAAATTATAATATGATATATATTTGATTTATTTAAATATGGATTTCAGAAGACGTCGTATAAGAAGCAAAAGAAAATTGAAAGGAAATGGATAGAAATGAATATAAATACTCGAAGTTTTTATTAATAATCAAAGAAATTACAAACTAAAAGAAGGCGAAGTGCTGAACTCAACAAAGGTGAACTCGAAGAAATAGAGAAGTGAGAGATCAAAAATAAGGGTGTAAGCTTGCGTGTTGAAAATTGACATATCGGCTTCTATTTATAGTCGGGGCGGATTCGTTGAAGTGGACACGTGTTCGTCAGTTCGACTCTGCCACGTTGCTGGTTGAAGTCCTCTCAGATCCGGTCTTCGCGGCGAGGTCCTCTATCTGATTGTGACCAATTCCCTTGACCGAGTCCATGTTGGTAATGCGTCTCTTATTCGGTGAACTGGGCTTCTCATTGGGCTTGGGCCATCCTTCCGGAGTCGAGTTGGCCCAGACGATTCCTTGAAAACCAGGTCACTTCTACTATTGGGCTTTGGTCGATCCGAAACCCAACTTAAATGATTTTTATTTGGGGAAAATGATTTTTAACCCCCACAGGTTGTAAGTTATTGATGCGTAAAAATAACTCAAACACTAAGAGTGTGTTTAATTGGGATGTTAATCACATTCTCAGGAATCTTAAAGATTATCTTCTTTGGTGTGATTTAATATTAAAAAACCGAATCGAACCGACTTCAACTCCAGTGGCTGAGCTAAAATCAATGGGTTGTTGTCTAACTGAAAAAAGAAAAAGCATAAAAACGTGCCCACACACATGCACGCACAAAAATATAGACAACATGAAATATATCCATAACGTTTCACTGAAATGATGTATTATACATTATGTTTTTACATATTTTAGATATATCACTTTACTTTCAATTTACGCTGATATTAATCTTGTGTTTTGATATTTTCTTTTTCAAAACTTATATCTTAATTGATATTTCAGCTGACTTTTTAGTATTAGTTCATGAAAGTGAAAAAATTACCCATATATTAACAATTACTCTTTCTATCTCTCTCTCTCGGCATTTTACACTAATGTTGAGTGGAAAGGCGTTCTTGAGGAGCCATTGAGTACTAAGTTGGTTGTACAAGTCTAGGATCAGTTTATCATCGATGAAGCATCAACGATCACTTCATGAACAAAAAATTAGCAAGATTAGAGCCCTAACGTCGAGTTTAACCTTGGCAACAATCACTCACAAACATGTTTACAAGAACCATCATCAAATGCGTATCAATTTCATATTCTAAACAAAACTCGAACAAAATACTTAATTTTCAAACCCTATAAATCAAATTCAAACCCCAATTTTCACTTCAAAATTATAGAATCAAAACTAAAATCAAGTACAAAGCCTGAAAATTGCACATCTAAAATTCGAGATTCAAAAGTAAGAGAGCCAATGGCTTAACCTTCAAAGAACATATAGCAGTATTCCCCTTCTTCAATTTATACTTTTTTTCACTTTCTTGTCTCCTATGTTTATCGCTCATTTCTACGGTCGGATGAAAATCCACGGACAAGACTTGTTCTCCTTCTTTTCGTTTCTTCCGGTTAAACTCTAAAAAAAACTCATTCTTGTCGACGTAAAAATTGGAGTCCTGAAAAGGAAAAAAGTTTCCTTCTCCTGAGACTTTCCCAAAATTTTAAGAGAGAGAGAGAGAGAGAGAAAGAGCGAGAGAGTGTTGAACTCGAAGTCTCGAGTATGTTTTCTTCGTTTCATGAATGTCATTCCTTCATCGTGGAAATATGAGAATAAGATCAGAAGAGAACTAGAAGGGGGCAAAGGCTTCTTCTGGCGCGCTATTCGACAATCAACATTTGTCTGGTTGCTTTGGTTGAGGTTAGGGTATTGAGATTATTCGAGATTGTTTTTAGAAGAATTAGAATGAAACGGGGTGCGAACAGTCCTCAGTAGCATTTCATACCTCTCGATTCAAGCTACTTATTTCTTTCTTTTACGGGTATCTATAAGTGTTTGGAAGCTCAAAGAGCCCTAAATGAAGAGGTTGGGAGTGCATGCAAGGAGGGAGGCCACACACGCTGACTGAGTGACCATATGCCGAGCAAGGACATATATATTTTTGTTAGGAATTTTGGCACACATATTGCTAAACTCGTGTAATATTACTAAAATCAACAAAACTCAAAATCTGATAGTTTAATATTAAACGATTTGTACAAAAGTTATAATACTCTTCATAATTTCGTGATAGATCGTTCACGAAATACATAATTGTGTGATAATTAGATAACTAAATTATGTGTTTCGTGACTTATTTTACATTTTTTGTGATAGATTTCACGATAATAAAATCGATCACGAAAAATATATATTTTTATAAGAAAATAAAACTTTTCGTAATCTTTTCTTTTCTGAAAATAAAGTTTAGTAGATACAAATATGAGATATAAGCTAAAAATAAAAGTACTAAATATAAAAGAAACCCTAGCTTCACCGAGTCCTCGGCGTCAGAAGAAACTAAATTATGTATTTCGTGAATTATTTTATATATTTTTTTTGCGATAGTTTTCACAGAAGTGTAGCAAAATAGCCAGTTTGAAACTATAGAATTTGTTTTTAGCCTATGTTTCATAACTTTTAGAGAAATAGTCAACATGCTTAGGAGTCAATAGTTAATAGACTAATTTACCCTTTTAATTAATCAAATGGAAATAATGAATATAACGATATTAAATAATAGGCAATACCGATATTAAATAACATGCAATTTCAAAATTGTTACACGTAGCCTTAAACCTCTAACAAATCTCAACAAAATATTTTATCAAAGATATCATTAGTTACGCGGTGCGCGAATCTAGAACGGCTTCACCAATTTTCAACGCCAACAAATCTCCTGGACTGGACGCGATATTATGGGGAAGCTCATACCAGTTTGGCTCATACACGCTAAATAGCCAGAAGCTAAAAAAACAAGAGAAATTGCTCAAACTACAACCATTTCAATATTTTTTTCCAAAAATCCACCAAACTATAACTTTGGCCAAAAATACAACTTCCTCAAAAGTGAAAAACCAAATTTACCCTCAACTTTATTTTTTCTTTCAATTTCACACCAACCTCATTTAATATCATTCCAAAATAAAATTTCTATTTTTTATCTCTTTTTTATTCATAATTATTTATATCTCTCTCTCTCCCTAACCGTGTAAACCCTTTACCATTTACTCTCTCTCTCTCTCTCATTCGAATTCACCCAAAATCGCCTCTCTCTCTCTCTCCCTGAATCGCCTCTCTCTCTCTCTCTCATTCGAACTCACCCAGACCTCGCGACTCTCTCTCCCTGAATCGCCTCTCTCTCTCCCTGATTCGCGACCAGCCTCACTCACCCAAAATCGCGACCGAACCCGAATCCTTCACGACCAGTCTCACTCTCTCTCTCTCTCTCATTCAACTTTGAGCTCACCCTCCGACACGCTCAAGGAAACACGACCAAAGCTCATAGATCCGGACTCAAGGTTAGTTTTGTTTTGTTTTTTGTTTTATCAAACTTTTCTTTGGTTTTTGGGTATGTTTATTCTGGGTATGTTTGAGATTGAAAAAAAAAAGACTCTTTTTGTTCTGGGCAATTTTTATTGTTTTCTCTTGTTTTTAGGCGAAGTTAATGAGTTGTTGACATCAGATGTCAACAGTTGACGCAACTGTTGACATCTGATGTCAACAACTCATGAACTTCGCTGATAGTAATGTCATCGAAGTTCATCAGTTGTTGACATTAGATGTCAATTGTTGACGTCAACTGTTGACGTAAATTGTTGACATTAGCGAGATTTAGAGATCAACTGTTGACATCAACTGTTGACATCTGAAGTCAACAGTTACTAACTTACCTTTGTTTATTGTATGCAGTGATGACGGAAATTTATTTATTATTCAAGCATAGTGGTACTTGGGTTGAACCTGGTCGGTATCATGAGAAAGGATCTTTCGGAATTATGGTGCCGTCTGAAGTGAGCTTCGCTAGTTTGATGCAAATAATTTACGCGTATTTGCGCAAATCACCATCTACCCATACAATTGGCGTTTCATATTCGATGGCTGGTGCAATGATACCTGTTGAGATAACCAACGACGACTCGCTGAAAGGTTATTTATACTTGAGAAGAAGGAGGGAAGATGACACGGAGAAATTACAATTGATATTGGACATAAAAGAAAAACCATCGGGGCTCGATTCTCCAAGAGTTGGATCCACTCGCAACAGCCGTGATAGTGGTTGTGACGGAAATCCCCTTATGCCATCAATACCCGAGGAGGGGTGTGATTCGGTCCCAACTCATGAATCGGCAATTCGTTCTACGTTAGGATTGGATGACATTAGGTTGTCAGACAATGAGACACAACAACAACGACGAGGCTTCCCACCACGAAACCCAACTCCTCCTCCACCACGACGAAACTCCCCTCCTCAACCACCACAAAACTCCTCTCCTCAACCACCACGAAACTCTATGTCTCCACCACCACGAAACTCTCCCCCTCCACCACCACGAAACTCCCCCCTTCCACCGCGAAGAACAAGTCATCCACCGTCCCCTCCACATAGTGTGCCAAGTTCGTCTACTACGAGAGAGGACACCCTTATTTTGGATGGTGATTCCCCTGTATTTATTGAGCGTTATGCATTGTACTCGAATAAAAAGACTTTAAAGAAACACTTGATGTTGTTCGCCATAAGCAACAACTTCTCGTATATGACAAAGAGCTCGGACAAAAACACCTTGCACGTTGTTTGTCCGGGAGAGCATTGTAAATGGGCTGTTCGAGCTGTGAGAAAGGAAAACACACCCATATTTCAAATTAGAAGGTAAACTCTTTGTTGAATTATGAATTTGAATTAGAGTTATCAACTGTTGACATCAATTGTTGACGTCAATTGTTGACATCTGTGAGATATTTCCTCTCAGTCAACAGAAGGCAAATAAGTCACAGATGTCAACAATTGACGTCAACTGTTGACATCAATTGTTGACGTCGGTGAATTATTTTCCTTCTTTTGACTGAGAGCGAATATCTCACAGACGTCAACAATTGATGTCAACAATTAATGTCAACAGGTGATAACTCTAAAATCAACAGTTGACATTTTGGTTTTGAAACTAATTGTGTAATTTTCATATTTTAGATTTGACAATGAGCACGCTTGTCCCCTAAACTTAAGGCAAGGACGTCACCCTCAAGCAACAGCTTCGTTAATAGGAGAGATGGTTAAGCATAAGTGTATTGATCCAACCGTTGGAATGAGCAAACCAAAAGAGATAAGGAATTACATGCAAATGGATTACGGAGTGTCTATGTCTTACAAAAAGGCTTGGCGGTCCAGAGAAGAGGCTCTAAAGTCCCTCTACGGCAATTCGACAGACTCGTACAAGTTCTTGCCTAAGCTAAGGTACATGATCGAGACTAAGAATTCGGGTTCTTTTTTTGACCTTGTCACTAGTGATGGCGGTGTATTTGTAAGTTTTTTCATGTCACTCGGGCCATGGAGAACGGGGTGGAAGTACGTAAGGCCTGTTATTATTGTCGATGGTACGCATTTGAAGAATTATTACAAAGGGACGTTATATACGGCATGTGGGATGGACGGAAACAAGCAGATTTTTCCACTAGCCTACAGTATTGGTCCTTCAGAATCTAACGAGGCATGGATTTCCTTCTTTGAAAAATTAAAGGACGCAATTGGGGAACGGGAGCAACAAGTATTTGTATCCGATAGACATGCTGGTATAATCAATGGCCTCAAGACGGTATTTCCAAATTGTGATCATGGTTTTTGCATGTTCCATCTACACGGTAATTTGAAGACTACTTTCAAGGGGATCACGAAGGAGGTGAAGTGGAAATTTTACGGTGCCGCAAAAGCATACACTCAGCGGGAATTTGAAAGTTTTATGGTCATGTTGGACGCTGAAAATCCTGAAATACGTCGCTACTTAGCCAATGATGTCGGGTACCAAAGATGGGCAAGGTGTATGTTCAGGGGAAAGAGGTATGGTATCATGACGAACAACAATGCGGAGTCATTAAATGCATTAAATGTAAAGGTGAGACAATTTCCAGTTTCAAAATTGATGGATTGGCTGAGAGAGTGAAGTATGAGATGGTTTTATGAGCGTCGCGAAGCTGCGGCAAATACACAAACCATTTTGACAAAAGAATACCAAACCAGAGCAGAAAAATACACTTCATATGCTGTTCGAATGTTGGTAAGTGTTTGAGAATTAACTAACGATGTCAACAGTTGACGTAATTTGTTGACGTTGATGTCAACAGTTGACGTAATTTGTTGACGTTGATGTCAACAGTTGACGTAATTTGTTGACGTTGATATCAACAGTTGACGTAATTTGTTGACGTTGATGTCAACAGTTGACGTAATTTGTTGACTTTGATGTCAACAGTTGACGTCAATTGTTGACGTTGATGTCAACAGTTGACGTCAATTGTTGACGTTGATGTCAACAGTTGACGTCAATTGTTGACATGGATGTCAACAGTTGACGTCAATTGTTGACATTGATGTCAACAGTAGACGTCAATTGTTGACATTGATGTCAACTGTTGACGTCCATTGTTGACACTGATGTCAACAGTTGACGTCAATTGTTGACATCTGTGATGTATGAGCTCTCTGTTTGTTGACATTGATGTCAACAATTGACGTCAATTGTTGATGTTGATGTAAACAGTAGACGTCAATTGTTGACATTGATGTCAACAGTTGACGTCCATTGTTGACACTGATGTCAACAGTTGACGTCAATTGTTGACATTTGTGATGTATGAGCTCTCTGTTTGTTGACATTGATGTCAACAATTGACGTCAATTGTTGATGTTGATGTCAACAGTAGACGTCAATTGTTGACATTGATGTCAACAGTTGACGTCCATTGTTGACACTGATGTCAACAGTTGACGTCAACTGTTGACATCTGTGATTTATGAGCTCTCTGTTTGTTGACATTGATGTCAACAATTGACGTCCATTGTTGACACTGATGTCAACAGTTGACGTCAATTGTTGACATCTGTGATGTATGATCTCTCTGTTTGTTGACATTGATGTCAACAATTGACGTCAATTGTTGATGTTGATGACAACAGTTGACGTCAATTGTTGACATCAATGTCAACAATGTAAGAATTCTCAGTAATTAAATATTAAATATGATTTTTTGTGCCAGGTGAGGCCATCTTCAGTCGAGGAGTTTGAGGTAGTTGACAGAGAGGGCATTGTATATGCCGTTAACTTAGAAGAACATACATGCTCATGCCGGCGATGGCAAGCTCATGAATTTATTTGTCCACATGGAATTGCGGCTTGTCGTGAACGTAATCTTCCGGTTGAGAACTTCATTTCCAAGTTCTATTCAACCGAGTATTTGAGGGCAACCTACGCAGATGTACACCATCCTCATGGCGACATTTCGAGTTGGGTTATCCCCCCCGAGGTGGAGAATATCGTAGTTCTTCCGCCTGAACACGCAGCGCGTGCCGCCGGTAGGCCGAAAAAGAGAAGAATACCCTCTCAAGGAGAGGAAGTTAGGAGGCGCAAGTGTGCGCGATGTGGGGTACTCGGCCACAATTGTCAAACATGCAGTAGTGCTACTCCATTGTCTACGGATTAGTTATAGCTTTATGTATTGTATTAATTATACTTTCTTCAGACTACTTTTGTTAGAGAGAATGTCTTTGTTTAAGAATCTCTTTGTTTAATTATACTTTGTTTAGAGTACTTTTGTATTGTTGACATTGACGTAAATTGTTGAAATTGATGTCAACTGTTGACGTTAATTGTTGACATTGACGTCAATTGTTGACATCAATTGTTGACATCAATGTCAACAGTTGACGTCGACAATTGACATCAATGTCAACAAACAGAAAGGTAATAAATCGCAGATGTCAACAGTTGACGTAAATTGTTGACACCAATGTCAACAATTGACGTAAAAACCATTAAAAAGAGAAATACAGATTGATAATTGAAATATTGTTGATATTCATTAAACATGATATCATAAAATAAAGAGAAATGAAAAGTTTGAGAAGTTTCCTAATTATCATCTATTGTTAACATTGCTTCCTAATTTACCAAAAGATTAAGATAATAGTACTACGTGAACAACATTTTTTCCTAATTTACCAAAAGATTAAGATAATAGTACTACGTGAACAACATTTTTTCCTAATTTTCATCTATCTCCATGTCCGATCCAACATGGGTCGCCAACTTCACTGCCCCATGCCTGTATAAGTCGATCGTGAGCTGTTGTCGGTGCATGTTCATATGTTCTTGTTTGACCCCAAGCAGATCTATGCCGTGACTCATAAACTCCATAGCCTTGACGACAAACATGCCACAATCACCACTGTTTTGAACAAATTTGCGATTAGACAATTTGTTCATCATATAAATACGGTATTATTAAATAATAGTTATATATGTACCCATTGCTCTGTTGTGGCATGGTGAGCGACGTGGATACTGTGAACGGGGCTGAGCTCGTGTCTTCAATACTCATACGATCAAACGCGTCAATAGAGCACAGGACTAGTGGGAGGAATTCTGCAATTTGTTGGACGTGGCATGTCACCATTTTGTTATGAGGCTTGTTGCTTGACATAGAATCATAGATTGTAATGGACCGTTCTCGAATCGATACAACCAGAAGCAACCAGTGCGTCCTATCCTTGAAACAACAGGGCAAATAGACGTGATCGACGTCTACCCAGGGCCAAGAGTGTGTCAAGGACTTGTTGGTCGCGGTTATGTAATCATAGATCCGAGACTGCCTTGACCAATTAAACTTGTCCTTGTCTTTGCATTTCATCCAAGCGTCATACCCAAGGAGGCAATAGGTGACAAAGAAAGCCGGCATAATTGTGAACGACTTTTGCAATTTCCCAGTCATTCTCTTCTTCCGGAGGTAGTAAGAGATGATATCAACATGCTGTCACAAAATATTGAGGGATTAATATTAGAGAACAAAGAGCTTTTAAGTCACAGATGTCAACAGTTGACTTCAATTGTTGACAAAGATGTCAACAATTGACGTACAGTTGACGTCAATTGTTGACATTGATGTCAACAATTGACGTCAACTGTTGACACAGATGTCAACAATTGACGTCAACTGTTGACATTGATGTCAACAGTTGACGTCAATTGTTGACATCTGTGTCAACAAACAGAAAGAAATCGCAGATGTCAACAGTTGACGTCAACTGTTGACACAGATGTCAACAATTGACATCAACTGTTGACATTGATGTCAACATTTGATGTCAACAGTTGACGTCAATTGTTGACATCTGTGTCAACAAACAGAAAGATAATAAATCGCAGATGTCAACAGTTGACGTCAATTATTGACACCTATGTCAACAGTTGACGTCAATTGTTGACACCAATGTCTAGACTTCAAAACCATTAAAAAACAACAGTAGAGTTGAATTGTTGTACCTGATCGCTAAGCCATTCTTCTTCGGTCCAGAGGTTACGGAAAAATGTCTTTGATCTAATTTCAACTTCTGTGAAATTCCATCCCCATGGCAATTTATCTTCCAGTGCCTCGTACCAACGTTGTTCATCATCTTTCTTCTTCAACAATCCAAACTTCAGCCATGTCTCCATTACAGTGATGTCCTCAAGATTTGATGGAGTAAAAGGAGGAGTCAATGGATTTTTGAATGGACGCGAAATTCCTTTCGTAAACTTCGCGAACGGCCTCGGAATGGGTGTAGGAGTGTACCTATCCGGCGGTCGAGTGATTCTCACAGGTCTTTGCGGTGAATCGTCTATGTTAATCGGAATCATCTTCCATGAATCCCGATTTTTCTTATCCTTTGCGGCATTTAACACGTCCTCCATTTCCTCGCGGGTTCGTCCCTCAGGAACCGAGCCTACATAGATAACTTGACTATCATCATACATCTCATCTTCAAACTGCTCACAATCTAATTCTAGAAGGCGGGCTCTCGATTGGGACTCAGTTAGTTCTTGACTTGATTCTAACTGGCTGTCTTTGATCAACCCTGTATTTAAAAAGATGAATGTCAACAATTGACATCAACTATGGACATCAATGTCAACAATTGACATCAACTGTGGACATCAATGTCAACAATTGACGTCAACAATTGATGTCAACTGTTGACGTCAATTGTTGACATTGATGAACATAGATAGACCACAAACCACAAACCAAAAACTTTTCAAAAAACACAAATAACAAACTTTTCATAAAACCACAAACCAAAAACTTTTCAAAAACACAAATAACAAACTTTTCATAAACAACAAAAACCAAAAACTTCATAAAAGACAAACCAGAAACTTTTCATCAAACACAAACCAAAAACTTCATAAAAGACAAACCATAAACTTTTCATCAAACACAAACCAAAAACTTCATAAAAGACAAACCAAAAACTTTTCATAAAACACAAACCAAACTCGACTCTTCAACCAATAATACCTTCTTGAGTCTCTTGTGTATCTCTTATGTCATCTCCTATGCTGACAACCGGCTCAACATCTCCATCTTCTTCTTTGTCTTTTTTTCTCTTTTCAGCCTCTTCCTCATCACCGTCTTTCTCGGTCGAATCTTCTGGATCCTGTAGCTCTTCGGGTTGTGCATCTTGGACAGCTCCCGGTATCCTCTTGGCCAGCTCCATCAACTTTTCATTCACACATCTAGTGAATTCTTTGAAGCTCTGTTCCATCTCCGTCTTGAACGCCGCGAACTCTGTCCTTATATGGGTGACAGAGGCTTCAACGGCCATCAACCGAGCCTATGTTAAAAGTAGACGTAAGCCAATGTTTTCTATTGACATCAACTGTTGACATCAACCGAGCCTATGTTAAAGAGTAAATCATGTATGAAAGATTTACAAACCTCAGAGTTTTCTCCGATGCCGGACGTATGTGTTGTATACGGAGTGGATGTGCCTCCACTTGATTCCACCGGTGCCTGTCAAAATTAATGTCAACAAAGGTTAGGCAACTCTCATAAATCACAGATGTCAATAGTTGACGTCAACTGCTGACATCATTGTCAACAAACAGAAATGTCATAAATCACAGATATCAACAGTTGACATCAATTGTTGACATCAATTGTTGACATTGATGTCAACAATTGACGTCAACTGTTGACATCAATTGTTGACATTGATGTCAACAATTGACGTCAACTGTTGACATTAATGTCAACAATCAGAAATGCCATAAATCACAGATGTCAACAGTTGACGTCAATTGTTGACATTGATGTCAACAATTGATGTCAACTGTTGACATTGATGTCAACGATTGACGTCAACTGTTGACATCTGTGATTTATGACATTTCTGTTTGTTGACAATGATGTCAACAGTTGACGTCAACTGTTGACATCGATGTCAACGATTGACGTCAACTGTTGACATCGATGTCAACGATTGACGTCAACTGTTGACATCGATGTCAACGATTGACGTCAACTGTTGACATCGATGTCAACGATTGACGTCAACTGTTGACATCGATGTCAACGATTGACGTCAACTGTTGACATCGATGTCAACGATTGACGTTAAAACCATAAAAAAACACATAATCAAGATTAATCGATTACCTTCTGTTTCAGCTTCGGTTGGCTCGGCTTCTTCATTGTCTTCAAGCTAACCTCTTCTCCTCCCATTGGCTTGAACACAAAGTTCTCAGATTGCCACGAAATGGTTGAGAACGTGTTGTCAACGACATGAGTCGTTGATTTCCACCGACGCATGAGAGGTACATCGGTATCAGACAATCTCTCGCAATACAAGAGTGTCGAGAACACATGCATGGTTTCGTACGCCCAAATTTGAAGTGGGTACATGAAATAAGGAAGGTTTATCTTCGCCTTGGAATCCTTCTTCTCCACATTCTTCACGTACTTACGGCAGTTTTCAACGAAGAACTTCCAAACCACATTGCCCCACGGGTACGAGTTAAACTGGTCCAAGTCCTCTACCAATTTAACGTACGACCAATCTCGAATGGTCGTACCCAAAAGGGCACCGAGAAGTACGTTGAAGAGAAAATGAAGCAGCAAGAGCTTGACTCGCTTCTCATGCGGCCACCCTTGCGATTCCACCAATTTTGTTGTAAGCACGACGCGACTGTTGGTCGTCCCCTTGGAGAAAAATTCACTGAACAGTCCACCTTCGGCCGGCTCGGTATAATCCAAGGCTGGGACGTCCCCATGGCGCAGCCCTAAGATAGAACAAAAATCCTCTCTTGTGAACGCCCGCGGTTCTCCCCCGAGCTCAATAAAGAGAGTATCTTCCCTCTGTTCTTCACCGACAAAGTAACCGACCCTCATCAATAAATGGTTAATTATCTTAGAGGATCGGGTGACCTTCGGGACGTCCAGAAATTGGCCAAAACAAGAGTTGCTGAACATAGCCTTCACTTCTGGACCCATACCCGCTGATTTATCGAACGTCTCCAACGTCCCATAAAAACTGATATTATGATCAACCACATTTGATTCACAAATGTACCTCCTCCACCCCTGAATACCGAGCACAATTTCACACAATTTCAAACACAATTTCAACCAATTTCAAACACAATTTCACACAATTTCAAACACAAATTCCGAGCACAATTTCACACACTTTCAAACACAATTTCCGACCATAATCAAAGATTTTGTAACACATCAATTCACTACCACACCAGAATTCATTCACTACCCAACATAATTAATTCACTACCCAAAACCAATAAATCTAAGAGATCTAAACCGGTGAGTTTACCTGGTCCGTATCAGAGGTGGGTTTCAGGCCACGGCGGGGCTTCTTCGTAGCCTTCTTCGAGTTCAACTTGGGCGAAGCAGTCGTTTTCCTTTTCCGGGCCGGAGAAGTGTTTGGCGTGGTCGCTCCGGACGCCTCCGGTTGTTTGAGCCCTATCATCCTAGGACTCTTTCGCGTTGTGGGTTCGAAAATAGGGTTGGGTGGGTCAGACATGGCGACTTGAGGAATTGGTCGAGTGAAATCGAGTTCGGGCAAGGGTTTCGGTCGCGATTGTGGGTGAGTTTGAATAAGAGAGATAGAGAGAGAGAGTGAGTGAGACTGGTCGCGAATCAGGGATAGAGAGATGCGATTCAGGGAGAGAGAGTCGCGAGGTCTGGGTGAGTTCGAATGAGAGAGAGAGAGAGAGGCGATTCAGGGAGAGAGAGAGAGGCGATTCTGGGTGAGTTCGAATGAGAGAGAGAGAGAGAGTAAATGGTAAATGGTTTACACGGTTAGGGAGAGAGAGAGAGAGAGATATAAATAATTATGAATAAAAAATAGAAATTTATTTTGGAATGATATTAAATGAGGTTGGTGTGAAATTGAAAGAAAAAATAAGATTGAGGGTATATTTGGTTTTTCACTTTTGAGGAAGTTGTATTTTTGGCCAAAGTTATAGTTTGGTGGATTTTTGGAAAAAAAGTATTGAAATGGTTGTAGTTTGAGCAATTTCTCAAAAAACAATATTCAACGTCATAACCAAACCTTTCGAAGCTCTGAAAGCAGTCGAAAGTCCACCGAAATTAGTCAGGTAATACATGCACAGGAAGAAGAAAACGATTAAAAGAGAAAAAAGCTCATAGGACTCGATCAAGATCATCGAAGGTATGTTTTCTAAACACAATTACAAATTGCATGTTTTACACATTTGGGGGAAAAAAAAGCGTTCATGTGTTGTCAAATAAAATTAGGGATTTGGTAATAAAAATGGGTTTCAATGGTTGGTTATTTTAAATGTTTTGGTTATTTTAAAAAACTTCCGATAATTGGTTCTTTCCAAAAACTCATGTTTTAGCATCAACGATTGATATTTTTTATTCGAATAATTTACTATGATAGGATGAGTGTTGAAAACATAATAACTTCTGAAAAAATGGACTCGGATGTTGCCCAAATGATTTATATATATTCAATAATTTCTCTTTTTTTGTAATCAATGACTTATGGCTTTGTATTTGAATGACTTCTGTTTTTATCAATAATGTATGTTAATCAAAACTTTACATTGATTTCAGATCCCACTATAAGGAGAAGATGGTTAAGAAAAAAGTGTTGGGGAATCAAGTGAGTATCAGACACGAACAATCGCTCTGATACCACTTGTTGGTGGATCGAGCGCGCATCGGACACGAACGATCGCTCCGACGCGCCTCTTTTGAGATGATTCCACCGTATAACCATATTAATGCGGAAAAATAATTAATTACGCTGATCATAAGCTAATTAAATTATGGTTATAATTAACAAGATCTAGTTATGTTTAATTAATTTAATTCACGAGAGCATATAAGTCAAGCAACCGATATAGAGCGAAAAACGAATACTTACGGTTTTTGGCTCACGAACTGAAAGCTTTCACAATCCGTCTTCGTCTTGATGAAGGACTCGAGGATGACACCTTAGTCTTCCGAAACGTAATCTCCGAGGCGAATAAGAAAGATGAGTGGGCACAGTCTTTATCTCACTAGATCACGAAACTAGGTGTTTCGAGATCTCGCTCTTATTTTACTAAGAATGGAAACGAATTTCCGAGGGGAAGAGAAGGAGAATTTCGCACGGCCAAGGGGGAGGGCCACGAAATTTCTAGGTCAAAATCCTTCAAAATAATTACTTATTTTTGCCTTCTCATGAACCCCTATTTATAGTAGTAAAAGGAGATATTCATGGAATCTTCCAGAATATTTTATTTCCTTTTATTGTGTTCACACTAGAGGATTTAATCTAGGCCCTTTGATCTCAACAAGTGAATCCTACTTTTTCTCTCATCTATCAGATCAATATCTATGGGATATTTAAATAGAGAATAATTTATTTAGTGAGATAATAAAGGAGAATATATTATTCTCCTAAATTTTCTCCTAAATATTCTCCTAAATATTCTCCTAAATACTCTCCTTTAAATAAGGAGAAAATATAGGAAAATATCTTATATTATTCTCTCTCCTTTATTTAAACAACTAAAGAGAAAATATTGGTAAATACCAATATTATAAAAATCGGTTTTTAGGCACACGGCCAAGGGGATTTGCGCAAACCCTAGTGCCAAAACCCTAAATCCGACTTTCATATTTGTGCAAGGCCCAATTGCTTAAAACCCAATTAATTTTTTATTTACTTGGTCCAACAATAAACAAATAATTAATAATTGTTTATTTACTTGATCAAACTATAAATAAACAATTCTACCATAAATATTTATTTAATTCTGCGAATACCCGTTTTCCAGAATTAATGCTGTCAATCACAATTACAGCAAGTGAGATTAATAATGATAAACATTATTATAAGAAAGTTCTTATCCGCCTTTATCAGAGCCGAATCGGGGACTATGGACCTAGTAATAGGAGCTTAACAAATCCGATGAAAAAGACGAAATAGTCCTTTCTCTTTTGTCCATCGATTCGTCTAATCTTGGTCAAATACCCCACCTTGTAAGCCAAGACTGAACTCTCCTTTATACTAGAATTATATTTACTCATCGTGACGAGTGTCCACTGATATAGTCAGTTCGTGATCAAGATCCTCCAGGTTCAACCCGTGTCAAGAGAAGTCAATTTTTCCGTTATACTTCTTTTGATACATATCAGCCCTAAGCATTGTTGTTTCCCCAGCGAAAGATTCTTTCGAACGTTACTTACTTCGAAAGTGCTAGCAATCTATCGGTTCTGAAATCAACCCTTAGGTGAGTGAACGTTAACCTTCTTTCAGGAAGGCTGGATTCCGTATCTGTAAATCACTTCCCACTCGAATCATGCTCTGAGAAAACTCCCAAGACATAAGTTGTGATTAGCATGAATAGCCTTTTAGCGAATGAGTCAAAGAGCTCAGTAACATAACCCAGTGTCCATGATCACTTCAGGATTTAGATCAAGTCTCACTGTGACCATCATAGTGGCCTCGGTTAGTGTGTCGTAACGGTCCTTAAACGACACATCTACACCAAGACCTGTCCAGATCGTACACTTACCACAAGTGTAGAATGCTCCCACATAGTGATCAGCCTTCACCTATGTGTTCCACATATATGACTTTAGATATAAGTTTCCAGGCGTATATCAGTCATCGACCATGTTTTAGCACACCGCCCGAACTCAGGTGCCCGAACTCAGGTGCCCAACACGTGACTCAGTTAGATACGGAGGCTATGAAAGATAGTTGTTATTGATTCTAATTGTTTAGAACTCAACCCACTAATCATATAATGCTAATAAAGTTATCTTATTATCGAATTTAGTAATCATTTATTCATTATCTTCAAGTGGGCAATATTCCTAACAAAAAGTTCCATATTCAAAAGGGAAAAATGTTATGCCTGAGGTAAAAAAATTTATTGAATGTGTTTGGAAAATATTTATTATCAATAATTAACAATTATTTCCTAAATTTGCAGAAAGGAGATTGGGTTGTGAAAGAATAAAATTGGAATAAGGTACAAAAAATTCTTAAACATAGCAATTTTAGTATCTTCGACAAAATACATAGCGGGTTGACGAATGAGAGGCATGATATGCTATTCAATGATGGAGCGTTTTGATATTTCTCGGAAATTGAAGGAAAAGATAATTAGATTGGATGGACCGGTTAAGTGATGTGTATGGTCTGATAATAAGTTTAAATAAATGATAATTTCAGGACTACATTGCGACCCAACTCCGAATGTGAAAGACCTGCCTCACATCGAAAATAGGCTGGAGAAATTGTATTTCACGGGCGAGGCTTCTAAGAGACCAAACCACATCTTGGCGTTGTTGGCTCTTCCTATTGGGCGCGTATGACGAAGATCGCGTCGCCCTTATTTATTTGGCGATATTGTCGACAATGGTGTTACCAAAACAGGAAAACACCAACATAAAGGACGAGCACATACTACTCGCAATTGATCCCCGTGTTTTTAATGACTATCCTTGGGGAATGGCGAATTTTGAAGCACTATGTGCTTCAATGAAAAAATATGGAAACTTTATCCCAAATCACAGAAAAATGGTACAATCTGGAAGGTTTTCTCCACCCACTTCTGGTTTGGGCGTATGAAGTTGTACCGCAATTTGCTGTACTAGGATTCATAGCAAAGTCTTACTCGGCTGCGATACCGAGAATGTTGAAGTGGTCGTATCACAATAACCCCGGATATGATATTCTGGAACGACTTGTTTTAAAAAATGAAGAAGTAATTATGATTAAATTTTTGAAGTTACAGATTCTTTATTTGTTGTTAACAAAATTTCTTATATTTGTTTAAGATTGATATCCTAACCATAACACCAACTGAAGAGAAGTTAGCTATGCCATACATGGTGGATACAACATACTCGGGAATACCAGATTATCAAGGGACCGGAACACGAAAAAAAGTGTCAAGATCCAAAGGTACATTTATACATTATTTACATTCATTATCCAAAAATTCCTAAAAATGATTTTTTTTTTTAATTTGTATGATAATTTGATTAATTTAAAACAGGGACAGATGCCGCGAGCAGCTCGAGATCACCCAACTCAACCACTGTTGAATTGAAATCTGAAATTCAGAAACTCACTGAAAACTTAGGAGTTGCAAATTCTAGGATTGAAATTATAGAATCCGAGCTTAACATGGTGAGCTGCAAATTGGAATCGCTTCAGAATTTTGTTACAGATAACATTTAACAATCACACAACGTACGAAGCGAGGATAGGCCAACAACACCTGTACCCGAGACTGACCCTTCTCCAGTGATGGTAATAATGAGAATGATTACTTAATAATTTTCGAGTGTTGTTTATTCTAACTTAATAAAACCATACTTGTAACAGGAATATTTAAGTGACAGACACTCAAGGGAAACACCGCACAAGGTACGCAACGAGGATAGACCAACAACACCCGTACCCGAGACTGACCATTCTCCAGTGATGGTAATAATGAGAATGATTACATAATAATTTCCGAGTGTTGTTTATTCTAACTTAATAAAACCATACTTATAACATGATAGACACTCAAGGGAAACACCGCACAAGGTGGTCGAAGAAACACCAGTCGTGGCACGTCAAAAAACAACTACTGAAACCTTAAAGGTATTACGTTTACATATTACAACAAATCGGAAATTGTTGTTAATAACTGTAAATAACTTGAAAATCGTTGTAATAGGAGGTTGGTGGGGCAGTAAAAAATGGGGCAGGAAAAAAGATGTCAGGGCAAATGACGTTGACAGCCATGATACAAATATTTCCCTTCAATATACTAGAAAAAATATAATTAACTTTTTAATTTTTAAATTTGTAGATGAGATGCATTGTAAACAAATTGTCAAACACAAACAACGATGAGCATTCAGTAAGTTTAACCTTTATTTACAATAAATGTAAATAAGTATAATTGTTTAATTTGTCAAAATTTAATTTCAGGAAATTCAGCCTACAACATCAATGTTCACGCCCTCATCTACTGTCAATGCAAACAGTGAACCAGCTGGTCGTACAAGAAGCAGTCAAAGATTAGACAAAGAAGTGGTAAATAATTTAAGACTCTTTAAATTTAATAGAAAATTTCTGGAAATAACTGTAAATAAAATTTTGTTCATATGTATAGTCTCCATCCCAGCCAGTCGCCGAGAATACTCAATATGTCCTAAACATACCGGAACCTCAACAAAGCGATTCTTTAAGCCTACTAATACAGATCAATGCCGACATGACTGGTGATGTAGCACCCAAACAACAACCGGCCAAACGTACTCGGGTCACCAAAAGACAACTCAAAGAACATGTAAGGTATATTATTTTGTATTATTTTTTATTTAATAATTACTGTGAAGTTTTAATTAAGAATATTCTGTTTGTAAATATGAATATAAATAGGAATTGTCCCCGATATTAGGAAACCTTGACAAATCATATAGTCCGTTCCAATTAACAAGACTCAACGATGATGTGATGTTTTTGATAGAAAACATCGGAGACTTTGATGATAATGATCCTATTGATCATACGCAGGTGGATGAAGAAAGTGAACCCGGAGTTCCTTTTGTGAGGAAGAGAAAACAGCGAACAAGAAACACAACTGTCATCCCAATCGTAAGTGAACGGCCTCGAAGGGAAATCAAGAAATCAGATGCAACAAAGACGCCTTACGTCACATCTCCGAAGAAGACAAAGAAATCTAGTGGTTAACAAGGAGACAACCCACCGAAGAAAATGACAAAAGGCAACCCAGTAGCCAGCCCGATCAGCCCAGCCATCCCGATCATCCCAGCCAACCCAGATTTTCCCTAGGCATATGAATAATTATGCAAACAAATTGATTTAGTTATTTGGTACAATGGTTTTATGCTTTTGATCTCCCTGTTAAATTTATTTTGGAACCTGGTTTACATTCTCCGATATTTGTTTTGTTTCCATGTTATAACATGGTTTTATTTCATGTTGAACATCATCGGTTAATGCTTTGAAACTCATTTCATTTTATTATCAGTTTTAATAGTTGCAATTGATAAATACCAGTGTTACTTTTTATTAATAATTGCTACAGAGTTCGTGTTACATTCTGGAAATAGTTGACAATAATCGGAAATGAAAATCTAAAAAATTTGTCATTATGATTTGTCGAAATAGCCAAAATGAAACTATAGATATTTGTTTTGTTTCCATGTTATAACATGGTTTTATTTCATGTTGAACATCATCGGTTGATGCTTTGAAACTTATTTCATCTTATTATCAGTTGTAATAGTTGCAATTGATAAATACCAGTGCTACTTTTTTGTTAATAATTGCTACAGATTTCATGTTACATTATGGAAATAGTTGACAATAATCGGAAATGAAAACCTCAAAAATTTGGGCGAATGAATTAAAAAAACGTATCATTTGAAGATAATATCAGCCTAAAAACAACCTTTAATTTTGGACGAGTTGTTATAACTTATGTAATGAATATAGTATCTGCAGAAATGATAATGACAAATATAGGAAAATGATAACATAGAAACTTGAAAGTGAAAAACAAGTCAAAATGTCTACAACAAAAAATACTTCATAAAAATAATAAAAATTAAAAGTGCGAACAGGGGAAAAACATTGATCATTAATCATTTGAAGACTTGCATCCCCTCTTATTGTGGCTATGCTTTCCACATTTGCTGCAACGTTGACGGTATGAGTGAAATAACTCGGACTTTGATCGATATCTCTTCATTTTTGGCCTTCCAGCTTGTCTTTTGTAAACTGGTGGATTAATTACATAAGCATCTTCAGGCAAATCCCACTCGCCTACCTCTTCAATAAGAACAATATCTTGAGCATAGATGTCAGCATAATTTTGACTAGTGTAATATGAATGAACAAAATCAAATGGTTTCAACTTCCTACGGTATAACGCCGCAGCCGCATGAGAGCAAGGAAAATCATCCAATTGCCAAACGCGACATGTACATGTCTTTTCAGCAATGTCGACAATTCGGTGAACGGCACCATCAATAACCTCAAACTGTTGGTCATTGATGATGTTAACCTAAAAAGCAAAAGAATAAAGCAAATTATCAATATACGATAATTAACAATAATTTCCACATTTTTCCAGTAATTTTTGTCGTGAAACATACCTCCATCGTCCGAGCATCATCTTCAGAGTTAAAAAGAATACCAAAAGCATGCTCAGTAAGACCAGATAGCATTCGTGGAATAAGTTCTCTCTTCTCATTAAACCACATTTGCCACAAACTCCGATAACTCAAAACCAAACAAGCAACTGGCCAGCCACGCGCTTCGTTCATCACAGAATTCAAGCATTCAGAAATATTTGTCGTCATTACATTATACTTCTTTCCCATAAACTGACTCCGCGACCACAATTCAGGCTTCGCATCCAGTAAGTATTGTTTCATGCTAGGCTTAGACTCGGTCATCTTTGCAAGCCAATAGTCAAAATCTTTTTTAGTATATGCCTCTGCACAAATGTAAAAAAGAGGCCCATAATAAGCTTTTCCAAACTTTGCCTTCACATTCGCCCAAAGATGTTGCATACACACTGCATAATTAGCCTCGGGAAATACTGCATGGATAGCTTTTGGAATAGATGTATTTTCGATCTGAGACAATAACCA
The DNA here is from genome assembly GCF_054948205.1 of Urtica dioica subsp. dioica. Classification (NCBI taxonomy): domain Eukaryota; kingdom Viridiplantae; phylum Streptophyta; class Magnoliopsida; order Rosales; family Urticaceae; genus Urtica; species Urtica dioica. Next base: position 12,796,819 of record NC_142767.1, on the reverse strand, counting down.
AACCATCTCTAACACCATAAACTACCCTGAGATGAGTCATGAACCAATGCCAAGATTTGTCGTTCTCTTAATCAACAATACTAAAAGCCAAGGGAAAAAGATAATTATCACCATCTTGAGCCGTGGCCAATAGTAATGCCCCGTGTGATTTACCTTTGAGAAAAGTCTCGTTTACCGAAATGACAGGATGACAAAACTTTCAACCATGCACAGAAGCCCCCATTGCCAGGAAAAAATATTGGAAATTTCCATGTGCATCAGTTTCTGTTACTGTGTAAGAACCTGCCAACACAGATAATAAATGTTAATTACTGGAAATTATCTCATTGTCCACATTTAAGTATTCATAATGGAAATAAATGGAAATAACTGTAAATAAATAACCTGAACGTCTAAAAATATAAAAACGGCTATATGTATAGAATCAAAACAAAAACAAACAGAAAACTTTCAAAGATAAAAAAATACCTGGATTCTTCTCTTTTATCATATCGCCTACAATGGGGAGATGAGAATATGATTTGTCATAATCACTGCGAATACCTTACAAAACCTTGGAACGAGCCATCCACGCTTTATAATAGCTAATCTCAACTTTGAAACGCAAACACATGATCTCCACAACTGTTTTTGGTGTATATTTGTCAGTCATTGAGCTTCGGAAATCATTGTTAACAACTTTGCTAATCAATGAAGATGACACTTGTTTATGACGATGTATAAGGTTCTTTCCAAAGCAATTATGATCTTTGTTGAAAGACTTAATCACCCAAAATTTGGAAACAGAACATACACTAGCATTCAATTTCCACGAGCAATCAGAATTCAAACAAGCAATACAATATCGCGTCTTGCTAGGCCTTTTCACCCGGAATTCGAAATTGTTTCTCAACGCAATAACAGTCAACACTGAAATCATTGTTTCTTTACTCAAAAAAATGTTATTGACATCAACTTCAACATTCATCAGGCAGTTTTTCAATTGCGTCTCGTCAAAAAACAGTTCTACCATCTGGAAACTTTTCATCAACCAAGCTCACAGAATCACATTTTTCCAAAGACAGACGTTCGAAAATCTTCACTGTAAAAAAAAAAAAAATTAACAGTGAGAGTTGGACCACCTCTAACCAAGTTAACGTTTAAAAAAAAACAAGAAAACATACCAGAATCCACCAACGACCAAGACGCAGAAGCCATATTTTTAATCGGAAACAAATTATTTCTTCCAGGCGCAGTTTTTTTTTGTTTTCTGCGAAATAGTTTCATCTGCAACAAAAAAAACGTGAGATTGCTTGTGTTTCAAAAATTTAAACGTTCCAAAATTTAAAAACTAACTGCTTCCTTAAAAACAGCAAAAAATATTTTGTGTGTACGATAAGAAGTCACATACGTGAATTAAAAAACACAAGCAAAAAAAAAAAAAAGTGTCATAACACCCTTAAATATAGAAGTTAATTGACCTAATTCTAATTAACCCACGCATGCTAAAAAATACCAACACATAAGGAAAGAAAAAAAACGTGTCCAACAACCTTAACAGACGCACAAAAAAATAAAATATATTGAAGGATAATTAAAAAAATTGCCTTAAAATATTGAAGTATAAAAGAGTAAAATATATTTTGCCACTTTGACTATTTCTCTAAAAAACTACTAACATAGACTAGATACCAAACCTAATGAGCTAATTACTTACAAAACTCTAGATTTCAAGATAATAAAATTGATCGCGAAAAATATATTTTTATAAGAAAATAAAACTTTTTCGTAATCTTTTCTTTTCTGAAAATAAAGTTTAGTAGATACAAATATGAGATATAAGCTAAAAATAAAAGTACTAAATATAAAAGAAACCCTAGCTTTACCGAGTCCTCGGCGTCAGAAGAAACAAAGTCGATCAGTCTCACCATCAGGTAACTCTCTCTCCCCCTCTCTCTGTCCTTTCGATCTCTAAACCCTCCGATCCGATCGCCGCCTAGAGTCCTCCTCCGACCGCCGCCTAGAGTCCTCCTCCGACCGCCTCTCCCTCCTCTACGGCAAGCCTACTGGACGGCCAAGCGGTGGTGTTCGTTTTAAATTAACGGCGTCGATAAATTTGGATTGCCGGAGTTTGGGGATGGAGGTGGAATCGCGGCGGAGGATCGGCGTTCCGATGGCTGTTGTCCGCGTGACATTTTTCACCGTTGTATCTATTTTTATTGTTGAATTATTTTGGATTGTAAGTTGGGATAAATATTGTGGCTAATTTTGTCCGTGTTTATGTTGGATTAGCGAGAAAGAAGGAGATAAGAAGATTAATCTGAAGATGAGAAAATTCGATCCGTGGCCGGTGTTCTTCAAGCGCGAATGGAACCGGAACTGGCCGTTTCTGATTGGCTTCGCCATTACTGGTGCAATCGTCACCAAGATTTCTCTCGGCCTTACGGGTATTCTCTAGTTCAACATATTTATACCGTGTAATTTTTGTGGCTGGATCTGATTCTGGGCTTAATTTTGGCAGACGAAGACGCTAAAAACTCTCCGTTTGTTCAGAGGCACAAGAAGCATTGAAGCGGTAAGTCCCTGTGAAGTCGTTTTCTTTTTGTCTTCCTTCTTCTTTCCCAATTCAGATTGTTTGCTGTTTAATCCTAATCAGAAATTATCTTGGAGTTTAGAATTCAGATACGGTGTTCGTTGCTTCACTTCAATCTTGTGAATTTTTCTAGGTTAATTGTGCCTTGTACCGTCGCCTAGGTTCATTTATGTGCGATTGAATCTTTTACCTGTGAAAATAGTAGCTAAACTGAACTGAGAGCTTTATATGTTAGACTTCAAAGTCTTAAATGCAATCGACTATAACGACACTATTATTTGTTTATGATCCTATTTTTTTCGATTTGTTGGATGGATAAATTATTAGTTGATAAGATTATTTTTTGGAAAATTTAACTAAGAAATTCGAAGTGTAAGTAAAATTTCATTTTTGAAGGCCGGAAACTATCAAAAGAGTGGCACTCACATCATGATATACTCTTTTCAATTGTAGTTGTTGCAAGTGTTGGAATATTGGGATGATCTATATAGCCTACTCAGAGTAAAAACTAGTAGTGGACTTTTGTTTGTTCCAATGGTACGAGTGTTAGAGAGTAACAGCTCCAAGATTTATATGACTGAGGTGGTGTGATGTGATAACTTATGTTTTGCTGACTGTTGTGTCATTGGAACCGTAAATGGGCTTATGAATTTGAAACATAATTGGGAAGAATATCTATAAACTCAGGGGATTCCCGAGCTGTAGTGATCGCATACATGTTCATAATAGAAAACTAAGCTGCAGAAATTGCAACCATAGTGCTTGCAATTGGATTTTGTGATAACCAAGTGCGCCTCTTAAAGACTTAACCGTCGATGTCGATGTTTTGAGATGAATTGCATATATGTGTGGATTTGATATGTGTTTCATCAGAGATCTGTTCTGAAATTATTTCTCTACATTTTACTTTCAAAGTGACATTCCAAGTTTATGTGTCAATAAATCTTATAGTTACAACGTGTGATTTCAAATAGTCTTATACTGCTACTTTGATTGTACTTTTTTGTAGGTCACAATGCTGGACTTTTCCCTTTGGAAGAGGACTTTTTTTCCAACCTTCTTCTTTGATACAGTTGCCAAATAATATGCTTGAGATGTTTCAATGCCAATTTAATTCATGTTTTGGATGTCTATTCTGCTTATTCCGTAAGTGCTTGATACTCTGCTCTTGTAATTCTAAACCAACTTTTGTCGTCAGATAATCAATTCAGTGTCTTTCAAAAAGCCCCAAAATAGTCTTTTGTGCACGATGATGGTTTCATTCGGATTGTGATTTGTCATGATTCCGAAATGCTACTTAGGAAGTTTTATCCCAACAATTTCTTCACTGCTGGAGCCCAAAAAGTGTGTTAGACGAAACATATGTTCGACATATTACTCTACATATGGATAGTGTATAACATTCGAGGATTGATGTATTCTATAGACAAGAGTCACCGAGATAAGTTATAAAGGGGATAATTAAACCTGGCTTGGCGGGAGGTACCGCGACTCCCGCTCCCGCCAAGCCCGGACTCCCGTTACTTGGGCAAACGGGAGTCCCGGGATTAACGGGACGGTAGCGGGACTACCGCCTAACGGGATTCGGACCCCGTTAGGCGTAAAAAAAAATGATTTAAATGAATTTAAATAATTATATAAAAGGACTTAATTGAAAAGATTTTAAAGTAAATGGGTAGGAAAAAATAATAAAGAAGAATGTGAACCAATCACAGTAATTAAATAGAAAGATGTAATTGAAATGATTTTAAACTAAGTGGGTAGAAAAAAATAATAAAGAAGAATGTGAAATTAAAAATGGGCCTCCTAAAAAACCTCATCGACCCCTAAAAAGGTGCTCCGGCGAGGAAAAAAAGCATTCCTTTCCTCATTAATTATTTGAAAATTTATCCCGGACAAAGGCCGGGATATCCATTAGTTATACAAGTTAGTCTAATCATTTATGTTTACATTTGCGAACTCAACTTCAAAATCGTCAAGAATATCGAAGCACATGAATGTTTCTTGTGCTCGATTTCTATGTTGAATCCAATCCTTACCACACGTCAATGCTTCGACCATCTCCGGTTTCAAGCTACATCTTCTATCGTCGATGATGCGGTCCGCGCTATTAAAAGCCGCCTCAGATGACACGGTTGAAACAGGGATGGTGAGGATGTCTTGTGCCATAGATGACAAGATCGGGAACCTCCTCGCATTCTGTCTCCACCAAACCAATAGGTCGATGGCTTCGTCATCCGTCCTGACCCAATCGTTCTGATCGTACTCTTGGATCTCCGGATGTGACCGTGCGTCGGTTGCGCTCGACCTCGTCTGACTTGTCCCAGCTTCTTGTTGTTGAGGCGATGGGTTGTAAGCGGGCGCGTTGACGAAGACATTCGTGTATTGGTGTCTTCTTGGATACTGCGTCTGTGATTGAGATGGTTGTGCTCGATATTACGGTAGGAGTTTCTCCTCGTATACCTTGAAAAGATAAAAAAAAAAGCTTGCACGATCCTCGCGAGATCAAGTGCAATGTAATCTTGGTCCACAAAATGGTTTCTAATGTACTAAAGAAATTTTTTTAAACCACCAATTTTACATCGGCAGTCTAGAATGGCTCCAAAACCGTATAATAATGGAACATTTCCAGCCCCCCAATATTTTAAAAACTTGGCTGTCATTGCTTGAATAGAATCTTCAAAAATTGTTTCGTTTTTATATTTATCAAGATGCACAGCAATTGCGGTCATAGTATGAAGACCGAGAAAAGAAGTATGAGTGTAAACTGCAGAGTGATAACAAATTTCTTTGTAAAAAATGTCGAGAAAAGAAACAAATGATTCAGCCATCCTAATATCATATTCGGATATAGCGTTATCGCCATGTTCGCTGTTAATGTAAGAAACAATAACATCGACATAATGCTCGGATAAAAAGTTGGTCAACATGAGAAATGTAGAATTCCACCTAATTTTGTTATCTAGGTGAAATGTGCGCTCTTGGAGACCGTTTACTCTAAGGCGTCTCTTAAGCTCATCTACTCTAAGGCGTCTCTTAAGCTCATCTACTCTAGAAGTTGAACTATTTATCCAACTAATATAATTCCTAATCTTGTTGATCGAAGGGTCATAACTAGCGGCTCCGGCTTGAACTATGAGGTTTATGATATGGGTAGCACATCGTTGATGCAAAAGGGTATCGTTAACATTAAGTTTCTCCTTTAACTCTAATCATGGCGTTGTTGCTTGTGACATTATCTAATGTTACAGATATAATCATATCGGTCAAACCCCACTCAGCTATAGCACTAACTATGATGTCTAAGATGTTTTCACCAGTGTGAGAACCTTCTATCCTCCTAAAGGCTATGATACGTTTGTTCAGGTTCCAATCGTCGTCTATATTATGCACTACAACGCTCATGAAATCCATCTTAGATTGACCAGTCCAGATATCCGAGGTTAAGGCTACGCTATACCTACCAGATGATATTGTTTGTTTCATTTGTTCATTTTCTCCTAAAAACCATTTTATGATATCGGATCTCAAGGCTTTCCTAGACATTATTTGAACGTTTGGAATTATAGAACTAATGAATCTAACGAAACATTGAGATTCGATATGACTAAAAGATTGATCGGTGGATACAAAATATTCTACTAAATAACGTCTAAAGCTTACAGGATCGATGTGACTTACCTGGCTTGACGAGGCTCCAGATTGATTCCCCTGGCAGTGCCTGTGATGACTCCACAATAGCGACGTCCCGAGTCTTGTGTTGTGAGCGCTGAAGATTTTGCCACAACTGTGACATTTTCCGGCTTTCTCGCCGTTCGCAATCACCTCTTCAAAGAAAGTCCACACAACGGACCTAGCACGACGTCGTGGTGGTTGTTGTTGTTGTTGAGCACCTTCATGTTGTTGTTGTTGTCGTGCTCGTCGCTGTCGTCATTGTTGTGTCTCCTCATGTTGTTCACGTTGTCGAGGTCGTGGAACTTGAGTTCGACGTTGAAGTGGTGGTGGTGGTATGTCTTCTTCTTCCTCCTCCTCCTCTTCTTCATTTGGATTTTGGGTTTCATCGTCATCTTCTTCTTCATTTGGACTTTGGGATTCACGATAATGTTGCTCGAATTCTTGAAATTCTTGAAAAGCCACTTCGGATGGCGGAATTTGAGCTTAATAGGCTTGCTCGGGATCCATTTGAGGGTAGTATGGCACTTGGGTGTTTGGAATTTCGGTGAATTCTGAATGGCCGAAAGTAGGAGCAACATAATTTGGATCGAAAGAGTAATGTGTGGTTAGGTCGGGGGCGTTTTGAGACAAGTGTAACCAATTTTCTTCAAAACGGTGCATTTGTTAACCTCGGGAAGCTCTTACCCTTCGACCTCATCGGTTGTGGGATGAGGATGCCATGAAAAATTAAAAGCGTTTGAGAGAATTTCATATTAAAATCGAGAGAGATTGAGAGAATTTGAGATTGAAATTGAGAGAATTTGAGAGAGTTTGAGAGAGTTTGAAGGAAATGTATGAAGAAAATGAATGAAATGGAGGGGTATTTATAGATTTTAGAAATAAGTGGGAAAAAAAAATTAAAAAAATGCTCGAAATAGCCACCAACGGATATATTATAGCGTTAAAAAAAACGGCTATTTTTTTTCGGCCGTTGGATCTACGACCGAGATTAAAAAAAAAAATAACCGGGACTAACGGGATCACCGGATCCCGTTAGCCCCCTTAACGGGAGTCCCGTCCCATCCGTCATCAGTAACGGGAGTCCCGCTCCCGTTACTGTTCCTAACGGTAGCGGGGATTCCGTCCCGTCCCGCTACCGTTAGGCCAAGTTTAGGGATAATGAACAAGAAAAGAGACCTTAATTTCTTTTGGCGGTGAATGGATAGATGGATTATTTTAGGATGGAATAGAAGAAATAAGTGTTTTCGATAGAGTGAAAGAGAATAATGTGTAGTCGGATTGTTTAGACTTGAGAGGGTATTTTGAAATTATTAAAAATAGTGGGCTTCGTGTTTCACAATCTCTTAAAATTTTCAGGCCTGGCCCATCAGTGAAGGGGCCCTAGGTGGGCTCAGCTCAAAAAAGTTGCAGCATCCAGCTCGTGGCTCTATGGATTAAGAGTGTTGTGTTTTATAATCTCTTAAAATCTTCCGTCCTTAAAGTTGTCCATTGGTAGACCTCAGAAAAAGTAGCCATTGAAAGGCTCAAGGCCTAGGCCTGGCCCATCAGTGAAGGCCCAAGGTGAGCCCAACCCAATATATTTGCACCAACCGGCTCATGGCTCTTTGGATTAAGGGTGTTTGAAATTAGTGGTTATCCAAAGTTCCACTTCCAATAAGTCAAAATTTTGGTCATTAGTGAAATATAAGGTTTCTGATCCTTCACATAGTTAAAAATAAAGTTTAAAATTAAAATATATCCTATTTACTACAAAAATTAAAAAAAATCCCAATGAACAATTCATAGTTCTATAGTTCTAGTTGTGTTAGCCACCATAATAGAATTTTCGATTTCGTGCAGTGTCGGAAGAAAAAAAAAAGTTTCAAAGTTCTTCCTTTCATTTATCCTGGATTAGAGGTTATTGTGATATTTATCGGCAGTACTAATTGTTGATCATATACAAAAAATTTAAGTCATCGAAAGACTAAGCGATCAAGTCCAAGATTGACTTCTTGTCTTTTTTTTTTTTTTTTTTGGAAAAATGGTATGAAATAGTTAATAACTATGACTTTTGCAAAATAACTATAGTTTCATTAGGTATAACAAAATAGCTAATTGAGAGTACTACGACTTTTAATCCTGCATCGATTAATTTTAATTCAGCCTTCATAAAGCTTACATTCTGTCAGTATAATTCGTGGGATTAAATTTAATCCAACCTATATTAATCTTACTTTGGCTAGTTTGCTTATAGTTGACAAACTATGACTATTTTGCAAAAGCTTAAATTCTATTTGATTATATAGCCGTTTGACCTTTTTTTTTTTTTTTTTTTGAAATTTTCGGGAAATAAGAATATGCATAATCCGAGATCATATACACGATTAAGGAGTTGGGATAGTTCGTATATGGAATTCGTGGTTGTCTTATTTAACTATCTATTCTCCATATTAATTATCATAACATTTTGTTTATCGTATGTGTTATTTGTATGTTACAATCTTTTATTTAGAGTCTCTCATTAGATTTTTTTTTTAATCGGATTTCATTATATTATTCTTAGTAATGTAGACAAATGAAAGACTCGCAGTAAATATTAATTAAACCCGACAAGACACGCGTCCCTCGACGGTGTTTAATGAAAAAAAAAAAAAACATAAACCATAAACAGGTATAAAAATTCATTCTCAGTAAAAAGAAAATAAAAAAGATGGAAAAATAAAGTGCCATTATCCAAAAATAAAGTGCCATTTATACAACAGCTGATAGTTCTGAAGTTCATTGTGCAACGAGCGAGCCAATTTAGTTTATCCCGTGAGTTAATCAATTTGTACTCTCCACACTCTCCGACCGAGCTCTATCTTCCCCGAAAATGGCGGCAGTGAGAATAAACTGCTCATCTGTACAAAGCACCATAGGATTCCTCAACCATCCTCAGTCCCGTTCCTCTCTCAGCCTGAAAACGAGCCTCAATTTTCGAAGAAACCCGTCTTGTTCTTCGCGCCGAGGCACAGCAGTGTGTTGCACCGTTAGAGGAGTGGAAGAGAAGGAAGAGGCTTTCGTGTTGACCACGCCTCTGTATTACGTAAATGCCCCTCCACATATGGGCAGCGCTTACACAACCATCGCCGCCGATTCCATCGCTCGATTTCAGGTTCTCACTTACACACCTTCTTTCATCATCATTACTTTGTTTTTTTGGGTGACCTGATATGGAAGTTAAATTGGAAAAATCAAAATTGAACTCTAAGTACGAGAGTCTCTTTTGTCCAGAGGCTGTTGGGGAAGAGAGTTGTGTTTATCACCGGAACGGACGAGCACGGAGAGAAGATTGCTTCAGCCGCGGCCGCTAATGGCTCGACTCCGAAGGACCACTGCGACGTCGTTTCTCAGGCCTACAAGAATCTTTGGGCTGATGTAATGTTCCGTTTCGCTTCCTGGTTAGAAATCAGTGTCATTTTTCTTTCTCTCGGTCAAGTTATTGCCGTGGAATACTCATACTCAGTACTTGCGATTCGCGTCTTTACTACAGTTAGACATAGGCTACGACAAGTTCATACGGACGACCGACGCCAAGCACGAAGCGATAGTGAAGGAGTTCTATTCGCGGGTTCTTTCCAATGGCGACATTTACCGAGCTGACTACGAGGGGCTTTATTGTGTCAACTGTGAAGAATACAAGGTACTCTTTTTTTTTGTGTGGTTACTCTTGGTATAGCAAAATGAATATTTGATTTTTTTTATTTGTTTTTTGTTTTTTTTTTTTAGGATGAGAAAGAACTGCTTGATAACAACTGTTGTCCGATGCACCTAAAGCCGTGTGTTGAGCGTAAAGAGGACAATTTCTTCTTTGCGCTGAGTAAGTACCAAAAGTTGTTGGAAGACACTCTGGCCGAGAATCCGGATTTTGTTAAGCCTTCGTTTCGTCTGAATGAGGTTAGGAGCTCCGGAAGAAGACACTAATCGGTGTAGCTTCTTTTTGTCGTTCAGTGCATTATCTAATGGTTATCGTAGATTCGATTTGTTTCTCTCGAAAGAGTTCAATGACCGTTCTCTCCTTTGTGATTAAGGTGCAAAGCTGGATTAGCAGTGGCCTAAGAGACTTTTCCATTTCCCGGGCATTAGTGGATTGGGGAATCCCTGTCCCCAACGACAGCAGCCAAACTATTTATGTTTGGTTCGACGCTTTGCTCGGGTAAAACTTCTCTCTCTGCAAATAATTGGATTGTGTTTTTATTGCGTAGATACGGAAACATATTATGGTATTTATGAAAACAGTTATATATCGGCCCTATCAGAGGACACGGAGGAGCCTAGTTTAGAAAGAGCTGTTTCGGCAGGTTGGCCTGCGACCCTACACTTGATCGGAAAGGTATACAATTTTTTTTTTTTTTTTTTTGGTGTGTAAATTTCAACCTATACTTTGAGAGTACACAAAAAACTCTTAAGGAATGGTCTTTTAAGATTATGCAGAAATGGAATTCTTTCGTACTCATAACTTTCCAGTTTGTTCATCAGTATCATGTATTTGACTTCGGATCTGATCTTTTTGTAGCTCTTTGGTTTTACACTTGGTATAGTTTATCTAAGATATTACTAATATTTATCTAATAAAAATATCCTTGTCTGCATGCTCAACTGATCGATAGTTCTGTCTATGAGCAGTCAAACTATATTTGCTTTCGATTACAGTGATTATTTCTCGGTACTTGTTTATTTCGTTTTTACCTTGGTCGATTTTAATCAAGAGATCTCTTGTATACAGGATATTTTACGCTTCCATGCCGTTTACTGGCCGGCGATGTTAATGTCCGCGGGACTGGAAATTCCCAAGAATGTGTTTGGCCATGGATTCTTGACAAAGGTATTAATCCTATATACTTATTTGTGTTTTTTTCATCTATATTTCTACCAGAAGAATATAGATACGCAGTTGCTTCGTATTACACCAGAGTCTTAAGATACTGTAAAAGAGAGAGAGAGTTATGAGGCATATAATATATCGCTCTGGTGTCTTTGGTTTCTGGTTTCAAAATGATTTATTTACGCACATTGATGCTTGTGGGTCGGTCTGAATTTCAAGCATTTTAATGTATTTGTTATTTTCTTGATTCGTGAATGCTTTTTGTATTTGTGAAATAGGATGGCATGAAGATGGGAAAATCGCTTGGCAATACGATCGAGCCGAACGATTTGGTCAGCAGATTCGGGTCTGATGCCGTGAGATACTTCCTCTTGCGGGAGGTGGAATTCGGTGGCGATGGAGACTATTCAGAAGAGCGTTTCGTTCACACTGTAAATGCTCATCTTGCTAATACGATCGGTGTGATTTCTCCTCCGTAAATACGACACATCATATTTTTTTTTCCCTTCCTTTAACCTGATTCTCGAGCTTTTTGTGTGCATATATGCTTTTACAGGAAATCTTCTCAATCGTACTTTAGGACTTCTGAAGAAGAACTGCCAATCAACTCTGGTCACCGATTCAAGCAGCGCAGCCGAGGGAACTGCATTCAAAGAAACTGTAGAGAATTTGGTGAGTTTTGTTGAATCCGTAGTTTGATATTCTACGCCTCTTCGGGCAAGGCGGTTTCAAAGCGCTTAGTTTCTTTTCTTTTTATTTTCTTTTGCAGGTTGAGAAAGCCCGAGTTGAGTACGAAAATTTAACGCTCTCGTCTGCTTGCGAGGCTGTGATCGAGATCGGAAACGCTGGGAATCTGTTCATAAATGAGCGAGCTCCATGGTCTCTCTTTAAGCAAGGAGGCGATTCAGCCGACGCGGCCGCCAAGGTTTCAATTCAAAACCCCACTCACTGACTTTGCTTTTTTCGGTATTTGAGAAACTCGGGGAAGTTTTTGGATTACAGGACCTTGTGGTTATCTTAGAAGCAATGAGGATTATAGCCATTGCATTATCTCCCGTTACACCGAGGCTAAGCAGGACAATATATGAACAGCTTGGCTTGTCTAAACACCAGTTTGATTCTGCAACTTGGGTCACTCTCTCTCTCTCTCTTCTCTCTCTCTCTCTCTCTCTCTGAGAGAGGGTCTGATTTTTTTGTTTTGTTTTGTGGGCATTGCAGAGCGATACGAAGTGGGGTGGGCTAAAGGGTGGTCAAGTGATGGCACAACCAAAGCCAATATTTGCGAGGATCGAAATCCAAGCTGACCCAGACGATGAAAACGTGGTTAAAACAACTAAACAGGCTGGGAAAAGGAATCACAAATCACCTCAGCTTCAAAACCCCGTACAAGCCTGAAATTTTTTAACCGCGGTTAACTGTAACCGTTTTCGAACGGTTAAGGTTAACCGCATTTACTATCATTATTTTTCTTATTTAACTTTTTCTACCAAAAGAAATTTGGCCAGCATGCATGGTTTGCATTTTGCACGTACCTAAAATAAACAGATTATTGTTGTTTGTTCTCCAGAAAATATATACAAAAATCTTTTACGTACTCGAGCTCAAATTTTAATGTCTGCAACAAATATCTTTAATATCTCCAGAAAAAAAAAGTGTGAATACGAGTCTGGCCTAATTTTTATGTTATCGATACAACATCAAATTTATAGCAGTGCAATCTTGCGAACAAAGAAAACAATCGGTCCGACCTCCTCTGAGTTAGTAACTTTATATCTTTGAGTTGGTAGGCTTCTTTGTTTCGTTTTAAGTTTGTTTCTAAAAATCAATGTGATTTTCTAGTACTGAATTAATATTTTTAAGATACAAATACCAAACAGACATAGAAGCCTACCATGATTAAAAGGGGCCACTAATACCAATTTAGGGTTTAGAATGAATGTTTAGCTTTGGCAATTTATGAATTTGGTAGGCTTATAGTTTGGAATAATGTATACACGCACATAATCAATTAAAAAAATAGCATTAAATATATCTTTCGTGTTGTCCCCCCCAAAAAAAACTATTTGCCGTGATAATTTATTGCCGTCGCCCACATTTAAGTTAGATACCAAACAACTGCAGAAATAGCATTAAAAATAGCATTACTTACCAATATTCATACGGTTAAGCATTAACCGCGCGTGCGGTTAACCAAGTCATAGCTATTGACCTTGCGTGGTCACTTTTTTTTAACCGTGCCAATTTGCCCATGTTTGTCAGTGTCACTTCTAAGTTTTAGCTCAATTATTTCATTGATTTATTAATAATAGCACCTCTGATTCAACATCGCAAATGAAAGTCAAATACAACAGAATAAAAATCAGTCAAAACTGCATATACCAAAAAAAATCTCTCAATTCATCAATAAATTTTCATCACACAATGATCCAAAACTGTTACCAAACACAAAGCAACAGACCCAAAATTCAAAAGGACGTATATAATAAGGAAAGCAACAAAAAACATGGAACCGAAAAACAGGTGAAAAACTAGATGGTTATTATTATTATTATTATTATTATGGGTGGTATGGTGTCCCAGTTCAGTCGTTCCTGGTAACTCCGAGTCTTAGTCTGAAATCGTTCTCCATAAGAGGAAGACCATCCTTCAACTTGATTTTGGGCTCCCAACCGAGAAGCTCTTTGGCCTTTGTGATGTCTGGTTTCCTCTGCCGAGGATCGTCCGGAGTGTTCTCCACCGATATAATCTCCACTTCCGGATTTATCAGCTGCCAAAAAAAAAAAAAAAATCAAACTTAGCGCACACACACACACATATCAACTAGTCAACTTCCATTGCAAACTCGGACTCACCTCCTTAACAGTCTCTGCGAGCTCCAACATTGTGAATTCACCTGAGGAATAAATATGAAAAAGCAAGGCCAGTTAAGCTCTGGTTTAGAGTAGTGATATGGTAATAACTCTGTTGGTATGGTCTGATAAACAACCTGGATTTCCAATGTTGATAGGTCCGGTGTTATCTCCTTCCATGAGTCGGATCAGACCGTCCACCTTCAAAAACAATTCCCAAACACAAAAATGTGTGTTAATGAAACAAATATGTGGTGCGCGACTTTTACAACTGAAATTGAGTTCTGGATTATACCATGTCAGACACGAAACAGAAGCTACGTGTTTGTGTTCCCGGTGCTTGAACAGTCAAGGCCTCTCCCCTGCAATACATATGAAATAAATATATTCAAGTTACATTTATTAACCTGGAAAGAGATATATATATATATATATATATATATATATACACACACACACACACATCTATATATTCCACCATGTGTGAAAAGATTACGAATTTCAGGAACTAACCGAATTGCTTGCGCTATGAAATTGCTGACAACACGACCGTCATCGATATTCATTCTCGGTCCATACGTGTTGAAAATCCTAGCGATCCGGATCTCTGTCCAGATGATTACAAATTAATGTGAGAGAGAGAGAGAGAGAGAGAGAGAGAGAGAGAGAGAGAGAGAGAGAGAGAGATGCCAAACAAAATGTAGTAAAATTAAAATGAAATAAATCATCGGATGTGACAAAATCTAACCGATTCCATGCTGCCTGTGGTAGTCAAACATCAAAGTTTCAGCAACTCGCTTTCCTTCGTCGTAACAACTCCTAACTCCTGAGAAATTCACAAAATAATTAATTTTTAAGTAGTTCAGTAGGTTTGGCACATAGTTATATTTTTAAAAAAAAGTCAATTGTGGGGCGAGTGGTAAATACCGATAGGGTTGACATTTCCCCAATAGCTTTCATCCTGAGGATGAACAAGAGGATCACCGTACACTTCAGATGTTGAAGTAAGCAAAATCCTGTTGCACCCACCGACTCATTAATATATTTTTCCCTTTAGAAGAGGGAAATAAATTTTAAAAAATAAAATATAAGTGGGTTTAAAGGGATAAAACTCTCGACCTTGCACCGACTCGCTTGGCAAGTCCCAGCATGTTCAAGGTGCCGATCACATTTGTCTTTATTGTCTGTCACAACATCAATGCCCACAAGTTAGCTCACCAACACAATCGACATTCACAGTAGTTGTGCTTGATTGAAACACGCGTACCTTCACAGGATTGTGTTTGTAGAAGATCGGAGAAGCGGGGCAAGCAAGATGGTATATTTGATCAACTTCGACCAGCAATGGTTCCGTGACATCTGCAAAAAGGGAAATTATAGTTTAAATAGATTTGAAAAAGAATACATATCGGGAGTAAGAAATTAAGAGACTAAAGTGTACCGTGACGAATGAGCTCAAATCTCGGGTGACCGATCCACTTCTTCAGGTTATCCTTTGAGCCAGTAAAGTAATTGTCCACAACAATCACCTGAAAAATGCACACAATAGTATATTACTCTGTTATGTCGGTAAAGCCCCAAATCATAATAATCTCGTATCACATAGAAGAACATCTTATTACCTCATTCTTCTCATTTTCCATTAGCTTGTCAACCAAGTGAGAGCCGATAAAGCCCGCTCCACCAGTTATGAGAATTCTCATATTGGCCTGCCATGCAATCAATCGAAATTCATCGCACATAGTAAAAGAAAGAGGGGGAAAAAAATACTAAAAACAAATTAATGTAGTGAAACCGAAACCACGCCGCGAACACTTTTTTTTTCCCTGTGATCTTTGTGTTTTGCAAAATGTCAAAGACCTAGACATTGATGCGATGAGATGTTTGACTCTCATCGCAGCAATTCAAATATCAAGTCCCTATCCATTAGAATTGTGACCCATATATGGTTCTGAATTCTATTAATCAATTCAAAATTGCAACAATTTTTTCATACTTTTTTATTACCGAACTTCAACGGATAAAACCCGTCTAATCCCCACTTGCAACAACATTGATACCATCTTTTCCAACATAATCGCTTTCCAGTTCATATAGAATCTAATTTTTCTAAACATCCAGAATCCTAAAAATCCAAGACACCCTAAAGCTCATAGGCTTCTTCATTAACTGTGTGAACACAGAATTTTAATTTTACTGAAAACCCCATTTAAGGAAACAGGCATAATCGAATGAAAAAAAAAACTACTGATTTACTTTTTTTTTTTAAAAAAGATCATACCTGGAAAAATTTAGCATTCCTTAAAGGAGATGGGGTTGGAGGTGGTTTCGGAGACACATTAGTGTTCCCATTAGAAGATTCCTTCGCCATTATTCAGATCTCGCTTCAAATCCTTTAAAAATAATCAAATCATAAGTCAACCATTAAGTGAATGAGTCACCGTACAAACTACAAACTTTAAAACCAGACCAAAGCAAAACTAAATCAAACAACTCCGCAAATATAAAAATAAAACGTCCAATTATGTTCATAGGACGCCAAAATTAGCCATCAACAAATTTATTGCATTTAAAAAGAAAAATTCAATTGTACAAAACGCTAAAGTCAAATTATCAATAAGAGAATTAAAAAAAATTTACCCTTTTTTTCTTTTTCTTTCTCTCCACAAAACAAAACTACACAGAAAAGCTTAGGATGAGTTTGTTGGTATTTGCAAGCTTGTGTTGTGTATGGATTGAAGACCCTTATATAAGGGAGTTAGTAATTGGGCTCAATAGTTGCTAGGTTTAATGTTTTAATTTAACTTTCAATTTAATATAAAAAAATCACCGGACAGTACCAACTAGAGAGAGAGAGTAATGAGTGTTAATCGGTTGAAAACAAAATCTTGAAAAACACGTTAATGGACGAGTGAGAAAAAAGGTTCTTCCTCGTGAAGAAAACGAGACCCACAAACCAATCTTCAACAATCTCAGCTCAGATCTGAAGAAATCTCATGTTAAGCAAATCGTTCGTTAGACCGTACGGAAAACAACGATTATCATAATCATAATTCATAACGTAAAATACACCCCACGCAAAAACTAAATCAATAAAGTTGAATTTGTATTAACAAAAAAAAAAGGTAATCACTTGATCAACAGTTAGAAAGAATTAAGCCGGAAAATTTACCTCGAGCGAAAACAACGATCAGAGTCGAGCTTTTCCTTCTTTTTTTATTTTATATTTTTTTATATTTTTATAAAGCCGATGAATCGTGTGTCATTGCTCTTCACGAGACTGAGCTGAGACTATTTAAATAGTGAAGGAAAGTATTTAGGAAGTTTAGTTACACAAGTAACCGAAAATAACACGATTATCCCCTAATTATATTTTTCCCTTCAAAATTTATTAAATTATCCAAATGTGTGACCGCGTTGGACTTGGAGTCGGAGAGAGATTTACTTGAAATCAGATCACTACTCGCCACGATGACCTAGTGACTTTCACACCGTCCCTATTTTATTTATTCATTTATTTTGCTAACTAGCCAAATCAACCAATTAATATTAAGAGAATAGCCAAAGTTTCAATTAATTAAGAGAATAGCCCAACTAATCTAAACTACCTAAATTACCCTTTCACACAACTCTCTCTCTCTCTCTCTTCAGTCTTCTGCGTCGCCGAGGCTCCGCTCGAACATGACCGCCGCCGAGAGCTCGAGGTAGCCGTCGAGCGCCGCGGCAGAGACGAGGTCGCTTGCGCCGTTGATTTTCACGGTCAGGGTGCTTCGAGATCACCGCCACCGCGTCGCCGTCGCTCAGGCGGCGGAGCGCGCGCACGGAGAGGCCGCGATTGGGGGAGTCGAGGATGGCTATGACGTCGTTGTACCGTTTCGATGTCCGTACGCTCGTCCTCGCAGGTACGCTCGTCCCCGCAGGAGATTTCTCCGGCGACGGCCTCGAGTCGTCCGAGCTCTTCCAATCGTTCTCGGAGATGGCGCGGAGGGTTTGGCTCCTACACTGTCTTGCTTTCACGATCGAACCTGAGGTCTCAGAAGTCGACAGCGAAGGAAAGCCCTAAACCTAACCCTAACCTCGGGTTCACTGGAGGTAACCTGAGGTCTCAGAAGTCGACAGCGAAGGAAAGCCCTAAACCTAACCCTAACCTCGGGTTCACCGGAGGTGGAGAAGAAGAAACAATTCGCGAATCGGTTAATTAATTAACCTACTGTAGTGAGTTACGTTAATTAATTAACTGATTCGTGAATGATTTGAAATTCACAAAAAATTTACAAAAATCATAACTTAAGTCAATTGATATTCAAAGCATTCAATTAATTAACCTAATTCCGAATTCAATCATTTAGTAAATTAACTTTACTCACAAAAAAATCAAAACCTAAACTAATATTCAACAAATAAGTTAATTAATTAACCTAACTCACTCCAGTAGGTTAATTAAATTAACCTATTCGCGAATTTACCAAGGGCGTTATGTTCTGAGCCGAAAATATGGGCTATTTGCTTAATAAAATGAAACTTGGGCTATTCCTCCAATAAGAATGACAAACTTGGCTAGTTACAACAAATTTCACTTTTTTTTAAGGATTGGGATTTTATATATTAATTAAGAAGATTAGGCTCTTTATATTTATATAAGTTTGATCACCAATTAGATCACATTAAAATTGAAAATTTTATTAGACCTAAAGATTAAAAAATATTAAATAAATAGCCAACATGGTGACACATGATTTATATTATTATTACTCTTATTATTGAGTTAATTAAAATTTGTTTCGAAATAAAAAAAAATTCAATTTATTATTCAAAATCTCTAATTATTATGATCTTACTTATCTATCTCTCTCTCTCTCTCTCTCTCTCTCTCTCTCTCTCTCTCTCTCTCTCTTTCTCTCTCGTTTTCCGTCACATTTTTTAACCATGTACATAAGTCAAAAACATTAAAACCGTAATTAATAGTCTATAATAACTAGTAATAAGTTCTTTTTTCAGTTAATAGCCGGTACAACTATTAAAAGTTAGGAAAAATGATATTTTTGGTCCATCAACTTTGTCACCAGTAACAAGTTGGTCCTCGAACAAAAGTCAAACACATGTCATTGACTTGTGGGTACCATCGACAACCGTTTGATTAAGGTTTGGGTACTCTGTAGCACGCATAATATACACCTACGATATCATAATAGAGCACCTCGGGTTAAACCCCGAAAGAGTTAATGTTTCCATTTTGTGCTCATTAGTGTTTTAGGAAGAAGACTTGGGATGTGACTCTTGTAACTTCTACTTTTTGCTTGAGAAGACGAAGATCTAGTGACGGTTAGGGCTAGCGCAAACGGGAGGACTCAGACAGAACGTGAGACCACCAACGCTCCAACTCATCCCCGGCTTTGATCGGCGAGTCGACAGAGGAGCCACCGCCCGACTTTTCTTTTTCAAAATAAATCGGTCACTGTATAGCGGAAGGTAATAAACTTAAAAGTAGTTTCAAAAGTTCGGATAAATTTTCCGTTTTTAATTAAAATTTAGACTCGTATAGCGACCCATGTAAATATACATTCGGTAACGAGATTTACAAAACGTTACAAAATAGACTAACTCTCGGGTTGTGAGACCCCATTAGCCCATAGGTCAAGGAATATGCGTCTGGTCTCGATCTTCTACGCTTATATTGCATTAGAGCTTTTCATTTCTCTACATTACCAAATGTCATAAAGCTATGAGTCGAATGACTCAATAAGCAGGAGTAACAATTAATGCCATGTGACGTGCAAACAAGCACATAAGGATGCAGAACTAAGCTATAGATGAACTAAAGATCTAAAGCTAGCTCTAGAGCAAGACTAGGCGTGGCCACACTCTACTATTTACTTTCCGCCCTGCAAAGTTGTACACATTTCTTGCTACAATCTTCAAAATAACAACAAGCTGGCCTCAGACCGTGAGCAACGGTCTTATGGTAGCTTGGGTGTTTATAAACTGTCTGGGATCCATAAGTGGTACCGTCTTCATTTGACGTCGGCGCTAGTGTATCGCCTTACGACGGCAGTGAGCTCACTCGAGGCGAATGCTCAATGCTGAATGGGTTCGCTCTAGACAACTGCTCATTATTATCTGTTTGCTTGAGGCGGCTTCCAGTTATCATCGGGTCTTCCCCAGATTTAAGTACTCTGCGCCATACAGACCTCTTGGCCTGCCAAACACAAGTCATTGACTTGTGGGTACCACCGACAACCGTTTGATTAAGGTTTGGGTACTCTATAGCACACAGAGGATACACCTACGCTATCACAAGAGAGCATCTCGAGATAAATCCCGAAAGAGTTAATGTTTCATTTTTGTGCGCGTTAGTGTTTTAGAAAGAAGACTAGGATGTGACTCCCGTAACTTTTACTCTTGGCTTGAGAAGACGAAGATCTAGTGATGGTTAGGACTAGCGCAAACGAGAGGACTCAGACAGAACGGAAGACCACCGACATTCCGACTAATCCCCGGCTTTGACAGGCAAGCTGACGGAGGAACCACCGTCGGAGTTCTCTTCCACGACTGTGATATCTTTGTGATGTCTTCGCTCTCAGAAGGCGAACGATCGTCGTCAAACTCATCGCAGTGTAGTCGAAATCAAGCGCAATTCCTCGATCTATCGTCGGATTCCTTGTCCAACACCCCCGCTTCGTCTTAAGAACAGATTGCCAGAGAACTTATCGGAGGAATATGAGAGCCACCACAGACTGGTTGCTCTGAATCTGAACAGAGTTGGAATCAGATTCAATCTGGATGAGCTTTTTGAAAGCTTCGTCGTTTGTTTTAGGAAAAAATTGGATCGGGATCGTGTACAATGGAAAAATGGATCGTGTGAGATCAGTGATTTGATGAACGCGTATTTTGCGTGCGAATCCGCCCTCATTTGACCTAAATCGAGCTAGTCCTTAAGTGTTTTTAATGGTTATTGTAAGCTTTTGCAACAACATATTTAAGGAAAATGATGTTATTTGAGAGCCACAGAGTATTTGATGAAAACCAAAAGCTTTTATAACGAAAAACGAGTCAAAACGAAGCAAAGAAGAATTAGAAGACAAATTCTTGAGCTCATCGCGCCGCAACCATCATTCCTCGCGCCACGACCTTCTTTCGGCTTTTTGCGGAACTTCTCCAGCAGACTTCCTCGTGCCGCGACCTCCTCTAGCAAACTTCCTCGCGCCGCGACCTCCTCCAGCAAACTTCCTCACGTCGCAAGCTTCATTCCGCGCAGCGCGAGCATCTTCGATTTTGACGTAACTACTTTATGTTTTTGAAGATTTTGGGCCGAATCAACTAAATTCAAAGCTCATTTGAGCTTCGAAAATCACCATGATTCCTATATAAACCACTCTTGTAACCTAGAACCACACTTTTGCTTTTACTTTTAATTTCCTTATTGCTTTTAGGTTGTTTTTTAGGCTTTCTAAGAGAGAGAGCATTCTTCGTTGGACATCGTTTTACTTTTATTTTATTGTTACCTTAAATCTTGTTGAACATCGTTTAAAATTCAATATGAATTTCTTTTTGCTTTCTATGTTCATCTTGTTGCTTTTAATTATTTTGCTTTGCGTTGTGATTATCATGGGTTCCATTAGCGGCTAGATTCTTATGGGGTTACGATGTAGCTAGGGTTGACAATGGAAATATGGTTTTTGTTAGGTTAGATTATGCTTGTGTCCTCCATTTATTAAATTGCTTGTCATGAATCATGCTTAATTCTTTCTAGTGCTTGATCACCATTAGAACTATTATATGGGATTGTTTATTACTCGAGAGAGTATCGATAATCGTGCTTTTATTCATGGCTTCATAGTTGATCCTAGGTTAGAAAATCTAGGTAATTTATGTAATAATTGAACTCTTGTTTTATTGCGTATGATTGTTTTAATAGCATTAGAAGCCGAGAGGATATTAATCCGTCAATTGCATAGGTTTGCTAGATCACTAGAGAGAGGCTAGTGAATATTTTTGACAGAGTGAGATTAGCGTTTATAGGAGCTCCGGTGAAGTCGTGACCCCTACTTTCTTTTTCTTGCATAACTCGTATTTAATTCTCTGCTTTAATTCTGTTACTACTCTTGTTACAAACATCTTCTCAATTTTACTTGGATTTAATTGGCATCAAGTTTTAGGAAATCGATGTTTCTCTAGTGTCTGTGGGTACGATACTCGAATTTACATTCTATGTTACTTGAGCGACACACGTACGCTTGCGTGCGTGGATTATTTCACAATAAGTTTTTGGCGCCGTTGTCGGGGACTAGTCTACAATAGCGATTGAATTTACTTGCTCTTGCTATTTAATTCCTTAAATTTGTTTTCTAACTTTTTGTGTCACTTTCTTTCTTTTGAAGGTGTGTGCGAAAAGATGGGTCATCAACTCTCGTTCCAATCAACTCCGAGATAAATTTTTTTTGCAGAAAAAATCGAAAAGAATCAAAGGAATGAGCAATGGAAGGAAACATGAACAATGCCAAGGAGCCTAAGACCCTATTCCAATACGGGTCACCTCCGGCCTATGCCACGCAACCGGCCATCATTCTCCCGGTCCTTGCGGGTAATCAGAATTTCAAAATCAAGACCGGCGTGATCCATATGGTGCAACAATCCCAATTTTCGGGATCAAATACCGAAGACCCACAAGATAATTTCACCAACTTTTCGAGATCAGTAACACGTTTAAGCTCCACAACGTCTCTGACGAAGCAATCCGCCTCCGCCTCTTCTCGTTCTCTCTGCGGGATCGAGCCAAAACTTGGCTCAACTCGCTCCATCCTGGCTCCAATTCGAGAAGATGCATAAGCGGCAAAACGAAATCCATTCGTTCTCACAGTTCGATGGATAATCTTTATTTGAAGCTTGGGGACGCTTCAAGGAGCTGGGGCGAAAGTGTCCTAACCACGACATCCAAGGGTGGATGATGACGTAAATCTTCTACGGCGGCCTCTCTCCTTCGTCGTGCACCCTCATCACACCGCCGTGGTAGGATCCTTCTTCCAAAAGACCAAGGACGAAGCTCATGCCATCCTCGAGGAGCTCGCGTACAACAATGACCAATGCCCTTCTGAGCGAAGGATTCAGAAGCGCGAGCCAGTCACGCCCGAGATGGAGCTGATGAAAGCCCTCGCGGCACAGGTGGCCAACCTCACTAAAACACTCCACGAGCAGAAAGTTACAGTTCATGCTATCCAAGCCCATCCACCCGAGCCATGCTTCTAGTGTGCCGGCCTTCATTCTAGCGACGAGTACGCGCAAGAGGACAATGGCCAATTAGTAAATTACGTCAACAACAACAACCGTCCGACGTACCAAAACTACAACAACTACAACACGGGCGCGAGGAAAAACCACCCGAACCTTACATGGCGGCAACCTCCGAACAACAACACGCCGAAAATGATGACCCCATATTTATCAAGATGTGTCAACCAGACAAGCGTCGGTTGGACGTTGGTCGCGCAACCGGCGCCTCCTCCGGCTCAACCCCGCCCGCCTCTGTATCAACCTCCTCACAGAGCTCAAGAGCAAAAGTCCAATCTGGAGGACCTCATAGCATAAATGGCCATAACAAGCAATGCGTTCATGACAGAGACTCGGACCGTGCTACAGAGTCAATCGGCTCAAATTTGAAATCTCGAGACGCAAATGGGACAACTCTCCACCGCCTTGCAAACTCGGCCCCAAGGCACTCTCCCAAGCAACACCGACATTAGTCCGAGGTCACAAGTCAACGCCATCACCCTCCGAAGTGGAAACGTGATCGACAACATGGACAAGAAGAAATGGAAGGTGGACGAGGACAAGCCATCTACATCGATCGCACCACTTCCATGTCGGCCCCCGATCGTGGATCCGAAGCTGCTGTTTCCTCAACGACTCAAGGATGAGAAGCTCGATAGGCAGTTCGGAAAATTCCTCGATGTGTTCAAGCAACTCCGGATCAACATCCCGTTTGCCGACGCCCTTGAGTAAATGCCGGTTTATGCAAAATTTCTGAAGGACATCCTCTCCAACAAGCGAAAGATCGAGGATGGTAGCACAATCACCCTCACCAAAGAGTGTAGTGCCAGCATTCAACGGAAACTGCCGCAAAAGATGAAGGATACGGGGAGCTTCATTGTGCCGTGTGCGATTGTAGATACTTTCTTTGAGAGGGCATTGTGTGACTTGGGGGCAAGCATCAACTTGATGCCATACTCCATCTTCTGGAAACTCGGCATCAGAGATGTGAAGCCAATGAGGATCACGCTTCAAATGGTGGACCAATCCATCAAGTACCTACAAGGAGTGATAGAGGATCTTCTCGTCAAATTAAAAAAATTCATCTTTCCCGCCGACTTCGTGGTGCTTGATATGGAAGAGGACCGATACATTCCAATCATCCTCGGGAGGCCATTCCTTGCGACCGTATGAGCTCTCATAGATGTCCGAAAGGGAGAGCTAAAGCTAAGGGTACAAGATGAGGAGGTTATCTTCAATGTCTTCAACACCATGAAGTACCCAAGAACTAGCGATGACGTGTTCCGGATCGACATGTGCAACTACATCATCTCTGACTTCTCTATTCGATCCGAGAACCCACTCGAGGTATGTCTCTAGAACTCATTCAATTTTACTAATGAGTTTGTTGAAAGTGAAGCAATAGGTCACACAAAATACATGGATGCATCTGAGTCATTACGGAGAAAATCCTTCGAAAGTTTGGGAGACTCACACAAAATACATGGATGCATCTGAGTCATTCCGGAGAAAATCCTTCGAAAGTTTGGGAGAGAGTCAAGCTCGAATTCCACCATCCATCCAAAAACCACCCATTCTAGAACTCAAGGAGTTGCCGGCTCACCTCTGATACGCTTACCTTGGCGTCGAATTCACTCTCCCAGTGATCATCTCATATCATCTCAACAAGGCGGAGGATGAGAGCCTTCTAGCAGTACTACGCGAGCACAAGGCTGTTGGGAATTAAACCTTTATATATAATCATGCAGAAGAATTAATTAAGCTACTTAAGCTAATTAATATTGATTATATTTAAAACAAGATTACGAGTTTGTGCTATAAAGTTGGAGAAGCAATCAAGCAACTGATAAGAATAAAGGTTCGATGAGACTTACGGGTTGGGCTCAAGAACCGAATTTTTCAAGCCTTGTCAGTCCCGTCTTCGTTCTTGAGCGTTCTTCGATGAAGAGGACTTCCAGATCAGCTTCGATTCGTCGATAATGACAGCGCAGTCTTCCGAAACGTAATCTCCGAGAAAAATAGGACAACTGAGTGGGCAGCTTTCTGTATCTCACTTCGATCTCGAAACAATGGTGTTTCAGATCTCACCGTGTTTATGGGATTGGAATCACGGAATTCCGAGGAGAGGGAAAGAGAAAATATTTCGGCCACCACAAAGAGGAGGTGGATGAAATTTCTAGAGTGATTAGGTTGAATTTTCCCTTTCCTTGAACCCCTATTTATAGTAGTGGAGTGGAGAGGTTTTAGGAAACCCTAGTCGCCAATTAACGATCAACCGTTAAATCTTTATTTAAATTCTTACTTTCTCCCTCAACCCTTAGATCATAATCTAGGATATATTATTCCATAATATATTCCTTTAAATAAGGAATCTATTTAAAAAGGCAATATCTTATTCCCTTTTAAATAGTGAAATAATATCAAATCTAATATTATCTCCTAGATATTAAGAATTTAAATATAGAGAGAATAAAGGCAAATATTTTATTTCTTTTTAAATATTATTCTCTCTTTATTTAAATCATGAAAGAGAAAAATTGAGCGTTTTCCCAATATACCCACTATGGGTATTTCGAATTTCATGTGCTCATGAGCAAATGATTTCATTTTTGGACATTTTCCCAATATACCCACTGTGGTATGGACAAATTAATCGCTTCTCCATGGGCCAAAGAATTTTGAATTTTGCAATGCCCATAAGGCCCAATTCAAAATTCAATTAATTATTTACTTGATCCAACAACAAATAATTAATTCCACTATAAATAGTTAATTCGATAAATAAACAAATTTCCGAATGTATGTTGCTAATCATATTACAACATGTGAGATTATAATAAAAACATTATTATTAGAAAGTTCCTATTCGTCTTTATTGAAGCCGAATCGAGGACTATGGACCTAGTATTTCAAGCTTAACAAATCCGATAAAAAAGATGAAAAAAGTCATTTCTCTTTTTTCGATCGATTTGTCTAATCTTAGTCAATATTCCACTGTGTAAGCAAAGACTGAACTCTCATTTAATACTAGAATTATATTTATTCATCGTGACGAGTGTCCACTGATATAATCAGTACTGTTGTCAATGGTGTCCACAAGAAGAGTTGTAGTCTTTACTGTTGTACATTTTATATAATAAAGTCTAACGAAAACTCTTGCTTTAATTGCTTATTCATTAATAAAAATTTGAAACGTTCATTCATTATTCTTTGTGTGAAGCTTTATGATAAAACCTTAGTCTTTAGTCCATAAACAAACCAAACAACACATGAAGAGACAAATGTAGATTTGCATGAACAAACTCTTCATGGTTTTCTTAAAACGATATATTCGCAATCTAAGAGTCAAAGGACTATTGACCTCAGTACGATTGTTAGAAGAATCTATGATGTCTGGTTATGGGACATTGAGAGTTGGAGACTCTATAGTTCTTCTAGGTATCTTCCGAAGGTACTGAATTGACCAGTGCACTTCTAGAGACAAGATAAGAACAAACCATTTAACCTCGTATGTCTCGAAGTCACTAAGTATGAATTGCATCATGCTTACCTTAATCCTGTAATGAGACATGCCATTTCACAACTTACGTATTCTCATTTGAGAAAGTCAGAGTTCGGACTCACTATGTGATTCTAAACATGACCTATTGGTGAAGTACTAAGTTGTGAAGATGTCATGAGTAACTTTGTGAAGTTCTCATAGATATGGAATTCATGTACAAGATTGCTGAAACGCAATGTGTATCACCTCATGCCTTGTTCCTTGGAATGTGAATAAATGAACTGGACAGTGTCCAAATTGAGCCTTGACTCTTTTGGATGAAACAATGTGACTTGTTAGCTCCTCGTCAATACAATGTTTCTAACTTATTCACAAGCGACAAAGGAGTTGAGAAAATAACAGCTAGAAGGGTAAACTGGTAATTTTGTAAATCCCGACTAGCTGATGATATTCATGAAGGGTAAACATAGATAATATTCAGTGGATCCACTCATTAAAATTAGGTTGAATTTTTTAGTAGAAAATAAATTCATTTGAACCGAGAGATTTTCAGTGTTAACTATTTAGTGGAGTCAGTTAACATTAAGCTAAACTTGGAAAAAGTTTATGAATTTTTTAGTCCAAGTGTTTTAGCTCAAGCTTTGTTCATTTGGATCCATGAGGTCACTATCACAAATCATATCGAGTAGGAATAGTTAAACTAGAAGCTAAGTCAAAACAAGAACGAGACAAGTTTTACGAAAATAGTCAAAATGGTATTTTTTTTTTGTCTTTTTGGACATAAGATAAAATGAATGTCAATAAACTTTTTGACAATGTCATATGATGACATATTGATGCTCGGCCATGATAAGTTCATTGGGCCTTGTGGAATAATTTCATTTCATAGAATTTTACTTGAAAAATTCTTAATGGGCTTTTCTTATGTTGTCATGAACAAGTGAAGAAAATCTAGAAACACCTTCTAGAAGGCCTTCTTGGCCGCCCAACCCAAATGAGATAAAGGGAGATTATTTTGTGCATAAATGTATCAAGATACTTGCCAAAAGAAAAAGAGGAAACAAATTTCCTCTAAGAGGAAGGTGATGGAATCGGCCAAGACAAGTCAAGGGAGAAGAAAACATAAAAGGAAACAAATCCAAGGGCTT
This sequence comes from Urtica dioica subsp. dioica, assembly GCF_054948205.1. Classification (NCBI taxonomy): domain Eukaryota; kingdom Viridiplantae; phylum Streptophyta; class Magnoliopsida; order Rosales; family Urticaceae; genus Urtica; species Urtica dioica. The sequence continues at coordinate 12,768,966 of NC_142767.1, read as the reverse complement.
TCTAGAAGCTCCTTGGCCATGTGACTCTATGGGGTAAGTAGCAAATTTTGCTCATGAATATGTGATATTCTATAGAAGAGAAAACTACCTTGTTGAAGGTAATCACTCCCCTATAAATAGATGTCTTATTCTTCTCATTTCATTCATCCCAAGTTTTAGAGATTTGAGAGTTTCTCTCTCTAGCTTGGCCGCCCCTCCCTCATTCTCTCTCTAGTTTTCTTTCGTTTTTGTTTTGGCACCTAGGTCCATATTTGACCTAGTGTTTTAGCTCTTCGGCTCAAAGACTTGTTCTTGTGTCATCGTGTTTAAAAGTGCCCACACACTAATTCTTTTCTTTCTAGAGTGATTTAGTGATAGAAACTTTCGTGGTTGCTCGAGTTCCCGAGGAAAGAAGAGAGACGTGCTGCAAGGGGAGACGAACGTTTCAACCTTCCGAAGGTTTCTCAACGTTCAAGCTTCTAAAAAGTTAGTAAACATTTATGCTCATAATAGTTTTTAATTTATATGTACTTGCTCTTTGTCTAGGTTAGTAAAATCGTTTTACTTGTTTTAAAGAAATTTTTTAAATTCCGGCGCTTGCTCGAAGCGTTAATCTTTTTCTTAACCCTAGATCAATTCCAACAAGTACGTGATCAAGATCCTCCAGGTTCAACCCGTATCGAGAAAATGTCAATTATTTCGTTATACCTTTCTCATACATATAAGCCCTAAGCATTGTTGCTTCCTCCGCGAAAGATTTTCTCGAACGTTACTTACTTCGAGAGTGTCGGCAATCTATCGGTTCTGGAATCAACCCTTAGGTGAGAGAACATTTACCTTCTTTCAGGAATGCTGGATTCCGTATCTGTGAAACACTTCCCTTCTACGATCAAGTCCCGAGTTCCCAAAACATCTGTTTATGCAACCTCAATTACCCTTTAACCTGATGAATCAAAGAACTAAGTAGCAAGACCTAGAATTCCATGAACACTTCATAACTTAGATTAAGTCTCACTGTGACCATCATAGTGACCTCGGCTAGTGTGTCGTAACGGTGCTTAAACGTCACATCTCAGGCTAGGTCTGTCCAGGTCTTACATTTACCAAAAGTGTAGAATGCTCCCCCTAAGTGATCAGCCTTCACTTAGTGTTCCACATACATGATTTTAGATATAGCTTCCCAGGCGTGTATCAATCATCGACCATGTTTTAGCATACCGTCCGAACTTAGATGCCCATCATGTAATCCAGTTTAATACGGAGGCTAGGGGGATAGTTGTTATTGATTCTATATATTAATATCATAATTCAACCTACTAATCATGAATGCTACAATGTTCTTCTTATCGAATTCAATAATCATTTATCTTCAGTGAGCAATATTCTTAACAAAGGCGGCGATTGGGTGGACGTTCTCTGACATCAAGGGAATCAGCCCTTCCTTTTGCATTCAACGCATTATTTTTTAGGACGATCACCGTCTCTCGGTCGAGCATCAACGATGACTCAATCCGGCCATGAAAGAGGTGATGAGAAAGGAGATTCTCAAGTGGCTAGACGCCGGCGTGATTTATCCCATCTCTGATAGCAAGTGAGTGAGTCCGGTGCAATGTGTCCCAAAGAAGGGTGGAATGATGGTGGTCAAGAACGAAAACAATGAGCTTATCTCCACCCGCACGGTGACCGGGCTCCGAATTTGCATGGACTATAAGAAGCTCAACAACGTCACCCGAAAAGACCATTGTATGTCGGAAAGTGAAATTCTTGATTAAATATTTAAACTTTCCTCTGTTGTATAACAATAAGCGTCAGCATATTCACCTCGCAGGCTTTAAAACGTGTAACTTGTCTACTTTGTAGAAACCTGACTCGAATAAGATGGTTTAATTAAAGAGATTCTCTCGGTTGTCTTAGAAGTCTGCATTATTGTAAATGAATGCCTTTTGTTTTAGGCGATGAGACTTGTTATTCTCAAATAGTTCATGCACCAGAAAGATAGTGATTGGATTGCGTACAAAAGAAGAGAAGCGAATTAAAGAGTAGTGAATTGTGAATTTTTTTCAAAGTTAATTAGTATAATTTGATGAACGATTAACATTCGATCTATTTATTGGCCTCGTTAAACTTCTTTAGGGCAAACTCATTGGGAAAATCTCAAGAGAGAAAATAGTGCCACATTCATCTCATTAAAATATAGACTCTGCTTCGTCGATGGTCCGGATACACGTAGGAATGTCGGGCCACCATACTTTGTTCATACAAGAAAGAATACCAAATTTAGCAAGACTATGTGATGTGTCTTGCTTAAAATCGCGAGGACGAAACAAAATATCACCGCTGAAGTGTCGTATGAGATATGCCGCTGAAGTTTGTTGACTATGCCTTTGCAGTCTGATTCGAGAATGATATGAGAAAAGCCCAATTGGCGACATTGGCGAAGCACGAACAGGATAGCAAAAGCTTCCACTACCTCAGGGCCGTAGGAAGCTTCGATTGTTCAGCACGCCGAAGCAATATGAATCCCCGCTGGTTGGTATATATTAGCATCCACATTAGCAGAGAGTGTCACACCCCCAAAGAGCGTGGTAAATAGTTTCAACCGAGTTATGGTAAAGCTCGCAATTAGTGGATACGGGGACACCATGACTGGGAAGGTTTTCCATGGTAGGAATTCAACCATTAGAAGCTTGCCAAAGGAAGGACTTACACTTCGAGGTAATCTGATTGATATTGGTTTTGGGTACGGTTGGTTTATGTATCTCTATCGATTTCTTTTGAGTTTTCGAAACGAACGACCAATTGCTTTGTACCGTTGTACAGATTGCTACACATGTAAAATCGAGTAGCCCAATTTTTTTTTTTTTGGATTGAACCCACAACCACTTTAAAAGTGGTGTAGAATTACTAATTAACCTATGCTAGGAACTACAAGTCCAACTTATTTGATCATTTAATTTATTACGTTTTAACAGCTAGTGCATTATTTTATAATGGTAATTTTCTCATTATTATAATTTATAGGAGTTTTCTAATTGATTTATACTAATCGATCTAAAATTCAAAACTATGTAGCAAATAAATGGCATATACTAATTTTGTAAAATATGATAGTCTATGTTTTTATTTATTTAAGATTGATTTTTCACTTTATTTTATCCATGGTTTAAAACCAAGCTGCACTAGTAACAATTTGATCGATGTAACTTGTAACAAAATGAGATGATAGCGATGTTGGTCATAATCATACTTTTAGATATATGGAATTAGTGTAGAACATGAGGGGTATTTTTGTGAATTCAATAATTTTTATTAACCCAGCCCACTAATAATAAGGGGCGTAAAGCTCGCGGGGCCTAAAAGTCATTAACATTTGTTGTTTTTCAGGACTCTTTGGCATCAAGATTTGGTCATTAGGTTTTTGTTTTTCTTTTTGTTTGTGATCAACCCACAAGGTACTTGATCCCTCTCATGAAGTCTTAACTATTTTTTATTTCTTCACCTTCTTTCGATTTCGTTGACAATTTCTTTTTCTTCATATTGATTTTAATTTTACGTTTTGGGGTTTGTTTGTCATCATCAATCGAAGTTGGGCATAGCGAAGTGGATATCGTGTTAGATTCCGAATCTAAAGGTCGTGGGTTCAAATCCCACTGCGATCATCGTAATTTTGTGCACTCACTTTTGAATGTCAACCAATTTTTTTTCTTCTTCTTCTTCTTCTTCTATTTGTTCCCACTCTTTAACTAACTTTACACTTTAGTGTTTTATTTCCGCTTGATTAAAGGGAACTTAAAAAAAGGACTGGAGTATTCGTAGCTAGAATAGTGATTTATTTATTTCTTTGTTGTTGCTAAAGCGATTAACTTCATTCAAACGAAAATCTCAGTGCATATAGCGAGTTTCTGAATCATACCCCCTGTTAAAAAGAAAAGAAGAAAAAAAAGAGGAACACGCCCATTTATCCAAGAAATATGAAAACATGGATGCGAGTTCAAAATCTTCGATAACTTGATAGCCCCTATCAGATTAGATAGCATTCTAACTGGATTTTCTATCGGTTTTCGATAATTCTAAAGCTCTGATGATTGCAGCTTCAACTTCGGCGAGGATCGGAGCCCCTTGAAGCATCAAGAAGATATGATCATTTGATCATTGCACATCTTCTATAGCTTCATCCATGCAATACGCTGATGCGGTCCCAACTTAGACCCAACGAGCAATGCTCTCTCTCTCTCTCTCTCTCCATTATGCTGCAGCAAACCGAGTCGATGAAGATGTGTTGAATGAATTCATTCTGCAACACATTGACCTCTCAAACATTAGTTATCATTGCCAGCATTCCTTTTCTTCACCTCAGCACAACTCGGACCTTTGCCTTTGCCTTTGAAGCGAGACCTTTAACTGCTTGGGTAACTCGGCTCAGAGGAGAAAGACCCGCTATCCTCTCTGGTCCACACGATTTTTATGATCATTGGGGCTCAGGAAGAACACGGGCCTTAATAATTATCGCCAACAAAAGCCCCGATCTTCAGTCCCTCTCGTCTAACTTGCTGTTTTTGAAACCCCGAAAAAAAATAATTGCAAAGCGTATGGTCCCAAAATGGATTATGTATGGTTGTGGTGATCAGTCTAGAACTCGGTAACAGTGTGTTAAGAATACTGGAAAAAGGGCTTTGATTTTGTGTAGTTGGTGCTAGTTATAAAATTGTTTTAATGTGGCTTGATAAAATAACATTTTAGCTTGTAGCCTTCCAATGGTTTTTTTTTTTTTTTGAGGGAAAATGAGATTTCATTAAACCAAGTTCAGGGAATGAACATCCTGATTGATACAATTTTCAAGCCACGCAGGGCAGGTATCAGACCAAAATTCTAACTCTGAGGAGTTCAGGTGGGTATGAGCTACACAGTTAGCCACCCTATTATACACCCTTGGCACCCACCGGCAGGTTTCGGGATAGGCCATTCCTCTAGCCAGAGCTAAAATATCAGCAATGATCGGGCCTTGGAGGCCGCTGAGATGAGCCCCAGCATCAGTTGAGCGGCCCGGAGACAATCAGATTCGACCGGCGAGATACGCCAGCCCCGCTCCTGAACAAAGAGAAGCCCACACCGTATAGCTTTGCACTCAGCCGTTAGGGCAGAGTCCACACTTTCGAATGCCGAGGCCATGACGCTAACCACCTGTCCTAGGTGGTTTCTCACCACGCCCCCCACAGCCACACGACCCGTTCTCGCATCCCACGCAGCGTCGACATTAAGCTTGAATTCCCCCGGCTCAGGCCTAATCCATTGCGTTTGTTTCACACGGCTGGTGGCGCGTTGAACCTCCATGTTCCTGGTAGCAGCCTTAAAACTTTGGAGCCAACAAGCAACCTCGCTGACCCAAGCCTCTGGAGCCTTGGCGTAGTGTTCAAACAAGCGGAGATTTCTGTCCGACCACGCCGCCCAGATCAACCCGCAAAAGAGGGCGAGACTGTCCTCCGGGAGACTCTCCAGTGCGTGAAAACAAATCTCCGGGAAGGGGAGTGTTCCAGTCTTCTCCACCCATCGCTGCAAGGAGGAGTTTTCCCATATCGTCCGCGAAAAGGAGATGAGAAACCGACGGCGCCGCGGGTCTACAAGCGAACTCCCTTAGGAGACCTAACCGTTCTTGACCACGGATGAGAGCGGATAGGCCCTCCGCACATAAGAGGAAGAGATATGGGGAAAGAGGACAACCTTGGCGGAGGCCCCGTTTCGGAACAATCGGCCCTCCGATTTTCCCATTGATGACAACGGAGAAGGTCGGGGAAGAAATACAATCAGCGACGATGCCCACCACTCTCGGCTCGAACCCTACCCTCTTCATCATGGCAATGACAAAACCCCACTCCACCCGATCGTACGCCTTGCTCATGTCGAGTTTGAGTGTCAAAACCCTTTTTTTCCCTTTCGTTCGCATCTTAATCGAGTGAAGAAGCTCATATGCAATGGCTGCGTTGTCCGTAATAAGCCTCCCCGGTACAAAGGCGCTTTGGGACTCGGAGATGATAAGAGGGAGGACTCCTTTGATTCTATTGGCCACTACTTTTGTAACGATCTTGAGGAGGACGTTGCAGAGGCTAATGGGCCGGAAGTCCTTAACCTTAGTCGGGTTTTTAACCTTGGGGATGAGCACGATGTTTGTCGCGTTCCAATCTTTAGCACTCGCCCCCCGATTCAAAATCTCCAAGCATTCTCCTCGGACGCGTGGCCCCACGATGTTCCAAAATTTTTGGAAGAAAAGGGCATGAAAACCGTCGGGGCCCGGTGCCTTTCGGGGTCCCATAGAGAAGAGAGCTTTATCCACCTCCTCCTCCGAGAACTCTTCCTCCGTCATATCTCGCTGCGGTCCCGATAAGGAGACCACATCTTCACTTGTGATCGATCGAAATTCATCTTCGGTGGCGCCGTTCGACCCGAAGATATCGGCAAAGTAACGTTCAAAGACCCCCCGAACATTTATTTTGTTGTCACTGATTTACTACAAATTTAGGAGTTTTGCTTCCTTAAATACCTGTTCAATATATGCACTTCATATTCTTAAACCATTCAGAAAAAAAAAATAAAATAAAAATAAAATAAAAGAGTAAATAAAATTTGTTCTCTTAAAAAAAATATCCCCAATATCCATCTTACTAATTCGATATTTATTTATCCATTTCTTTCTCATGATTCTTCATATTGATTTGGTCGCACTCGATTATTATCATGACAGAATATTAGAGTAACTAGTTGGGTGACATGACGATGTGAATATAGAATTATGGATATGTTACGACATTTTATATATTTTTTATTTATAGAATTTTCCCTCAAGAATCAAGGTGAAGAAAGAAACTACATACAAGTTACAACCAACAAAGAATTAATTGTTTATTCTGCAAAATCATTACAGAATTATAATTTCTGATAGCTACTCGCATACGATTCCCAAAGAATACATACAAACACACAATCTAATTCTAAATTCTAAGCTCTCTCTCACACTCCCTCGCATATAAATATCAAGTGAGAACTCCTTTTTTTCATAAGAAACATATCAATAATAGACATTGAGAAGGGCACACAGTGAAATATCGAACACCCTAACGCACACATATATTCTCTCTACCTTTTTTTTTCCCTTTAAATTAATCTTCTAATACCTTTTGTTAAATCTATGTAGGTAAATAAATTCACATAAATAAAAATAATCTAAAGATGAAAACGAGAACCGTTGATGATGAAACAGGCGACCCGAAAACCCGAAAGAAGAGAGGAGAACCCTAAGAACAGAAACCCGACGAATCCGAGGGCTATCGCTATGTCGGCCTGGAGACAGAACCCGCTCGATGCGCGACACGTGTCCATATCCCGCCTCATCACCGCAGCCAGCGCCGTCCCCGCCGAGTCCGCACTCAGCAGCAGGTACGCGAACACCTACACGATCACCGCCCCTCTCAATCCCCTTTCTTCATATTTAATCTTAATAATAATAAATTAAAACATAAAATAGAAAAAGGAATGAGCGAACCTGGTCATGGCCGAAATCGAACCAGACTTGAAGAACTTCGGGGAAGAGAGTGACTCCTCTGGAGAACTCCCAAACCGAAGCCACCATTTCGAACAGAGAGTACAGTGACACTATCGTATTAGCAGCGAACACGAACCTGAGAGAATCGAGAGCTTAGAGGAGAAAAGAGAGAAACCGGTTTCTGTTTGGAGAGAGAGAGAGAGAGAGGAAAAGAAACCTGAAGGCGTCGAAGCGGTGCCATCGGAGGGAATCGCCGCGGGAGTTAGTGAGCATGAAGGCCGCGGAGGCGAAGGTGAAGCAGAAAGCGGCGAGACGGAAGGCGAGGATGAGGTAACCGAATCGCCGGAGCTTCTGCGCCGACAGCGTCGATCGGAAGGCTCTATTCTCCGGCGGCGTGTCTCCGTTACGCGCCGGCATCGTCGTCGGAGCTAGGGCGAGACCGGGACGACGATCATGAGAGGGCGAGGAGGTTTAAATCGGGGTGATGCAGATTGAGTGGGAGTCACGGGCGAGCTCTGATGCCGTGATTTCCATGAGAATCGCTACTTTAGTCGGATTCAAATTAATTATCTATACACTACATATATAGACTCTGTGTGTGTGTGTGTGTGTGTGTGTGTGTGTGTGTGTGTGTGTGTGTGTGTGTGTGTGAGATGAGAAAAGAGGGGAAATGTGTGGGCCCTTTCTTTTTAGAGTTGGCTCTCTAACTTCTGTCTTTCCAAATGTGAAATCCTTTTATTTATTTTTTTTTCTTTCTACTTTACAACAAGAATGAGATATCTAGAGCTAACCTTTCACGCGCTCTAAGAATACGTGCGTGCATATCCAACTTTAGTTTACATAGTCAAGGATTCAAATACCGTTACCCGAAAATAGTATGATTTTATTGAGATATTGACTATCCATAAAAACATCGACGAAAATTTTATAAATATTTCAAATATCACTACCGACATACCGATTAAAAATTTATGGAGATACCGACGGATATCTTATAAAATAGTAATGTATATATATATTTCAAAATAAAAAATATAATAATACTTATTCTATTTTGTTTTCAAATGATATTAATAGTGTTCATATTTGAGTTCCTAAATATTATATATATATTTTTTATGAAGATGAGACTTGATTTGAAAATATTAGCATAATGACATGTGCTTTATAAATGATTTCTGTTAACAATAATTCAAAAATTAAAAAGAGATATGTTTTGTCTATCTCTCTATTAGTAGACAGATTTCACATTAATTTAAAATTTTATTTAAAAAAAATAAGATTCATTTTGGACGATATTTTAACAATTCGACTCACTAATTTTATAAAAAGTGGACGATATTTTAAAACTAGAAGTTATATGATAAAGGAAAAATTGTACAAAATAGCTATTTGAAACTTATTCATTAGGAAAATAACCAAAGTTTCAACTTTTTCAGCAAAGTTGTTAAATTTACGTTTTCAAATTTTTTTTGACAGCCAAGATTAAATTTTTTGACGGTTATTATAAGCGATTTATCACTTTCAAAAAAATTAATCTTTGGGTCAAATTTTTTTTTTTTTTAAAAATAAAATTACTGCACATTTTGGTTATTTTACTAAATTAAGACAAACTTAGCCTATTTTGTAAATTCATAACTTGAAATATAAATATCATAACGAGACTTTTCAAAAATTTAGATATCGATTAAATATAGTTAGATATCGCATATATTTAAAACCCTTGTAGGGCAGCTAACCCAATTAATTATCACTTACCCACTCCTCTTGCTTCCACTAATTTGCTCTTCTTTATTTTATTTTAATTTAATTCCTGTTACTTTAAAAGAGCTTTATGTGTATAAGATTTTTGGGGCAGCATAGAGAGACATTAATTGGGGACGGCATTCAGTGATTAATTTACTTGTGGTGTCAGTTTTGAGCCACATTAGGTTGTTGCGTTTGTGGAGCAGTTTTAAATAATAATGAAAAGTGTTAGGGTTGTGACTTGTGATCGTAATAGTTTGTTTTAGAGTTTTGTAACTGATTAAGCCAATTCAAACTTAAGAATTTCATTCTGTCATACGTTTCAAATTTTTTTGATTTATAGCTATTTTGCTTATGTGTCATATTGTTTATACCATTTTTACCTTTATTAATTAGTTAATATAATTTATTTTCGAAATTAATAAAATTTAATTTATTATTCAAAATCCGTAATTATTAGGATCTCAGTTATCTCTCTATCTCTCTCTCTATTTTTCATGTTCACACTCTCTCTCGTCACATCTCTCTCTCTCTCTCTCTCTCTCTCTCTTCACATTTTTTTTAGTTATGAACAAATGTCAAAAACATAAAAACCGCAGTTAATAATCGTTAATAACTGTTAATAAGTTTCTGCTTTAACTAATAGTCGGTAATAACTGTTAATAAGTTTATGGTAGAAACCTATTAAGAGTTATTACCGACTATTAACTGCGAGATGCTTTTTTTTTAAACTATGTTATGAATAAAAATGTAACAAAGAGAGAGAGAGAGAGTATTTAGGTATAAATAAATTATTTTCATTTAATTTATTTTTGATAAATAATTAGGGGAAAAAATAAGGGTAATTATGTCTTATTGCATGAAAGATTGGCTAATTACCAAATATTATTAAAACGTTGGCTATTTCACAATTCTAAGTTTAAAAAAGGTTAATAAGTTAGAGCGCCCTTTGTTTTACAAGGACGTAAAAAAAAAAAAAAAAAAAAAAAAGCTTTTCAATTTTGCATCATTCTGTCTGTTTCTTTGATGGGAAAGGCCATTAGGGCCGTATAGTATATAGAGGAGCTTTATAACTGTTTCCTTTCTTTATCCGTGTTTATCTATTCAACAAGAACAACAGAACCCACTTTTTCCTTCTTCTTCCTTCTAATTTACTCTCAAAAAGATAAATTCTATTTTTGTTTTTCATCATAAATTCTATTTATTATAATTACTTGTTGTAATATTCCACTTTATCCTATTACTAAAAGAAGACGATTTTGAGCCCAAAAAAAAAGAAGACGACAAAAACATTTTTTACTTGCATGTGTGTGTGATTTACCAATTACCAGAGATTATACTTGGATAAGCATTTCATCAAGAGAAGACATTGCAAAAATTCACAGCCTTCATGTGCTGGATTTGAAATTAAAAAAACACTAACTAAATAGAAACGAAGAACGAATATGAACTGGTAATCTTTATGCTTGAATTTACTCTCGTTTTCTTAGCTAACTTTCTTGTTTTTATGACTATTTATCACTAACAATAGCACGATGAGTTGTGCTTGTACCTAAACGCACTTTTTATCGTTTGACTTGGGGCCGAGCCTTTCTAATCAATAGAAAGTTCATCTACTTTCACCTATAAAACTAACCACACCATGGAAATACAAACAACTATTTGAATAAAAGAAAAATTTAAACTCAAATATACATCAAATATATAAATAGACCTTATGTCTTCATAATATCAAATCTCATTTTTTTTTTTTTGGAAAAATAACATTATTAGCCTCCTATACCACAAATAATTTGACACAATGATATGATTACTTTGAGTTGCCAAATATCATTGCGAGTAAAGCCGCTGGTGATACGCTTAGCTCACCACTCATATAGTTTACTTCGTGTTTTACTGATAAAAATAAGGTTGACGGAACTTTCCGCAGTTTTGGCCCTGCGGTGGGGGTGGTCGTCAAGGACAGCAACGGGGACTTTGTGTGTAGCGCCGGCTCAAGTAATTTAGGGGCCTTGGCGATATTAAAAAATTTAGGCTTTTATATATTTGAATAGCCAGCCTTTTTTTTTGGAATGGTAGATTTGAATTAATTTGAAGCTACATATATAAATTAATATTATTTTAAATAATTATAAACTAATAGTAGATATATACATAGCATTTAAATTAGGGTCCATTAATAATATAGCCAATTTAAACGTTTGATATTGCTAAATAGGTAACGTTTTGTAATTTTAGGTAAATAATCACTGCGTTTTATTTACAAACGTAATTTAACAAGAATACTCATATATATCGTTCCTGCCCAAACCGATTTTGTTTTAATTTTAAATTAAAAAAATAAATAACCAAATCAATCGATAAAGATTACGCAAATCGATGACATTAATTGAACAGATCAATACCACACGCAAAACCTCTTTCGACTTCATTACATTTCAAAAAAAAAAAAAAAACAAGAAGGCGATTGGAGACAGAGTTTTTTTTTATGGCGAGCAGAGTTTCAAGAACGACAAACATCTTCAGTCGCCGAGAAGAACATCATAGGTAAGCAATAATCTAGGTTTCGGTATTTACTCTGTTTTCAAGGAAATTTTTTTCAAAAGATTTGAATATCGATAAACTAGGAATTAGGTTATTGGCATTTTTTTTTATTTCTTTTTGTTAATCAAACCTATATTTTTGTTAATCAATCCTTATCCTAGTTAAAAAGTAATGAAGATTTTTGTTTTATCTATTGTTCAAAGTACCGATTCAAATTTTTTACCCTAAAAACCGATATGATGACAAAAATAAAACTATAAAATTTGGGGATTTCTTGTAAATCTAGATTAGGAATAAATGGATAAGTGTTTATAACCGATTAAACTTGGAATTGATGTGTAAATAATTTTGAAACCTAATCTTTTATTTGAATGACAGTTTGCGTATGAAATTGTTTAGAACTAGTCAAAAAATTTGAATGCATGTTTATCTGATTACGTTAATATGTTATTGTTAATTTTGAAACCAAATTTTTTTATGTGAACGCATGTTTAATAATGTTTTTATGCTACTGAAAGGCAAATGTCAGAACCAGTACTTGGAGAATTTCACGAAGATGAAGTTTTAACTATAGCTGTGTTACACTCGAAATCAATGTTATTGTTATTGCATGGACTCTCAGATACAAAAACATTAAAAACCACCATAAAATTCAAGGAATCAACCGACGACCACATAACCAACCCATTCAGACTCAAATCCGTTCAAGCCGCTTGGCCCTATGCCTCGAGTCAGCATTCAGACATTGAGCCAATGCCTGGCACGATCAGGCACTCGTCCCCCCAAAATAAGCCACTGCTGAAAGATTCCGCGCAACTAATCACAAGCTTATTTTGACACATTATGCACACTTCATGACCTAGCTCATATCATTCTTGGGATTCAAGATGCAACTTGTTTCACTCGGAATAGTTAGATCTCTAGTAACATTGTTTTTTTTCTTCTTAATGCAGTGAGTTTCTTATTATAGTTTATGCATAAACAAATGTGCAACTATTAGAGCGACAATCCGTAGATTCAAGGACCACTCGGGCACTTCTACCGACCAAACCCCCAAAGTTGGAAAAAGGTTTGGCACTAGCGCGCACGAGTCCATCATCCAAATGGGGATAATAGTATAACACTGAGAGGAAGTGATTGATTTTTCAAATGGGAAGTCAAGACCTAGTTGTAAGAACCAAAGCGGATTCCTTAATCGCTACACCCTCCATGGGTTTCCAAGACATAGAACAAATGGAGGCACGTGAAGGAAAAATACGAGAATCAATATAATTGTGAAAAGAAAAAAAAATTATTGATAGGAATATCGCGCACATAAATTATTATCAACACATAAATTATTTTATGAGATTTTTATCGAATTGTAATTTTGACTATTGCTATGTCCAAGGTCAACCCAAACGCATTAGGGGTCTAGGCGAATTAATATTTTAGACCCCTTCGATAATAATAAAAATCCCGATCTTAGGTAAATAGCTACTGCCTTTTATTTACAGGCGCAAATTGATGAATATACTCAGGAAATCATTCCCACCCAAACTTTATCGAGGAATTAAAGAGGACTAAATCAATAACCACACGCAATTGCCTCACTCGACTTCATTTTCATTTAAAAAAAAAAGAAGAAAAAGAAGAAGAGAGAAAGTAGAAGACGAAGAAGAACTCGTCGACGACTAGAAAATAGGAGAAATCGACGTTTGAATTTTTCAGTCGCCGAGAAAATTCAACACAAGTAATCATTTTTTTTTCTCTTTTTCGCAACGATTTTTTTTTAAACTTAGTAGTTTTGTATATCGGTAAAATATGATCTAGGGTTATTGGTATTTTTTATTGTGGAATTGTTAATCGCTTTCATTTTTGTTAATCGCTGGAGAAAATATTATTGTTTTATCCATATTTTCATTAAATCTATTATTATTTATTTCAAATGTTTAGAACAATTTGAAAATTTGGGGTTTTTGTGTAAATCTGATTTAAGAGTTCATGGTGAGGGTTTATGACCACTTAAATTTGGAATTTGTGTTAATATTGTTGTGTAGAACAGTTGGAATCTGAAAAAAATGTTTAGAACTAGAGAAATTTGAATCTGGTAAAATCAGTTTTTGTGATTGTGGTATTTGTTGCGATATTTTTATGACTAGCACGCAAGTGGACGTATCGAACAAGTAATAGTGTTACGTAAGTAACGGATATCGATCCCACAGAGACTAGTTACTATAGCGACGTTAAACAACCTAAAGCAAATTGATTTCACAAATTTGTTGATGGATGTGATTATGAAAATAGCAAATGAATTAACGTAAAAAATAAACGAGAAACAAACACGAGATAACAAGCAAAGAAAATTACGGGGTCACGATTTCACCAGGTAACACAGCATCGGGGTTTCGGGAACGAACAATCACAACTATTCCTATGTAAGCTAATCTCATTCTCTCAATAATATTCCCTAGCCTCTCTCGAGTGAACTAGCGAACCTACGCAATTGTCGGATTATTTATCATCTCGGCCTCTAATCCTATTAAAACAACCACATGCAATAAACGCGAGAATTCTAACGATTACACAATCGTCTAAGCCGTCAAGCAACCTAAAACAATGTGATGAGTGAAAAAGGGCACGAATTTTTACTCTCTCTCGAGCAGCTAAAAACTCTAATTAAACAATTCTAAAGGTGATCAAGCTAAAGAATGCATTAAGAATACTTCCACACAAGCAAACATATTCATGAAACAGTTAATAACTAATCAAACCCTAACGAAACCCCTAAGCTATATCTAACCCCGACTACATCGTAACCCCGCTAAAGACTTAGCCTCTAACGGTGTTCATGACCATGATCAACACAAGGAGAGTGATTAAAAGCAATAAAACTAGCATAGAATGACGACGAGAGCTCATGATTATAACGAGAAAGTAAATCAAGAACACAATAGTAAATTAGAGCAGAAAATAAATAGAAGGAAGAAGAAAAACTATTAATGGAGTTCCGGATGATCGGATTTTGTCAATTCCGTTGATAAGCTTTCTCTCCGTTGCAAAAGCTCTCCAAAACAATAATAAAATAAAGCGTAACCTAAAAATAGAGGCTGAGTTATGTTTTATAGTGGTTTAGGTCGAAGTACAATTTTGGACTGATCTGGGCCTTAAAAAACGATCCAACGGCTGAGATTAAGTCAAAATTCGACTTTGTTTTCGTCAGGATTCGTCGTCTCGCGGCGCGATGCTTCCTTCTTCGTATCGTCGCGGCGCGCAATCACCGCGAGGCGCACCGCGAGAAGCTCCTGGAACTTTTTGTGTTCGTGAAAATGCAGGGGTCGCGGCGCGAGGTCTTCTGGTCGCGGCGCGAGAATTCTTGATCGCTGAGGTCGCGCCGCGAGGTCTTGCGCACCAGACTCCAAATCTTCATTTTCTTCATTTTGACTCCAAATTCATCGCTTTTACTTCCATTCCATCGATATGTGACCCGACAGTTACTTTTCATCCATGTTGACCTGAAATTCACTATAACCACACTAAAACCATCAAAAACACTTGAGAACGCGCTAAATCCAAGTCAAATGAGAGCGGATTCGTACGTAAAATACGCACTCAACAGTATTTGAGTTTCGTGGATATTTGTTGTCGTTTGTTTTCATTTCCGGACGCTAATTTGAGGTATTTTTAACATTTAAAAAAAATGTACGGTAAATTGAATCGGTATTTACTAGTATTTACATATTGAGCAAATTTTGTGTGTGTGTGTGTGTGTTTTTTTTTTTTTTTTTTTTTTGTAAATCTGATTTGAGAGGTAATAGGTAAGTGCTTATAGCTGACTGCCTTTAGTTTTTTTATTATTTTGTGTAAAAATTGGTGTGTAATACAGTTTGAATATGAAAAATTTTAGGACTAGTAAATTTTTTTTCAATGAATGTGAAATAAGTTTGTGTAAATGTGAGAACATGTGTAAATCAGTTTTATAATTTTTTAAAAAGAAAGATTGAATGAGCTTCGTGAATATTTGTTACTTTGTTGTTTTCATTTCTGTCCCTATATGCATGTACATTTTCAACCAAAGTATTGTGAATTGAATTGGTATTTACATGTACAAATCGTACTAATGTTTGTTTGGGATGAATAGGTTTCAATACGATGATCAAAACCAAGACTGCAGTGGTATAAAATAAATCACTATAAAAAAACCACAACTGAAGAGAAAAATGTAGTATACTTGGTATGTTAGTTCAAAACATTTTTCGAGTTGGTTGTGAAATATTTACTTAAAATGTTAGAATCTAAAACTAATATTTACAATTATTGACATGATTTAACTATGAATATAATTACACGGGACACCACTGTCGTGACACGAAAACATGTAAGATCGCAAAAGGAAAAAGGATCAAGTTCTGGAAATACACCAAGAATTTAAAAGGTAATTTTTTATATATATATAAAAAAAAAGCGATTTGGAATGTGATATCTAGATATTTAACTTTTATTTACAGTTATTTACTACTGATACGTTGTCAATGTAGTTTGGTGAGCTAATTATACCAAAGAGTCTGTGGGATAATGCACAAAGAATCATTGTGCATTAACAGTTTGATATAATGTATTTGTTAAAAAAAGGCGCTTGCAACGGATGCTCAAAATGAATTGTTCAACAAGGGACCATTGCAAAGTTTCAACACTTACAAGCCTCGACGTATCCAAAATTCGAACTTATTGTGAAGTGCAATCATACTCATAGCAGAAACAAGAACATCCTTCCGTATAAATACATTGTTGACATTAACATCAAAATTCATTAGAAAATTCTTCAAATCTAGGTCATCAATATTAACACCTTATAAATCGAATTGATTACAGTCGGTTACATCTTATGACGATGAACAATGGTTTTCTAGCCATTGACGTTCAAATAGCTTAGCTGCAACATACCAAAATAAAAAAGACGACGGTAGATATATGTAAATACCATAATCATACTTAAACGAATAAAACAAAGGTAAAACGAAGAACACACCCGATTCCATTGGAGAAAACCCAGCCATTATGGACCTGCATCAAAGAAATATTAAAGCTATACTAAAAGAAATTCAAATTAAAAAATGGTGAAAAAAAACTATAACGTACCTAAAAAAACAGCGTTTGAAATTTGAAAAAGATACAAAAATAAACCGATACAAATAGGAATTTTGTTGGGCGTGAGATATTTTGTTATTAATGAATCACGTAATCCCCTATTTTGTTGCAATAAAATAAGGATTTTATTTGAAAATTTAAAAACAGAATCAACGTTGAAATTTTGAAATAGAGCGACATTAAAATTTGAAATTTAAATGAAAATTCCGAAAATAAAAAGAGGGACAAACCATAAATGCGTAAAATATCTTGATTAGTCAACATCATCTAGTTGGCTATTTACCTAAAATTTACTAAACATTGGTTATTTATCTATGATTGACTAAATGTTAACTATTTAGCAATATCAAACGTTAAAGTGAGTTATTTTTCTAATTTTCTGTTAAATATAATATTGTTTCCCATTATCAATTTTTTTTTAATTTAAGAGTTCAATTCCAACAGATTGCATAATGAATTTGGGGGTGTTCATCAAAACTGCCAAACCGAACAACCCGATCATCCAAACCAAACCGCACTTTTTTTTAAACCGTCCCATTAAAACCTGATGAAGTTTGGGTTGTAACCAACCCAAACCGCAATTGTTTCGGGTTGGTTTGGTTTTTTATAGTCGTGAAATTGGGTTGAACCAAACCAATCCGATAGTGTTAATTCTTTAATTTTTGTAAGATTGCAAATATTTTATATGTACTATTGTTAAAAAAAATATTATTTTTTTAATATTATTATAATTAAATATAAAATAATCAGTATTATACTTTATTATTTACGACTACATGAAAACTTGGTAATTAAAAATAGGGTGATGTAGTTAAATAGCCACTTTAAAGTTATGAATTTGTAAAATAGCCAAGGTTTGTCTTAATTTAGTGAAATGGCCAAAATGTGCAGCAATCTAGTTTCAAAAAAAAATTTGACCCCAAGATTAATTTTTTTTAAAGTGATAAATTGCTTATAATAATCGTCAAAAATTTTAATCCTGATTGTCAAAAAAATTTGGAAATGTAAATTTGGCTAATTTGCTGAAAAGTTGAAACTTTGACTATTTTGCTAATCAATAAGTTTCAAATGTATATTTTGTATAATTTTTCCTTAAAAATATGAGTAATTTTTATTTTAATACGTAATTTTTTTTAAGATAAGTAAAATTTTAATTTTATTTGACAAAACGTTCTAGATATAATATAAGTATATGATTTTCATTCGAGTTACAAAGTCATTTGTCGAGAATTATAATCTGAAAAAACCAACCCGATTATTTTCGGGTTGGTTTGGTTTGATTTACCTTTCAATCGGGTTGGTTTGGTTTAATTTGTCTTTCAATCGGGTTGGTTTGAATTTTAAAATTAAAAAATTAATTGTAACGGTTCGGGTCCGTAACCGACTAACCCAACCCACCCGATTACACTAATGATGATAATGAAAAGGGAAATGCGCTCAGTACGAAAAAGCCAATACTCTCATTTTTCTCAGCGAACCGAACCAAACGAATAAAATCTGGGGAGCTTTAAATTTCTCCTATCGTTTCCTATTATTTCGCTTGGCTTCAACTTTTGATCTCCAATGGCGGCGAGTCAAGCAAGTCTTCTCCTCCAGAAGCAGCTTAGAGGTTCTCGATCTATGTATTTTCTTGCTCCCGCTTGATCTTTTGCCAATTTAATTTTTTGTACTTTTTTTGTAGATCTCTGCAAAAACCCTGTCGATGGTTTCTCTGCTGGTTTGGTAGACGAAACCAATATCTTTGAGTGGAGTGTCACCATTATCGGACCTCCTGATACTCTTTAGTACGATTTTCTTACATCATCTGATCTCTTTAGTTTTTGCTTCATACCATGTTTCTGTAACAGAAGTTTTAATCTTCTCTATCACCTCTATCTGCCTAGTTTCGTAGTCCGTTATACTCTGAACAGAGTTTTTAGTTCAGCTGGGTATCAGAACTCTTTACTGTTGGCTATTGAGTTTTGTGATTGAGATGATTAGCGTGAATGGCTTAATTTATGCCCAATGTTTTGATGCAGTGAGGGTGGTTACTTCAACGCTATCATGTCTTTCCCCAACAATTACCCAAACAGCCCTCCAACTGTGAGGTTCACTTCAGATATTTGGCATCCTAATGGTAATTCGTTCACATCAATCCATTTTCTGAAATTATAAAAATCAAATCAACTTGCTTATTCAGTCTTGATCATATCTTGACTATGCAAACTTTTTCGGATTGATTGTGTGTGATTCTCAGTGTACTCGGACGGGAAGGTCTGCATCTCGATTCTTCATCCTCCCGGTGATGATCCGAATGGTTACGAGCTTGCCAGTGAGCGTTGGACTCCAGTCCACACGGTATGCATATATTTGATGTCCATTTATGGGGAGAAAAAATGTGTACTGTCTTATGTTTGTTATCGTGGTTTGGCTGCTCTTGTTTGTTATGTGAGATTTTTAATGTTGTCGAAGTTGGTCTATTTTTTTGTGGGAAATTCCTTCGGTGATACATTAGGTTCGGAGGTCGGTCGAGTAGTAGTTTGGATAGTGATTAGTCGGCTTGAGCTGCAAAGGGCAAGTAGTTTATGGAGTGTGACAGAGCGGTTCCTAATTGAGTGACTGTGTGTTTATTTTTTTTAATGTTTATGGCCATTATACGTAACCTCTGATTCGCAGTTCAAAATCTTGATGAAGGTTGAGATTTGTTGCGAAGAGTGAGTTGATCAATCTTGTTGAAGGTTAATCTAAGTCTTGATTAAGGTGGTCGATAGATTGCTTTAAGATGAGTTGAATAGGGATTTGATTGTTTTCGAGTGGAGCTCATAAAATGACTAGCTATCTAATTCATTGTATCCGAAGCTGAGACAAGAGTAGTCTTTTGACACTGTATGCTTCCGTAGGCTTATACTATCGTTGAGTGTGTGTTATCAAAATATTGAAACCGCCCAATAGGAGCTGAGATGAGATGTGTTCCATGTCCCAATCTTTGAGAAGAGATAATACCAAGTATCAGCACACCAACTCTCTCGTCTATCTCTCTCTCTCTCTCGCGTTATTATTATATATTTATTGGGTGTTGCTCGTACAGTTTAATGACACTGACTCATGGCTCGATTTGTAGGTCGAGAGTATATTGTTGAGCATTATATCGATGCTTTCAAGCCCCAACGACGAGTCTCCCGCGAACGTTGAAGCAGCGGTACGTTTGTCAACATTCTTCTCATTCTATCACCTACATATTACAATATAACTGTTAGATATAACTTTGAATCTCTCTAATAACACGTTGCAGAAAGAATGGAGAGAGAGACGAGGCGAATTCAGGAAGAAAGTCAGTCGTTGCATCAGAAAATCACAAGAAATGCTATAATAAGCAAATTGTACTATACTCCAAGATATAAATTTCTCCCCTAAAATATATTGCCTTTTGATTACTATTTTCATTTTGGGTATGGTTCACATTTGCCAAGAATATTGATCTATAACTTTTTTTTTAGTAAAACTTAAGTGGGATTTCTATCCTTATTTTCAAAAATTAAAGCAGTCAACTTTTTGGTTTTTGCTTTAGCAAAACACCATCGCTTTGTGTTTTTTCAAATCCAATTTAATCCCTAATAATAATAATAACAATTAAAAAGGTTACCTACCATGAACTCGGTAATACGATGATGAGCGTATTTCAGATTTTACTTGAGATATAAGCGATAATGATCATTACCATGCCTGAACATCAGAGTATAAGGCACACACTTGGTATACTCAGCACACTTGCTGAAAAAAAAAAAAGATGGAAATGTAATAAACCTTGTTGTTTTGCATTGGTTAGGAGGGAGTTGAGGGGATGGGAAGACCGTTCTTACCCCAAAAGAATCAAACCATTTGCCTTCTTCTTTCTCCTTTGTTGATTAAATAGATGAGCATTTATATTTCAATCTAGATGCATGCACTGAATCAACCACCTTGAGAAGATTCACCAACCAGTATTTCGATATTCAAACTCTTCCTAAGTACTCCCCTCACAGAGCCTTAATCTTCACATATTAACCATGACTCATTCGTTGAAATTTGAGAGCTAACTCGAGTCTATAAAGATCATCACATAGAGAAGCTCGGTTACGTGCACAGGAAGTTAAAGCTGAAGTGGAGTGCATCAGAAGCTATCAAGCGTGGGAGCACACCAAATCAAAGATTGAGGAGATGAAGAGTTGAAGTAACTTGAAAATGACCTGGGCCTGAGTGGTTCATTTGTAATCATTGAGACGTGTGTAAGTAATTGTGCACGTGTAACGAGCTGTAATATTGTGTATATGCTTGTAATAGACTCTGAGATTCATACAGGTGGGTCACAGAAATTGAGACAATTGTGAGAGCAGGGAAACACGAGAGAACAATGAGGAAAAAGATCAAACTCATCTCGAGTTGATATTCTTGAGTGTTTGTGTTTGTGATCTCAAAAAGTGTCATTTTGTACAAACTCTTTATTGATTGATCGTTGGTGATTAGTGGATGAATGCTAGATGTAGATCTTAACAGCGAACCAGGGTAAAGTCGTGTTTGTCTTGTTCTTTGATTGTTTGGCTTGATCGTGAGTTGTTTAGTTTGATTGCTTGCGCACCAAAGTTTATCGAAGTTGGAGCTTCAGTAAAAGTCAACACATGGTATCAGATAGGACGGCACAGAAAACCGGTGAAACCAGTAATTTTATAGACCAACGATGGAAGATTGATATCGATCGTTTTGATGGGCTTCCGACATGGTATCAAAGCTTTCCGGTCTGGCGAGATGGGTTTCGCAAAGGTTGAGATCGATCGTTTCAATGGGATAGGAGATTTCGCGTTGTGGCATCAGAAGATGAGAGCGATCCTCGTTCAGATGAAGGTTGCAAATGTTCTTGACGCTATGAAACCTCTATCGGCAACAATGTTAGAAGATGAGAAAATTGATATAAGTGAATTAGAGTACAACACGATTATTCTCCATCTTAGTGACAAGGGCTTACAAGAAGTATCCAAAGAAACCAACGCTGATGGGGTTCGGAAGAAATTGGAGACTTTGTATATGACTAAGCCATTGACGAACCAGATCTACTTGAAAGGGCTTATGTTTGGGTTTCGTATGAATGAAGATAAGCACGTAGATGAATCTCTTGATGATTTTTCCAAGATTGTGATGGATCTTGAAAACATTGGAGTGAAGGTTGAAGAAGAGGATCAGGCAGTTATAATCCTGAAATCACTGCCAAGAAACTATGCTTATTCTTGTTGAAACAATGAAATACTAAAAAAACATCGTTTACTCTTGAGGAAGTGTAAACTGCACTCAAGTCAAAGCAGATTGAGAATAGAGCAAGTACCAGCAATAAAGCTCCTGAAGGACTTGTAGCAAGAGCTAGATCAGATAAGAGAGATCTACAAAAGGGCAGAGGCAATAGTAGAAGCAGATCAAAGACCCTTCATACAACAGATCCTGGTTCGAGGAGTTCTCAGAGAATGATGGTGGTAAGGTCTTCTTGGGGAACAAAAAAGATTGCAAGGTGATTGGGAATGGCATCATCAAATTGAAGATGTTCAATGGCCAAGAAAGAATCATAGCTGGTGTGAGGTATGTTCCAGAGTTGAAGAGAAATTTTATTTCTTTATGAATGTTAGATCAGAAAGGCTATACTTTCAAGGCAGAGAATAGAGTCATGAAAGTGTCTAAGGGGTCGTTGATTATCATGAAAGGAACTAGATCAAATGGCTTGTATACAATGTTAGGGAGCACTGTGTTATGTTCTACAACTAATCTTACAAAATTGAAGAAAGATAAGATTGTTTTGTGGCATCATAGACTTGTTCATGTGAGTCATCTAGGATTGCTAGAGTTGAGTGAACAAGGAAGCCTAGGAGATGATCAAATTGGCAAGATTGATTTATGTGAAAACTGTGTTGTAGGAAAAGCTAGTAAGGTCAAGTTTAGAACAGTTGTTCACAGAACTCAAGGTGTGCTAAACTATGTTCATTCAGATTTATGGGGTCCTCAATCACATGGTGGTAGAAGATATTTCATGACTCTAATTGATTATTACACAAGAAGAGTGTGGGTGTCTATCTTGGAACACAAGAATGATGCTTTACATGCTTTCAAAGATTGGCAAGTATTTATTGAAAATCAAACTGGCAAGAAGATTAAGAGATTGAGAACAGATAATGGCTTGGAGTATCTTGACAAAGAGTTCATTGTTTTGTGCAAGTAATATGGTATATGAAAGCATTACACAGTTGCACGCACTCCACGGCAAAATAGTCTTGTTGAGAGATATAACAAGACCATATTGGAGAGAGTGAGATGTATGTTGCTACAATATGATTTGCGTAAGGTATTTTGGGCAGAGGCTGTTCAAACAGCTTGTTATTTGATCAGCAAATGTCCATCTTATGCAATTAGGGTCAAGACTCCAATGCAAATGTGGAGTGATCAGCCAGAATATTACACTAAATTGAGAGTGTTTGGCTGTTCAGCTTATGCTCTTGTAAGCCAAGATAAACTTGAAGCAAGAGCTCTCAGGTGTGTGTTTCCTGGCTATACTGAAGGTGTCAAAGACTATAAGCTATGATGTCTAGATATTGGTCATAAGGACTCAATAATAAGCAGAGATGTCACCATTTCCTTACAAGAAAACCGAGTCTACAAGTCAGTTAAAAGCTACAGATCATAACACTTCATAGATCAATTCAGAGCCAAGGATTAAGGTGGAGCTTGAAGCAAGCACTTCAACACCAAATGTTGAAAATGAAGAGATCAAAGATGAGGTGGAGCAAGAAGAGCATCATGAACCTCAACCTGAGGACAGTCTATTCAGAGATAGACAGAGAAGAACTCACACAACTCCAGTCAAGTTTGGCAATGAAATTTGGTGGCTTTTGCTTTCAGTGTACCTGAAGATGTTCAGATAATTGAGCCTAGATCATATGAATAGGCAATGAGGTCTACGGACATAGAGTAATGGCTTGAGTCCATGAATGAAGAGATAAATTATCTTGACAATAATTCTACTTGGATTATTGTTGATAGACATGCCAACAATAAGCTAGTAGATTCAAAGTGGATCTACAAGAATAAAAATGGTATTCTTGAAGTTGAAACTAAGACTAAAAGCTAGATTTGTTGCCAGAGGCTTCACTCAAGAGGATGATGTAGATTTCTATAAGATCTATTCACCTATGGTAAAGCACATATCTATAAGAATCATCTTGTCTCTAGTTGCTCAGTTGGATCCTGAACTTGAGCAATTATATGTGAAAAATGTATTTCTGCATGGAAACTTAGAAGAAACTATAACATGAGACAACCTAGAGGTTTTGAGATTGGAGACAAAGAGAAGAGAGTTTGCTTGCTGCAGAAGTTGTTCTATGCCGTAAGTAATCTCCTAGGCAATCGTATATGAAGTTTGATGAGTTTTTGCTTCAACAAGATTTTCACGTATCGGACTATGATTGGTGCATTTACAGAAAGAAAAAAAAACTACAAACTACAGAGGGACTCTATGATCTATCGACCTCTCTATGTAGATGATATGCCAATAGCTTGTTCTGATATGAAAGATATAGATGAGTTGAAGGGTCAACTGAATTCTCAGTTTGAAATGAAAGACTTAGGTCCTGCACATAAGATCTAGGGAATGCAGATTGTCAGATAAAGAAGCAAGAAGAAGTTGTTTCTGAATCAAACTGGAACAATTTGTTAGAAAGGTTTGAGATGAGCAAAGTCAAACATGTTCAAACTCCTTTGGCTCAGCTCTTTAAGCTCTCAGCAGATCATAAGCCACATAGTGATGCTGAAGTTGATTTTATGAAGAACATTCCATACTTGTGGGTTGTCTTATGATTGCAATGGTTTGCACAAGACCTGATCTTGCCTATGCTACGAGTTTAGTGAGTATACTCATGTCAACCCCTAGAAAAAAGCATTGTCATGCAGTCAAATGGATTTTGAGATATGTGAAGGTCACAACTGAAAGGGGTTTGCTTTATAGTGAAGCTAATGAGACTGAGAATGTAGCTGTTGGATAATGTTGATTATGATTATGCAGGCCGCGTTGACACTAGAAAGTCTCAGACAAGCTATGTGTTCATAGTGCATCAGCATTTAGTTAGAAAGCTAATTTGTAAGCTGTTGTAGCCTTGTCCACCGTAGAGGTTGAGTTCATGGCAGTTACAAAGGCAGACAAAGAGGCTTTGTGGCTAAAGGGAGTTTTAGCTGAGCTTGGTTTTGAGCATAAAATTCTAAGTGTTTGTGTGACAGTCAAGGAACAATAAACTTGTCAAAACATGTTTGTGATCTAAAAAAAATCCCACTTGTACAAACTCGGTATTGATTGATCGTTGGTGATTAGTGGATGGCTGTTTGATGTAAGTTTAGCACCGAACCGGGTTAAAATCGTGTTTGTCTTGTTCTTTGATTGTTTGGCTTGATCATGAGTTGTTTGGTTTGATTACTTGCGTACTAAGGTCTATCGGAGTCGGAGTTTTGGTAAAATTCAACACATTCAATGACTGACACAACATTATTCCTCTCAAAAAGTTTTCAACTAATGGAGATGTAATTATTTGCCTAAAACATCAAGTGACACCCAGTCAACAACAATCAATTCATATGGAATTCAGGCCATATATTATGTGCAAAGAGTCTATAGGCCCAAATCTAGCTTTCTCCTTCGAAAGAAGGTTTGGTTGACATTTGATCCAGACTTGAATGGCCTCAAGTTGAAAATGCATTTTTGAAATTGACTTTATAAAAATGTTTTGGCCTTTTTATTGTATTTTTCATCATATCATTTATCTTTGGTCTAGTTTTGAGATCTCATGGAACCATATATATTTTTTCAAGCACAAAGTCATAGATACGAAAATTCATTAACATTTTCCGAGATTTTCATTCCTGATATCAATCAACACCACTAAAAGATAGATATCGACAATCTATCGATTCATATGCATATCTCTTTCTATTTAATGTAAGATTCTAAATGTTACGTTGGTCCACAAAATTCTTTTTGATATTACCTTTAGGGGATATCATAAAGTAGGTGGGAATCGATGTTTTACCCTCTACTTATTCTTTTCGCAATTCCTTTGTTACCTTGTGAATAAGAAAACATATTAAGTGAGATGTCCCATACATGTCACAATGCTCTAGTGAACAAGTTCATTCCTTGTGAATTCATTCATTGAATACGGGACTTGATTTATTAATCCAAAACTAATATGAGTGATATATATTGCATTTCAGCAATTTTTTATACGAGTTTTTTAAATGTGAAACTCATAAGTTTAACGAGACTGAGTCATAGCGCTAACCGTATCGACCCACCACTTAGAATCTTGCCCATTGACAACCCACTCTTGTGACCAACATAGTTTCTTTGATATATATATGTCATATCGGTTACTTAAACAACACATCTAACCGGAGTCTGTCCATGTTGTGCATAGACTATTTGCACAAAATACTCACAATGAGTGAACTTACCCCCATGTTTCACATATATGATTTTGAATCTACCTATCTTGTCAATGATCATTAATCACTGACCAGTTTTAACGCTCAACCAAGACTTAGATGTTTCATAGTCTTATATGAGCATCTAAACTAGTTACCATAGAAGGTTATAGATTTGATGAATTTTCTTAATTCAATACATGAGATAAACCTTCTAATCATATGATAAAAAATGTATACTTCTTTTATTAACTTGAACAAAAGATGTTATAATGAATACGTTGTCTTCTTGTAGGCAATAATATCTAATAGAGGTTAGCATATAATAACGATATAAAGCTCATGGACGACAGACAATCCCGTATTTTGGCAGGCTTTGTTGGTGTAACTAACGCTATAAATGCATAAATATAGAAAACGCCTTGAATACTATTCTATAATAGTGATAAAACAACGAAAGAATGATATAGTTCTACTTCTATCTTGGTAGGCATATCTATGCCAAAATCTAATTAACAATCTGACGATTAAAAGAAATAAACTTCAACTTAATAAAGAGTATCTACTTGTTGTAAATCAATGTATCTCGATACAATAGTCTTCCAAACTTTTTTTAGGATGAAGTGGGGCGAAAGGATGGGCTAACTAATTCATGTTGCTCAATTTCTCACAATTTTTTTGTTGGCAGAGAATGATATAAACATTATACGAGAAGCGATAATCAGCAACGCGCTGAGATCAGCGTTGCTGAAATAAAAAAAGAAATTGGTAGGTCCCAAGAAATAAACAGCTACTTAGAATGATGTTTAGTATGAGTGATATTATAGTGATAAAGAGAAATTTTGAGAACTCCTTAGAGTTCTTGGTCAATATTCTCATGGCCAGAGTTCTTTATTTATACTTTTACAAATATATTATTTACTTGGACATAATATTTTCATAATATTCCGAAAATATTTGAGATAAAATCTTAACCGTATGATCTTATTGTGTAGTTGTGATATATATCATAGCATTTATAAATATTAGAAGTAAAAATATTTAAATATTTAAACTATCAATTCTTATATGTAGTAGAATATTTCATTTTATTGGGCTCATGGATTTATTTTAAAACAAGCTTCAACCTCATCTAAAACACACTTAGCAATTAATAATTTGGAACAATTAGGTCAGTAGCCCAATGGTCCACCCTGTTTACAAAAATAGTCAAAATTTCATTTTATTAAGAAAATCGTTTACCAGGTCGAAGTAAATTAAATTAATTGTTTCAGTTAATTCAATTTATTTCGGTCTGGTAGACTATTTTTTCAATAAAATGAAATTTTGGTTATAATCTTTAAAAAAGCTAAAAGATTGACTAATTGCAACAAATTATTCTAATAATTAATTTGTCAAAACACTTTAACAAATCGGACACATATTCTGGTTAAAATATAAATGTGAGTAGGCAACTAATAGAATAATATTCCAGATTAACCCAATTCATCTTCAAAACTATGCACCTCATAAATAGAGCTCTAATAATGAACATAAATAAAAGACAAAAGTCCTTCCAACTTTTATACATTTTAGTCTCATTGTCATTCTACTAAAACCCCAAGATTGACTTGATTTTATTAGAAAAATGTACTCAATAATTGAGTGTGCATTGATATTACCATTATTTTCTTCAAGACACATAAAAGCCACAAGTACCATTGACTTCTCAAAGAAAGATTAAATCATTAATCATATTATGAAAGTGTCCACAATGATACGGTCCAGTATTCTATCCTTATTTAAGCCGAACTAGTTGTGAACGAATTATTCAAACTTAGATGTCAAAGACCGCCTTGTGATTAAGACTAATTCTCATTTGACTATGACTATGATCTGTTCGTCTTATTGATTCCTTAAACAACACATCCTAACAAAGTATGTCCAAGTCGCATACATATGACATGCATATAATGCTACCACTATGTGAATCGATATGTGATTTCAAATCTAACTTCT
This sequence comes from Urtica dioica subsp. dioica, assembly GCF_054948205.1. Lineage (NCBI taxonomy): Eukaryota > Viridiplantae > Streptophyta > Magnoliopsida > Rosales > Urticaceae > Urtica > Urtica dioica. The sequence goes on along the minus strand of NC_142767.1, from coordinate 12,740,579 downwards.
CATGATGCAAATTAATCTAGATACATTGATTTGAAAATAACACATCTAATTAAATAATAGAAAATTTAAATTGTTTCATTAATCATCAATCGGAAGTTAATTACTATAATCATCTTATGAGGGAAATATTCCTAACAACCTCCCCCAACAAGCATTATATGTCCACTCGTTACGGCCATTACGGGTTGAACAAAGGGAGTGGGAAATCCGGGCCGGGGTAGGGTCCATAACCCATTACCGACTAGTACATTGAGTCAACAACCAGGGCCACACCTGGGTGCTCCAACAAAATTCTGGAAGAAACGCATGAGCGACGAGATTGGCGAGCAACGGGTCAATGGCCCTATGCTTCAACCACAGCGAGTTATTTGCATCGGGCCATCACTGCAAACCAATTCTCTTCCACATCATCGCGATCAAGGAGGGCAATACTTTTGAGTTTTTATAAGAATAGAAAGCCCACTTAAGTTGAGCTAAAAAATGTTAGAGCAATACTCTTGGCAAATGTGAACCATACCGGAAATGAAATATATAAATCAAAAGGCAATGTATTTTAGGAGACAAATTTATATCTTGGCGTATATTACAATGTGGTTATTATAGCATTTCTTGTGATTTTCTAATGCAACGGCTGACTTTCTTCCTGAATTCGCCTCGTCTCTCTCTCCATTCTTTCTGCAGCGTGTTATAAGAGAGATTCAAAGTTATATCTAGTAGTGGGATTGTAATACGCTGATGATATAATGAGAAGAATGCTGACACACTTACCGCTGCTTCAACATTCGCGGGAGACTCATCGTTGGGGCTTGAAAGCATCGATATAATGCTCAACAATATACTCTCGACCTATAACGAGCCATGAGTCAGTGGCATCAAATTGTTCAAGTAAAATCCAAGAAATGTGGAATAATCGCAACAGATCATAATGTGTAATAATAAAGCGAGATAGAGACGAGGGGGTAGGTGAGTGCGAATACTTGGAATCATCTCTTATCAAATATTGAGACATGGAACAGATCTCATCTCAGCTACTATTTGGCGGTTTCAATATTTTGGTAATGCACTCAACGATTCTGTAAGGAGGCATAGAGTGTCAAAAGACTACCCTTGTCTCAATTACCACCTAATCTATACATGAACCTACTTCAGATACATTGAATAGCTAATCAGTTTAAGAGCTCCCCTCGTAAAGAATAAAATCCTTATTCAACTTGTCTCAAGCGATCTTTCCCTATCTAGTGATGGGCAAGAATTTCAGAACAAGCGCCTCAATCCAGGCTTAGGTTGAGATCTGTAATGCACAATTGAGCTATTCTCTCTCTGAAATGGATCTCAAACTTCTCGAATCTCCCGAACTACTACTCGACCGACCTCCGAACCTAATGTCTCACCAAAGGAATTTCCCACAAAAAATAGACCAACTTTGACAACATTATAAATCTCACATAACAAACGAGAGCAGCCAAACCACTATAACAAACATAAGACAGCACACATTTTTTTCTTTCCATAAATGGACATCAAATATATGCATACCGTGTGGACTGGAGTCCAACGCTCACTGGCAAGCTCGTAACCATTCGGATCATCACCGGGAGGATGAAGAATCGAGATGCAGACCTTCCCGTCCGAGTACACTGAGAATCACACATTTGTATAGTCAAGATATGACCAAGACTGAATAAGCGAGTTGATTTGATTTTTTTTCATTTCAGAAGATGGATTGATGTGAATGAATTACCATTGGGATGCCAAATATCTGAAGTGAACCTCACAGTTGGAGGGCTGTTTGGGTAATTGTTGGGGAAAGACATAATAGCGTTGAAGTAACCACCCTCACTGCATCAAAACATTGGGCATAAATTAAGCCATTCTCACTTATCATCTCAATCACAAAACCCAATAGCCAACAGTAAAGAGTTCTGATACCCAGCTGACCTAAAAACTCTGTTCACAGTATAACGGACTATGAAACTAGGCAGATAGAGGTGATAGTGAAGAATAAACTTCTGTTACAGAAACATACATGTACGAAGCAAAAACTAAAGAGATCGAATGATGAAAGAAATCGTACTATAGAGTATCAGGAGGTCCGATAATGGTGACACTCCATTCAAAGATATTGGTTTCGTCTACCAATCCAGCAGAGAAACCATCGACAGGGTTTTTGCAGAGATCTACAAAACAAGGCAAAAAAAAAAAAACAATGACATGGTTGCGAAATCGAAGAGCAAGCAAAGGCATAAATCGAGAAGGTATTCGCTGGCAGTAACCTCTAAGTTGCTTCTGGAGGAGAAGACTTGCTTGACTCGAGGCCATTGGAGATCAAAAGTTGAAGTTGAGCGAAAGAAGAGGAAGCGATTCAAAGAGAAAATAAACCTCCCAGTTTTTTTTTTTTTTAGGAAAAAGCTGATAGAGCTTTTTTTTTTTTTTTTTTTTTTTTTTGAGGGGGCGATATTAGAAGAAGGGTAAAATACCCGGAAAAAATAAATAAATAAATACCCGCAATTTATTCATTATGCTTTCTGTTCGAATTGAACCCTTAAATAAAAAAATAATAAATAATTAAGAATAATAAATGGAAAATTATATTATATTTTTCATCGAAATAAATACGCATTACACTTATTTTTCAACTGTAATGGGTTGGTTGTCTGATGGCCGATAAAAATGGGTATTTTATCCAATTAGAATTAAGGGGCAACTAGTCAAAAAGCTCAATAGTACATCTCACTTTTAAAAAATAGTCAAAATTTCATTTTATTAAGAAAATAACTCACCAGACCAAAATAAATTAATTAATTGGTTATATTAATTTAATTTACTTAGGAAAATAGCCCACGAAAATCGAAGTAAATTAAATTAACCTAAACTGTTAATTAATTTATTTCGATCCGGTGTACTATTTTCTTAATAAAATGAAACTTTGACTATAAACTTAAACGAATATGAAAAAATAACTAATTGCAACAAATTCTTCTAAAATTAACTGATCGGTTAATCTACATTTTATTCGGTTCGACCGGATAATTTTAACCGTTTATTTTTTAAATTAAGTAAACGATTAATTTAATCGGTTATTTTATGATTAACTGTGATTAACCGTGGTTAACAACCTATTTTAAAAAACAAACAAATTTGTACTTCTAGATTCACAGATATTTATTGCAACTAGCCGATTCTCTACTTATTTATAAGAATCTAGCTCAAGTTTCATTTTATTAGAAAAATAGTCCACCAGGCCGAAATAACTTAATTCACTAGTTGCCTTTAATTTACTTCGGTTTGCTTGACTATTTTTAATTGGCTTAATTCGGTCTGATGAGCTATTTTTTCATAAAATGAAACTTTAACTATTTTTTTTTAAAAGCAGAGTGGTTTATTGGGGTATAGGCTAATTGACCCTTAATTGATTAATCGTTCCACACTTTTCTTTGTATACTTCTTCTTGTACAATATGTAAACAAATACATATAATGCACATATTGATGTTATAATATTATATAGTAGGGTACATAGTACTGATATATTATATTAACGTATAATAATAAAAATAGAGTACAGAGGCATATATTATATTAACGTGTATATATATATATATACACACACATATTATGTATAACGTTAATCTACAGAGTAAGTAATTGGTTCATATTTTCACGGTTAATATTTTAACCTGTCAAATTTCACATTTTTAGACTAACAACTAACACTAACAAGTTAATCTACCATTAAAAGAAAAAATCACGGTTAATCGGTTAAATCTTTAACTATTTTGAACGGTTAATGGTTACCCATCAATAAATCTTCACAGAATCTGAAAAAAAATTTATCATTTTTTTATCTTCATAGAATCATTTAGGCTCCGTTTGGAACCCGGAAAATAAGAGGGAAAGGAAAATGAAAATCCATCATATTTTACTGAGGTTGTTTGGATTGAGGAAAATATGGTAGAAAAAAAATATGATGGAAAATGCGATGGAAAGTGTATAACTAAAATGAGGATTTCATTTTCCTTCGAAAATCAAATGGAAAATGAGAATCTCTCCACATTTGTCTATGAGGGGATCACATTTGTTTAGAGTAAAAATGTAAAACTTTTAAAAAATGGGTAAAAAATGTAAATAAAAAAATTTAAGGGGGGCTAATTAAAAAAAATCATGGTAAAAATGAAATTTTTTTAAAAAAAATGGGTCAAAAGTGTAAATTTTTTAGGGTAAAAATGTAAAACTTTTTAAAAATGGGCAAAAAATGTAAATAAAAAATTTAGGGGGCTATAATTAAAAAAAAATTCATGGTAAAAATGAAATTTTTTAAAAAAAATGGGTCAAAAGTGTAAATATTTTAGGGTAAAAAATGTAAATTTTTTTTTAAAATGGGCAAAAAATGTAAATAAAAAAAATTTGAGGGGGAGGGGGCTAGAGCCCACCCTTGACTTGAGTTAGCTCCGTCCCTAGTCTCGTCGTTACTTTCCCGTCAATTTTCTCTCATATTTTCGATGATTTTCAAACACAATTAGAATTTTGACTTTTTATATTATTTTCTCTTACATTTTCATTTTCTCTATTATTTTCACTTTCTCTCTTATTTTTCGGGTTCCAAACGGAGCCTTATTGCTTCTTCCAAACTTGATCTCCAATGTCGAGCAAGTTCTTGCTGCTAAAAGTTGCTTCTTCCAAACTTTCAATTGAGCAGCTCGTCGGAGGAGTGTTGTCGCTGGGGTTCATGAAGATAACATGCTACTCACAGAGTCGTTCCGCTCACGGACTCGGCATCGGCGTTAACTCCAACTCATTGTGGATTTACCTTTAGGTTTGAGTTTTAATTTTAGAGTTTCTTTTGTCATTTTTTTAGAGAATCAAAGAAGAGAAGAAGATGAATAGTTGCGAAGAAGAGAGAGAGAGAGAGAGAGAGAGGAATGAAATGAAGAATGAGTGGAAAATAAAAAAGGGTAAAAGAGTAGTTACACAAAAGATAAGTTATAGTTTTGGATTAATTTGAACATATTGGATTTTGATAAAAAAAAAAAATAAAAAAAAAAAAAAAAAACTATTGATAATGTCATATTTTAGGAATAATCTCATTAATAAAAGGCACATTGTAATTGTTGGCCAATTTTAATGTTTTCCATTCTTTAAAAGGTCCACATTCATAGTTAGCGTTGCGATTTTTCATTTTTTTTTCTAGAATATCACACTAGAGCTGGTACTTCTTTTTATTATTTTCCTTTATGAAACCGCGGTTTCATTCAAAAAGGTTTGAGAAAACGATTTAGAGGCGCAATCTTTGAGGTATATTTGAATAATGGGGTTCTATTTATTTATATGTTAGTTTTCTTAATCACCAAGTTTTTTTTCTTTTTAAAATTAGTGATTATTTGGTAGGCTTAGAGTCAAGCACATCATCAATACGGAGTAAGCAAGGGAGAAAGGGAGGACAACCATTTATTGACTTCAAACAATTCTTAAATTTTCAGGTTTTATCTTTCTAATTCGATTGTTTTAAGTTTTGAGTACTTAATTTTTTTTTTCTTGTGTGTGAATTGCTTTTTAGAACATAGAAAATATTTGATTTTTAAAGGCCTAATTTTGAATTTCACTTTAGGTCCCGATACATATTAGGTTGGCCTTGGACACAGCGCATGGGTGGCATCCCGGATGAAAGCCCGCCACACCAAAAAAACAAAGCGGGAGGCAACTTACTCCCCCACCCCTTTGAATGACATCGAAGAAGTCCGCCACTCCAAGTGCTTGATTTTTGGCAGGATATTCAAAGCCTAGATCTTTGTTCACCACACCGAAGAAGCGGAGAAGAATAAGACGGCCTCGCTATGTACTAACCGATTTCCCGACCTTACCGAATAAAGCCCATTATCCTCGACATGTCATATCAACACGTCTTGTCCCTTAACCTCTTCAATCGGGAATCTAGCCCAATGATAGCCTCAATATTATGCAGTATAAGACTTCCCTCAAGCCTCCCTGTCACCAATTGGAGCTGGAAACAACTTTTTTAAAGCTCCCAATCTCGGAATCCACTGTTAAAACCATCCAATTGGTGAAGTATTGGAGGAACCACGTGCCTCCCAACAACTTTTTCAAACACTAGATTTGCCTCCCAACAACCGCATTGTTAAAACCATCAAATTGGTGAAGTATGCTCATCACATTAGTGATCATATTGGGTAAGGGCATCTCCAACCGAGTACTGCATTTTGCAGTAAATGTTACATCAAATAAAACTTCATCTCCAACCGAATTCTAATTTCAACTGCATATGTAAAATTCTTTTAATATTCCATTTATCTCTTAATTATTTTTATACCCTTAACTTATTTGTTGCTTTCAACTAGATCATTTTAATTTGGAATTGTTCTATATTTGCATTAGTCCATAAATAATTTAAATATAAATACATATATACTAAAGAAAATATTTATTAAATAAAAAAAAGTTCAACAAAACACATTCATATAAAAAAAAGTACAACAATACAAATGAAAAAAAAATCATAACTATATATCGGAATTAGAATACGCTTCCCACAAATGATCAATTGATGCATTTCGAAGTGCAATGTGTGCATCTTTATCTCTCACCTTTTATAATGATTGATAAACTGTTGAAATCGTGTATCTTCATCCACCACCATCTCAACCTTCGCTTGTGGTGTTACTCTTGCAACTTCAATGGGTGCACTAAAAAACTTATTAACCAAATGAGAAAGACTAGTGAAATGAGGCAACAACACTTGGAAATTAAAGCCAAGAGTCATGAATTGAGAGAAATCAAGGAAGAGAACAAAATGTTTTTTTCGAAATTTAAATTCAATACAAGATCCCAATGTTCGTGCATATGTCGAGAGTGAACAAGCACAAATTCAACAAAAGAGAGCTGAAAAACAACAATCACAAACAACAACTCATACTTCTTCTGACTCGTTGTCCCAATACTTTACTAATCTTGGGGGATTTGGGACTAACCTTCCTGACTACTAGATTTATGTTTTGTTATTGTATTATGTACCCATTGTGTTATTTTCAATTATTATCTATCTATTGTATTTTTTTTTTTCATTGTGTAATCTTAATGTTTTAATTTTCCTTGTAATATATGTTTAATCTATTTTAATGTCATTTTATTTTAGTTTTTTTTTTCAGCCCATTTTTTCCATATTTATTTTTATCTCGAGGGCAAAAATAAAATATTTTTATCATTTCATATCCATTTGTATAAATAAATGAGATTGTGGGTCTAAAACATAATAAGTTAAATATTTTTACTATTCATTTCCCCTTAAAAACTGCATTTTGCAGTAGGTTTTACAGTTCAGTTGGAGCTCCATTTTACCGCATAATTGAAATATGCATTACGGTTAGAGATGGTCTAAACCCTATAATTGTTGAAAACAAAATTCTTTGATTTGAGCGATAATTGAGAAAACAAAAGCAAATGGTGTTTCGGTACAACAATATAAAATAAAAGAGAAATTGGATTGCTTTGATTTTTCAGTAATACAAGAATAGAAAGCTGACTTAAATTGAACTAAAAAAATGTTATAGAACAATACTCTCGGCGAATGTGGATGATACTTAAAATGAAATATCAATCAAAAGGCATTGTATTATACCATGTGGTGGTTATAGCATTTCTTGTGATTTTCGGATGCAACGGCTGACTTTTTTCCTAAATTCGCCTCGTCTCTCTCTCCATTCTTTCTGCAATGCGTTATTAGAGAGATTCAATGTTAAATCTAACAGGTGGTATATTGAGAAGAATGTTGACACACTTACCGCTGCTTCAACATTCGCGGGAGACTCGTCATTGGGGCTTGAAAGCATCGATATAATGCTCAACAATATACTCTCGACCTACAAATCGAGCCATGAGTCAGTGTCATTAAACTGTACGAGCAACACCCAATAAATATATAATAATAACGAGAGAGAGAGAGAGAGAGAGTTGGTGTGCTGATTCTTGGTATTATCTCTTCTCAAAGATTGAGACATGGAACACATCTCATCTCAGCTCCTATTGGGCGGTTTCAATATTTTGATAACACACACTCAACGATAGTATAAGCCTACGGAAGCATACCAGTGTCAAAAGACTACTCTTGTCTCAGCTTCGGATACAATGAATTAGATAACTAGTCATTTTATGAGCTCCACTCGAAAACAATCAAATCCCTATTCAACTCATCTTAAAGCAATCTATCGACCACCTTAATCAAGACTTAGATTAAGACCCATAATGCAAGCTTGATCAACTCACTCTTCGCAACAAATCTCAACCTTCATCAAGATTTTGAACTGCGAATCAGAGGTTACTTATAATGGCCATAAACATTAAAAAAAAATTAAACACACAGTCACTCAATTAGGAACCGCTCTGTCACACTCCATAAACTACTTCCCCTTTGCAGCTCAAGCCGACTAATCACTATCCAAACTGCTACTCGACCGACCTCCGAACCTAATGTATCACCGAAGGAATTTTCCACAAAAAAATAGACCAACTTCGACAACATTATAAATCTCACATAACAAACAAGAGCAGCCAAACCACGATAACAAACATAAGACAACACACAACTTTTCTTCCCATAAATGGACATCAAATATATGCATACCGTGTGGACTGGAGTCCAACGCTCACTGGCAAGCTCGTAACCATTCGGATCATCACCGGGAGGATGAAGGATCGAGATGCAGACCTTCCCGTCCGAGTACACTGAGAATCACACACAATCAATCCGAAAAAGTTTGCATAGTCAAGATATGACCAAGACTGAATAAGCAAGTTGATTTGATTTTTTTATTTCAGAAAATGGATTAATGTGACGAATTACCATTAGGATGCCAAATATCTGAAGTGAACCTCACAGTTGGAGGGCTGTTTGGGTAATTGTTGGGGAAAGACATGATAGCGTTGAAGTAACCACCCTCACTGCATCAAAACAATGGGAATAAATTAAGCCATTCCCACTAATCATCTCAATCACAAAACCCAATAGCCAACAGTAAGAGTTCTGATTCCCAGCTTAACTAAAAACTCTCTTCGGAGGACTATGAAACTAGGCAGATAGAGGTGATAGGGAAGGATAAAACTTCTGTTACTGAAACATACATGTATGATACAAAAACTAAAGAGATCAGATGATGTAAGAAAATCGTACTATAAAGTATCAGGAGGTCCGATAATGGTGACACTCCACTCGAAGACATTGGTTTCGTCCACCAAACCAGCAGAGAAACCATCGACAGGGTTTTTGCAGAGATCTACAAAAAACAAGAAATAAATAACAAAATAAAATTGGCAAGAGATCAAACGGTTGCGAAATCGAAGAGCAAGAAAAGCCGTAGATCGAGAACCTCTGAGCTGCTTCTGGAGGAGAAGACTCGCTTGACTCGCGGCCATTGATGATCAAAATTTGAAGCCAAGCGAACGAAGAGGAAGCGATTCAAAGAGAGAATAAAGCTCCGAGCTTCTATTGGTTTGGTTTGCTGCGAAAAAATAAGAGTTTGGGGAGATTGAAATAAATAATACTAAATGAATATCAATTACCAAATATAGCCCAAAACCTAAAATTTGACACATATAGTACCTAATCCAATGAGTAGAGACTATTATACCCTCAAAATTCATTTAAACCAAAAATCCAAACCAATTCCCGCTTCATCTTCTTCACTCTGTCAGATTAGAACCCCACCCAAACACACATCTTCTTCTTCTTCACTGTCTCTGTTTGGGGGTTTTCCGATCTCTCGATGGGTCTATGCACTTCGAAACCCTCGCAACGCGACTCTTCTCTCTCATCTCCCTCCGATTCCAAGCCATCTAACACTATCCTGGATGATAATGGACTGCGATCCGGAAAGAAATCGCCATTCCTTCCTTTCTACAGCCTAGCCCAGCTCACTACCTTTTCCGGCAAAAATCCTCCTCTCCGATGAGAACTCCAGCGACGGAAACCCCGGCCACTTCGACGAGGAGGCTCTTCAAGCGGCCATTTTCACCGCTATCTCCGGTGAAGCATCTGAAGGCGGTGTTGGCTCGGCGGCACGGCGCGGTGAAGCCGAGCGCGGGCACGACGGCGGAGGGGAGCGACGGCGGTGCTCCGGCGGCGTCGGCAGTCAAAGTCATCCCCAAGGCTAAGGTAATCAACTCTCTCACTTCACTTTCTTACACTAATTGGAATTTTTTATGCGACGATTTGTATTTCTCGTTACTGAATTCATCTTGATTAAAATGGATAAGTTTAAAACTGTTGTTTGGCAGATTTCTGTAAAAATGAATTATTTATTTTTTCAAAGTTGGATAGTCAATTGCGAAGCTCTTGTTCATTGCGAGAAATTTGGTGATAAGGTCTCCCATGGAAATAGATGAGTTATGAGTTGGAATCGCTACTAGATCCAACTATAGAAAAGTTGTATTTATGTTATTGAATTGTTCTTGAGTGTTTTGTGGAAAGATTTATCCGTATACGATGAAAAAGTTTGAAACTTTTTTTTGGGTAATTTTCGTGTAACTTATTATTTAATCAATTGTGAAACTCTTGTTCGTTAGTTCGTTCATTCATTGTGAGAAAATTTTGGCGGCAGACGACGTCTTCCATTGCGATCGAAGACGTAAAAAGAGAAGTGAAGATATTGAGAGCTTTGAGCTTTGAGCTTTGGCGGCAGATATCTGCATGGGTGGTAGATATACAGAGGATGATGCCAAAAAAATGATGATACAAATATTAAATGTAGTCGCCTTTTGTCATCTCCAGGGCGGCGAACATCGGGATCATGTTTTGAAAATGATTGTATTTTTGGTAATTTGATGATCGTGGTATGCAATTGTACGGTTAGTGTTGTAAAGCTTGTTTGGAAATACAAATCTGTCACGAAGTGAATTCATTTCGTGACAGATGTATCACAGAGTGAATTCACTCCGTGACACATCTGTCACGAAGTGAACTGAGTCAGTGACACATCTGTCATGAAGTGGACTTATTTTGTCACAAATTTCTCAAATTTATATGACTCCATGAGTTCCACCGGTAGACACCAAACGCTTGTGGACACGGAAGTCAGAAACCTGACCACCATTTTACCATATGTTCTGCAAGTCGCCGGCGTTCTACTCTCCAATGAAGAAATATTCAAGGTCGTCCACTACGATCAAATGCCACAACAAGACAATGGGAAATGTCAACGTCAAGGCTACTTCAAATTATGTGATTATGACTGGGGTAATTTAGCAAAATAGCCAACTTAAACGTTGAAAATTGCTAAATAGCCAAGGTTTTGTAAATATTAGGTAAATAGCCAATTTTCTATATTTACAAACGTAAATATCAAGTAAATAGCCACTGCCATATTAAGTCACGTCATCATTTATGGCTATTTACCTAATATTTACCAAACCTTGGCTATTTAGCAATATCAAACGTTTAAATTGGCTATTTTTCTAATTTTTTGTTATGATTGTATACACATGTTTATGATTGTACGTATGTGTTTATAACTGTATATATGTGTGTCTTATTGTACGTATGTGTTTAGAACTTTATGTATTGTCTTGAAATCAATTAATTAGTTTAGAATTTTATTTATTGTTTCGCAATCAATTTATGTGTCACAAAGTGATCACATTTCGTGACAGATGTGTCACGGACTGAGATCACTTCGTGACACATGAGGTTATTTTATAAACCATTCTTAACAATAAACTCAATACCAATAAAGTTCAAAACATTCAAAATGTAATACATACTAAGGAAGTTCTAGACATTCAAGGATAAAACATGTCGAATTACAAACCAAACCAATGACCGGTTCGGTTCGTTCTTCCTCAAGTACAAATAACATTGCAAACTTTCATTGTCGTCTATGGTTGACGGTATGACCCCGTCAGTTTCATCTTTGACGTTGATTGAATACGTTACATGGGTAACGTTCAACCGAGAATACAATATTTGCTGTTTGCATCAAACTTGGGTAATTCAAATTGGTAGGATGTCAAAGCGTAACAGTACCACCCTCTTGATATATGCCCGGTACTTCCCGCTATGCTTAGCATATAAACATATTTCTGCCATAGCTGTATACGTTCGGTCATATTAGATATGAGTATTAAAAAACGATTATTAACATCGAAAAACATCCAGTTCGTGACACATGTGTCACGTAGTGAATCCAGTTCGTGATACTAGTGTCACGAAGTGAATCCAGTTCGTGACACTAGTGTCACGAAGTGAATCCACTTCGTGACACCCTGGAAAAATCGGGAAACAACAAAAAACGCCATTTTTGACAAACAAATCACACCCAAACACAATGGAACCTATTTCAACATGAATCATAACAATTAAACATGTTATTATATGTTAAAAATATGAAGAACTTACCAAAATATGTTTGAAGAAGTTTTGGATCTAGGATTTGCAGGAAACCTCCTCAGCACAATAAGAAGAAGAATCTTGGATTTGCATAAACAAACCGTCATTTGAAGGACAAAATGGGTTTAGGATTATTACAAAATGGGTTTAGGATTCAAACCTTGGATTTGCAGGGAAAAAAAAAACCATCCTTTGGATTTCGGCGAGCAAGATTCCGGCGACCAGCACTCCGGTGACCCTCGTGTAGAAACCTCCGGTGACCCACAAGCAAAGAGAGTGTTTTTTTCCACACGGTTTTTTCACAATGCTGAAAGCTGGGTTCTGAAGAATAAAAACGCAAGGGAGATGAGTTGGTCTTCATTAATTTGATGGGTAGTTGAGGAAAAAATAAATTCTCTCACCTACTTGTAGTACTAGTTTTGTCAATTTTTTAGTTTTGGACTATATTCGATAAGTGAGATTGAGATGTTATTATTAATGTCAATTCCCCGAGAATTTGTTGGCTTTTATGCGTGTGCACAAAGAACTCGGCTTTCTGTTCGAAATCGAATTATTAGTATTTTCTTTTTCTTTTTTAAGAAAAAATTATTAGTATTTATTTTCATCTTTTTTAGTGAAAGAAACCATCTTATTAAATGAGACAATTACATTAATAATTTTTTTAAGGGCCGGCTAGTTATTTAGCCTAAATTGATCACCTCTTTTAAAATTTTAGCTCAACTATCACTTAAATTATATAACTAACTCAATCCACTACCAAACAATATTATATACCTATTTTGCCCCTCATCAAATACACGCCACAATTTTCGCATCCGACTCTGAATCCTTCAATCCTCCGATATTGCCTCCGAACTCTTCGTCGATTTCGAATTCTTCAATCCTCCGAAATTGCCTCCGACCTCCTTTTCCGCCACCAATTTTCTGATTTTACCGGTTCCGAAGCCGACGAAGATGTCTCCGTTCTCAGACTTGGAAAAAAGGGTAAGTAATATTATTTCAAATTCGATTAACCCATAGAACACCATAATTGAAACCCTAGCCCGCATCTCCGATCAATTCTCTGTTAGATTAACTATAAAAATATGGTAAATATTATTTCCAATTCGATTAATCTATAGAACACCATAACCGAAACTCTGAAACTTTAATGGTAAATAATATTTACAGTCTGACCATTCGATAGTAAATATTATTTACCATTCGAAAAAGTAAAATACTTGTCTCCAATTTGGGAATAATTCCATGATTCAAATCCGATGATGAATAACTGAAATTAAAATTGGAATTAACAAACAAATAAGAACGAAGTTTTATGAAACCAAAAAACCTAAATACCTACACTAGATAAACAGAAACTAAGAAGGATTAAATGACTAACCTAGACAAACAGATAATATAAGAACAATAGAATAACATCTACGAAATCAACGATCCTAAACATCTATTCCAAATGAGTCATCGAATATCTTGGTTGTAAATTGCAGGATAATTTTAATGGTAAATAATATTTACTATCCGGTCTTTCGATAGTAAATATTATTTACCATTCAAAAAAGCAAAATATCTGTCTCCGATTTGGCGAACGATTCCATGATTCAAATCCGATGATGAATAACTGGAAAAAATTTGAAATTAACAAATAAATAAGAACGAAGTTTCATGAAACCAATGGCAATTTTGGAAGAATGAGAAATATGAGTTATTTATCTAAATAAATAGATAGTTGGGCTATAATTTAAAAGTCTCATCTATAATTAGGCTAGTTGTTTACAAATCTCTAAAAAATAGTGGTTTTTTTAAAAATTATTTGTAAAAGTATAAACATAGTTAAATAAAACTCAAAAAAGTAAATAATTATTGTAAAAAAAATTATGTAAATATTTTAAAAAATAATTATTTATAATTTGAAAAAATTATTTTCATGATAGAAGTTTTAGACACGTTATTTTCACGATTTGTTTCAAAAAAGTATTACCACGTGCTATTTTCACTTATTATATGAGTTCTATAGTTATATACCATATAAAAATCGTAAGTTTGCATGATAGTTAACTTATGGTTAATATTGTTAATTATCCACTTATTCTATTAACATAAATTAAATTGACAATTTTACCCAAATAACTCATGCCTATTAATTGAGTTACTTGAACAAAATTATAAATTTAATTATAGTTAATAGAATCAGTGGCTAAATAACTATAATTAACCAAACATATCGGCTATTTAGCAAACAATAAGTTTGATGTAGTTTAGTTGCTTATAAATTTCTTATTATAGTGTATTGGTTTTTAAGGTTATCACCATATAAAAAAAAAAGTGTAATAAAATAAGTACATACACCAAACACCTTACAACAAGAAAAGCTAAGGCAACATATCATAAAATATTCAACACTAAAATTGTATAATAGTGCAACGTGTGTAAACTTCCAAATGACAAAAGGATAACAAAAAATAGACTAAATTTATATCAATCTCATGGATCATTTAATAATTCTGAAGGTTGATAGATGAATCCAATCACGTGAGGACTACGCACCTCAAGAAAGGATGCCCAAGCCCAAAACTCTTAACCGAAAAATTTGAAATATGGTTATTCCATCTTTAGCACAAAACTCAAACCAAGTTTCAAATAAAATACCATAAAATACATCCAAGGAAAAAATTAGCAAAAAAAATATCAAAAAATTGAAACTAAAGCTCAAGTTCTCTGGAAGAGTCATCCCCTCTTATAAACAAACACTTTGACTCCATCTACGCTTCCTTTTGCTCACTGTCTCAAATAGTGTTATCCTCTAAGAATCAGGGTAGCACTCAATGAAGATACCCACTGCCTCCGAGATCTGACATAAGTTAACTATCATGGAACCCTTAGTCTTTACCCGTAGAGACGGTGCCAAAATTTCAAGACACCGATTGAGGCGACCACTTCTAAAGCCTGCCATCACCTTTGAGATCTACCTAACAAATATGGCAAAAACAACCTTGGTCCTCGAGCGTCGACGATGAAGCCTTTTGACATCGTTAGAGGTGAGCCATCGAATTTGAGGTCAACCCAAGAATTAAGGCGCAAACGGTATCGGTCCTCACCACTAGTGAAGTTGGAGCCCGTAACACGACAACGAAGACGGAACATCCCATATGAGATCCATCATAAGCGGCGAAGATGATCTCGGTCTTCACCCATTGGTGCGACATCATAGCATCAAGATGGAGATTCAAGAACAAACACATAGGGAACTGGTGAGACAAAAAAACTAGGGTTTCCCGAGTTATTTTAGATAGAGCATCTCATTTGAGAGAGAGAGAGAGATAGAGAGAGAGAGAGTTTGGGATGAGAAAGTGTTCGCTTATTAAACTGGGTTTGGTAAAAAAATCACGAAATAGAACAACTAGTGAGTGGTAAAATATCAAGTGACATTTATGAATAGACTCTATTTTTATTTTATCTAAAATAGATATATGTCCACTTTAAGATCAAAATACCTCTAATATTAATACAAAAAATTAAGTAAAGCGTTTGAGATTGTTATATAGTCAATGTTTCAATAAACGTGGCATTCCTGGTTTGGCCAGTGTGAAATTATAAATAAGCGGCGAAGATGATCTCGGTCTTCACCCATTGGTGCGACATCATAGCATCAAGATGGAGATTCAAGAACAAACACATAGGGAACCGGTGAGATAAAAAAACTAGGGTTTCCCGAGTTATTTTAGATAGAGCATCTCATTTGAGAGAGAGAGAGAGAGAGAGATAGAGAGAGAGAGAGTTTGGGATGAGAAAGTGTTCGCTTATTAAACTGGGTTTGGTAAAAAAATCACGAAATAGAACAACTAGTGAGTGGTAAAATATCAAGTGACATTTATGAATAGACTCTATTTTTATTTTATCTAAAATAGATATATGTCCACTTTAAGATCAAAATACCTCTAATATTAATACAAAAAATTAAGTAAAGCGTTTGAGATTGTTATATAGTCAATGTTTCAATAAACGTGGCATTCCTGGTTTGGCCAGTGTGAAATTATAAATAAGCGGCGAAGATGATCTCGGTCTTCACCCATTGGTGCGACATCATAGCATCAAGATGGAGATTCAAGAACAAACACATAGGGAACCGGTGAGATAAAAAAAACTAGGGTTTCCCGAGTTATTTTAGATAGAGCATCTCATTTGAGAGAGAGAGATATATATATAGATAGATAGATAGAGATAGATAGAGAGAGAGAGAGAGAGAGAGAGAGAGAGAGAGAGAGAGAGAGAGTTTGGGATGATAAAGTGTTCGCTTATTAAACTGGGTTTGGTAAAAATATCACGAAATAGAACAACTAGTGAGTGGTAAAATATCAAGCGACCTTTATGAATAGACTCTATTTTTATTTTATCTAAAATAGATATATGTCCACTTTAAGATCAAAATACCTCTAATATTAATACAAAAATTAATGAAAGCGTTTGAGATTGTTATATAGCCAATGTTTCATAAAACGTGGCATTCCTGGTTTGGCCAGTGTGAAATTATAAATATGACCCCAAACAAGGCATCACAATAGATTAATTTTCATAGTTCAATCCTTCCACCTTAATTCGTCTTTCCACTTTCCCTCCTACCAAACAAGGCATACGATTGCTATCTAAAAAAAAAAAGAAAAAAAAAACACATGCGAAGATTGGACAAGATGAGCGAACGAAGGGCAGATGATGTCCAATATCGTCATCAAAAGGAGAAAGATGTGTATTGGGACAAAGAAGAGAGATGAACATATAAATATTTACATTTAAATTAATTCTTACTTTTTTATTTTAAGTATTTAAGAGTTTATAGTTATATTTCACGTAGAATTTTGGTTTTTAAAAAAAAATTACAGTAGTGATGTAGTATATGGATGCAATCAAAAGACAATGCTGTATACAGTAGCGGAGCCAGGATTTCAATTAAGGGGGGGCAAATTTGAGAAATATTTTTGAGGAGGGGCATTATTGAAAAAAAAATTACAAATTTGGGTCAAAAACATAATTATTAGTAAAATTTAGGGGTAAAATTATAAAAAAATATAAAAATTTGGGTCTAAAAAATAATTTTCAAAAATTGAGGGGGGGCATTGGCCCACCCTGGCCCCCACCTGGCTCCGCCTTTGGCTGTATAGAGCATATTTTTATGAGATGTACATATGTATACTTTAATTTATATTAATTCATATTTTTTATTCTAAGGATATAAGTGTTAAAAGTTATATTTCACGCGGAATTTTGTATTTAGTTTTATTTTGGTTGCTCATGTTTAATTGTAATTGTGGTGCTAATAGAAAAATAATAGTTTACACTTGTTGTGTGGTACATGACAAAAGACGCATAGAGCGTATTTTTATTATAGTTTTTATCTTAAACTCTAGATTATGTCATTCACCTCATAATTCAAATTTCATACAATATCATATCTTTTTACCAAATTTATCTTCTAAAATGCGTGTTAAACACTAGCAGGCCATGTTAAAAAAAAAAACACACATTAGCAGGCTAAGAAACCGCAACTTAAGTGAATAACTGACACGTGACCCGCAGGATATTTTATGTTATTTGAAAAAAAAATTATAATTATTGCTCACGGCGTTTTTTTTTCTTTTTCTTTTTTGAGGTAATAACACGGCGTCCTCCGTTATTATTTCAAAAATAATAAAAGAAAAAAAGGAATAGAAACATCCGGAATCAACCAGAAGCTCGAAACTCGAAGTGATTTTTCCACGCCAGCCTACAAAATAACAGTTGTGCTTGTGCGTACAATCTGATCCAACGGCCCAAAACAATCGCTCTGAACATTCTCGAACCTCTCGCCAGACTATAAAACCACCACGATTTCCTCTTCTTCTACGTTCAAAATAGTAAAAAATAGTTCATTATTTCTCTCTGAAGCTCACGCCTAATACAACAACTAACGTTTTCTTAGCCAATTTCGAGTCGCTTAGCTATTTCTCCAGTCAATTTTTCAATGGCGAAGGAAGGACCAGCGATCGGAATCGATCTCGGAACGACGTACTCGTGCGTCGGAGTATGGCAACACGACCGAGTCGAGATCATCGCCAACGACCAGGGGAATCGGACGACGCCGTCTTACGTCGCCTTCACCGACACCGAGAGGCTCATCGGCGACGCCGCGAAGAACCAGGTCGCCATGAACCCGGTCAACACGGTTTTTGGTAAATTACTCTCTATTCTTTCATTTGCTTCGGAGCGGTTAGGTTGCATACAGATTTAGGTGCAGATTTGATAATATTGTTTAGGTATTTTGTGGATGACTTTAGTTTCGTTGCGATGTTTTGAAACTGACTGAACTGACTCGATCTTACACGAATTATATATTATTAAATATGCTCGTCCTCTGAAACGTAGAAGCTTATACGAATCGGATATGATTAAATTTGCTCGTTCTCTGAAACGTAGAGCTTATTTGTATGATATCAAATTGGTTTTATCTTTTATTTATATTTTCCATTTGCATGCTATATTTTAATATGTATACACACACTTCGGAGAATAAGGAATTCCCTAATCATTTTGTAAGCTTTACTCGATTAGTTGTTAATTGTCCGTAAAAGCATAACTTAATCAGTTGATCTGACATTTATATCTAAATCCAGAATTTTAGTAGGCTTCAAGTAGTTTTATTTATTTTTTTTTTTATATACATGCGCTCTGACTGGTAATAAATTATATCTTATTAGTCTAGAGTTGTCAGAGGTTTGTGAGATTTGCTCGATTAACTGTTGTAAATTGGCCGTAGAAGCTTAACTTAGTTAGTTGACCTTATATTTATATCGAAATTCAGAATTTGAGTAGTTTTTAAGGTATTTTTGTTACGTCAAAATAATATCTTATTAGTCTTAAATTGTTCGATTTCACTTTCTCTTTTCTGCCTGAATGATATTTTAGAAATTCATCCGATCGTTCCTAACTGTTTATTGGTAATGGTCTTTGCAGATGCCAAACGTCTGATTGGACGAAGAGTTAATGACCCATCTGTTCAGAGCGACATGAAGCTCTGGCCATTTAAGGTGATTGCCGGACCAGGTGACAAGCCCATGATTGGTGTCAGCTACAAGGGCGAAGAGAAGCAGTTCTCTCCTGAGGAGATCTCCTCCATGGTCCTCATCAAGATGCGTGAGATTGCCGAGGCCTATCTGGGCACCACAATCAAGAACGCTGTTGTGACTGTGCCGGCCTACTTCAATGACTCTCAGCGCCAGGCCACCAAGGACGCTGGTGTCATTGCCGGCCTCAATGTCATGCGTATCATCAACGAGCCCACCGCTGCTGCCATCGCCTACGGTCTTGACAAGAAGGCCACCAGCGTCGGCGAGAAGAACGTCCTCATCTTCGATCTCGGCGGTGGTACTTTCGATGTCTCTCTCCTCACCATCGAGGAGGGTATCTTTGAGGTCAAGGCCACTGCCGGTGACACTCACCTCGGAGGAGAGGACTTTGACAACCGTATGGTCAACCACTTTGTTCAGGAGTTCAAGAGGAAGAACAAGAAGGACATCAGCGGAAACCCCAGAGCCCTCAGGAGGTTGAGGACTGCCTGCGAGAGAGCGAAGAGGACTCTTTCATCCACTGCCCAGACCACCATCGAGATCGACTCTCTCTACGAGGGTATCGATTTCTACACCACCATCACCCGTGCCCGGTTCGAGGAGCTCAACATGGACCTCTTCAGGAAGTGCATGGAGCCCGTGGAGAAGTGTCTGAGGGACGCCAAGATGGACAAGAACACCGTACATGATGTCGTCCTCGTCGGAGGATCCACCAGAATTCCAAAGGTCCAGCAATTGCTTCAAGACTTCTTCAACGGAAAGGAGCTCTGCAAGAGCATCAACCCCGACGAGGCTGTTGCCTATGGTGCTGCCGTCCAGGCTGCCATCCTCAGCGGTGAAGGCAATGAGAAGGTCCAGGACTTGTTGCTCCTCGACGTCACCCCTCTATCTCTCGGTTTGGAAACCGCCGGAGGAGTCATGACTGTGCTGATCCCGAGAAACACGACCATCCCAACGAAGAAGGAACAAGTCTTCTCGACTTACTCAGACAACCAGCCGGGTGTGCTGATCCAGGTGTACGAGGGAGAGAGGGCGAGGACCCGCGACAACAACTTGCTCGGGAAGTTCGAGCTCTCCGGGATCCCGCCGGCGCCCCGTGGTGTTCCCCAGATCACAGTCTGCTTCGACATTGACGCCAACGGAATCCTCAACGTCTCGGCTGAGGACAAGACCACCGGACAGAAGAACAAGATCACAATCACCAACGACAAGGGGAGGCTGTCGAAGGACGAGATCGAGAAGATGGTGCAGGAGGCGGAGAAGTACAAGGCGGAGGACGAGGAGCACAAGAAGAAGGTGGACTCGAAGAACGCTCTCGAGAACTATGCGTACAACATGAGGAACACGATCAAGGACGACAAGATAGCGTCGAAGCTGGGAGAGGAGGACAAGAAGAAGATAGAGGAGGCCATTGAGGGGGCGATTCAGTGGCTGGACAGCAACCAGCTGGCGGAGGCGGACGAGTTTGAGGACAAGATGAAGGAGCTGGAGGGACTCTGCAACCCGATCATCGCCAAGATGTACCAAGGTGGTGGCGGTATGCCTGACATGGGTGGTGCTGCCGACATGGATGACGATGTCCCTCGCAGTGCCGGTGGCAGCTCCGGCCCTGGCCCCAAGATCGAGGAGGTCGATTAAGTCCCAAACCATTGTCTAGCCTTCTTTTTGTGGGATTCTCGTGGTTATTTGGTTTTTGGAATTATGTTAAAGTGAACTCGGTGCTCTTTTTTTGAATGTTTTGTTTTTGTTTTTTTTTTTTTTTTTTTTTTTTGCTATGTATATATTAATAATATAGTAGTTTGATCGGGAAATGAACATCATTGGTTTCTTTTCAACCAAATTTCCTTTTCCTTTATGGGTTACATTTCTTTTATTTCAATACAGCTAGGCTGGTAAAAAGAGTAGTAGTGCTAGTTATGGTTCTGCTTGTATGATTGGAGGAAGCGTTTTTCTTTCATCTAGCAATAATAGTCGTGTCGGCCAGTCGGTGCACTTAATGTATGACACCTGTGTACGTTTTCCAACTGTGTTGAGAATATTCGTGAAGCGTGTAGGACTTCACGCGTTGAAACTAACAGGAAGAAATGCTTAAGCAGTCTTTAAATGACTGTTAAACGTTGACAGACGTCTAAACATCATCTATTTGTGAAATATACAGGTTGGATATAGGATTGAACAGTTTAACATGAAAGGTATAAAGGCAAAATTCAGAATTAGCGGTTGAATTGGTTATTTTCTTTACATGAATCAACAGCAACAATGACATTATAACATTTTTTTTTCTTTTTTCACTTGCCTAGAGCCGTATACTAGAACAGTGAAATGCGCCAAGATTTGTTGGTGCAAGTTTTTACTTTTAAAACCAATACAAGACATGGGGTCAATTTAGCAAATATAATAAAATAAAATAAAAACAGCCTCACCTATAATTCTAAAAGACAAATGAAGATGGACACGCTATAATAATATAGAAGGAAAGAAAAAAGGAATGGAAAAAAAAAAAAAAAATCAGATAACCTGTGTCACAATAATAATAGCAATGATAATATAACAAATTGAAAGCACCTTATGACAACATGGTATGCTCATTAATTCCGAGGGGAGGCACAAAGCACACGCGGACTTCGTGTTCTTCGGGTCCCTTACGGTGTTTGGGGACCATGATCTCGAGCACCGTCCCCGTTTCGTCACAATAAGCTTCCAATTTCCCGTCCTCGGGGATGCGGGTCGGGAGCGGGATTTCCCTGACGAATTCCCCGGGCGGGCAATGCTCCGGCGTCGGATCCGTCAGCTTAAAAGTCCTATCGTGTCTCTTGATGAACTGCTGGCACCCGGTGCTGACGCAGGTGATCTTCACGATCCCGTTGGAGGGCGTATTCCTCCAAGTCACCTTCACCCTGTGGAGGTCGGCGAACGGCAAGCTGACGATGACCAAGAACCCCTCGTCGTCCTCGTATATCGACTTGGCCGCCGTGACGGGCCCGCACGAGGTCTTCTTCATCACCCCCGTGAAGTCGTTCAGCCACGGAAACTCTGACGTCCGAAACTTGAGCTCCAGGGACTTGTCCAAATGCACGGCCGCGGCGCTCGTCTGGCAGCACTCGTCCTCGTGCAGGTTCGGGAAGAAGTCCTTCTTCCGCTTGTGCGGCGGCGGCGAGAGGTCGAGCCCGCCGTCCCCGCTCCCGTGCTCCGACGACTGCGACTGCGTCGAGAGGTTCAAGCTCGTCCCGTTCAGAAGCTTCTTCGGGTTGTTGTTGTTGTTGTTGTTGCTCTTGAGCGGAGGGAGTCGGTCGAGCTCGAGCTCGGCGTGGTGGTTCCTCCACGAGCCGAAGCTGCTCGCGTCGTCGGGGATGGTGAAGCTCACGTCCCGGCCGGTCAGCTCGGACCACCTCTTCCTCTCTTCCTCCTCGAGGGCCATGAGGTTCGGAGAGCGAACGACCTCGATCCCGTGGACGCACTGCGGGTTCGAGAGCCCTCTGTAGTGCTTCCGCTGCATCCGGTGGGACCGGACGAAGCCACGGTCCACGCTGAACGGGAAGGGTCGCTCACCCTGACGGGAATGGCCGTTCATGAAGCTCCTCAGCTGCATTTTCCCGAGGGCGTTGTCGGGCCGCTCCTTGAAGACCCACATGTACATGTTCTCCATGTCGTGCTGGACCAGGAACGAGTCGAGCTGGAGATCGGCCTTCTCGTACCCGGAAAGCCCGTTGCTGTCCCGCACGATCTTGGACTTGGATTTCTCGTTCAGGACGGGCTTGAAGTAGAAGCTGAAGAAGAACCACGCGCCCCACACGCTGTCGAGCCGCTTCGTGCACTTCTTCGCCGCTTTCGGGAGGTTCACCGTCGCCTCGGCCTCGTAGATCTGGGACCCGAGGTTCACGTCCAAGATGTCTATCGAGTCGTTCCAGCTCTGGAGAGTGCTCGGCTCCGACGAGAGAGGGAGATTGATGTCCGGGGGTCCCATCAACATGAACGGCCGGTTCATCTCCCGCTCCAACTCGTCGTGGGGCAGCGACCCAGAATCCATGGACAGAAGCGTCGACAAGTGACAATTGTCCATCGTTAAGGTTGTCAAAAGAGCTTCCCCCATGACTCTTCTCTTCCCGAAACTCTCAAGATTTATTCTCGTAGCTAATTTGACCTTGACCGCCCAAAATCACTCTACAATCATCCTAGCTAAACCAAATCGGCTCATGAAACATATATACACCAATCCAAAGCAATAAACGCCTCACAAAGAGTCTGGTATTTGAACCCAGAAATAACACCCACAAAATACTCGCAGACACATCACCTAATTCACGCTGCTTCTGGAACCACAAGATCTTTTTATTATTATAAATATATATATGTAACCTGTAAAACACATAGCCAAATCATTCCAAATTTATCAGAAACTAAACAATAAAGAGTCATTGACATTGGAAGTTATTGAATTAACCACCCAAAAAAAAAAGTTTGCCCTTGCATAAATTTATGAGAAATGTATAAGTGATACGAAGCGCTTTGAATTCATTAACAACGAAATTTATGGAAGATATTGACAACTAGTTTATGTGTTCCTGGGGTTTTTTTTTTTTTTTTTTAAGTTGATTATCAATTGATAGTTCTATCGGATCAATATATGTTCGTACTTAATCCATATTCCTTTAATATCTCAACCCCTAAAAAAAAATTAAAAAAAAAACACACACACACATACAATCCAATAATCCCAGAATCAAATACTTCTCACAGCCCCAAAAAAAGTCATTTCTTAAAAAAAAAAAAAAAAATCAACGAAACAAACCCTAACTTGAAAATTAAGAGGAAAAGGTAAATGAATTAATTCGGAAAGAGAAAAAAAAGAGAGATTTGGATTGCTACCTGTGATTCAAAGACTTTTTGGATCCTAGGGTTTCAGACGCATAAAATAATCGATCCCCAATTTGAGAGAGAAATGAAAGCGGAGACCGAAAGCGAAGGAAGGGAAAGAAAAGAAGGAGAGTCGAAGCACCCTTTGCACCAGTTAAGTTACGCCGTTTGAGTTCGATTCGAAGAAAGAAACGCCGTTAGTAAACGGCAGTGATGAATTATTGTGCTCGTGTCTGAAAGACTCTGAATGAAAAGAGAGTCAAAACAGGCGTCTTGTGAGAACTTTTTTTTATATAAAAAATAAAAGGAAAATAAAGAAGAAAAAATAAGAAATGGGCCTCGAAGGGTCAGCCCGGGTCCATGCTCAAATTGCTTTGATGGGTCTATAAGAATAGTGATAAATCTGTCGATAATCATCAGTGTTTAACAAGCTATTTTATGCTAACATTTTCATGCGACTTTTTTTCTACTTGAAAATATATCATATAACCATACATGATATTTGAACAAGTTTCTCTCCGTACAAATGGCGAGTGAACTTTCTGGCTGGTAGATTGTCCTTCACGACGGTCTTTGGGTCCTCCTCGTAGGTACCTGTGTCCTATCGCCGTGATGGCTTTGAGGACGGAAGAGGAGGATGAAGTCTTTGTCCCCCCAACAACAACCATTCTAGCATCGGAGCGCCTCCCGGATCCTCCCCTGGCTAGCAAGAAAACCCAAGAATCTCACATCCTACTGGCGAAAATCCTGGATCGAAGGCCTCCAAGTCGAGGAGTCCTAGCTTCGGTGTTGAGCAAAGTGTGGAGAACGACAAACCAATGGAATGTCTCTGAGATTAAACCTGGGTTTTTCAAGTTCCAGTTCAAAGAGTGTAAAGACAGAGACCTGGTTCTCAACAGAGCACCTTGGACCGTCAAAGGGGCCCAACTCCTGGTGTCATCTTGGCCGGATAACCTCAACCTGGATGAGGTCGAGTTCCTCCAGTGTCCTTTTTGGATTCGTTTGCTGGGTCTGCCGCCGGCGGCGATCAATCAGAAAACTATGGAACGTCTGGCGGCTTTCTTTGGGAACGTGGTGGAATGTAGGATCAAACCCCAGGATCGCCATGGTCCCTGGGTTAGATTCAAAGCGGTGGCCAATATCGCAAACCCTCTGTTCCCGGGCTTGTTTTTGGACAGAGAAAACAGGCCCCCCATCTGGATACAGGCGAAGTACGAGAACATAGGCATGTTCTGCTTCAAATGTGGGCGCTTGGGTCACGGACAGGCAGATTGCACGCGGAAATCGCCGATGATAATCGCGAAAGAGGGCTTCCCTCCTGTTCAGATCTATGGAGACTGGTTGAACGCCTCGTCGGAGACCTACTCGTGCTTTACCGGGGCGAGAAACGGCTTGGGAGAGGAAGCCAACAGAGATCGTCCGGCGGTCACTTCGCAGGGACAGCCCGGGAGCGCAGAGGTGGGAAGCACGCGCGGAGGCCAAAAGCGTGTAGCGTCTGACCTCGAGCAGTGTGCGAGGAGGGACGAGGTCAACCCCTCGACGGCTGGGCCTCTTCAGCTTTACCAGGGACTCGGTGAGCAGACTTCCGGATTTGGTGAAGAAGCCGATCTGCCGCTGAGGAACAGTGGAAAGGAAGTTCTGACATCGCCTTCTTTGAGGGCTACGAAAGAGAAGGCTAGGGAAAAGGGTTTTATACCCTCCCCTGAACTCCCTGCGGTAAGGCCTCTAATTGGGCCAAGTCTTCCAGGCCCAATAACTCCTTTGGACCACGTGGGCCACAATCCAGATAAGGCAGATAGTGGGCACACGGTAGACTAAAAAAAACCCACGAATCCATCATCTACTGAGCCCCCCACTAAACCGGTCTTGGGCTTGGTATTTTCTGCTCCAGGGGATTCTAATACGGGAGCTATTCCAGGAGGGAGACTCCCGAGTAAAAGAAGACTTGGAAAGCGCCAGTCCATAATCCAGAGGAAAGCAAGTACGGCTCTCACTGGAGTGGAAAATACGCCCAAGAAGAGGAAAACAGGTCCGGTCTCTGGTCAGGTGGAGGCAGCCGGTCCCGAGCACAGCCTTTGCCTTTCCACTTTTGCCTCATCGGTGTCGGGAGTTTCCCATCCTGGGGATTCTTTCGCCTCCTCCAATGAACTCATATCGGCGCCCCCTGGCACCCGGGGCGACCGGGCGCAATGATCGGTCTAGTCTGGAACGTCCAAGGGATTGGAAACCCTTGGACGTTGGAGACCCTACAGCTCCATGTGCAAGAACACTCACCACAGTTCATTTTTCTCTCAGAAACAAAGATCTCGAAGGCTGCGGCCGAGAGGCTCCGGGTGAAACTTGGCTTTGATGGGTGTTTTGCGGTGGATCGTGTAGGATTGAGTGGGGGCTTAGCCCTGTTCTGGAAAGATGATGTGGAGTTCAACGTGGGATCATTCTCTAGATTTCACATTGAAGTGAAGATAACGGAGCAAGATGGAAAATGCTGGCGCTTTATGGGGATCTACGGAGAACCAAACGCGTCCCAACGGAAACATACCTGGGAGTTGCTGAAGAGGGTGTACGACTTATCCACCGGTCCTTGGCTGTGCGGAGGAGACTTCAACGAGATCCTCTTCAATCACGAGAAAAGTGGAGGAGGTACAAAAAGCCCGTGCTATCTGGAGGCCTTCAGGCAAGCTCTCAATGCGTGCAACTTGGAGGATATCGGCTACCTCGGAGATCCCTTTACTTGGAGGCGGGAGACTAATGAAGGCTGTACGTGGGAGAGGCTAGACAGATGTGTAGCCAACCGGGAATGGATCGAGATGTTCCCGTCCGCGTGTGTCCGGCACCTCGACCTCTGGGGGTCGGACCACCGTCCCCTGCTCCTCTCGACGGAAAGGGCAGTCCGTAACCCTTCTCGGCAGTCCCGGGGAGCCTTCAAACGTTTCTTCTTTGAAGCGGCCTGGTGCGACGAAGAGGAGTGCAAGCGAATAGTGGAGGAAACTTGGTGTTACGATGCCCGTTCGGCGGTGGGGAAGTGTTCTAGAGCCCTCGCTGATTGGGGGAGCATGAAGTTCCGGGAGATGCGACGTGGTATAGAGAGACACCGTGCGACCCTCGAAGCTCTCAACTCTTCGTTCTCGGCCTTCGATGCCGAGAGGATTCGCACGGAGGAACGCAGCCTCAACGCCCTCCTTGAGAAAGAGAACACCTACTGGAGACAACGCAGTCGTATTGCTTGGCTTCGCAGCGGAGACCGCAACACTAGTTTCTTTCACCGTAAGGCCTCGATCAGGAAGAAAAAGAACTTTATAGCGGGCCTTTGGAATGATGCTGGCCAGTGGATAGACAACCAGGAGGGCATTGAAGGTATAGCCTCTAACTACTTCCAGCAATTATTCACTTCCTCTAACCCCCATGTGAGTGCTGTGGAAGATGTATCTAGTTGCCTATCCCCGACGATCACTCCTGAGACCAATCAAGACCTCCTTAAACGGTTTACGGAAGAGGAAGTGAGAAGTGCTTTTTTTGGGATGGACCCGTCCAAGGCCCCGGGGAAGGACGGCTTTCCCGCCCTTTTCTTCCAGAAGTTTTGGGCGACGGTGGGCGGTAGCGTTACAAGAGTTTGCCTCGGAGTCCTCAACGATGGAGATGATCTTGGGTCCTTGAACGACACGGTGTTAGTCTTGATCCCTAAAGTGAAGTCCCCGAAGGATATACGAGAGTTCCGTCCCATAAGCCTATGCAACGTTATGTATAAAGCCATATCTAAATGTATCGCTAATCGGCTTCGGAGGACAATGGACGGAGCGATTTCGGAGAACCAAAGCGCTTTCGTGGGGGGAAGACAAATTTTTGATAATGTCATAATCGGTTTTGAGGGTCTCCATACAATGAGAAGGGGCCGGTTTGGTAACGGGAAATGTGGGGCTCTCAAGATCGATATGTCTAAGGCCTATGATCGCGTGGAATAGGATTTTCTCGAAGCTATAATGATCCGCCTTGGTTACGCGCTTGAGTGGGTTCGTCTTGTGATGAGGTGTGTCCGTTCGGTGAGATTCTCTTTCGCCATCAACGGTAAGATTAGAGGCAACATCATCCTTCACCGAGGCCTACGCCAAGGAGACCCGCTCTCCCCTTTTCTATTCCTCTTTTGTTCGGAAGGTCTCTCGGCGTTGTTCCGAAAGGCGGAAGAGACTAGGCGGATTTCCGGCTTGAAATTTGGCGTCTCGAGAGTCTCCGTCTCACACCTCTTCTTTGCCGATGATAGCTTCATTTTCTTCACGGCTACGAAGGGAGAGTGTAAGGAGGTTCGGGAGTGCCTTGAGGTGTACGCTCGGGCCTCGGGCCAATCCATCAACTATGACAAGTCGGAGGTTTGGTTTGGGAAGAAAACGAAGCCGGAGTTGGGCGAGGATCTTGCTAGGCTCCTTGGAGTCAAGACCACGGACGGTCACGAGAGGTATTTGGGTCTCCCCATGACTATGGGCCGATGCAAGGCGGAGGTTTTTAGCTATATTCGAGAGCGGGTTTGGAAGAAGATCCGGGGATGGAAAGGTTCATTCTTTTCCTTCCCCGGAAAGGAAGTGATTATTAAAGCGGTCCTCCAAGCTATTCCGAGTTATGTGATGAGTTGTTTTATCCTCCCTAAACAACTTATCAAAGAGCTCCATCAAATGGCGGCTAACTTTTGGTGGGGAAGCACGGCTGAAAAAAGAAAAACCCATTGGGGGAGTTGGGATAAGCTTTGCACCCGGAAAGAAGAAGGAGGGTTAGGCTTCCGGAATCTCGACGATTTCAACCAAGCGTTGTTGGCAAAGGGTGTGTGGAGGTTGCTGAAATTCCCTCATTCTTTGGCGGCACGAGTTCTCAAAGCGAGCTACTTCCCGTATTCGGATATCCTCTCCACCAAGAACATGAACTACGCCTCGAGCACTTGGAGAGGACTTATGTGGGGGAGAGAGCTGATCATTAGTGGATCAAGATGGAGAATCGGCTCCGGGACTTTAGTCGATGCGAGAAAGGGACGCTGGATTCCGAGGACGTCGGGCTGCACGGTGCGAGAACCGAATCTACTCCCGGAGGGCACGAGGGTGGCGGATCTGAAATTACCGGGGGGGGGACTGGAATATCCCGCTTCTCCGCGAGGTTTTGGCAGAGGAAGACTTCGTAGAAGTGGTTAAGATTCCTTGTATTTCGACGCCCGTCGCCGATGTACTATGTTGGAATCTCACAGAGGATGGGGAGTACTCCGTAAGAAGTGGATATCGGGTGGCCCGACGTGGCACGGGGAGTTGTAGCTCTTCGGACCCCCGGGAAACGGAGAAGTGGTGGGAAGGCGTTTGGAAACTCACTATCCCCCCTAAGCTTCGTATGTTCCTCTGGAGAGTGGGAAAGAGTTGGCTACCCACCGTAGGCAATCTGGCTGACCGGGGGATGAACGTGGATCCGGGGTGCCCGAGGTGCAAAGCCGGCAAGGAGAGCGTGTTCCACGCGGTGTGGGGCTGCAAAGTCAGCGCTAAAATTTGGAAACTTACAGGGTGGTGGAAAGACTTGAAAAGCGTGTTTGTTGGCGATATCATAGCTTTCCTCATCCACGTGAAGAACTCCCTCTCACCCACAGATTTCGAGCTTTTTGTGGCTGTGGCGTGGACTTGCTGGAATGAACGAAACAACGAAGTGCACTCGGGTCGTCGAGGGGCCCCGGCAGACCGGCTTAACTATGCGATCCACTACCTAGAAGAATTCCGCCAAGCCTCTCTGCCGAAGATCCCAGCGAGAGCCAAGAACCTGAGCATGACCCGCTGGCCCCCTCCGCCCCGGGGTGTGACTGCAGTGTGTGTCGACGCGGCCGTCCCTCAGTCCGGAGACAGCTGCGGCACAGGCGGAGTGCTCCGCTCCTCGGAAGGTCTGGTGATGGGCTCTTTCATCTCTCAGGTGCGTCGGCCCTCCTCCCCGCTGATAGCTGAGCTTCTCGCTGTGGCCGAAGGACTCCGAGTGGCGCAGGAGTTGGGGTGCTCTAGGGTCCTCATACAATCAGATTGTGCGACGGCGGTCAAACTCCTGATCGGCGAGCTTCGACGGGCGAAAGAAGAAAGTTTGGTGGTGCTCGAGGCACTTCACTTAACTCGTCGGTTCGAGTCCACAGTTTTTAGCTTTCTTCCCCGCACCTGTAATGCAATAGCTCATGGTCTAGCTAAAAAAGCTCTTTTGTTTCCCGCTAAGACGGTCTGGGTGGGGTCTGTCCCCCCGGAATTCATTGACGTTTGCTTGGCTGAAATGCCTTAATAGAGTTCCTGGGATTTACCAGGTTTTTCAAAAAAAAAAAAAAAAAAAGAAAATATATCATATAACCTCCAAGTCTAAGACAAGCGTATCTTTAATCCGAAAAATAAATAAAATAAAAAATAAAACAAGCGTATCCAAAGATTTTGGAGAATTTTTGTAATTATAATATCTAAGGTACTCATATCACCAAAAGTGAATGTGAACGACGAAATTCGCACAATATACTTTTTTTATCTTTTGACTTTTGAGATAAATTAAGCAATTAAATTTCTATATTGGAGTTATAAAATCACAAGTTCATGATAGGAATATTTTTATTTGTTTGGGATAGTTAAATTTTCTTACCCGTGTTTGCTTTTGCAATAACCCGGAACTCATCCCCGTTTTACCAACCGAATTATTATCTATTGTTGATGCTTATGTTGATGATTTAATCGATTAAACGACACAAAAAAAAAACAACCATGATGTGGCGGAAGTAATAAAATTACGCTGATAAGAGCTAATTAAAACATGGTTATTTATACAAAATCTAGATCTGCATTATTTAATGAGAGCAAGCAATATGTCAAGCAACTGATAAGAAAGACGAGTTTAAGAAAAGTTACAGTTTTTGGCTCACGAACCGAAAACTTTCACAATCCGTCTTCATCTTGAACGTACAAGTCTCCACACGATCAGATCTGGAACTCTTCCTTCAAGGACTCGATGTGATGACACCAAAGTCTTACGAAACGTAATCTCCGAGGAAGATAAGACAAATGAGTGGGCAACGTTGTATCTCACTAGATCTGAAAACGGAGTGTTTCCGATCTTTCTCTCTTATTTCTAAGAATTGAATTGAAGCAAATATGAGGGGAGGGAGATGAAGCAGAAGTCGGCACACCCTAGGCATAGGAGGCCACAAAATTTGTGATCAAATCAGGTTAAAATTTGTTTATCATCAACCCTCTATTTATAGTAGTTCAAAAGGTATCTTATAGAATATTCTAGAAAATACTATTTCCTTTTATTGTGTTCACACTAGTGGATTAAATTTCAGCCCTTGGATCTTAACAAGTGAATCATATTTTTCATCTCATCCGTCAGATCAGTATCTAGGATTTTATTTTATACAACAGTATAAAATATTTGCTGTTGAGAAAATTTAGAAAAATATATTCTCCTAAATATTCTCCTAAGATTTAGCCTAAATATTAGGAGAGAATATAGGACAATCATATTCCTACATTTTCTCCTATAATTTAGGAATATAAAAACAGAAAAAATACTAGTTCTACAACCAAGACAAAAATCGCCTAGGGATTATTCCTAAACTATTACCTCTACACTATTTTTTGACCAAAATCCAATATGTCTAAATTAATCCAAATATATGACTTTCATTTTGTTTAACTTACTCTTTTACCCTTTTTTTACTCTCCACTCTCTCTCTCTCTCTCTCTCTCTCTCTCTCTCTCTCTCTCTCTCTCTCTCTCTCTCTCTCTCTCTGCTACAATGATTCTATCTTCTTCTTTTTGATGTGTGTTCTTCAATCTGTGGCCAAACCCTAAAATCAAAACCCAAATCTTCGCTGGAGAAAGCTGGTACTACTTGAAGAAGCTTATCAACGACGTCCACAACAAGGTGGAGTCAACGCACAACACGGAGCGAGGAAGCGATGCGGCTCGGCTTCCGAATCGAGCTAAAACCAGCTCGACGGAGACGATCGTCGAGCTCCAGTGCGTTCGTTGCTCTGTCACGCCTGGCGGGATTCGAAACTCGCCGTCGTTCTCGACTCTTTTGGTTGGGCATGGGCGAAGAGGGTTTCGGTGCCGTCGACGGCGAGGTGGGAGGAGCTGAGGTGGGCCGGGGTCGAGGGCACGACAGCGGTGGTCGGAGGAGGCATAGCTCGGTGATGTCATTTGGGAGGCCTGGGATCAGCTCTGAAATTCGTTGAAGATTTATTGACATTGATGTCAATAAATATGCATTTTTATTGACATCAATGTCAATAAATCTTCAAAGGAATTTCCCAGAATTGTTGAAGATCTTCAAAGGAATTTCCCAGAATCGTTGAAGATTTATTGACATTGATGTCAATAAAAACGCATATTTATTGACATCAATGTCAATAAATCTTCAAAGGAATTTCCCAGAATCGTTGAAGATTTATTGACATTAATGTCAATAAAAATGCATATTTATTGACAACAATGTCAATAAATCTTCAACGAAAACCCAGAAACGTGAGACGTGAGGGAAGACACATAGACATGAAATACGCAGGAAAAGAGAGGGAAGAGAAAGGGACGTGAATAACCATCCCATTAATCCAAAAATAAAAAAATAAAGTCAAATAATTAAATAAGAAAGAAAATCAAATGTTATTAAAAGTAAGGGTATTTTTGTATTTAGTGAAAATAGGTAGTCATAGTTTAGGATTTATTTGGGTTTAGTAGATTTTGGTCCAAAATATTTGTACAAGTCATAGAATAGGAATAATCCCAATCGCCTATACCAAGGTAGGGAGGCCCAAATTTTTGCTTTTTCAAGGTCCAATAGCTTTAAACTCATTTAACACATATTTACTTGTCCAACAATAAATATAAAGTTTATTTGCCATAAATATTTATTTAATTCCCAAAATACCTTTTTTGGAATTAATGTTATCAATCACTATTACAGCAAGTGAGATTATAATGATAAAACATATTATTATATTAATGTTCTTATCCGCCTTTATCGAAGCCGAATCGGGGACGATGGACCTAGTAGTAGAAGCTTAACAATCTCGATAAAAGACAAAATATTCATTTCTCTTTTCAAATCGAATTGTCTAGTCTCTTTCAATACTCCACCGTGTAATCCAAGACTGAACCCTTCTTTAATACTAGAATTATATTTATTCATCGTGACGAGTGTCCACTGATTTAGTCAGTACGTGATCATGACCATCCAGGTTTTGCCTGTATCGAGATAGGTCAATTTGTTCCGTTATACATTTCTCGTTACATATAAGCCCTAAGCATCGTTGCTTCCCCTGCGAAAGATTCAACCGAACGTAGGTCAACTTCGAAAGTGTGAACAATCAATCGATTCTGGAATCAACCTTAGATGAGAGAACATTTACCTTCTTTTAGGAAGGCTGGATTCCGTATATGTAAAATACTTTCTTCTACAATCATGTCCCGATTTCCAAAGACACCTATTTAGCCTTTAACGTGGTAAGTCAAAGAAGCCGGTAACATGATCTAGGAGTCCATGATTACTTCATGATATTAGATCAAGCGTTACTGTGACCATCATAAGCGGCATCGGCTAGTGCATCGTAACAGTTATTAAACGACGCATCTATCCAAACCAAAGCATGTCCAAGTCGTACATTCTGCAAGTATATAATGCTCCCACTGAGTGATCAACCATCACTCATGTTCCATATATATGACTTTAGATAAGGCTTTCCAGGCTCATATCAGTCATCGACCAAGTTTTAATTCACCGCCCGATCTCAGATGCCCAACATGCGATTCAATTTGATACAAAGACTACGGATGATAGTTGTTTATTGATTTTGAATGTTATCAGACCCCAACCCACTAATCATATGATGCTAATAATGTAACTTGTCTTATTTAGTAATCATTATCTTCTAGTGGGTAATATTCCTAACAATCTCCCACTTTGACCAGAGAAGATAAGTTACCATGAGCCAATTTATTCGTAGCCATCGTAGAGATAGTTTCAGAAGCTTTGACCCAGGATTGAGATTCCCATGGATTCTCAACTCCACAAATTATGTCGATTCGACTTACATCCCAAATATATATCCACAGTCCATGCTAACATTCAAGTGTTCTTGACTTACCTCTTAAGGTCAAGTCATATCGTTCTTAGTAAATCAATTTACTTTAGAACACTTTAACAATTTGCATGTTTTAGATTATACACCAGACTTTATATCTAAAGATATGAAGTTACCTCATTCGTTGGTGTACATTT
This sequence comes from Urtica dioica subsp. dioica, assembly GCF_054948205.1. Classification (NCBI taxonomy): domain Eukaryota; kingdom Viridiplantae; phylum Streptophyta; class Magnoliopsida; order Rosales; family Urticaceae; genus Urtica; species Urtica dioica. The sequence goes on along the minus strand of NC_142767.1, from coordinate 12,705,990 downwards.
ATTAGTGCCTTCAACAATTTGCATCGTTGCATGCTCTGATCTCATCATCACTAATCATAGTGTGATTAAATATGTTTCATTAAGAACTTTATTGACTTTTCTCATTACTTGGTTATTTATTGTGCATCCTTGTTATTCAAGTCATATTCAATATACATGACTTTAAGGATTTACAATTAAATAATTACGTATCTCACTATTTCCAGAATATCACAATGTTTACAACACTCGTTAGTATTCTCATAAATTTGATGTTGTCAAAAGGGTTAATTTATAGTCCTTTTATTGACAATGTCTTTAGCCTCAACTTTGAGCTCATACCTTATCACAATAAGTATGTTTGAGACATTTATGGAACGAGTTTGTCGTTTTTAAACCTCAAGTTTCATAAATTGTTTTAGCTTAGTGAATCGTGTCATCATTAAATCTATTACCAATGGTAATAATTATCTCAATGACACGTGTATAAAAATAACACTTATCGATCATTCCAAGAATATCGATTATAACAAAAAATCCATGAGCCATCATGATTAGTTGTTTTTTTTAAATCTACCTTTTAATTATAAACGGTAGTACCTAACTACTTAGATACAATGTCAACAAGTCAACAGAGTTTGCTCCTCAAAGGACAGTTCATCTTATTTAAATAAGTTCCCATATGAACTGGTTCGTGGTATCAGAGAGAAGAGCAACATCGTTGCCAATGTCTCTTCTCAAGGGCTCAATCCCTCAATTACCATTCCGCTTGGTTAAGGCTCGAACACATTCATTGTTCAATTTATAGATATCTCGAATCCTTCAAGCTAATAGCTTGACAGATTGATCTACTAAATTAGGGTTTAATGACTTAAGACAAGTTAGTTTGATCTTTATTAATAAAGATCAATTCTTTCATTGAAGGAAAGAAGTTGTTGATGATTAAAGACAAGGATCCATTAATGGATGCTTTCAATTTAATGACGAGTAATGCATACTTCCATTTATTGTACAATTTAATAGCTTATTAGATTCAATTAAGAATCTCATCATGAATGATGCATATAATCATGTGAAGGATTAAGCTATCTTAATTTCGTTCAATAGAGGCAAGATTCTAATTAAAGATGCTCCCATTTATTTATAGATTATTTATGGCAAGTCAATAATTAATTACACTTCCATTCATATTATTGTCATGATAACAATATTAATCCATTTAAAGGTTTCCATCATAAATGATGGTAAAAGTCATGTGAAGGACATTGCTTTCATTATATTGTTCAATAATGGTGAGATTCTTTTAAAGATGCTCCCATTTTATAATCCTTTGAACAATCGTGGCTAGAATCCTTTAAAGGATGCTCCCACTCAATAATATGATTCTAGTGAGTAGGATCCAATAATATGCTCCCACTTAATCAATTCTCGTGACTAAGTTCCATTTAAGGAAGCTCTCACTTAGTTATTGAACTAGAGTGTCTAGGTTCTTATAAAGATCCTCCCACTCAATCATTGTATCATCAACACTAACTTTAAAGTTGTGTTATCTTATTATCTCTTAATTACACAAATCATTTGTCGATATGAGATCATTATTTAGACACTACCAGAGTTCTAAATAGTTCTTATTATTTCGTAAAACAAAATTTATAACAGCAATTCTAATAAAGCAATAAAAGCTAATTAAAATTCTAACAGGGATTATTTAAGTTGGATAATATAATTTTGTACACCAATATAGTTAATGAATGAAACCACGGTCATTCATATTCTATATTCAATTAAGGCTTATGCATGTATGCATATTCAAATATCATAAAGACAATTTAAGGAAATTCATAAATGAGTAGAGAAATATTTGATGACGCATTAATATGTTCATAAATAATGTAATAAAACATAAAGAAATAAAATATTCATCCTATCTGGAATAGTTATAAAAGACTACTGTCCAGAAAACCTCGAATTATTTGTGACACAACTCTCACGTTAAAAAATAAATCAAAAAATGAAATAATAAAACTAGCGGGAAATTTTATATCTTGAACAGGAGCATGAGCTTCTCAATAATTCGGGCTTGAACCGACATTGCTCAGCAAGCTCACCAACACCATCGTGTTCCTCCAGATCTATTACCTAAATACCCTTATAAAAATAAAAAATTAATAAACTAAAGAAAACATAAAAAAAAATAGAACCCATTATCAAAACCATATTCGTCTTCTTAAAATAGTCGGTTCTTCTTCTTGTTTTTATTAAAAAAAATAAGAACTTGGTTCCTCTTTTTTGTTCATAGTATTCAATTAATACCACATAGCTCCAAATCCATCAACATCTCCAATTTTTTATTTTATTTTTTATTTGCGAGTTTGCTTGGCCAAAGTTGTGCTCGTATTCATCAGAGTCTTGCCTGGTGTAGCGATGGAGATTTTACGCAAGAGACGTAGATGAATCCGACGAGAGCACCGTCGTTGTCGTAGAACATAGTTTTTTTTTTCTTTTCTTTCCCAGCGTGACACACACATCTATGTTTTTCATTTCTCCCCCAACATGACTCTTCCTCCTGCACCGCGTACAACCCCGCGATGGCCAAGATTGACTCGAGCTCTCCTTCACCGAGCTTTTCTTTTGCTTCTTCTTCTTGTCTTTCTCCATCGCCCACACGAAGTCGATTCTCTGGATCAGAGAAAATCTCTTCTCGTTATAATAGGGTGAAGAAGAATTCGATCGATTCAAAGTCTGTTTGGTTACAGAGAAAATGAAGGAAAAAATTATGCGTATGGAGGAAATCTTTCGGTGCCATTTTCCTCGATGGACTTCAATCGCTTGACGGGTTGAGCCCAACAATTCAGGTCGCCGCCGGTTATAGGTTGACCTAATCCCTTGGACGCTTTGAGAGGTTTTGGACACCCACATATCCTTAGACGAATCTCAAGAACGATGACCGCTTCCAGAGAATCTCAGGTGCGAATCTTACGGGACTTTATTCTCACAGTTCAAGATCGACATCCCTTATATGCAGAATCGGAGGACGAGCTTCGCTACCACCTGGGTTTGACCAATTTCACGACCGACAATGAAAAACTATAATAAAGAAGCAAGAATGATGATGGGTTCAAGTGTGGGTTTCCCAACACATCAGATAGAGAACCAAGAACGATGAAGAACGGAGATCGTTAGGGTAGCGTTTGGTAGTTAACTCAAAAAGTTTTTTGTTTTCTGTTTTCTAAATTTTGGAGTTGTATTGAAAAATTGTTTTGTAATTGTTTTCAAAAAGCTGTTTGGTACAGTTTTCATTTTTATTTTTGAGAAACTGAAAAAACTGGAAAAACTGTTTGGTAAACTTTTCACTTTTTGTTTTTGAAAAACTCAAACGTGGAAACTGTTTGGTACAAGAAGAATTCCAAGATCCCTTAAATATATTTAAAATAACGAGAAATAATAATAATTTTCTCGGTTATTTTTCAAGATTATTTTTAAATTAATTAAGGACAGAATTGCGAAGTTTTATTTTAAAAGGACTTATATGCAAAATTTTGAGGGATGAGATTGAAAGAAAAAGAAGAGTTGGGGTCATTTTGAGAGAATTGTGGCAGAATGTGACTGGGCCACTTGTGCACGCGTGGCACGATGAGACGCGGACACCTACCCCTCCCTCTCTTTCTCTCGCTGCCACCTCATCACTCCCATCTCTCTCTCTTTCTCCTCACTCTCTCGGTCACGCTCTCTCTCTCTCCTCTATCTCCACTTCTTCTTCTTCTTCTTCTTCTTCTTCTTCCTCACTTCTCTCTCTCGGCCGAACAAGAGAACCAGGAGAAAAAAAAAAAAAAAAACACGACCACGAGCCTCACCGAACCACGGTCACCGCCACCACCCTCGTTTCTTCTTCTTCTTCTTCTCCGCGCCGCGCCGTCGTCCTCACCGAGCCTCCACCGCGTGCGCTCCGGGCCGAGGAGATACAGCGCCGCCGAGCCTCCGACGTCGCCACCGCCACCTCCCACTCATCTCTTCTCTCTCTCGCCTTCGCGCGTCACCGATCGCTGAGCCACCGCGCGCGCGTAGACCGAGCGACACGCCGCCGCCGCGAGCTCGCCGTGACCGCCGCCGAGGAGAAAGACGCCGGGAACGAGCAATCGAGCAACGACAACTCTCCGGCGTCTCTTTCTCTCTATCTCTCTCTCTCTCTCTCTCTCTCTCTCTCTCTCGCTCGATCTCGCTGAAAAAAAGGAAAAAAATTTCGGAAAACACTCCCCCCTTGTTTCCATTTTCCTTTACCATTTTTCAAAACTTTCCCAAAATTTTTCAAAAAAATTTTCCGAAAATTATTACCAAACGGCCCATTCAATTTTCCTTTCCTATTTTTTTCACTCAAAAAGTGAAAAACACTTTTTGAGTTACTAACCAAACACGGCCTAGGGCTTTAATTTTAATAGTTAAGTTTTCATTTTTATATTTTTAAAAAATAATAAAAAATAATAAAAAATAAAACAAAAGAATGAATAAGAGGAAGGATATTATTGTGGGGATTAAAAATGACCCATTTCTAAAACTTTTATTGGGCTTTTACGAAGCCCAATGCTTGACCAAAGCCCAATCAATATCTAGCCCTCCATGCCCCGAGGTCCAGCTCGGGCCCTGGTTCGGATAAGGATGACTATCTTTTGTCTTCCCAGCGAAGTATTCCTTGAAGCCCGCTCAACACAGTCGAAGACGAAGTCTCAGTCAAGGCATGTGTCCCGCCACAGATTTTGAATCTAGGATGACTTCCACCAAGCAGAAGACGAAGTCTTCACCACGTGTCTCCGAGGATTTTGCACCTCGCTTAGTCTATAAATTCTCTCCTTCAGAGAGAATTCACACTGATTCTTTACATACTCACAGCCTTTACTTTTAGTCCGAATTTGTGATCAAGTATGTAATCTTCAGTTCGCTGAGTATATTCTTGTTCAATGATCTCGTTTGTAATCAAAGTTTTGTCAATATAACAGTTTGTTTTATGTTACTTACGTTTAGCCAATTTCATTTATGAAGTCTTTTGGGATCCACTTAAATATAAATCGAATAAACACTTTATTGCATAGTTTTCTTTGTGATTGTTGAGGGCTCGGTTTTCGACATCAATAATTATCTTACCTTGACTTTTTTAACGCCGTCAAGTAGATTTCGACGAAAGGGGTACGATTGTACCAATGCAAGATTACAAGGGCACGGATGCTATTTTTCAGACGTGAAGGAGCATGCCGTCACACTTGTAAGAGTTGGGGGAGAAAATATGTAATTAATCCTTATATAAATCAAAATTATTTACGCAAAATTTGAGATTGTTGATTTCGTCGATATCCACATCAACAATCGTTATGATCACGTCACATGAATTTCAACGAGTCAATCGTCTAATGCAGATTTTACATGTCAACCTGCATCTAAACATATGCACAAAAAATTTCGGCCATTTCAACTATTGACCAAACTGAACTTTCGATTCTAAATAATCATAATGTTCATGTCTGAACGATAACAGAACGGAATTCCAATTCTTTTTTATGTTGGTTTGCTCATATATTTAAAATGAAATCAAAACCTAAATATGCTCTAATATCCGAAAAAAATTTAAAAGATTTCAATACACCGTACTGACACGTGATTTGATACTGTTTTAACGCTAAAATGGAACAAAATTCTGGTTATGCTTCTATTCCAGATATCCGCGCGGTTACACCCACAAATTTAATTGATCAAGGGGTTTAGTAGCTGATAAATTTTACTGAGGGACCTAACGGTCACTCAAGCCATTGTCGAGGGATTCGAGGCGCCAAATGCTACTTAATTTTTTTATATTTTTTTTAAAGGAAAAGAAAATTGAGAAAATAAAAGGACATGAGAAACGGCTCTTTGCGAGAGATGTGGTCGGCAGATCGACGTAAATTCCCATGTGGACGGGGTCGCCACGCCAACTAAAAAGCGGGCCCACCAAAAGGGCAAACTAGTCAAACTAAATCCACGCCATCCGTTTCGCACCCACAAAAATCAATGGCCCAGTTTGATTTCCCTCCAAATCGAACATTCTAGACTACTCTCAAAAACACCATTTCTCTTATAAAACCCTCCTTTACGCTTCTCTTCTCTCACACATTCTATTTCTCTGATTCTTCAACAACAAACCCTAGCTTTTATTTCTCTCATCGCCGCCTCGTAAACCTTTCATTCTTCTCTTTTCATTGTTATAATCCCTGAAATATGTCGAAGGGAGATGGACCGGCGATCGGAATCGATCTCGGAACGACGTACTCTTGCGTGGGAGTATGGCAACACGACAGGGTCGAGATCATCGCCAACGACCAGGGAAACCGCACAACGCCTTCTTACGTCGCTTTCACCGACACCGAGCGTCTCATCGGAGATGCTGCCAAGAACCAGGTCGCCATGAACCCTATCAACACCGTCTTCGGTAAGATCTCAACGCCTTTTCTACAAATTAATTTTTGAGATCTGAACTTTTTCGTAGGATTTCAGACTCTTATATGCTCATTAGGTCTGTATAGGCGCGTTGCTTGTGATCTAGAATAGAGCTGAGATTAGATCTAGTTTCTCAGGGGGAAGTAAAGTTTGGTATGCTATTGCTGAAGATTGTAGATACTAGATTTGAATTTATAATACTAATGAATAGACTGTGACTTAGGATGTTGACTAACGTAGCTGTTGTAGCTTATCGTTAGTTTAGAATAGATACTTTTTTGAAGGAAATAATATTAAGAAATTGCATCGATAGGTTTGTTACAACTGAATTTATTTTGTTGAGCTTTGTATTGTTATCACGCAATTTGTAATTTCCTGAATAATGAGCTTTCAAATGTTGTGTGAAGTCGATATAATGTTTATTAAACCCTGCTTGGTACGTTTATTAATTGTTTGAAATGGTGTGTCTGATTTTCAGATGCGAAGCGGTTGATTGGAAGGAGATTCAACGATGCCTCGGTTCAGAGCGATATCAAGCACTGGCCTTTCAAGGTTACTCCCGGAGTCGGTGAGAAGCCCATGATTGGCGTGACCTACAAGGGTGAGGAGAAGCAGTTCTCTGCTGAGGAGATCTCTTCCATGGTCCTCATTAAGATGCGTGAGATTGCCGAGGCTTACCTTGGCTTGACCATCAAGAACGCCGTTGTGACTGTGCCGGCCTACTTCAACGACTCTCAGCGACAGGCCACCAAGGACGCTGGTGTCATTGCTGGCCTCAATGTCATGCGTATCATCAACGAGCCCACCGCTGCTGCCATTGCCTACGGTCTCGACAAGAAGGCCACCAGCGTTGGCGAGAAGAACGTCCTCATCTTCGATCTCGGAGGTGGTACTTTCGATGTCTCTCTCCTCACCATTGAGGAAGGTATCTTTGAGGTCAAGGCTACCGCCGGTGACACTCACCTCGGAGGAGAGGACTTTGACAACCGTATGGTCAACCACTTCGTTCAGGAGTTCAAGAGGAAGAACAAGAAGGACATCAGCGGAAACCCCAGAGCCCTCAGGAGGTTGAGGACTGCCTGCGAGAGAGCGAAGAGGACTCTTTCATCCACCGCCCAGACCACCATTGAGATCGACTCTCTCTACGAGGGTATCGATTTCTACACCACCATCACCCGTGCCCGGTTCGAGGAGCTCAACATGGACCTCTTCAGGAAGTGCATGGAGCCCGTGGAGAAGTGTCTGAGGGACGCCAAGATGGACAAGAACACCGTCCATGATGTCGTCCTCGTCGGAGGATCCACCAGAATTCCAAAGGTCCAGCAACTGCTTCAAGACTTCTTCAACGGAAAGGAGCTCTGCAAGAGCATCAACCCCGACGAGGCTGTTGCTTATGGAGCTGCCGTCCAGGCTGCCATCCTCAGCGGTGAAGGCAACGAGAAGGTCCAGGACTTGTTGCTCCTTGACGTCACCCCTCTATCTCTCGGTTTGGAAACCGCCGGAGGAGTCATGACTGTGCTGATCCCGAGAAACACGACCATCCCAACGAAGAAGGAACAAGTCTTCTCGACTTACTCAGACAACCAGCCGGGTGTGTTGATCCAGGTGTACGAGGGAGAGAGGGCGAGGACCCGCGACAACAACTTGCTCGGGAAGTTCGAGCTCTCCGGGATCCCACCGGCGCCCCGTGGTGTTCCCCAGATCACCGTCTGCTTCGACATCGACGCCAACGGTATCCTCAATGTCTCGGCTGAGGACAAGACCACCGGACAGAAGAACAAGATCACGATCACCAACGACAAGGGAAGGCTGTCGAAGGACGAGATCGAGAAGATGGTCCAGGAGGCAGAGAAGTACAAGTCGGAGGACGAGGAGCACAAGAAGAAGGTGGACTCGAAGAACGCCCTTGAAAACTATGCTTACAACATGAGGAACACAATCAAGGATGACAAGATTGCGACCAAGTTGGGAGCGGACGACAAGAAGAAGATCGAGGACGCCATCGACGGAGCGATCCAGTGGCTAGACAGCAACCAGCTGGCGGAGGCTGACGAGTTCGACGACAAGATGAAGGAGTTGGAGAGCATCTGCAACCCCATCATCGCGAAGATGTACCAGGGTGCTGGAGGTGCGCCCGACATGGGTGGTGGCTCGGACATGGACGACGATGTTCCCCGCAGCGCTGGTGGAAGCAGCGGCCCTGGCCCCAAGATCGAGGAGGTTGACTAAGTTCCTGGCTTTATTTCATTTTGATATGAAATTATTACTCTATTTTTGTGACCACTGTTTTTGGAGTGGTCAAAACAATGTTCTATTTTAATTAATTATCGTTTTCTTTTTCGGCATTACTATTTCGAATTTTGTTATGCTACTACATATTTTGCTAAGCCGATATACCGATTTTTGCTCATTTACTTTGTCTGGTTTTGCATCTCCTATATATTGTTTCCAGAGATTACCGTAAACTGATTGCTTGAATTTGTCGAATATAATTAGCGTTGCCCGTCGACTCTGGTTAAGTTCAGAGGTTTCACGCTCTCTGATTGAATTAGATATACGAAACCCCAAGCCACTTGCCCCTTTTCTGAGCCCTGTTTTTGGGTAGATGAAGTTAGGAGCTTTCACACTTATCCTTCCCACCCGTTTCAACTTGTATGATAATTATCCAGACACTAACAGGAATATGGACTCTGCTTAAGTTTCCTCTTGGATGAAATTAATTAAATCAATAGCTCCACAGGAATAGATTACGTGTCCGAGTTAAATCTGATAAATTTTTCCTCGTATTATGACTGAGAAGATTGATAATGTACCATAATCGACCTTGAGACCAATCCTAGGGGTTGATGTTTGCAATATATAGTCGGCTAAGTTTAATATTATTCCTGGAGGTTGTTTATGAGTTAGGAATCAGATATATGTGACCTTTAGATGTATGGCCAAACAACCCACTAGGCAACCTCCAAAAGGCACCCAAAGCAACTTGTGATTTCTCTCCGTGCAATTAAATTTTGCATTGGTCTGTAATTTGAAGGTCCAAGATTCTTGGATTTGGACCCAAGCAAAGAAACAGAGTGGAGCATATATATGTGTTTTAGAAACTTCTTTATTTGCTCATCCAAGGCCACTAAATTCCGAGACTTTCACAAGCGCCTCTTCCTCCATTTTCACAAGTTGACGGCAAAAGCTTTCAGTATCTTGTGCCTCTTCCTCCAATGGTAGCCGATATTCTTTCCACTCATAGCCATCTCCGTCAAATCCTGGAGTCGAAGCCTTTCCCAACACATCGAACCCTTTGCAATCTACCGATAGCATATAAGCGTCCTTCAAAACAAATCAAAGCCATTGAGAATTTCGTTTTTAAGAAACAACATCGTGAATCAACCTTTGTTTGGAACCTGAATTTTCTGTTAGCATAATTGTTTGTAAGAAAAGGGCGATGGACGTCTTGAAATGTAAGGAAAAAAAGGAAATGCAGAAATATGATATCTAGAATTCATGTGAATACTCTTGGATTTTGATTCACGTGTTCGAAATTGATTTTTTCCGGTCACCCTATTCTTTTTCTCCCCCAAACTTTCCTCAATCCAGAAAACGCCAGGGATTTTCATTGTTTTCCCCTTGCATTTCTACGTTCCAGATGGGGTTAAATGTTTAAGTTTGTGTATTTTTTTTTACCTCACCCCCGAAAATGGCTCACGGGGCAATATACCAACCCCTTGAGAGTTTCTACTGTGGAATCAAGACGTACCTTTATATGAGCGTTCAAGTAGACGATGCAAAACAGTACAAGCACTCGGCGCCTGGCGTCACTTCGATTTATCCCATCGATTAGCTGTGCAGAAAAAGGAGCTGCAAATCAAAAACAGCAAAAAGTTGGGATAAAATTGAATTTGTATAATGTTGAGGGCATCGAATATAATCTTCTCAAGGAAAAAAAAGAGGGCACCTAATGGATCAGCTGTAGAGGTTCTCAAATCCTCTAAGCCTACTTCTTGGGCGCTTCCGTCATAGTCAATAAACACACACGAACTGAGAGACAATTCAATCACGGTGTATAAGGTCCCTAGTTCTTTATCCATTAAATCAAATGATAATATCAAACCCCACCTTCGTCATAGATTAAGACAAAACTATTAAATAATGAAAAAATCGTATAAATTATAATGAAAAAAAAGTAAAGTTATGATGATTCAATCATCAATCAGTCTTTTAAGTCACAGAAGCAGAGCTTGCCTTGGGTTGAACTTATAAATAGTGTACTTTGTATTCCCTTTGAGGAGCTCCTTGAGGTTTTTACTGCGTGAGGTATGAAAGGGATCCGATGAACGTAATACAGCGGAAACTGCATAACTGGACTCACTAACTGCCTTCTGCTCCGACTCGATGATTTCTTTCAGGGTTTCCATTATAGACTAAGGCCACGACAAAGACGAGGAAACTCGGGTCAGCCTTTTAATTCAATAGTTGAAAACAAATAGCTTGTCCAAATAAGTGCATAGAAATATTCCATTCAGCAAAAAAAAAAAAAAAAAACCTCGGTTGGAGCTATCGCTGCATAATCAATGAACTTGCAAATAAAAATAATATATAGTTATATACTTGATGGGAATGGAAGTCAAAATGAGACCTTATTCTTTGTTTTTTTCCCCCTGCTTGACCATGGTTAAATGAATCAGCAAGGTAAATCAATGTCAATCATTAAAAATTTCAAGTTATCTCATGCATAAGATTTGGGAACTAGACAAAAAGCAAACATCAATGGATGCATTAAGATGTTTAGCACATTCAACCACTGTGGCACAAATGAAGACGGATGTGTAACCGAATTCAGAATAGAGACAGAAAATGGGAACAACAATACCTGATCATCTTTATGACGTACAACATCGCCACTAAGAGCGACTCGAGCTGGTAGCTGATTAGAAAAAGAATCAATCATATTCCAGGAATTTAATCTGACATGGAAAATTTATCTCTTGTATAACTCTTTGGAACACACAGACCTTAAAGATCTCATTCTGAACCAGAGCGAGTTAAACATGAAATTACGAAAGCCTCTGACCTTTTGAGCGGACCTAAGCAACATAGCTAGTTGTCCCGGGTAGGGATTTGCAACTGAAATCGACCCACGCTCGTCAGTGACTGTGTTCTAGATGAAAAAAAATATGAACATAACTTAAAGAGAATCGAATGAGCTTTAAAAAAAAAAAAAAAAGTACTTGCAATGCAAAATGGAAAAAAGGATACATACCACATTGTGTAAGTCCTTCTCTAGCACCCATATGTATGGCTTGCCTTCTCTTAAAATGTACTTCACTGTTGAAGTGTAGATATCACCCTTGCTATCACACCCAAATCAAAACATTGAGCCACATTATTTAACAAACAAAATAGCTTCTTATGGACTCAACATTCATTGTAGAACGGAACGGCCACATTTTTTTTTTCCTTTCTAAAGTTAATCGCTCAATGGCTTATTGCTCATGAAATCTCCAAAGAAGACTGGTTCAAAATCCATGAAAGCACGGAGAGAAGCTATAAGAACAAAGCTTGAGCGGAGTGGATTACCTTCCTTTAGCGTCTGCTGTGATCGTATTGAGCTTGCATTGCCAGTTCGCGGCTAATATGCTCTGAAATAGTTCAAAAGGTTATATAAATGTATGAGAGAGAGAGAGAGAGAGAGAGAGAGAGAGAGAGAGAGAGAGAGAGACCTTGCACTTTTGAGCAAAGGTTGAAACCGTTGTTTTGTCGAACTTCATGATGGGCTCAGAGTGTTGCACACCAACTAGTTGATGTAATGACCGACTGAAGATCTGTCTGCGTGCCTATAATATATATATATATATATATATACATATATATATATATATATATATATATATATATTTTGAAACTCAGAAAGTGCCTATATATTATATGACCAAGATCAAATTATGTTGGCCTCCCATCCCATGTAAAAATAAGGCTACCTAAATATGCTTTGCTTAGTTTTCTCAAAAAAAAAAAAATATGCTTTGCTTAGTAGTGGTTTTTTTTTTTTTTTTTTTTTTTTTGGGCTAGCTCCCTGAATTTGTATATCTTATGACAATTTTATCGTATTTTTTGCTCTCGAAGTGACTCAATATCATGTCTTTATTTCAAGACATTTACCAATGAGCTATCAGCTCTTGTCATACACAATAATAACTTATAAAATTAAAATTGAACGAAATATTCTCATTTCTCACATATGCCTTGGGTATGTCGACATGTAAGCGGTTGATTTCTACAAGAAAAATCTCACCTCAACCACTTACAGCAATTTCGAATTTAAAAAGAAATTTGATTTAAATTTATTATTTTTGGATCTAAATTCTTAATTAGAATTTTAATTGAATTTACTGATGAATAGTAATAAAAATTAGGAATAGAGAATTGATAAAACAAAATAATATGAAAAGGGAAATAATATGAATATAAAAACAAGGATTATGTAGCTAAATAGTCAATTTAAAGATGAATTTGCAAAATAGTTAAAATTTATCTTAATTTAGTGAAATAGTCAAAATGTGTAGTAATTTAATTTTTAAAAAAAAATTGACCTCAAGATTATTTTTTTGAAAGTGATAAATTGTTTATAATAATCGTAAAAAAAATTATTTTTCGTTTTTAAAAAAAAATTAAAAAATAAATTTGATTATTTTACTAAAAAAGTTTAAACTTTGACTATTTTACTAATTAATAAGTTCTAAATGAATATGTTATATAATTTTTCCTAAAAACAAATAGCTTCAAAGATTGAGCTCGATATAGAATTCAAATAGTCTGTAACAAGACTCGGTTCGTTAATACAGTTTAAGTAAAAGTTAGGGTTTGGTTTCCGTCCCAAATCGGAACTGAGATTGCGATGTCGGAGCGACAAGGGAATGAGCATACAGATCCGGCGGACATGATCGCATGTCTCACGGCGTTGGAGGCTTCTCTTCTTCCATGCTTGCCTGCCAGAGAGCTCCAAGCCATCGATCGCTCTCCTCACCCCTCACACCAGAGTAGTCACATAACCACTCTCTCTTCTGCGCAGTAACTAGGAAAAACTAGACTTGTTATCTGGATTCTACATCTATATTGTCATTTCACCAAAAAAAAAAAACTGATCACATTTTCATGGTTCCAACAATTTCTCTTCAGTTGACGTGGAAAAGCACGCGCGAGACTTCATGGAAGCAGCCAAAAAGCTTCAACTCTATTTCTTCGGCCTGCAACGAGAGGATCAACCGAGCAGGGCCGAAACTCTGAGAAAGGTATTTTTTTATTAATTTATTTGCTTTCGTGAGTCTATTTTCGGGGAACTGAGCTTTTAGTTGGTTGGTTGTTTCGCAGGAGATTGCTGCGATGGAAGACGAGCTGAAGCGCAAAGACGAGCTCATCAAGAAGCACGAGACGCTGATTCAAGGGTGGAGAAAGGAGCTGAAAGACCAACTTGAAAAGCACCGGACGGAGTTGGAAAGGGTATGAGTTTAACGATTGAATATCTCAGTGAGCTTATGGACTTGTCAACCAGTCTAACGTTTTCTTCAGTATTACTGGGGTTCAAGAAAATCAGCAGGCTTGTGTATTTTAGGCCATGAACGATTTTTAGTGTACAAATAAGTTAATTGCTTATCCACTTTTTATGCGCTTGTATAAACTATGAACTGTGATAATGATTACATGCTAAAGAAAAATATGCCGTGTCTTTATATACTTGGAAGTAAGAAAGTATTACCTAAAAGTTCCTAGTTAATGTGATGCGAAAGATATTGAACACGTCTAGTTAATGAAAGTGAGAAAGGCTGCGAATGAATGCATTTCTGTTGGACACGTCTGGTCTGAGTGTTGCGAGAACGAGTACGCACAGAGTCTTGATAAGTTCTGCAAAAAGTAATTTAAATTCATTAAATTTTTTATGAATACGGTGGAATATGGACCTGGGATCGGAATCGATCTCGGAATGACGACAGGGTCAAGATCATCGCCAACGACCAGAGAAACTGCACAATGTCTTCTTACGCAACTTTCACCGAATCCCGTCAACAGTGTCTTCGGTAAGATCTCAACGCCGTTTTACATATTAATCTTTGAGATCTGAACTTTGTTGTCGGATTTAATACTTTATATCCTTATTAGATCTGTATAGGCGTGTTGTTTGTGATCTAGAATAGAGCTGCGTTGATCTAGCTTCTGCATGGTTATTAAGGTATTTGATAGGAAATCAAAGTTTGGTATGCTTTTGATGAAGATTGTAGCAACTGAATTGGAATTGATAATATTAATGAATAGATTGTGCCTTGTAATGTTGACCGATGTTGTTGATGGGGCTACCGTATCTTTCATGAATATTGTAGATGCTAGTTGAAGTATATAATATTCTTAAACTGCTTGTGCTTAGGATGTTTTTTGTAATTATTAATAGGTTTATCGCGACTTGATTTTTCTTGGTAGAGCTCATTATTGTTTAATTTGTTTGCAATTCTCAGAATAATTTAGTCTCTTTCAAGAGCTGTGTCTGATAGTCTAGTTATGTATTCATACGTTTACTCGGTGTTTGAAGTGGTTGTGTGTTCTTTGCAGCTGCGAAGGGTTTGATTGGAAGGAGATTTAGCGAGGCCTCAGAAACCAAACGGGGTTAAATGTCCATATTTGTGTTATTTTTTTACTTCACCCCAGAAACTGGCTCACGGAGCAATATGCAATGTTAAAGATAAGAGGAATGGTTATTTGTAGATCACCTAGCTCCTGAGCTACTATGGCATCAAGACTTGCCTTTATATGAGCGTTCAAATAGATGAGGCAAAACAGTAAAAGCACTCGGGGCCTGGCATCACTCCAATTTAATACCATTGATTATCTGTGTAGAAAAAAGGAGCTGCAAATTAAAAACACTAAATAGTGGCTTAGCTCTTCAATCCTGTCCATTATATGCTGGTTTTACATTTTTAGGTGTAGGATTTGACCTTTTCGCGCTGGATTTCCCCGGGGCGCTTGTGGTTTTCTTGCTCAGTGAGTCCATTTTGGTCATGAGAGCCGTTGAGGAAGATCGAGGATGACGCGGACTGTGTTAATCAGGAGAAAAAATCAAATGTTTCAGGATGGTGAATAAAGAATTGTGACGCTACAACTAAGCAGTTTTGTATCTATTTTTTTTAAGAATGGTTTTTAAAGAAACATGATCATGTTTCAAGTTTCAAACAAGCTAAAAGACCAAATCCAAGGTTTTTTTTTTTGGCCTTACATACTATTCGAAGATAATAAATTGACCGACATGTAAGACCAAAATTCGTTTAAAAATAGGAGTGGTGTTCTTTGTGTTTAAGGGTATTTATGTAAAAATATGCACATTTTCCTAATTTTAAACATTTGGCACATAGTTTTTAAATTTGATTCAGCTTCAGACCTAATTTCTGAAATTTCTCATTTATATTCCTAACCGAAAACAAGTTCCAAGCAGGGCCAACAAGTCTGTAGTAAGCTGCGTCTCTGATAATTTCCGGCCATGGATGCCGATAGTATGTCGCCGGAGTCTCCGACGGAGTCATCGATGAATTTCGAGAGAGATCGGCATGTGATGTTCCTGCAGATGATGTACCAGATATTGCCTCACAATTACCAGTCTCAGGAGATCAACCGCCTCACTCTCGCTTACTTCGTCATCTCTGGTCTTCATCTCCTCGGATCTCTCGCCTCGGTCCGTACCATCTCCGATTTCAAGTCGTTGTGAGAGTTTTTATTTTAAGGAAATTCAAGCAATTGGATACATTTTTTACACGGATTTCTAATATGAACTTAAACAGGTTGACAAAGATGCCATTGCCGATTGGGTCTTATCATTTCAAGCTCGTCCACGGGATCGAACCGATATAAAGAATGGTAATCTCACTCGCAGGCGATTGTTGAAACTGGCGATTTTTTTATGTCATAATGTTTCCGAGTGTCGAAAGTCACAGTCTGTGTCTATGTTTCTCCTAGTCAATAAGTTTATGTTGTCACTGTTCTTTCTGAGCTTATTTGACTACATATTATATGCTCGTTTTGTGCAGAAAAATTCTATGGGTTCCATGGCTCGAGAACTTCTCAGTTTCCTCCGGATGATAATGGGGTATGAGAATCATGTAACACTTCTAAATGTTAAGCTTGCTTATACAGTCGTACACGGTGTTTATTTGACCATTTTAGACCTGTTTAAATGCCAGCAGATTTTGGTTCACAATGGAAGTCACTTAGCAAGCACGTATTGTGCCTTGGCAATATTAAAGATAATTGGATATAACTTCTCTGATATTGATTCTGAATCGATATCTTCGTCCATGAGAAGCCTTCAGCAGCCTGACGGGAGGTACGTTTGCGGTTTCTGCAATATTTCTAATTTTGTTTGGAACTAGAAGAAGCAAAAAAGAAAAAATCTATTTAGTTTTTTTCTCGGAACTAAGATAATATTGTAAAAAATTTTATAAATAAGTGTGGATTTATATAGTGCAATCCCCGCTATACTTTCATTGCTTTAGATTTTCATCAAGTTCCTACTATTTCATTTCCCTCTCTAAATGGTTATTTCTAACCTCTATTTATCAAGTAACAAATTACTAATTATTCTAAATTCACCCCTAAATTAACTACTAGTTTATCGATTATGTTGCACTTCTCCGATCCATATCATGGCACATTCTTCATTGGATGTGACCTGATAAGATGATTTCTTATCCGTGTAATCACTATTCATTACTTCAGTCCTTGTTATATTTTCCAACAATCAATTCTGGTATGTTGTGTGGACTTCCTGTAATAAATTACATATTTTGTAGCTTTATGCCCATCCACCCTCAAGGAGAAGCCGATCTTCGCTTTGTCTATTGTGCTGGTAAGATCTCTAAAAAAGTTTTGTTGATTAGCTTACTTTGCCACTAATATCCAACGTCATTATCTAAATTGATGTTTCAGCTGCCATTTGTTTTATGTTGGATGATTGGAGTGGGGTTGACAAGGATAAAGCGAAGGAGTACATATTAAGCTGTCAGGTCTGTACACTTACTGGACGAAATAACCAAATAGTCAATGTCCAAATGCTTATGTAAATTGTCATTTTTTTTCAGTCATATGATGGAGGCTTTGGTCTGACTCCAGGTACAGAATCGCATGGTGAGTTGAACCAAACCTATCTTCTGATGTGGTTGGAATCTCTAGTTGCAAAATCTCTGATATGATATGTTTGTACCATAATACTTCCTGGTATGAAATTATAAATTTGGGTTCGCTAGGCTTTCGAGTTTCCTTAAATCTTAAGTAATTCTCGTACGATATTTTCCAATGCTGTTTTATTTAGTGGCTCAGGCGGTGCAATTTACTGCGCTGTGGCATCTCTTCGGTTGATGGGCTTCATTGAAGATGATTTCCTCTCTAAAAACGCACCGTCCTGTGTTTTAGACGTACCATCGCTGCTTGATTGGAGCTTACAGGTTGGGTTCCCTTCATGTCCAATACATTGTAAACTAACTAAAGTCGTCAAACAAATGCGTAAAAATGTTTCTAAAAAAAATGTTCCCCGTGATTGTTTTGTTGACTAGAATATTGCTTATGATTTGGGGTTTCCAGTGTTTTCTTTTTCGAATCCTCAAATAATTAATTACATTCACTCTTCTTTTTGTTTCTGCAGAGGCAGGCAATAGATGGTGGATTTCAGGGCAGGCCCAACAAGGATAGTGACACATGCTACGCGTTTTGGTAGGGAGTGCAAATATTTTGGTACCGCTACATTTTTTTTTTTTTTTTTTGTATATTACTGTCTTTGACACGAAAAAGGTAATGCACTAGTGTAGGATCGGAGCAACATTACGGATTCTTGGGGGCCAAAAGTTTATCAATGAGAAGTCTTTACGTGGATTTCTCCTAACTTGTCAGTCTGAGGTGATGTCTCGATCATGGTTCCTGTTTTATAAATCAAATTCAACTAAAAAATGATATACTATGGTGTGGCTGATATGATTTTGTCTGTAGCTGAACTAATTGTAGAGCATCTCTGCTCGTAATCTCTAGCCGTAAACCTTAACAACAATATGAAATATTGCTCTTTGTTTTCTTAAAAAATAAATCACGCCTAAATCTAAAACATCTAAATGAGTATGTTTATTTTTTTTCGCTCTCTCGAGCTCGATCGTATGGATTGCTCATACAATTATTATATGTTTGTTTTTACCAGTATGGTGGCTTCAGCAAGTTCCCAGGACAGTTCCCAGATTTATACCACTCGTTTTATGGAATTGCCGCATTCAGTCTCTTGGAAGAACCCGGCACGTGCCCACTCTGCCCTGAACTCGGTATTCTAGATTTTGCTTCGCTTGGAATATGACTCCATTGGAGCTGGAGCGGCTTCTTCATTCTTGCTCGTTCTCAATATTCACAGTTATAGCGTGGTTCAATATCGGGATACAAACGTAAGTTGAACTTGAATCTAACTACAGGGGACATATTTTCACGGTCATGAATTGAGGTATAATTTATTTTTATCTTAAACATAGTAGTGCTTAGTGTTTTTGTACTTAACAAGTTATCACCTCCGCGGCTATCTTTGCTGTAACATTTTTATGGTTTGACGATGCCGTTTATTTTGTTGGGTTTTGTTATTATAATGGCTTTTGCCTAACTTTCATTCAGTTTTTAAGAACAGTGATTTCTTTGGTCAACCACTCAATTGTAGTTGGTGATAATCAGTTTTCAGTATTCAATACCTGCGTTAGTCTATGTATGGGTTGTGACTTACCAGTTAATTGGGAGCATATTTGAAAGTGATACATTTATCGTACGTAGTGGCAATGTGGCATCACATAGGTTATGATAATTTATTTGTAATTATGGCCATCAATTTATCAATTATACCTATTGTCATAGTTGTGAAAATTCTGGCCGAGTATAGCACGTTTTTTTTATTTATTTATTTATAACTATTTGGCTCCAAAAGTATTTAATATATACACGTTTTGGTCAATTGTTGATGGTAACAAATTGGACGATCTGATTCTGTATTATTTCCGGACTAGAAAAAAAAAGGGGGGAAACGAGAGCACGTTATATTAATAGTAATACTACATTTAAAATGTTCTTCTTTACCTTCTTTAGTTAAGTTACGAGTAAGTTTACCCGTGCGTTGCCACGGCGCCCACGGGTTAACTAAAAAGGATAAAATATTTCAAAATTTAGATAGATAAAATCGTATCGTTTATTTGAGAGAAAGAATATACTGGAACCATGAGGTTTTATTTCTTTGTGCTATTTATTTTGGCTTTCTTGCAAGTTATCAGGGTTAAATAATAAATAGTAAGATAATGTCAAGTTGATAGAGGTAGAGAAATAGTCTTTTTATTTGTTGCTCAACGGACGAAATAGTCTTTTACCGCTCTGTTTTAGTATATTATATAGAACGAGTTATTTAACCCGCGCATTGTTGCGGGTAAGTGAAAAACAAAAAAGTAATCTTATTTCAAAATGTTTATGAGCTTATGAATATAATAATAATGAATTTTATGATATTTAATATGTAATTAAAATTGTTTATATATACATAATAGTTATACATACATAGAGACATATAATAGTCTCGTATTTTCATATACTTTGCACACACATCATCTTTCTCAATCCTATTATATTTGAATTATCAAAAATATCCAATTGAAACTAAACTGTTAATATAAAAAAGATGATAATTAACCTTGTATTTTTTTTATCACAATATAAGAAATGCTATTTGCATTATATTACAGAGGATAATACAACGACATGATTGAGAAAGAAAGTATAAATAAATTATTATTACCCCTTTGTTTATGTAAAAACGTATAAATATATTTTTCTAATTCTTTTTATTTTTTATATGAACAACCATTACGGACTTATATTTATCCAATGAAATTAAGCATCAACTGTGGGACCCGATGAAATTAAGTATAAATAAAAATTCTTACTTTGAATATAATTTAAAATTTTATTTTTTAAACTTAAGATATTATTTAAATTAAGCAACAAAATTTAGATTTTTAATTAATTTATTGCACTTTAAATGTAATATTTTCTTGTTTAAAATATTGGAATTTAATTGTAGTGCAATTATAAAGATAATCAAATTGAATCTATCAAGATAATCAGAATGACTTCTATAGTAATTAATATATATATATATATATATATATATATATATATATATATATTTGCTTGTGTTGTCATTTGTTTATGTAGTAGTAGCAGTAGTAGTAGTAGGAGGAGAGAGAGAGATAGAGAGAGAATAAAGAAAACTCAAATACAATAGTGGGACCCATGTATTATAAACGTTGATACATAAAATGACATAAATACACAATTTTTTTTAATTACATAGTGAGGATGTAATAGTAATTCAATTATCACTACATTGAAGAGCAACGCTTATTAGTTGTAGGTTTATTACACGGTGTCACTTACTAATTGGAGAAAAACAACACTTGTCACTTGCTAATTGGCAAAATAAATACTGTAGAAACTACAGTATTTTTGCGTCTTCATTTTAGTATAGAGTATAATGTGACAATGTTCATTCTTTATTTAAGATTTGTTTTTTCAATTGAAATGTTTAAAGTTTAATTCTTTTATGAATTATAATTTATAATTCATTTTGCTAAATCTAATTTAATTTGTTTGAAAATTATCCAAAACATACTCCCTTTAAGCAAACTTCTCATTGGAATCCTGAGGCAGTTTTGATATTCTACAACTATTCTTCAACAAATAAAAAAATAAAATTGGATAACTTTACACTTCACTAATATACACATCTATGTGGCATATCGGAAAGTATGATAAAAGAAAGAAACATCTAAATAATACATTTTGTTTCTTCAGCACTGTTCCATGATTCCATCACAAGAATGAATGATTACAGGTATCCGACAGTTGAGACTTGAGAGCCGAGCCTCGCTTTTTTTTTTTTTTTTGGGTATATATGGTGAAAGCTTGGAGTTTTTAATAAAAATAGTATGTTATTTTTAACCTCATTGCTTATTCTGGACCCACACCTGTTGCCTCACAATCATCAACACCACCATCACCACACCACTCCATTGAAAATTTCATCAAATAAACAAATAACAAAAAAAAAAAAAAAAAATTCCCTTTTGATTTCAAGAACTAATAATAAGCTTGGATTTGGTATTACAAACCGAAAACCCTAGTACTGATTTGGTTAAAGTACCTGAGAGGCGGTGTTTGAATTGTATTGTTGTAGTACTTTGTGTATGTGATCAACCGTGATGGTGATATAAGACTCATCATTTTCATCATTGTACTCTTCCTCTTCCTCATCACCACCACCAACAAAGGTGGCGGTTTGACCGGTCAACGAGAAGCCACGTGGAGGAGTGAGAAAGGGCGGCGAGGAGGCGAGAGGGGTGAGGTAGGGGGTTTCGGCGAGACTCGGGTTTCTTGATTTGCAAGGCTTCCCATCCTCGGAGTAGTCGTCCAACTCCAACTCCTTGCTCGTCTCCTCTACGATGGTGAACAGAAACCTGTCGTCGTTTTGGGACGCAGCGATGTCGTTTTGGGATGACCGGTGTCGTTTTGGAGGAGAAATGGCGGGGTCGACGTTGTTGGTTCTCAAGCACAGGATGTGAAGCAGCTCTTTGCCTGGCCTTGTGTGGTCATCGTAGCTCTCCATCTCCGACTTCGTCAGCCTCTTTTTCCACCATAGCAAGTAGCAGAGCTCAGCCACGAGAGCCAAGAGAAGGCACGTGAATACCACGCTCAATCCAATCCCTACACTGCTCAACCACTTCATCTCTCTCTCTCTCTCTCTCTCTCTCAAACAGACAACATTTGGTTGGGTTAAGGATAAAAAAAAAAAAAAAAAAAAAAAAAAAAACTTGCTAAAAAGAGACTGAAAAGAAAAGAGGGTCCGGGAGAGTTTATGAGTAGTTGCAATCTTGGTGTGCGTGCGTGCGTGTGTCACGGGACAAGACCATGAACTTCCAGGCAACAAGGGTTTTACTTTTACTTTTTTGTTTTTTCTTTTGTTTTTGCATTGCATTTGCAGGATATTGATATATATATATATATATATATATATATATGCATATCGCAACTCTGATTTTACGAGTAGATTTTTTATTTTTCGAGTATACCGCATGTCATATATAATTAGACATATGACTTGTTTAAACACCATACGTCAAAAGTTATTCTTATTATCCAATAATTAAGTAAATAGCTCAAAAGAAGATAAGAGGTATGCACTATACTCTCTTAGATTTTTAAGTATGACTTGGACTATATTTTTAATTTAAATAGTTGTACTATAATTTTAATTGTAGCTTTGGAAAATTTCAAATAGTTGCTTAAAAAACATAGTTTTCTATATACATGATTTTATATGAATTATTACATCCTTGCCCTACAAAGTAAACAACTACCTCTCATGCTCCCGAGTGATTCTAACATAAACCATATAATTCTTTCAAACACGGCTTACAACTTTCATCGTATCCTCTCTAAAGAGCAACTCTTCTCCTTCCATCCAGAGGCTTTCATCTACAAGGGAACTAAAAATGAAGAGTTTTCCCTCAACTATTTTCTTTGGTCTTAATTATTCATGATAATCTAATTAAAAATGCTCTACTTCATGGAATTTTCATGCATTTGTCGGTGTCGTTGCAACATAAATCTAAGAAGGTACAATATAAGCTCGACAGCAATGGTTCTGATGCACTATATAATTCAAAGAGAATTTGAAAACCAATCAGAGCCAACAACAACATCTAAAATCACATTACTTTAATCTTTTGACATAATAAAAGCATCTCATTCTCTAAAATATGTAGCCGAAACTAAGCCATCTCATTTTTAGACACGATTTCGAAATATAATTTGGACGATTGGTCGATTAAGGTAAAAGACTAAAGCAATAAACCTTTGAGAAGTGGGCTCAACTGGTACTAATAATAAATAAATAAAAACATTTATATTATTAGAGCAATATTGCGCCATAGATACCCAATACTTTTAGGTTATACGCTTATATACTTATTTCTTTTTCTTTGGCCCATTAGGTATATATTCATATTTACACTTTCATATTGCTATATAGCCAACCTTTCGTAAATACTAAGTAAATGGTCACGTCCATATATTTACATGCATAACTTGACGTAAATACCTCATCCTTTTTATTTCAATGAAAGAGCAAACTAGGAATGTCACGTCATGTTTGTTGCTATTTACCTAGTATTTACGAAATAATAGCTATAAAACAATATAAAAGTGTAAATATGGCTAGTTACCTAATTATTTGTATTTCTTTTGAATTTAATATTCACGCGTCATTTAATAGCATTGTTGTTTATAGTGACACTCAAATACAACAACAACGTTATGCCAAAAAAATTATAGAATATTTAAAACCTAAAATATTAAGTATGTATGTTGCCATTGACTATTCTATCAAGAACATTTGTTCTTAGCATGGTTCAAAACGCCGGTGAAAATCCAAGAAAATCGCCGGAAAAACCGTTGTCTTCGTTATGGCGTTCGAATATCGACGACATTGACATGTCGTTTCCATGAAAAAACGCCGGTCATTTTCGTCCACTATAAAGAGTAAATGAACACTTGTTTCGGCGACAGTGAGGGATTTTCAGACGAAACGAGACTTTTTTGGTGAAGTTCGGCTACTGTGTAGAAGACAGTAAGGTCCGAAAATTTTCGGCGAGTTTCTTCGTCAATCGGCGACTTTTGGATGAGCGCAGTCAGTTTTCCACAATATATCGGTGAGAATCGGTGACGAAATGACAGAAACTCGTTTTCGTTTTTATAACTTAAACCCATAATTTTTTTTCGTCATTTTAATGATTAAGTTCATTTTTTTTTCATATGATCGCCTTCATTAATGTTGTTTGTATTTTGACGATCTATAATATATATAGTTTTTTCTAATTTTTAGAGAACTTTCGGCGAACCAACATTTTTTCGGCGAACTACCATTTTTTTCGGCGACTCAATAATTAAATTTTCAACTATTTATTTTGCGTATTTTTAAGTAAGGTTATGCCTTTAAATTTTAAATTTATATACTTATGTTTTGAATTGGAATTGGTATATGTTGAATTGAATTGATGGTGTTTGATTTTGAGTTTGAGTTTGAATTGAAATTGAAATTGTTAGACTTTGTATTGAAATAGTTAGACTTTGAATTGTAATTAATTTATCATGTATGCTAGAAATGAGTTGGTAAAGTAGGAATTGAAATTGTTACATTTTGAATTGAAATGAAATTAGATTGAATAGAATTTATTGACATGTTGAAAGAGAAATTTGTTAACATATTGAAATGAAATTAGTTTGAGTAGACTTTGAATTGAAATGAATTTATCATGTATGCTAGAAATGAATTTTTAGAGTAGGTATTGAAATTGTCACCATTTGAATTGAAATGAAATAACTTTGAATAAAATTTATTGACATGTTGAAATGAAAATTTGTTGACATATTGAAATGAACTTAGTTTGAGTAGAATTTATTGACATGTTGAAATTGGATTGAAATTTTGAATTCAATATGTAGGTATATCGAAGATGAGCGATGAAGGAGTTCGTAAGCATTGCACACCAGTTGTAACAAACCCGAACCATTTCACGTGCAAATATTGTGGGCACGTAACGAGGGGGGGGGGGGGGGGGGGGGGGGGGGGGGGGGGGGGGTGGGGGGTGGGGGGAGGGAATCACACGGATGAAGTTTCGCTTAAGTGGAAACAATACGAAGAAAAATGTGAAGAAATGTTCGACTTGTCCTACAGAAGTACGCAACGAGATGTTAGCGTTACAAGCGGCGACTCTTCAGAAGAAGAAAAGCGAATCCGTCTTTGATGAAACCGTTAACGAGCACTTGGTCGGACGATTAAGTTCGACTCACGTACAACTTGACCCCGACCAACAATACGAACATGATATGATGCAAGCTCTTAAGAGATGCTGACAAGAGACACAGCTGGATGCTTGTAGATCTGGCCCCGGTGGGGGTTTTGGGACTGCAACACCACATCCTCATTTTCGGCCAGAGAGTGGGCGACAACCAACTATTCCGGAAATGACAAATCCGAGATTGAAACAACGATTAGGACGAGCCGTTAGCAGCTATGTCATCCACAAGAACATCCCAGCAAACAAAGTGAAGTCGCCTCACTTCCGATTCATGATCAATGAAGTCGTGGCAATTGGTAAGCCTTTTGTATTTGAAGTAGCGGTTTTAATTTGACAAGTATTGTTGTGTCCAACTGTACTTGCGTTTTCAAACTTTATAGATCTAGGTATACCGCTTCCGACTCCTTACGAGATTTATAACACGTACTTGAGAGATGAGATTGGGTCCGAAAAGAAGTACATTGACCAGCAAAGGGAAATGTGGAAGCAATATGGATGCACCATAATGTCGGACGGATGGACGGGACCGACACGTTTGAGCATCATAAATGTTATGGTTTTTACGGTAGTGGAACACAGAGAGCGCCGGTGCACTACATGTCTTCTGGTAGTGATTACGGTGGTGACTTTCAACAAGGATATAGAGCGTAAATGTCATTTGGTTTTGAATACGCCGTCGACCACTTGATGTTACAGTTCGACACTATGTCATTCACAATGTCAGACACACAGAGTAACAATTCGTATACTTGTCCTTCTTACCGTTACTCTAATCCAATAAGAGTGCCACAGCCACAGGTGAATCCGCAAGAAAGTGGGCGTCGTACATTCGGTGTACGCGTAGATCGGTTCGGTGCTGAGCACATTATAACCTGTACCAGGATGTTCACTAATAAGTGAAGCCGTGGGGGTACGATCAAGCCGACTATGACAAACATGTACAAAACTTCCAGCAATCGTACAAGGGGCATTTCACTTGATGCCAATATTGCGAGATTCAAGAAAATCAACCGAGTTTTACCCAACTGGGACGTTCATCGGGATTTTATTGATACATTTCATTTTCTATTGTAACTATATGTTTGTAAAACATATCTATTTCATGAACAATTTGGTAGTATGTCATTTCGTGAGAGGGAGGGTTATATATATAAAATAAATAAATAATATCGTCAATGTATTTTTTTATAAATAATTGGCTGCGTAGCCATCTTAAACATTAGCAATTTTTTTTCAGCCAACCTTTCGTTAATTTCCTGTAAATAGCCATATTGCTTATCTGACAGATTATTAATTAAATTAGGTTTACACTTTTGCCCTTATTTAATTCGCAGATTTTTCTAAGGGCCGGCTAAACAACTAGCCAAAACAACACCCCTACTTTAAAATTATAGCCCAACTATTAACATATTTAGGAGAATAACCAATTTATCATGACAACATTCCAATATTCCAATAATACCCTTAGGTTAATATTATTAACTATCATAGTAAATAATATCATCCACAAAAAAAAAAAAAAAAAATTAAAATCTAATTAACAATAACAAAAATTACAGTAAATCTTATTTGTCATAACAAGAATAACGGTAAATCTTATTTACCGTAACAAGAACAATAGTAAATCTTATTTACCGTAACAAGAAAACAATAAATCTTATTTACCTTAACAATAACAACAATAAATCTTATTTACCGTAACAAGAACAATAGTAAATCTTATTTAGCGTAACAAGAACAATAGTAAATCTTATTCACCGTAACAAGAACAATAGTAAATCTTATTCACCGTAATAAGAACAATAGTAAATCTTATTTATCGTAACAAGAACAACAGTAAATACGATTAACCATAACATTTTCTAGTTAATCCAACAAGAAAAGTATCAAATATGAGGACTAGTTAATCTAACAATAAATAAGAACAATAATTCTTATTTATCGTAACAAGAACAAAAGTAAATCTTATTAGCCGTAACATGAGCAACAGTAAATCTTATTAACCGTAACAAGAACAACAGTAAATCTTTTAAACCGCAACAAAAAAACAACTGTAACTCTGACAGTTAATCTTATTAACGGTAAAAAAGAAAAGAAAAAAAAACAATAGTAAATATTACAATAATAATAACTAAGAGCTAAACATCAAAACTAATTTTTATGTTCTTGTCTAATTATTTAAATGGTTAATAACATTAACCCAAATTCAATGTACGAATGTATGTATGTAATACATGTGCATTCATACATATTATACACATATGAACAAAATCATGTATATGGCGGAGATTCCAGAAAATGCTTTCTCCGTCAAAGCCTATCCGAGCCCTAATGTTACCTCCGTCGTGCATCACATCAGGGACGAATCTGCCGGCGTCGATATCTTACAAATTAGTGTTTTGTTCGATATTGATTTCGACTTGACGCGCGGCGAAATTGTTGGCGTGGTATTCGGCAGCAAGGGTTCCCGACATAGACAATGAGTTTGAGAGAATAAAGCAGAGGCCGAATCATGGCTTGTGGCGATCTTTGGCAAGTTCAAGAATGCGAATGAAATGTAGAATTCGGATCGTGTTTTCGGCGACGGTGATCGAGATCAGTTGGGAAACGAAAGCGCCGAGACTAGAATCCGATTCTCTGCTTCTTCACGGTGGCCCAACTGTTCTCGCCTTTCAGATCGGAATCACGATCCGAGTCCGGTGAGTCGATTGATCGAGGCGGGGTTTGGTTTTTCTTTTTCCTTCCCATCGAGAGAGACGAGCGAAATCTGTTGCAGAGTTTGAGTAGTGCGGCGATCTCGGACTCCGTGCTGATTGGATTCGCCGTTGAGACCTCGGCGACGATGGAGAGGAGCGCGAAGTAAAGGATCGGGATTTGGCCAGGTTTGGAGAGAGGACAAAAGCGACGTCGCCTTTGGAGAGTCCGAGGGAGGGACAGAGATTGGCGGTGGTTTTACCAACGAAGACGTGAGCCCTTAAATCGGAGGACAACTTCGGGAAGGGTTTAGAAAATGGATTGATTTCCGACGGGGTTTCTGAGCCCTATCTAGATCGCGAGCGATTCGGCTAGGGTTTGACTCAGATTCGGAGCTCTGAGAAGAGGATTCGGCGATTGGTTTCATCGGCGAAGGCGTGGGTCATCGAAGGAACGCTTTGGGGAGAGTTTCATAGCGGCAGAGATCGAGGAAGAGAGGTTCGGAAGTATCAGAGTTGAATTCGAAGGAAAAGGGTATTATTGGGATCTCACATTAACGTTGGCTATTATTTAAGATAACTTGATAGTTTGGCTAAAATTTTAACTTCCACCCTAAAACAAGGCTACTTATTTACAAATCTCTTTTTTTAATTAGGCAGTTTTTTTTTTCAAATTTTGAATCAAATAATGAAACTGAATAGGGAAGTTTTCAAATTTGAAATTTGAAATTTCCTGCATATTTTGAAAGTTTATAGCCCATTTATTGTTATGTATTTGGAAGTTTTCAGCGTTGACTTTAGGTAATTAGTATATATTTTAGTGGCAATTTATATGGATAAAATCTGTAAATATATTCTTTATTTATTGATATTATTTTGTCTTCCATATATTCATAATTTCCAGAATTTTCGTGCCCAAAATATTTCCCGAATTTTTTTTTTTTCAGTTTATTTACACGAATATACTGTAAATATGCTTTGTATTTACAGTGAATATACTGTAAATATGCTTTGTATTTACAATGAATATACTGTAAATATGCTTCGTATTTACACGAATATACTGTAAATATGTTTTCTATTTACACGAACATACTGTAGCTGTAATCCAACAACAACACTGTCACTGTAATCCAACATTTATCCCAAGCCAAGCCAAGCTAAACCGAAGCTTAAATCAAAATGTGAGCAACAAAAAAAAAAAAATTGTTCAACGCGGAGTCGTCCATGATTCCGATCGGGACCTTTGGACGCAGATCGCGGAGAGGAGGACGAAGTGAGAGGCGTCGGAGTTTTTTCTGGCGATGAGGTTGTTCTTCGTTGTAGTTCTGCCTCTTTGCGTGGACGACGGGCGGGCCCGCGCGAAGGTCCAAGCCGGCGTCCATTCTTCTCGTGGAACGTCGAGAAGAGGACGAAGAACGAGACGAGGACGAAAGCGAGGTTTCAGATCACGTCCAGGACCATGATCGGCTGCGAGTACACGCAACTCTCTCCTCCGCCGGAGATTTGTTCTTCTCCGTCGTCTTCGTCATCGTCGTCAGCGAGGATGGCGGCGGCGAGGAGGCGGAGAGAGAAGGAGGAGGGTGTTGATGGAGTGGTGTGGTGGCTTCGGAGGGGAGGGTGGGTGGTGGAGAGAGTGATTGCTGCTTAGGGTTTTTGCATTTTTTTTTTCCTTTTGGATTGTGTTTCGCTCGGTTACTTGTGGTGGTTTTAATTTGGTTTAAATGAATATCCCTCGAAATCTGCTCGAGTAGTTAATGCCGAAATCTGATTTATTTTTTTAATTAAATGAATATATTTCTTGGGCGGGAAACTGCTGGACATATGCGTCATTTCGTCTGCTGTAAATAAATGACACTGGCTATTTACAGCATATTAACGAAAGGTGGGCTAAAAAAAATTGCTTATTATTTTACTAACATTCACTTTTGATCGTTTCTGAACATGGTTATTTGGATGAATAATTTGTTCTTTATTTACCTTTACATAGAATCGAATTAATCTCTTTTTTTGGGATGTGGCTAATGACTACCATCTTATTCTTTTTTTGGATTATTTTAATTCACATAAACATATAATTAAATAAGTGATCGAAACATCATTTTAAAATCTTTCAATGATTTTAATGGTTTATAAAAAAAAATTCTTTCGAAGAAGGCACAATCTCTTTCGAGTCATTATGGAGAAATTACAAAAATAATACTGTTTTAAGTGTAACATTTTTAAAATAGCCGTTATTTCAAATGCTTTAAAAAATAGTTGTTCCCTTCTAAATTAAATTGTAAATAATAAATAAAGTTAAATAGAGTTCAAAACAGTAAATGAGTTTTTTTTTTAAATTGTAAACATCAAGAAAAATAAAGAAAATAGACGGTTTCCAAATTAAAAAAAAAAACTATTTTCGTAGTAAAAGCCTTAATAATGCTATTTTCATGATAAAGGACAAAAACTAGCAACTAGATTCACAATTATTATTTTGTTTAAAATGACCCATACTTATTGGGGTTTGGACACCTATACGAGAAAATAGTGACAAATTATACAGATCTACGGGTGTTCAGTTACAAACATTTGATTAATAGTGACAAAATTGACGCTATTAGTAACATGTTTGTAACTAAATACTTTTAAATCCGTCTAATTTGAGAAAAAGTAATATATGGAATAACCAACTTATTTACTCCTATCTATGTATAATTCTCATACTTATTTTGGGCCATTTTAGCCCATTAATTGTATGACAAAACAAATAACATCATTCATACATTTAGAAATTATATAGTGATTCTTTGAATTCATGGCAAGAACAATGTCTAGAAAATAGTGTTTTTCAAGTTATAATCAATTTTTTTTCTTAATGGTTACAAAAACAAGTTTAAAATTGTTTATTATCTATAATTAACTTTGTTTACAGTTTCATTATATGGAAATATAATCTCAAATAACTTTTAACAGTTAGAAAAAAATATATTTTGGGAAGGGTTAGACATCCGATATTTTGAAAACGTTGAAGTTTACAAATAGTATTCTTGTAATTTCTCTTGATAAATAATGAGAAATTAGTGGGCAGACTGATCTTTATAGTATTTTAAACTATTGAGATTATTTTTTTCTTATGTTTACAATATTTTATCACTTCTTTTTATTGTTATCTATACTTTAATCAGAATTACATTTATTGTTACCAATATTTTTTATAGTTCTTGGAAGTCGGTAGTCTTGGAATGAGCATATAAAATTGATTGATTCTTGTTATTCCGTCGTTTCCGGTTCGGTAAAAATGATGATAAAAACGACGTTAAAAAAGACCAATGACAAAAGCCCAAGAAGAAGGGCTCGTCTCCTTGTCTTCTAGCCTTATGGTGTCCTTGCCATTGTACCCTTAGGACAAAAGCACAAGATGAGAAGCTCTTCTCGTCTCCTCATCTTCTCGTCCTCTAGCGGACAAAGGCATTTCTCGCCTTCTTTGTCTTCTCTTCATCTCGCCCCCAGGCCAAGACCTAAGACTAGAAGGCACTTTTCGCCCTTTCGTCCTCTTGTCATCTCGCTCATGGCCAAGACCCAAGACCAGAAAGCCCTTCTCGCATTCTCGTCTTCTTGTCATCTCGCCTCTTGGTTAGGACCCAAGACCAAATCGAATGCCCTTCTCACCCTCTCATCACCTCGTCATCTCCCCTCCTGGCCAAGGCTCGTTTCAAGTAGGCCCAAAGACTCAATCTGATCGGGCACATCCTCCCACCTCATGCACAAACAACAAGTGTCTATAAATAGGACATAAAACACCACTTTGAGGTAACTCTCTCTCAACTAAGGAAAAACTATGTCAAATTCTCTACTCAACTAATTTCAAGAATACCAATAAAAGGCGCCTCACCTCTCAGTTATTTCTACATTATTTCGTGGATTCCTTTTAGCATATCAATGCCCAAAATATACGCAACATCTATTTTTCTGATTTTGTGAACTTTAAAATCGTAGTTCACATTTATATGTATCTACCGATATTTACAGAATATTTACAATTATTGACACATATTAACTGATACTAACACATTTATTCTACGTTTTTATATGAATATTTTTGTGAGTCATTCATTTAAATTTGAATTGTGTTATGTGTTTAAATTTAGAAATTAATTATTTCGTTGACTTAATCGTGTTAAGAGAGGCGATTTATCAAATTCATTTAAATAGCCAACGTTTGGGCGGGAATGATATGTATGAGTTATCTTGTAAAACTTCGCTTGTAAATAAAATGCAATGACTATTTACCTAAGATTTACCAAACGTTGACTATTTAGCAATATATCAAACATTTAAGTCGGCTATTTTTTAATTAATTTTTTTAATATATTTTATAGATGTGTTATTTTTATTTTCTTAATTATTCTTAATATGATCTGCTTATTCATTAAATCTCCACCTCGCTTATATATGTGTGTGTATATCTGCCAGCCAAGCATTTGACTTTCAACATATGTAGATTGTAGAGTTGTAAACGCAATTTAAAAATCAATCTTGATGAATCTTCTTAAGCTTTCACTATTGACGAAGCACATATGTAGTTGTTTACGAAGCTTCTAACTAATTCGGCTGCATGTACCACGCTTTGCTCGACCTCTCTCAGACTCACACACAAAAATTGTCTTATTGATAAGTAATATCACGATGTTTCAAAAGATAAATAATGAAATAATATCAAAATGAATGTTAGAACTTAGAATCTAAATACCTGGATAACAACTCAGTCAAGCGAAAAATAAATATTCAACATAGAAAGAAAAAAAAATTAAGGTATCACAACTATCTCAATATCACCAACCACTAGTCAAGTTTAAGATTATACTTCCATAAAAACAAATGTTTAAGATAATATTAGTTTTCCCTTACATTACATATAATTATCATACTTAAATTATACTTGTATATATATAATTGACAAGAATGTGCACATCAAGTACTAGTAGACGTATGAAAGTTAACTATAAAGTCAACGACCACCTTATACGGGTCAAACACGTTTTGTGCCCCCAATATTACAAAACTAAAAAGTAAACTCTTTCTAAAAAAATGTAGGCGGGTTGAAACTTGAAAGCTGGACAAGATTAGAATAAAACAATAATAACAACTTGCTTCAAGTTAATCGACGTGCCTTCCTAAATGGTTATAAAAAGGAATACATTACTAAACCTTGACGGTTGTGATCAAGTATTTCAGCTAATTAATTCACATTATCTGTACTGAAATCCCTGAGTCTATCCAAGGATATGCAAACGATGGCCAAATCAACAGCCTCAAAAATGGCCAGCCTTGTACTAAGAGTCATTACCCTAATTCTCCTTCTGATTGCCCTCATCATCACTTGCACCAATACGGAAATTGACAGCGCGAACTTAGTAAAACTTCGATTTTACGATGTTAAAGCTTACCGGTATAGTTTAGCTTCTCTTGTTCTATCTTCGTTTTTTTTTTTTTACTAAATTTATAACGTGAATTTCACTATGTATGTGCGTTCAAACTCATCACCCATGCATTTAAAGCGGTATTTGATTTGTAATGACTACATGCTCATATTATTCAAAAAACGAAAGTAAATACAATATTAATTAACATATTATATGGAATACAGGTACATGCTTTCAGCGAATGTAATAGGCCTTGTGTACGCAATAGTACAACTTGCATTTACAATCTACAGCGTTATTAGCAGCTACGCCGAAGGCAATCTTCTATTTAACTTCTATGGTGACAAGGTACATCTCTACATTTATACTACATAGCTTTCATTAGTGGAAAAATTATAAAAAAAATACCCATTTAAACTCACCAATTCGACAAAATTTTAAGTTTTCAGCAAATTATTAGCCAAAGTTACGGAGTCATTTTTTTTTTAAATGCCATTAAAATGTTGACGTATTTATCACTTTAAAAAAAATTTAATCAGATTATCAAAAAGCCTGTTGAAACTTTTGTAAATTTTTATAACTTTTAGCTAGTTTATAAATTTAGTCAAACATGGGTTATTTTGCAAATGTATTGGAAATTTAGCTATAATTAAGTTTATAACCTTAATTTTTCAATATTGTTTTTAAGTATAAATTGTGCATGAGCTTATAACTTGAAATCAAGGATCCTTTTTCCTTTATTGTAATTAAATTCAATTTTTTTTACTATGTTTATTTTCTCGGAGCGAAAAATTCCTCAAAGAAAAAAAAATCATGTGATGTGATAATTAAGTATATCATGAATCTCATTTTTTTTTTCTCGGCCTTGGAAATTATGCTCGGTGTCTTGACTCCCATGGATTACAATTAATATTTCACAGGTAATCTCGTACCTACTGGCCACGGGCGCTACAGCAGGTTTTGCAGTGACACCCGACTTGGAAGATTTTTTGGCGGCTTTTAATTTTGAGGAGTTTTACTCGAAAGGCTATGCGTCGGCGAGCATGCTTCTTTTGGCCTTTCTCTGCTCGGCTGCCTTGTCTGTGCTCTCTTCCTTTGCCCTTTCAAAGACCCCTTCCACTTCTACTACGCCGCCGCCTGCTACGGTTTAATTACTAGTTTTTGGGTGCCCTATTATTACCATTAAACTTCTTATTATATTTCATTCTCTTCTTTGTACTTGAATTTTATTATCATTTTGCATATTTAATTAGCATCTCTATTAACTTAAGCCCATCTTATTTCTGAAAAACTGCATGTCTCGAAGCTATACTGATTTTTAAAAACTAAAACAAAAAATTGTGAACAATGATAAATCACTATTGGAAGGTAAATATTTGATTTATGTCACATTAGCAAGATCATATGGATGACCAAGCACATAGGTCTATTGTTTTTTTTCTCAAAGTCTCCTCGAGTGTCCTGGTTTGAGATGGCTCACAAAAATAAGCCAACCAGGTTTTTACACTGGATTGATAATGACGTGCATAGACCATGACTACAATACAAATTATTAGACAAATTGAGGTCCAAATAAGTTAACCGTTGAGATTAGACCTCAACCAAAGGTGGCCATCCATCTTGACAATTGTTCGATCTGATGTTACAAACGATATGATTCACACCATCATTTGATTTAATAGGAGCATGACAAGGATATCTATATTTGTGGAATTTTTGACAGATCCGTTTTCCCTTTGGACAATAAATGATAGCTAATGAACCTATCATAGACGAAGATGCATGTCTAGGAATAATATAACTAAATCGATTAATATCGAAGAGACTACGGTGGTATTCATAATACCAAACACTAGAGGGTTACGAGGATAATCTAGTAATAAAATAGATACATATTTAATACTCTAATATGCCAATTGATTAAGATGTATCTCGGTTAGTATATACCATCTTGATTAACAAATGGCACTGCAACAAAATGAGGTTTTAGCCATGATCACTAGTAACCGCGACAAATGATTATACAACCACGAGAGTCGCGACTGTTTCCAATTTTAATATTTCATTTGCGCGCGCAGCCCTTTTTTACTGCTTATTACTCGGGAGTATAAAAGGTTGTTAGCAATCTCAGTGATCTTATTTCAAACTGCTATCCCAGACGCTCGCCTTTTGATTCATCCAGATG
The DNA here is from genome assembly GCF_054948205.1 of Urtica dioica subsp. dioica. Lineage (NCBI taxonomy): Eukaryota > Viridiplantae > Streptophyta > Magnoliopsida > Rosales > Urticaceae > Urtica > Urtica dioica. Next base: position 12,670,322 of record NC_142767.1, on the reverse strand, counting down.
GCATGGTTCAATGCCGAGACCGGCAACACTCGGACGTCTGTTAGCCAAACGTCTCGGCGATCTCCTCTTGCTCACAGGGCTCCGCCTTCGGTTTTACGTTCATAATCTGAGGGAGCGCATCCACGACACGAATGGGAGCCAGAAAAAGGACAGATCGATCAAGACCGAAAACTCAGTACGTAGCGTGTTATATGTTGTATGTACTTTTATATTATTATAGTATGAATGAAATATATACTATTCTCATTTGAATTTATTATTTAACAAAAAACAAATATAACCGTGACTAATCACGATTATATCTATGCCCTCCATACGGCGGGAAGATCTCTCGCGGGATATCATGTAGCCGCGACTGATCGCAGCTCTTTCCTTAACGTCGACGAGGTTACATCCCCAAAATTTATATCACGGCTAAAGATGTTTTAATCGCGACATTTTGGGCTATATAAAGTCGCGACAAATGTTGTGGATGTACGAATCAGTTGTTGTATTGTGGGGCAAAAGTAATATAATTGGGATAAACTAAAATGTACATATGAAAAACAAGAGCTTGTCGTGTTTTTGCTTGTCGCGTGATGTAATATAGTTGGAGAATAGGATCAGCCACAAGTGTTTTTGCTTGTCGCGTGATGTCTAGTCTTTTGGGTAAGGAGCAACGAAACCTGAAAATAGTATCTTGGGTTCCACTACTACAATTTAGGGCTTCTACAACGGTACAAAACCGTTGTGTTTCTACAACAGTTTTGTACCGTTGTAGAAGTCTCTGTTGTAGAAGGATCGGATCCTACAACAGTGCGTTTACCGTTGTAGAAGAAACTACAACGAATAACATACCGTTGTAGAAGTGTCGCAGAAAATGAAAAACTCGCGGCGAGATCTCCTACAACGGTACAAATTGCCGTTGTAGGAGATCTTGCCGCGGTGGGAAGTAGACATCGCCGTGGCGAGATGTCAGACATAGAAACTGGAAAACCTCGCCATGGCCGGAAGTCTACGGCGCTGCGGCGAGATCTTCCAGTACGTACGCAGAAATCTTGTCGCAACGAGGTTTTTTTTTTTCTACGGCGATATGTAATTTTTGTTGTTCAATGCGTTCTTTTTGAGTTTTTACACTTCTTATTACCTATAAATGAACTACATATCCAAAAGCAAATATCCACAATTTCAAAACACCTTGAGCAAATATTATATCCAGTTTCAAAACATTCAAACATCCAAAATCAAATGCATCCAAAATTCACAAAAACCCAACTAATCTTCGCATTCCATAAATGTTTGTACGTAAGTTACCCACTCTTCTCTTACTCTCTCTAAGTTATCCGGTGTATATGTTTTTTTAATGTTACCTAAGATTTACCAAACGTTGACTATTTAGCAATATTAAACGTTTAAGTTGGCTATTTTCCTAATTTTCTGTTTCTTAATTTGTAATTTCGATATACCAATTCCAATAATATCACGCATATAAGCTAAGACATAATACTCGCATTCCGTGTCTCTGATTTGACTAAGAGCCGAGGAACATTTGATTATAGGTTGATTGGCCGTTACTTCGGGCATCTTGGTGCTCAATCTTGAAATCTGCAAAAACTTTATCACTCAAAACTTAAGGAAAAAAAACATTAAAAAACAAACATTACAATGAAAATAAAAATACTTTAAAAAATAAAACATTATATTTTTTAACAAAATCCAAAATCCAAACATTACAATAAAAATACTACATGATCGTTTTGTTCGATCAATTTTTCACCTAATTGAACAAAATAAAAAACATCTCCAATCTCAATATCTTCTTTAAAATAAAAAAAAACCCTATAATTTGAGTATATATCACACTAATTTCTACCATATACGTAGATTTCGATTATATTTCATAGAAATTTCACCCGAAAACAATCTCAATTCAAAACAATAACTATTTTTTTTTACGAAAACTCTATTCAAATCTCAAATTCGACACAATGTCATCCTAATTTAAAGACAATCTCACATTTTATCTCAATTCCAACTCAATATACACATAGTATCTCAAACTCCAACTCAATTTCAACCTCAGATTGAAAACAATGTCAAATCTTAACTCAATTCAATCACAATTCCAAACAAAAAATTTATTTTCAACCTAAATTCTACACAAAATACATATAAAACATTTTGCACATAGAAATTAAACTTACAAAACCCTAATTTCGTGTATTAATATATCTAATTTCAAAAAATCCTAAATTAGTTTATGAATCAAATTTTTTACAATCAAAACATAAAAATTAGGAAAACACCGTGAAAACCAATAACATAACTATAGTAAACACATACCTTGATGAAAGAAAACCGTGGGAGAGATAGCAAGAGAGGCGACTGAGAGATGGAAGGGAGAGGCGAGGCTGAGAGGGAGAAGGGACACGCGAAAGAAAGAGGAAGGAACGGCAAGGTGGTTCGCGGCGGCGAGAAATCTCCAGGCGCGAGAAGTCGGCGAGATATCTCCACGCAACGAGATTGCACAGAGAGAGTAAAAAAAAACAGAGAAAAGCTCGGGGGCAGAGTGAAAATGTAAAAAAGCTTTTATTCTGAAACCCTAAAATTTTATCGTGACCTCGCCGTGGCGAGGAAATAAGGTCTCCGAGGCGAGATTTTTCCAATATTTCCTACAACGAGACAGAATAGCGTCGTAGAACTATCTCGCTGCGGCGAAGTATGTTTTTCGCCGCGGCGAGAATTGAAAATACTGCATAGTCCTACAACAGTACAAATCTCGCCGCAACGAGAGCACAACGTGACCGCTGCGAGATCCTACAACGATACAGTATACCGTTGTAGAATGTTCATCATGCTTGGTTTTTTACAACGATACAACTGTACCATTGTAGGATCTTGTCTACGTGTAAAATGGTACAGTGTACCGTTGTACATGCTCCGTTGTATAATCTCATATTTGTACTAGTATTCCATCTACAAACCAATTGGCAATGAGAGGAGTAACTCATGAACTTTATAAGCACTTGTTAGTTCTCATTCATTTTCAATGTGGGATTCCTAACACGTCCCCTCAACATGGCGGCTCTTTGCGTTCGCTCATCTTAGGCCGAATTCCACTGATTGTACCGGATACTCGTTTGGGTTTAATAGGTTCGAGTCCTCTTCAAGGCATTGAAAATGCTAATTGAATTGAAATAAGTCGGCACCATGTGAAAGTATCATAGGGTTACATCTCAAAAGCAATTAGCAATGAGAAGAGTAACCCATGATCTTTATAAGCACTTGTTAGTTTTCATTCATTTTCAATGTGAGATTCTTAACATCACTACTACAAAATACCTATTAGAAGTCGCTATATTTGCGTCGGGTACATTTTTGAGCGACGCATAACATAATTTTTTGGAGCTCGATTGACGTGGAAATGATTAAAATTAAGCCATTTTAGTTTGATTGGGCCACGTGGCCTGGCGTCGCTCAAAAAACGAGCGACGCCCCCCTTTTAAAAAAAAAATTGCATAAGTACATTTCGCACACAGTTATTTCTCACTTCTTCTTCCTCATTCGACATTTTCTCTCCAAAACCCCCCAAATACCTCCATTGAAACCCACCTCCACCACCATTACACATCTCCACCGACCACCTCCACCACCATTACACATTTCTAGCACTCTACTCCGGCCGGCGTCGTGATTTTGGTGAACGTTTTCGGTCGTGACGCACGGGTAAGAGGTTAGTTTTAGGGTTTTTTTTAGGTTTTTTTAGTTTTTTTTTATTTCATGATATTAAGATTCTTAGGTTATTTTTTATTGATTTCGGTGTGAAGGATGTGCATTTGTTGTTATTTACCGCCGTCCCCGCGCCCATAGTCGCCGCCGGTCCCTCCGCCCCTCTTTCGTCCGGTCGCCGTCGTCGGGTCGAGCTTAGGTAGAGTTTTTTTTTTTTTTTTAATAAACATTTTATTAAATTTGTTTTACATATTTTCAGCCTCTCATTAGTTTGTGGACGCCTTTAATCCGGTTTTCACTCGCCGTCGCCGCCGCCGCCCGTATTAGCATCCAAGTAAGTTTATTATTTTATTTTATAAAATGTCAATTTTTTTTTTGTACATATTATATTGGGCGTCGCTTGAAAATTGTGTGTCACTAGATAATATAAAATGATTATTTTTTGTGATTTTGATATATGTATCGATATGTTATGTTTACTAGTAGTTTATAAACTTTAGACGTCGCTTTTTCTTTGTTGGACATGAATTGTGTGTGAATTGTGTGCGAATTTTGTTGTTTTGTAATGATTAAAATAAGTTATGTTTCCTAGTAGGTTAGACTTTAGATGTCGCTTTTTTTTTGCACGTGAATTGTGTGTGATTTTGTTGTGTTGAGATGATCATATATGTTATGTAGTTTAGATGCCTTTTTTTTAATTGGGTTTAATTTTTGTGTATAGCTTTATTATGGATAAGTTATGGATGTCGGCTCGTAGAGATTCAAACCAATATGTGGATGGTGTGAGAAAGTTCTTGGACCATTGTCTTAGTGTATGTGAAAACATAGAGACAATTCCATGTCCGTGTGTCAAATGTGGGAATTTAAGCTTTAGTAACATTACTACCCTAAAAGAACATTTGATATGTAAGGGTATCGATCAAAGCTATAAGATATGGATACACCATGGGGAAAATTATGTGGCAGAACATAATGTTGTCGTTCAAGATAATTATGATGAAGAAGACGTTGATGCCCCTTACATTGCTGAGATGGTTAATGATTTGCAAGATGAACTTCAAGACAATCCCGACGAGCTTTATTCTCTTTTAAGTGACGCCGAAACTCCTCTATATCCTGGTTGTGTCAAGTTCACCAAACTTTCAACCTTAATAAGGTTATTCAACTTAAAAGCCAAATACGGATCGAGCGATGTTATGTTCTCAGAACTTCTTGGCTTGCTAAGAGATATATTGCCAGGAAATAATCAGATACCCTCGTCTGTATATGTGGAAAAAAAACTCTAGCGGCTATTGGTTTGGGATATAAGAAAATTCATGCATGTCCAAATGATTGCATCCTTTACCGTAATGAGTATGAAACTCTTGAGCAGTGTCCCATGTGTGAAGCTTCTAGGTGGAAGCAGAAAAAGGATACAGAAAAGCAATCTAAAATCCCTGTAAAACTATTGTGGCACCTACCAATCATTCCGCATTTTCGTCGATTATTACGAAATCCTAAGCACGCTCAAAGTTTGACTTGGCATGCTAACCAAAGGATCGATGATGGAAAGCTTCGACACCCCGCAGATTCGCCTGCCTGGAAACATGTTGACTCAAAGTGGCCGACGTTCGACAAAGAGTCTAGAAATCTTCATCTCGCTCTCTCATCCGATGGTATTAATCCACATAGTCTACAAAGCAGTAGATACAGTTGTTGGCCCGTGGTTCTTGTGACGTATAATCTCCCGCCTTGGTTGTGCATGAAACGCAAATTCATGATGTTATCTCTACTTATCTCTGGTCCCAAACAACCAGGTAATGACATTGATGTGTATTTGGCTCCATTGATAGACGAACTGAAGTTGTTGTGGGAAAATGGTGTCCAAGCTTTTGATGGACATCTTAAAGAGGAATTCACACTTCGGGCTGTTCTGTTATGGACCATAAATGATTTCCCGGCTTATGGAAATTTATCTGGTTATTCTGTCAAAGGCTTTAAGGGATGTCCGATTTGTGCAGACGATACTGAAGGTGAATACCTGAAATATGGGCAAAAAGTTGTGTATATGAATCATAGACGCTTTTTACCATTAAATCATCGTTTTCGCAGATGTCAAGCGGCGTTTAATGGAAAAAAAGAGTTTCGTACAGTTAAAAAGCCATTGTCAGGAGTTGAAACCTTTAATATGTTGTCGAAGATGAAACTTAGGCCTCTGGGAAAAATTGTGAAAAAGCCGAAGAGTGATACGTCTGTAAAGAGGAAAAGAGGGGAGAAAGTAGTCTACGACGAAGGAAGTTGGAAGAAGAAATCGATATTCTTCGAGTTAGAGTATTGGAAGCATCTACTTGTGCGTCATAATCTTGATGTCATGCATATTGAAAAGAATGTGTGCGATAGTGTCATTTCTACACTGCTTAACATTCCGGGAAAAACAAAAGATGGTATATCGTCACGGCGAGACTTGGTTCATATGGGAATTAGAACTGAATTAGCTCCGAATGAGAATGGAAATCGTACATATCTACCACCATGTTCTTTTACTCTAACGAGAGAGGAGAAAAAGAAGTTTTGTCAAACATTGTTTGATATTAAGGTGCCCGAGGGATATGCAGCTAACATCCGAAGTTATGTTTCTTTGGAGGAGTTGAAAGTCTTTGGACTCAAGTCTCATGATTATCATGTTTTGATGCAACATCTTTTGCCCGTGGCCATTGAGTCGATGCTCCCAGACGGATTGAGAGATGCCGTTATACGACTCTGTGCATTTTTTAACATTCTTTGTTCCAAGGTTGTTGATACATCGATACTTGACAAGCTTCAATCTGACATTGTGACCACGTTGTGTAAATTGGAGCAATATTTTCCGCCATCATTCTTCGACGTAATGATTCATCTTACAGTGCATTTGGTGAAAGAACTGCAATTGTGCGGACTTGTGTATCTTCGATGGATGTATCCTTTTGAGAGATTCATGCAAGTGTTAAAAGGATATGTAAGAAATCGAAATCGGCCTGAAGGATGTATCGTTGAAGGGTACTTGGCTGAAGAATCTGTGGAATGTTGTTCTGAATACTTGCACGATTTGGAAGCTGTTGGACTTCGCACTGATGTTGTTCGAGATAGTGTTACAAGTAAAGGCTTAAACAATGGGGTTGTTTGTTCGGTTTCCTATACACAGCTTTTGCAAGCGCATCATATGATCTTAGAGAACTCCGATTTAGTTCAGCCATTTATCGAGTAAGTTATCATACTTTATATTTTCCTATATTTTTAGTCTTCTATATATAATTGTTTATAAGTTAAGAATTTTTTTTATTTAGGAGGCATTGGATACTTTTGGTCATGGACGGAGATGGTCATGTGTACCATTTTGATCCTCTTCATCATGCTATTCCGAGTGATCTCAAATCCGTCCTCTCAACGTAAGTAGTAACTTTTTTATCGTATATGACATTTTTCAACTACAATTCTATTGTGCATTTAGACTTATTAGAATTATCTTATGTAGAGCGTTTGGAAGATATTTTAACGTGCCGTTGAAGGTCGCTTGGCATAAGGAAAAGGTACTATAAAACATACATAATTTTAATATAAACATGTTCATAAAAATGATGTATTTTACCATAGGGCCCGAAACAACCTTCAAGTACGGAGTGCGGATATTTTGTCTTACTAATGATGAGAGATTTTTTTAGAGGGAGATCATTCCGTGATACCCTCGCACATGTAAGTATCTAATTAATAGAGTTTCTTAATATGTTATGTATGTTTATTCATATGCTTATTTATTTTGATTTCAGTTGAGATCGTTGCAAACTTACAGTGATACCGACATGGACGAACTTCGACAAGATTATGCTAGAATTATTGTGGATGGTATGTTGATGTCTTTATATTGAACTATGATGCGTTAAGTTACTAGAATTAGTCTAAATGTCTTTATATTGATCTAGAATTATTGTGAAAATGGTATTAACTGTTATTTTGTTATGTTAAAAAACTTGATTATGAAATTTAGCAAGAGAAATTTGAGCTGCTATATGTTTTTCTGCTTGGTTTGAGTATTGTTTCGTATGTTTTGTTGCAGGAAAATTGGGTAAATGTAGTTTTTAAATATTAAAAAAAAAAAAAAAATTCTGGACCTGGCGTCGCTCAATTTCTGAGCGACTCCAGGCTGGAGTCGCTCAATTATTGAGCGACGCCAGCTTGGAGTCGCTCAAAAATTGAGTGACGCCAGGTTATTAAGCGACACAGAAAAAAAGAGCGACGCCCAATTAAAAAAACCCGTCAATCCAACGTGGCGCTTACGTGGAGCGTCGCTCGATCATAAGCGACGCCAAACTTTTGGGCGTCACTAACATATGCGTCGCTCAAAAAGCGACGCCCAAAATATAGCGCGTCGCTTTTTGAGCGACTCTAAAAGGGTATTTTGTAGTAGTGCATTGTGCTTCTGTTTCAACAAAGACGATTTTCTTTAGGGAAAAATTTAAGGGAATCTGAAAAATAATTTATTTTGCTGATATGATTTCTCAATTAGATGTTGTAAAAAAAAAGTAGCTTAAAAATCGTAGATCCAATATATTCTTGAGGAATATGAACTCTGCATTTAAACCCTTTATTGGATAGTATAGTTTCCTAAGTTCGTGCTTTGGACTAAAAAAAACATTAAGAATAGACGTGCGCAGTTACCTTAGAAAATAAATGAAAGATATCATCAGATTTTTAATGAGTTAATAAGGTATTATCACTCCTTTATGTTACAACAAATGTAATAAATAAAATTTTAAAATATAATTGTGTGACTCATGTGATTTTATTTGTTAGTGAAAAGTTTGTTTGTGTGTAGTTTATAAATATGTTTTTTTAGAAGTGCGTGTAGTTTATAAAATATGTTGGACTAGCGATAAACTACGACTACGGAATGAGACATTTAAATTTGAGTAATTTAGGCTGTGTATTTGAAATATCGCTCAATAATTGACTAAATTTTGACACACGTCTCATGAATGAGTTTGTACATTCAAGATTCAAGAACTATTAGCGCATTGTACGTAGAGGAACTCCGAAGGTGTCAAATTTTGGCACATTTTTCATCTATATTATTTTTAACAACTAAAAAAAAAAATACTCCAACGTGAATAGCACTCATCATCATCATTATTATTATTATTATTATTATTATTATTATTATTATTATTATTATTATTATTATTATTATTATTATTATTATTGCTGCATCAAAAAAATTCAATTCATAATAAAGTGCTACTATTGAGCAAAATACAACAATGTAGGACTAAATCTACTTAAGATTTTTTAAAGCATCTTCCTGTCTCTCAAAAGGAGATAAATCCTACATAATCAAAGATTAAAGATGTCACTCACCCGAGCAACACTCATCCATATAGAATACCTTCCAACCTCCCACTGAAAGACCACATCCTCAAACCCGACACCCACTGATTAAGCGATCCTTAGTGGCGGGAGCTCGAAGGAATGAGGTCGGCGACCAAGCCAACATCTTCTCTTCGACTAAAGCTCGCATGAAGTTGCAGTTGAACCTCAATAGAAAAGTGCACGATAGAAAGAAAAAAAGATACGGCTTACTAGCTAAAACCAAAATACATAAATCTGAACTAAAACAACGCTTAAGAGCTTCTAAGGAACACACCATAATTTAAAAAAACGAGTAAAAAGACTACAACTTCTATGACCCCTTCAACCAACAACCCTACTTCGACGCTATCCCCCACTTCTCCCGCTAATCCAATCAAAACCAAAAAATACAGCTTTGGGAGACAGAATAATGGGGAGAATATGGCCGTCGCAAATCTACAAAGAGGTGGAGCATCTGAGACCAACACCATCGGCTGCGAGATATTGAATCTGAGGTTGACGAGGCCACGGCATCATCCGGTGAAAGAAGACTTCATCAACGCACAATACCCGGAGCCATCTCCAGTCGCCAACAGGGACGTCAAGTAAACCTCTCCGCGCCGACCTAAAAGAGATGAAAGAACAACCAAGAGTCGGGATACTACCCCGTAGCACCAGACCGCCAGAGCTCATCCAAAAGAAAATCTCTAGTAGAAACTCCGGCGAAGAACGGGTGGGTAAGGGGCCAAAGTATTTAGGGAAATAGGAAATAAGAAACAGAGAAAACAATAAAAAGGACCTTCCTCAGGCCACTCCTCGCCGCCGGTGAGAATCAGGGCGTTTGGAGCCTGGGAGAGGGAGGCTGGTAGATCTGGGTTTTAAAATCCTAGATATAACACTAAACGGAAGAAGAAATGGCTTTTAGAGTAATGGTTAAAATCTCGGGCGAGATGGGGGTATCTCATGCGAGATCTCGCAAAAATGAAAGCTGCGAGAAGGGTATGAGTTTATCTTGCGAGTTGTTGCATTTCTCACGAAATCTCGCGCTATTTCTCGCATCTCTCTCAATCTCGCGAGATATCTTCATTTTTTGTCCGTCATATGTTCATTTTTGCTCAAATCTCGCCGTTTTTCGCCATTTTCTGCGGGATAAGTGTTCGGGTGTTATTTTAATGTTTTTTAGTTTATTTTTTAATGGATTATTCGCCCGATTTAGACTTTAGATGGTGATTTTTGAATGGTTTTTAATGAAATTATGATGTACGAAGAAGAAGACATATATTTTGATCTTTGAGTATTTGTTCACTTGATTTTATATGGATTTTTTATAATCCGAATTTAGGTAGTTATTTGAATAATTACATGATATTGTTAATGTTGATTTTGTTTTAAAATGAGTTTATTATCCGAATTTAATTATTTATTTTGTTGATTTAGATGTAATTTGTAATTAATTTGATCTAAATGTGTATTGATTTGTAGTCTATTAGAATTCTATGTGTGAAATGTTGAAAATTTTATTTTAAAATTTAATTTCTTGTGTATCCTAAATTTAAATAAAATTTAATTAAAAAATTGTTGAAATACCCCGCGGAATACTTTTTTTTAGACGGTATATCCCGCGGAATGTAGTTTACCACATGGTACGAGATACCCCGAACGTTCATCAAATAACACGGTACGAGAAGAGATAACCCCAAAATTAAAAGTGCGGTACGACCGTGAGATGCGAGATGTTAATCCTTGTTTTAGAGTGAGACAGAGTTATTAAGTCAACAGATACCTGAATAACACTCATAGTTGCTTAAAGTGGATCATACTTTATAACTTTTTTGAGTTTGTGGTATATTTTATTATTTTATTGAATTTTTTAATGTGAGCATTGTTGCATAACATCGGTGTCCAACATATTGGTTGGCCTCAATTGCTTGTAATGGTACGAGCGACTAACTATAGTTGGAGAGGAAATAAAACGAGATATAATTTCTCTCTCATACCCCTGTTTCTCCAAAAAAACGCAGAAACCTTTTTCCTTTTTTTTCTTCGCCGTTCCCCTCCTTGGAGGACGCCGGCGCTTTGGTCGGCTCCGACTTGGGGGGAGGCTGCTCTGTCTTCTCTTTAACCTAGGAAAAAGCTTTTACCCATCCCGCCTCTATGGGTCTCCTTCGCTGTCCCCGAGCCTCGCCGGACGCTCTTGTCCTCCCCGGAGTTTCCTGCAACAGCCGTGCTCTTCTCCTGTTGGAAATTAAGTAAATAAAGAGTATTTATTTACATGTGTATGGCTGATTTGTGGCAACAAATTGAGTGGGGTCCACTCATCAGAATTGAATAATTCCAAGTGATACGGATTCCTCATAACGAGGGGTTTAAAATTGAATTTTTGTTTGCCAAAATTGGACCTAGGATGAATGAGAAATTGATGCTCAAAGTAGGCTAAAGAAACACATTTATGTTGTGTTGTGGAAGTGGAATACCAAGAGTCCCACATTGGTTGGGGACGTGTGTTGTGGTAGTGTTTAAATACTATCCTCTTTAATTAGTGGATATCCAAGTGCGAGAAAGGAGAGTGTGTGTGGGTTAACCCTTAACCCCTCACGCGCACGAACACACACATGTTTTTTTATGTGAGTGTGTGTGGGCTTTTCCTTTGGGCATGATGAAGACATTTTTAGTTTAGATTCAAGTTTTAACTTCTTAGCTATAAATTATGTTTTTTTTATGTCTATGTCAATTTATTTTGCATATGTTTTTTAGGTGGGTGGATTAAACTATGATTTTCAGTTTTAGATCTAGTTTATTGTCTTGCCTTCTTTTCTAGTCAACTGAATCCCTCTTTTTTTATTGCGAGTTTTTCCATCGAAGTTCATCTGCAACTTCAGGCGCGCGGAAAAGGAAGGGTGGATGTCGGGTTGGTCGCCAACCTCATGCTTGCGAGCTCTCGCTACGAAGGTTCGCTTAATTTGCGGGAGTGGGGTTTGAGGAGGTGGTCCTCCAGTGGGAGGATGGAAGGTCTTTGGTTGGGTGTTGCTCGGGTGAGCGGCATCCTTAACCTTGGCTACGTAGGAGTTTATCTCCGTCTGAGAGACCGGGAAATGCTTCGGCAAATCCCAAGAGACAGGGAAATGCTTCGGCAAATCCTAAACAGGCCGTGTCCTGTTTGGTTGTCTCGGGTATGGTCGTCTCGTTGGTTCTTAGGCGACACCTTCGGTTTGAATAGTCGGTTTACTATCTGTGTTTCTCTGCTTTGTAATTTGCTCATCAGTAGCATTTTATTTTGAATGGATTTCTTTGATGCAAAAAAAAAAACCAGAGTTGGAGAGGCTCATACGTAGTGCCATATTAATTCATCATATGAACATGATACAAATTAAATATTTGGATTGGTTAATTTTCGTATGTGCTTCCTCTTTTCTCTCTTTCATGCTCTCCTCTCTGATCTATTTCTTTGTCGAATAAGGAGGTCTTAGAAGAACTACTTAATTATCGTTGGTCCACCTCTTATTGATGGATTTTTTTTTCTTTTTTCCTTCAAATAATTTAGCTTTAAATATGATTTAAGTGTCACAAGATCATTAATCGGATTTGAAATTTTGTTTAGTAAAAAACAAGATATCGCACACAACGTAGAGTCAATGCATGCAACAATCTGTTGAAATAGATGGATACATATAAAACAATGCGTAAAGTAAATGACACAAGGAATGGTAACCAAGTTCGGTGTTGCGAAATTTCCTCGCAGACGCAAGTGCACATCGTTGCAATAGTAATAAATCGCAAGTGCAAGTCGATCCCACGAGTATTAGTTAAATTTAGACTCAAGTTTCACTAGTACGAAGAGAACCCAAAGAAATTTAGGAAATGGTGACACGAACTTCTGAACAAGCAATTTAAATAAAAAAAATATTAATAAAAGAAACATATTTAACGGATAGAGAGATGTAGGAATATGGCTTCAGGAGTTCAATCTTCGGTTCGGATTCAAGGGAATTCACGCACGATTATTATTATTCATACATTACTACTCATAATCACGCTAATCATATCACTAAATCTCTCTCGAGCATCTAGCAACCTAAGCCTACACCGGAATTTTATCTCTCGATCTCAATCCCCAAAAAGCACGGCAAGCATTAAACAGAAAAATATTCACACGAGTCGATAACAACCTAGCTATATCTAGCCTGCTAGGAATGTATTACCGTAATTCAAAACAAGTACACTAACAACATAGTCTTTCTCAAGCACCCGATCGAAATTAAAGATCAAGCATAAGTTAGCTATTCGTACACGAGGAAAAAGCGCGGATTTGAATTAAGCAAAATAGTCCGAATAATAACAATTCACCAATATATCAAAGGGAATCCATCGCATTCATGAACTCGCTACACCACAACCCTATGGAAGATTAGTTCATGGTGACGAGAAGAACAGACATACGAAATAAGGGAAAAATAATCAGGAACAAATAAACGAACGACATGATTTTTATTAATGAAAAATGGAGTTTAAGAGATTAGAGGAAGAGAAAAAAAACTGTGAATCGAGGATGAAAGGAATTGACGATGACAGCTCTCTAATCTATTTTCTCTCCAAAAGCTCCAAAGCAAAAGTAGCAAAATCCCAAAAACTAAAATGAAGTGAGGTGTTCTAGGTTACAACAGTGTTTTTATCCCTGAAATGGCTGTTTTCGGATGCATATGCACTTCCCAATCAGATACAATGGTCCAGATTTTCTCAAAAACATCAATTCTCTATTCCAAGGTTCCGAAGGCGCGCGGCGCGAGGTAGAGCTTTCGGTTATGCGTGCTCCGCGCGTAAGACTTTGTGATTTTTCAGCGCAAGGTTTTCAATCCGCGCGAACTGGATCTCGTGGCGCACAATCTCGAGTTTTGGTGTACTCGTGATGCGCGCGTACAACTCTGTGAGTTGTCGGCACGTCTGCGCGGTAGACAAATTATTTTCACCGATTGTTTTGAACTCCGTTTCGACTCGTTTTGTCTCCAAATTGCGTCTTTTTCCATGGAATTGACTCTGAACACTCCGTTGCTCCTTTGAACCTGTAACTAATCGAAAACACACTAAAAACTATCAAAACACCCGAGGACTTTTCGGTTTTCTGTTCGAAAGATAAGAGTTTTACGTGTGATTAACGCACCTATCATTCGGTGCAACATCACCTATTATGGGGGACGATGTGCCTAGTGGAAAGAAAATTCACTATATGTAAATTAGTCAATAGTACACTATGGTCTTATATGAATGATCCATGTCTCAAGACCCTTTTCCTATTACTACATGTTAAGCCGTTTCTTGGATTATGACTTGTGGACATGTGGCGTAGGCAGACTTGACCACGTGCCTTTGAATTCGTGGGATTGGGAGTGCAGTGGTGATGGTTCTTCGCTTAACTTCATATCGAAAGTGAGTATTATCTTCTCTCAACTCTATGCCGAGAGTGAGTCTGTCGCCGTGGTCCCTAAGAAAATAGAAAATGTGAACTAGAAGAATGCGGAGGGTTTCCCCTCGGCACGTGCTCCGATGCTCAACATTAGTTTTGGTGACATTTCTGTGAATGGAGATGGCCTTGATTTATCTTGGGTTCTCTTGATTTTAGTCTCACAAGTGTTTTTTGTGAGAGAAATAGTTGAGTAGAAAATTGAGCATTGTTTTGTTAGAGAGAGAGAGAGACTTACCTCTAGATGTTGAAATTGAGGGTATTTATAGTGTTGCCTTGTGAGTAGGGGTAGATTCGTCATCTGCCAGGGGTCATTCCTAATTGTTTGAGACCGAGGTCTGCCCTGTCCGTGTTGAGATCAAGCAGATCGCTCTTCTTGGCAGGCCTATTCCCTTTGTTGAGGTCAAAGCAAGTCACCTTTTTGGAAGGCTGCTTCCCTTTGTCAAGATCAAAGCAGGTGGCCCTTTTACGCTTCCCTTTGTCGAGATCAAAGCAAGTTGCCCTTTTTGGAAGGCCACTTCCCTTTGTCGAGATCAAAGCAAGTCGCCTTTTTTGGTAGTCTGCTTCCCTTTGTCGAAATCAAAGCAAGTCGCCCTTTTTGGCATACCTCCTTTTGTTGAGATCAAAGCAAGTCGCCCTTTTTAGTATACCTCCCTTCGTTGAGGTAAAAGAAGGTCGCCCTTTTTGGCATACCTCTCTTTGTTCACGCCTTCGATTTTTTCGTTTTGTTTCTTGGGACGGACCGATCGTGCTACTTTGTTTTTGGGTTGGGCCATCACGTTTTTCGGACAAGAGAAAATCCCTCATAACACTACCCGTGAACTTTAACTCAGGCTCCCCATGAATCTGAGATCCCCTCACTTCCACTCTCAAACATTCTCCCAAGTGTTTGGTAATCTTCGATGTCAATGCTCATGAATACTCAATCACAAAATCACAAAACCTACACAACATTCTAATGCTCAATGGATCTGAAATAACGTCTAGAGAGTTACACCACACACACCACACAAATAGTTTCTTAGTCCGCCGATTGTGCACGTCTAAAAACTCTAATTGTGTGAATGAATGCGTCATGACTACTAATGGTCTCCTTTAATTTTTATAGTAGTCAACATTTGTGTAAGTCGAAATATGGTTTCCTTACCCATTCACACGAATAAAATATATGTGGAAGGTCTTCCAAGAATCATTCTGGTGAAACAAGAAGCTTGCCAGAAATACAGCTCTACACACAGTGGCCAAAATGTCTCAACATATCCTGAAACATGTTGCAAGACATCTTGCAAAACAAACTTGCTCTAAAAAAGTAAGTCAACAACACACGTAACAACATGATTATTTTTTAGTTTCATTCTTAATATGAGACCATCTCCAATAAGGGCCATTAAACCCTCAAAACTATATTTTAAGAGTTTGAACAGTGGACCCTCAAATTTGAGGGTCGACTATTCATGTTGATGCAGTTTTTCCCATCACATTTACGACGCACGTACCGCGGAGGAATCTGAGTATGTACGTCGTGATACTGGGGGTGGTCGCCTTTCCTTTGGTTTCGAATGAGATGTCGCTATAGGGTCGAGACCTGAAAATGGCAACAAATCTGACCATTCCTCTGAAATGGTCACCGTGGGATCTGAAGAGGTCGAATCATACGTCGCAAGGAAATCATGACTATGGAGACAAGCTCGACAAGGGTCGTGATTTTCAAGAAACTTTGGAAAAGACCGTCCTTTTGGTGACGAACCTCTAAATAGCCTTCTTGGATGGTGGTTGGACTCATTCTTTCCTAAGTCAAGAGAGTTTGACAAAAAGGAATTATGGATGTACTTCTCAAATATGTGAATAACTAGAGAATTGATTTCTACAAAGACATATAATTTGGCATCGAGCCTATGGGTATGAATGATTTTGTAGAGAAAAAGAGATGTAGAGAGAGAGAGAGACTCTCCTCCAATTCTAGAAAGAAAGGAAGAATATTGATTCTCTTTTTGGGGCAGTGAAATGGAGAGTGAGTGATGTAGTGAGATATGTTGGAAAAGGTAGTGAAAATGATATGGGTGGTGTGTTTTGGGCGTGTAGTAGGTGAAGGGGTGAAGAATATGGAATAAATGTACTAGAGAATGGTGGTGTAAGAAGAAATGTTGGGAGAATGATGGAAGAAGAGTAAGATATGTTCCTTTTAGAATGTCCTCTTGAGAAATGTACTTGAGGTTGAGAGAAAATGGGTGAGGAGTAAATTGAGTAGAGTTTTTGTAGGCAAAACTCGAGTACTCTTTCATGTGGTGGGAGAAAGAGTTTTTATAGGACTTTCAAGGTGTTGGAGTGAGGAAGGTGGGAGGAAATTTCTTTTTTGAGGTAAGGAAAATGCTTGAAGGTGCCTTGAAGGGTTAGGATAAGTTTGAGGTTGAATTGGTGAGGTGAAAAGAGCTTGGACATGTAAAAAAAGGGTAAAGAAGAGGGTTGGGCAAGGTAAGATGGGTATTTTGGCCGTACGACATGTTAGATGGCTGTACAGCCTTGTTTAGGTCAAGGGTGTGACCGTACGGCCCTTGTGGCATGAAGTTTTGGCCGTACGGCATGAAGTTATGACCGTACGACCTTTGTGGCGTGGGGTTTTGGTCATTCGGCCAAAGAAAGTGGCCGTACGGCCTTTGTGGCATGGGATTTTGGTCGTACGACCAATAAAATGGCCGTACTGCCTTTGTGTCAAGAAGTTTTGGCCGTACGGCCATTATGATAAGGGTTTTTGGCCGTACGGCCTTTGTGACATGGTATTTTGGGCGTACGGCCCATGGGTCATGACATTTTTGCCGTACGGTATGGCAAGCTCGATGGGTAAACGTGGGAGAGTCACTTTGAGTCGTGGTCGGGCTAGGTGAGCTTGGTCAAGGCGCGTCGAGTCTCCGAGTCGAGGTGTGCGAGGCTAGTCAAGGGCACGGCGAGGCGAGTCACGTCCATGGCTAGGAGTCAAAGGCACACGAGGCGAGTCAAGGGCACGACGAGGCGAGTCACGTCCATGGCAAGGCAAGTCAATGGCATGGGGAGACGAGTCACGTTCATGGAAAGGTGAGTCAGGAGCATGGCGAAGCGAGTCACGTCCATGGAAATGCGAGTCAAGGGCATGGCTAGGCGAGTCACGTCCATAGCAAGGCGAGTCAGGGGCACGGCGAGGCGATGGCAAGGCGACTCACATCCATGGAAAGGCGAGTCAAGTACACGGCGAGGCAAGTCACGTCCATGGCAAGGTGAGTCGAGCGTGGTGAGTCATTTTGTTTTTGGAGGGGTCATTTTCCGGCGCCAGAAAATGACTCCTTTACTGTTCACACCCTAAAATATTGTTGTGTAATTATATTTTAATACTTTTGTACAAGTTGTTAAAATTGAACCATTTCTAAAATTTTGATGAAATATTATTTTTTTGCTACATAAAGATAAATATATATATATATATATATATATATATTTAAGTCCTTATAATTTAATGATTTAATATACTTACTAGTGGATGAATAAAAAATAATCATGCATGATATTAATATTAAAATTAACACAAACTAATACAAAAAAAAGTATAATATTGAATGCATTAACACCTAGAATAACAAAATAAATTTGGAAATATTATATTTTTAAAGTATGCTTATTATTTTTTGTATGTATTTTCATGTTTTCATCTATGTTTTATTAAAATGTAACGTGTATGTTTTATTATTATTTATGGAGGTATAACAATATTTAATATTATTAAGGATTAATATGTAATATAGACCAATACATAGATAAACTTTTAAGGATAAATTTGAGGGTGTTCATTGAAGTAGAGAACTTTAGGGCATCTCCAATGCAACACCCTTATCCTCAAACCTCAAATCTCACAAATTTGAGGATAAGGGTGTTCTTCTCCAATGGGGACCTTTATCCTTATTCTTATAATTTTTTAAATATTACATATTAGTCCTTAATATTTATTATTATTGTATTTTCATATTTAATATTAAAACATACACTACATAGAATCATTATGTAATTAAAAATAAATTAAACACACCTAATAATAATTAAATAAAAGTTACAATTTAATAAAAATAAATAATAAAAAAGTACACAAAATAGGCATGCCATATTCATAAATCGTAATCAGCAACCGCTTCAAGATTAATGTGATGTAATTTTTTTTTTAATTTGAGTGTACTCAAATTTATTTGTACTCTTCAAGATAATTTATGTGTTTTTTTTATTCATACACTAGCAATAATATCAATTAAAATATTATACGGGATCTAATTAAAATATTTTATATTTTTATGTGCCAAAATGTAAATATTTTGCTATTTTTTGTGAAATGGGGTAGTTTTTAACAAGTTTTTATAAGTAAATTTGAGGTTTGAGGGTAGGGTTGGAGTGGGAGGGCACCTCAAATTTGAGGATTTGAGGATAAGGGCTCATGGTTGGAGATGGCCTTAAACTCTCATTTTGAAGTTTGAAGATTTTCAAAATGAAGATGCCGAGTCTTTTAGTGTTGCAGAATATCTATTTAGAGGCCCCCAAAAACACATTCTACAACCGGTGAAAGAAGATAGAGCTGTGAAAATAACTTTAGAAAGACGACAAAATTGAAATAATAGACGGCCTACCCAAATAAAATTGACGATACTAAAATCAAATACTCGATGATAATAATAATAATGACTAATTAATAATTATTATATGCTGAAGCAAAACTTTCTGTGTAACACACTACAACAAACAGTGGCAACAGCCACAATTTTTATTCTCGGGAATAACCATGACAAGTCGCGACAACAGTCATGACTAGTCGCGGCTGATTTTAGTCACGGCAAGTCGTGACTGTTGGTCAACAACAACAGAGCAACTTTTGTCATGGCTGTTGTCACGGCTGAAGTACCAAAAACCACGACTTTCATAGCAACAGTCACGACTTTTGTCGCGGCTGTTGCCAGTTTTTGTTGTAGTGGCAACCGTACAAAAAAAAAAAATAAGAATAAAAAGAACACTAAGTGTATAACAATTTGATTTTGGAGTTCTTATCATTCCAACAATCTAGTTCCCAGAGTTGTATCCTCAAATATTCTCTCCCTTGCCTTATTTGCCTGAAATATGCATATATATATATATTAATATAGACAAAACAAAACACTACCATAAGTTTACCAGAGAATGAAAGCTAGCCATGTACACAACAAAATGATATAATAATTAGTATAAAATGATAAACATATATAATTTCATGTGTTTATCACTTTGTTTTCACTAATATTAGCATTATATAGGCGTAATTCTTGTCACAGTTTCTAAAGTCACAGCTGGGTCGCTGTGTGTGTGTGTGTGTGTGTGTGTGAGAGAGAGAGAGAGAGAGAGAGAGAGAGAGAGAGAGAGAGAGAGTTGACCTGTTTTTCCCAATTAGTAGAAATAGTGACAATGGAGAGAAGGAGCGTTTGAGTAAGAGCACCAACTTGAATGCCAATCCAAAGTCCCTTTCCTCTAAAATCAAGCCAAAATCCCAATATCGCAGCAATTGGAATTCCACAAAGATAAAACGCTCCCAAGTTTATGAATGCCCCTATGTGTTGCCATCCACAGCCTCTCGCCACCCCTGAATTCATATATGTATTTAATTTTCGCAATATTATAATCACAACAAAAATATACAATATATAACGAAGCGGATTATATGCATAGTGCATATATCTAAAAATATGTCGTGTAAGGATTTTGATTTCATTTTAGGATTCTACATGCTTCATAATTACATCATATTGTAAAAAAAAAAAAAAAAAAAAAAAAAAAGCAATGTAGAATTTAATAGTTTGAAGACTCTATTTACTCCAAAATGGACTAACTAGAGAGCCACGAGTTTAGACTATTCAATTTGCGCGTAGCAAACTCTAACATTCATTTTTAGAATACGACTAACAAGACACTCGCATAAGAGCAAAGAGTTTAGAGACTACTCGCGGTCAACAAAATCTTACAAATTTTGAAATCATTTATATATTATATCATATGTAGCACAAGACTACTGAACGATATAATAGATCTCTCCCGAACATGATCTTAGATAATATGAAATTTTGCTTTAGACTATTCTACAGCCTACGCATAAGTGTTTAGAATATCAATGTATTGGAGTTACTAAAAAGAAGTTATATGTGTGTGTATATATATATTGACCTGAAAGAACGCCTTGGACGCTGTCTAGGATGACGGAGAGGCAGACGAGAGGAGCCATTTGGGTGACGTAATCAACCACTTCCTTCTCGTCGCTGTAAGCGTAGCCAAACACTTGGCGGTTCACAAAGAGGGTTGAGCTTATCAACCCAGTCACTGCCATCGTTATTGCCATTGTCGCCACCGTGGCAACCCGAGCCCCTTCTGGATTCCCAGCTCCGAGCTCGTTTGAAACCCTTGTACTAATCAAACCACAATACTCACTCAATGATATGTACTTGATTACTATTTTACGTATTTATTACAAGTTTTTTTATTTTTTGAAGGGTAGCTTTGCTACTAGTGGGGATTGAACTCACGACTTCCATTTCGAAGGTGGTGTGGAATTATCAACTAGGTTATGCTAGGTATCACTACAAGTTATTTTATAAATTGCTCAAATATCACTATTCTTATATCAAAATAAAAAATCATATCATTCAACAGAAATATAGTTAAAAATTAAATAGGAATAGTTTAATAATATTGATTAGAAAATGTTTTAACATATACAATGTTGCATACATACCTTCCTGCAGCACCCAGGCCATACGGAATTGAATACAATGTTGAAATGGTGCTTAGGCTGTTAAAGGAAAATAATTTATCGTAAGAAAATAAAATCTGCAAAAAAAAAAAAAGAAAAAAAAAAGAAGAAGTGAAAGAGAACTCACCACACGGACAGAACCGATGTTTCGAGCTGAGGATTCGGTAAGAGTCCGGACATTAGAATAAGAAGCTCGAAAGACCACCATTCAAGGCTATTTTAGCCAAAAAAAATGAACAAAAAAAAATTTAGTCAAATATAAAACATGAGAACCAATTTTTTTTTTTTTTTTTTTTTTTTTTTTGCTTTTCGAATGATAGTGAAATAAATATTGACCATGTCATCACTGCGGAAGGGACGGCAAAGCGAAAGAACTCTCCAATCCCATGAAAAATCTCGAACGAGAGCGGGGCTCTGGTCTTCTGACACGAAAGCGAAAACCTCATGTAGAGCAAGAGCACGATAGCGTTGAGCCAATACGAGATTCCGAGGGCCAAGGCGCCCCCGATGCTCCCTAGCCCCGACTTGAAGACCAAGGCCCAACACAACGGGACGTGGAAACAGAGCGAAGCGCACGAGCTCAACAACATCGGGGCAATTAGGGATTGGGTTTGAAAATAGCGTATGAGGGGTTGGAGAGTCGCGTAAGCGAATACAGCGGGAATGAGCCACACGATCATCTTCCCGGCCTCGCGGGAGATATCGGGGTCTTGGCCGACCAAGATGAGTATTTTTCCCATGTTGATCCACAACACGGAGATTGGGAAACATGTTAAGAATAGTGAGAATATTGCGGTGTATGTTTGGAGGCCGAGTTTTTGGTATTGCTCGGCCCCGTAGGCTTGCCCGCATGTTGTCTCCAATGCACTTGCCATTCCCAACTGTTTGATTCAACAAATGATGGTAGGTTATTATTTGGTCTACATTGTCTCTCCAATGCACTTGCTACATTCTCTCAACTTGATTGGAAAATTATGATAAGTAATTAATTGGTCTACTTATCTAGAAAAGGTGACTAGTTTCTTTATTCGTAGTCTTTCATTATCACATGACACAATATCGTGTACAAATAATTCATTACATTGATTGGGAAACAATTTTATATGGAAGACATTTTCTTAGGTTAAACTCATGCACTTGCTAAGAGAAAATCTCGAAAAAAAGGTAGTGTCGCCCAAACTATTTTTTTTTTTTTCAATCGAACCCAATCTAAGTCCTTGGGAATGAAAGGTGTGATTGGTTTAATTGACACATTGTCATATAATTAAGAGCTATGAATCGTGATTCCAGCAAAATTAAAAATACTAATCATAGTAAAGCAAGTGAACAAAGATGTTGATACTAAAAAACAAAAGTAAACAAAGATGTATAATTTTATATTGAACAATGAAATTGTTGGAATTTTTAAGTAATGATTAAATAAGTAATTATTAGTTAAGGTTTAGGTTTTAGAGTTGAGAACTTGATTAAAGGGGAGAAGAAAAAAAATGTGAGATGAGATGTTAAGTCTTAGCTGTGTGTGACACGAGAGAGAGAGAGAGAGAGAGAGAGAGAGAGAGAAGACGGGTGATTTTAGATTTGCAGTACATGTAGTGACGGGTTAGCTCAGACACAAATATTTTATATAAATAAATAAAAATTACGAGTCATGTAATTGTAAAAAAACACCATTAGCATAAAAGAATAATTAATATTTTTTAATTAAACCATCAGATATTCGGTCATTTTAAATTCAGTATAATAAACAATTGTTTTATGGATAAATTACATAAATGCCCATGAACTTTTGATCATTTAACAACGTGGTCCTTATTTTTATTTTTCTTACAGCGTCACCCTTGAACTTTGACAATCTTACAAACTTAGTCCTTCCGTCTATTTTTCTCAACAATCCATCCATTTTTGACCATGTGATTGGCATGTGACTATTTAAACAGGGACAAAATTGTAAAATAACAAAAAATATTGATTTTATAATTATTTAATATTATTAAAAATTATTATTTATTATATAAAAAATAAATAAAAATAAAATAATTATGTAAAATATGAATTTTTAATAAAAATTAATTGTAAAAATGAATTATTATTTATTATTAATTTTCTATTATCGTGAAGAAAAAAAAAGTATAATAGAAATGTATTAAAAAAAAGTAATAAAAAAAGACAACAAATAAAATGAAAAATGAAATTTTTTAATTTTAATTTATTAATTTTAAATATAAAATAATTAAATAAAGGATATATAGGTAATTTTAAATATTCAAGTTATAATATGTCGATTACACAAGTAAAAATAGACGGAATATATAAAAAATTTGACGGAATGACTAAGTTTGTAAGAATATGAAAGTTTAAGGGTGACGCTGTAAGAAAAATAAAAATAGGGACCACATTGTTAAATAGTCAAAAGTTCATGGGGCATTTGGGTAATTTATTTTATTTAAATATTTGTTTCAGTGTTCAGTCATTACGGTCTAAAAACAGAAACAGAAGTTCGGCGGAAATTTCTCAATCTTCACATTGTTTATATAAAAAAAAATCGCATATTTTATTTTCTGCCTAGAGTTCCGTGCTTCGTTTTTTTTTTTTCGAAACCGTGCTTCGTTCGATAACAAAAGTAAATAATGACCAAAAAAGTCAAACACAACACAAACATAACCTACGTGATCAATAGCAGGACAGCAAGGAAGGCCATGGCAATAAATATAAAAATAATGATGTTCATCAACAGATTCATGAACGCAATAAAGTCACAAAACAAAAACAAAAACAAAAAAGTTTCGCCACATCCATAAAAAAAAGTATTAATCAATAACCTAACTTGCCTTGTAAGTATATAATTAGTGGGAGAGAGAGAGAGAGAGGGTTACCATAAGACTAAAGCCAGTGACACCGGCGAGAGAAATGGCGATGGCGGTGCTGGAGAGGAAAAGCTCGCCGAGATGACCAATCATCATCATGGATATCACCTGAATCATATACTGGCTCAATATCACCGCCACTAACGGCGCTGCAATAAACCCCACTCTTTTCACCTCTTCCCAAAATACCCTCCATCTAATTCTCCCTCCCTTATTTCTCTTCTCTTCTTCTTCTTCTTCTACCCTGTTTGATTCTCTCGCCGCTAATATCAACTTCTCGTCCATCTCTCTCTCCCTCTCCCTCTCTCTCTCTCTCTCTCTCTCCACTCCAACGGACTCGGTCTATCTATATTAGAGAGAGAGAGAACAAGGTGTTTACCCGTAAATTTAGTATATATATCGTTATGATTAGTACTTGTACGTGGGCCTCTTATACATATATGGTCCGCGTGTGCAATTGGATATTTTGTCAGTAATATCAAGACTCTTGTTTTTTTCCATGAGGAGTTTGAATTGGATTTGGTCTCCTCTTCGCTTTTTCTTTCTTTATTTGAATATTCCTCTCTTCGTTGTTGTTTCCATGTTTCTTTTTTATATATATATATATATATATATATATATATATATATATATATATATATATATATATTATATCAAACTAAATAAAATTAAAAATATAAGTACAAACAAATGCTCGTGTAACGGTGAATAGATCTACGCCGGTGTCATGCTGGCTTGTTGGACGGGAGAGAGACGGAAGGATGGGCTTCCGCACGTGAAGTCTACCTCGCGGAACTACCGTCTGCCATGTGACTATCATGCGGAAATAACTCTTCCAACACGTGGTGGAAGTGGCAGAGTGTGTGTTGGAAGGGTGGGCAGGTTATTTGTACCGTTGGGGATAAATATTGAGACTGTGCGTGTGTGTACTGTGTAACTTAAACTTTAGCTGTTTAAGAATTGATTTTTTATTTTTTTTTTAATTTCTTATTGGAAGTTAATGAAAATATGGATTTCCATTAAGTTTAACGGAACTTCCATTTCCAATAAACAATGGAAGGCACCAAAATACCTAATGGAAATGTCATTTCCAATAAGCAATGAAATGTGGCTTATTGGAAATGGAATTTCCGTTACCTTCCAATAGCCAGGTTGACGCCGGTGAAATCGATTGAATTTGGTCTCGTATTCAAGTTGAAACTCCAGTTCCCTTCTAAGGTTCCAAGTTTCCTTTGGAAAATGAGTCGTGATTAGATTCCCAATTTCCAGAGTCTAGCGAGGAAAGGCATGTTGGTAAATAAATGTCTTTGAACTTTAATCAATCAATAACGAATTGTTTCCGCTAAAAGTTCTAAAAAAATTTCTTTTGATTCATTGGCGCTACTTTTTTTTAGGAGATTCACCCTCTCAATATTTCATTGGTCCATGGATACTGTTGATGTTGGACTTCGTCCTTCATCTAATGAAAGATAGATTTGACCTTGTACAAGTTAATTGGACTCATGCCCATATAATTATCATTAGCAGGTTCAGATAATACATCAATTCGTCAAAAGATTCAAATGTCAGTTCGAGATAACCGTTTCCTGAAAACTCGAAGATACAAAGCTCGTCATCCCGATCGATCCGCAACCGCTTCTCACACGAATAAGTCTCCAATGACAGGCGTCTTGAGACGCAGTCGTGAGTTTCAACTGACACACAACGTGTCTCGAGCAGTTCGGAGCTCACAATCCCATCTTCCCAGACTATAAATATATGACAATTAAGCTCATTTAAGGCACGTACTTCATTATTATTATGTAATCAAATTCACATCTTTGTACCGTTCTGAGCGATCTAATACAAATAGCCCCGAGATGATCTTATAGTCTGCTTTTCTTATTTGTTTAATTACGTGTTTCATTTCCAATTCACCAAGTTCAAATTTGATCTTGTTACGGAGAATTGAAGCCATCCTATAAATCTAAATCGACCCGTCTTCAATCGTAAATTTATCGTGACTACTTTGATGTGATTTGATGTGATTTCTCGCATCAACATATATCATATTGTTTTGTTTGAAGTATGAAATATTTTGGAAGAATATCATCAAACATTCATAAGTGTTATATTTTCCATCAAATTTTATGAGAAATTCTTATAGTATTTACGTCGGTGGGAAATTACATCGAATAGTGTGTTTTTAAAATTTATCTAAAAAACAACGTGTTTAATGTTTTTATTGCAAAAAAAGAGTGTTTTCCAACAGTCATTACAAATTTATTTTAAAATGTTTGTACTGTTTCGAGTCTGATTGTTTAAAGAAAGATAATCTCTTAAAGAAACTGTATATTTGCCATGTTTAACTTTGTTGATTATTTTAAAAAATTATGTACATTTTTTAAGAAATAATTTTTTTAATTAAAAATCAGGGTTTTAAATACCGGTGACTTTCACTGACTTTTGGCGGCAGCGCCGGTGTCGCCCAGTAAACAGCCGAAAAAGCTACATTATCGTTTTTCCCGCAAATGTCGTTCGAAATTCGCCGACAACAACATGTCGTTTCCACCCTATATGGCCGGTCGTTTTTGTCTCGTATAAATAGTAAAATTAAATCATTTCTGATGACAATAATAGATATTCGGACGAAACGAAGCACAATCGGCGACTTTCGGATCATGTGTTGATGACAACTAGAACCGGCGATTTTCGGCGACTTTCGGACGCGCGCAAGGTGATTTCCACAATTTGTCAGTGGCGAGTGGAGAAAATCGGGACAAACGAAAGTCGACATGCCTTTTTTTTTTTTGCAAGATCTAAAGCTTTTTTTGATGGATTTGCAGACCAACAATGGTGTGGTTAGAGGGTGAGAGGGAAGAAGAATATGGGACCCACCACATTCAATCGCCGTTTTAAATACATGTATATATATAAAAGACAAGTACATCATTCAACGTGTACACGTTATTCAACGTTTATATATGATATATATATATATATATATTTGTAACGTTGAAAAAAAAAAGCAAGGTTTTAACTTTTAAGTATATATAAAGTTAGGTGTTAACTTCGTCTTGAGCGCCGACTCTCTCTCTGCGAGAAACCCTAAAAAAAAAAGACTTCTCTTTGAGATTGACACAACCTCCCTCCCCCTGAGACACTTGAGTCTCTTTATGGGGGAGGGGAGGTTTAGTGTTATAATTGTTATCTTTAGTCTATATGTTTTTATATTTGTGTTCTGGTTCAGATCTATTTCGCCGGTCAGATCTATTCGCCGCCACCGTCCTCGTCTCGCCCACCGTTCCCCAGGTCGTCTAAAGGGTCGTCGTCTTCCCTGGGTTGGTGGATACTGGTGGATCTCTGCTGCCTGTGGAGAGTGCGGATCTTGTGCTCCTTGGCCGCCGCTGTGAGGGTGCTCTTGGTGGTGGA
Organism: Urtica dioica subsp. dioica; assembly: GCF_054948205.1. Taxonomy (NCBI): domain Eukaryota; kingdom Viridiplantae; phylum Streptophyta; class Magnoliopsida; order Rosales; family Urticaceae; genus Urtica; species Urtica dioica. The sequence continues at coordinate 12,642,748 of NC_142767.1, read as the reverse complement.
TCCCAACAGCCAAAGCTTCGATCTGTCCGTCGGGACCGTCATTTGGGTGGTGCGCCTCGAAGCCCCGGTGGCGAAGTGGCTCCGCTCCCCATTGACGGTGGTGCAGTTCGTCCCACGGCCACGGCAACACGACTCTGTGCCTCGACGACAGCAGAGGTGCTCGGCTCCTCGACGACAGTGGTGCAGCGAGGTTCATCGACAACAACAGTGTGGCGTGGCTCTTCGTGGTCATCATCCTCCCATCGTAGCGGTGTTGGCTCTCGTGTGTCGAAACCAGATGTTATATTTTCTCTTTAGATTCAGTTTTAGTCTGCGTGTGAACCTTTTATTTTATTGGTATGATTTCCTTGATTTGGTTTATTATGGAGGCGGATTAGCCGTCGTCCCCTCTTCCGTTATTGATTTCCTGTTAGAGTTTTCTCTATGCAGGTTGAAGAATCATCTTCTTGTCGGTCACCGTACCGAGGTTGATTGGATTTATCCATCATCCGTTATGGATATTATGAAAGAGCCATACGTGTGCTCGATTTCTCATGTGCTCGTTGTTCTTCCTTTTACCGGAAGCATGCACAAAATTGCGCGATTATCTGAACTTAGTGTTAGATTCACTTCGACTTAAGTCTGTTGTGTTCCGTGTACTAAGATGTAATTTTCCTGTATTTGTGGGTATTTTACTCATTCTAATGGAAATCCTTTTATTTTCAAAAAAAAAAAAAAAAAAACTTTTAAGTATATATATATATATATTTCATAGACAGTGGCCCACAAAATACTGCCATAAATTTCGCAATTAATTGTGTTATTATTACTATTAGTGCCCCATTTATTCGGCATTTAAAACTGATTTTTTTTTTTTTTTTTAATTCTGATGCTTGTAGCAAGCAAGTAGCAGTATTTTGTGCCCCACAACATTAGATTTATATACACAGTGTCAATGTCATGGATTTATTCAACGTTCAATAATAAGAACAAAGTAAGGTTTTAAGTGTATATATATATATATATATATATATATATATATATATATATATATATGTATATTTGTATTACGTATATTATTCTAGCAACCTTTTAAAGTATAGTTATTGCATTTTTTTAAACATTTCTCTTAAATACATGTATATATACATATATATATATATAGAGTATATATATATATATACATATATATATATATATATATATATATAGAGTAAATGAATATATATATTTTGCCAAAAAATAAATATATTAGACATACATCTAATTAAACTTTTAAAGATATAATATATATATTTTCATAAACTTTTAAAATAAATATCATACATATATTATATATTAAGTATCATATATTTTACAAATTTAAAATTTAATATATATATAAATTTATATGTATATTTTTAATATATTATGCCACATTTTTTCTGTTTGGTTTATCGTCGACGCGTCGGTTTTTCACCGAAAACGACATTTTATTTTCCTTTTTCCACATTTTTTTGTTCATTTTCATTCGGCGTGTCGAATTTTCGTAAATCAGGAGACTAGAAACGGCAACAAAAACGGCATTTAAATACTTGATTAAAACAAAGGTTACACTTAAAAAAAAACGCTAGTCTTGTAAGTTTTCCCTTAAATAAATCGGCTCCATACATCTCTGACCCTCACGCCCATATAGGCCCAAAAACTAGCCCAACGAAGCATCTGGACGCTTAAACCCTAACTTGATTTGTTCAGAGAGAATTCTTTTGACATCTCTCAACTCTTCTCTCTTTCGTTTCCGTTTATCGTCTTGGAGCTTCATTCATTCAGAGTTCAGACCCGATATGGGAGCGAAGACGAGGAAATCGGCTGGCAAGGAAGCTACCGATTACTTGGTTAGTTTTGTTTAGCTAGGGTTCCATTGTTGAATTGATTTTCTCTGGGAATATTGTTTTGACATCAAGTCTGGTCATGTCATTTTTGCGACAGCCATTAGCGGGAGGTCCAGGGAAGAAGCTTGCAGTGGAACAGACAACTGACGAAGGTTCTAATGTTGTGTACGTTGGTAGAATTCCTCACGGATTCTATGAGAAAGAGATGGAAGGTAAAAAAAAAAAAAAAAAAATATTTTGGTTTTTTGCTTTGCGAGAACCGAATTGAGTTGTATTCATGGATTTGCAGGTTTCTTCGTACAATTTGGCGATATAAAAAGAATGAGGATTGCAAGGAATAAGAAGGTTTAGTTTTTAGACTCGACTCTGTCATGTGGTTTTGTGCTTTATTATTGCGTTTGTATTTGTCATTAGTTTATGGCTATGCCTAATGTTGTCTACCATATTTTTTTCGACTTTTCTCGATCCTAAATTTTTCATCTTCCTTACATAAACATCCATTTTTTTGTTTAGGTAATTACGTTATATTATCTCATAGGGAGTACTATTGGACTGGAATCGTGATGTCGTATACGTAGCTCGCACTTTTCAGTTTCGACAAATGCTTATTTTTTGGTTGATGTTTTGCTTTCACAAGCTAACAGAAGCAATTATTTGAGAAAGAATGTCGAAGTATGTGTCTGGTTAGGATGGATAATATTGAAATGAGTTATATAGCTGTACGTATTAGAATAGCTGTTATCTCGCAGCTTTGTCTTTGTCGAATAATGTGAGGAGTTAAATTGAATCGTTTTTCTAATCGTGTGTTCAGAGAAGTTTTGCTAACTGACTGTTAAATGGTATTATTTGGCGTTTCTAATATCATCGACCTTTTATCTGTTTCCGTTAACTCTTGATTTCCAATTTTGTTTAAACAGACGGGAAAGTCAAAGCATTATGGTTTCATTGAGTTCCAAGATCCTGGGGTAGTTATTCTATCCTATATCCATTTCAGTTCACATTAATCTTGTTTCATCTACCATGGTCCTCGGTGCTTACCCATTTTTTAAAAAAATTTGTTTTAGGTAGCAAAAGTTGTCGCTGATACAATGAATAACTATTTGTTGTTTGAACACCTTTTGCAAGTTCACCTTGTACCTAAAGACCGTATTCACCAGAACATGTGAGTGACCCATCAATTATCATAGGATAGTGATGTTAAAAGAAGTTCAGACTTCAGAGTCAGATTTTTAACCTGCGGAATCACCTTGTATTTTCGTGACTTATAGGTGGAAAGGTTTCAATTACCGGCGCAAGCCCGTGGACATGGTTAGAGTTGAGCGCAAGAGGCTTGACAAGGTATTCTTTACGGACATGAAAATTAACTTGTGCAGATCGTAATGTCAATTTTATATGGATAATGATTCAGTGTTGAACTTGCGCAGGAAAAAACATTAGAAGAACACCAGAAGTTGGTGAATAAAGTGATCAAGCAAAATGAAAAACGCCAAAAGAGGATAGCTGCAGCTGGTATCGAATACGAATGCCCGGAAATTGTACGTATATATATTGTATCAAATGTTTTCTTTACTTGACACAGCTTACCAGCATTTTCTGTGTGACCCTGTAAATTTACGTATGTGCTCTGTTTTATAGGTCGGCAATGTTAAACCTATTCCAAAGAAGATCAGATTTGAGTGAGAAGATGTTATGCAACTACAAAACCCATGGAATTCTTGATATATTAAATTATGTCAGGTTATTTTGGAGGGTAAAAGCGGACACGAGCTTTCGGGGTAGATCTGTTAGAACAGAATTTGCCAGCTCTTTGTGACTGTTGATTTCTTTTGCGTTATTGTAATCCTGTTTTGATTTTTAATAGGTTGACGGGGGCTGTAGAATATTAGCACAAATAGTGAAGAAATTTTGTTCTCTGGCTTGGAATTCTGATGAGAATTGTCAAATATAATCATGCTTAAATTGTGTCATTTGTGTTACTCGTGAGTGATTGATCTTCATGTACGAGCACAACAAACGTGTACTGTTTATGTCAAATATGATAATCGCTAAAAGCTACTCTCCCACGAGTTCTATTGAAATAATATACCCCCAACTTCTATCGACTAATTTGAATTTTGCTAACTGTCAACAAAATGAATCTACTAAATTTTTTAAATAATAATAAAGCCATATAGATATAACTTGTGATGTTACATATTCTCATTTTATAAGAGAAATTTCATTAATTGGGCTTAATAAGCCATTAAATACCAAGATTAGACCTTAATGTTTAAAAATATCTAAATATGGACTTTTGACTCAAAATCGGACAAAAATACCCCTCTGAACCCTATACATTTCTCACACTTCATTTTTATCATTTCAATCACACTCAAATCCTCTCTACTTAAGCGGGTTTCAAAAGAATCATGGGTAAGATTACTAACTTAATCATTTTTACAAAGTTTATGATTGTATATGATAGAATGTAGCAAAAAAAATCGATCAGATCTGAAAACAAAGTCCAAAATCTGGGTTTAACTTGTTTGTACAATGGTATACGATGTGGTAGGATGAAATTTAACTTTTTGTACGATGAAATTTAAAAAAAAAAATTGCGTTCTGTACGATGCTGTACGATTCTGTACGATGTTGTACGATGCATCTCTGTACGATGTTGTACGATTCTGTACGATGCTGTACGATATAGAAGCTAATTTTGCATAGTTTGACTGTTTTTTGCAGTTTTTGTCATGATTAACGGCACTTGGGAGAAGGAATGACACCAATGGGTTTTCACCAATGCAGAATTTCGTGCATTCGTAGTTCCGAAAGAGGTAACGTACACGAAGTTAGTAGATTTGTTATACGAGAAGTTCGAGTTAGACAGATTCGCGTTCGACTTAAAACTCGAAGTCCCATACACAGTCGGTACAATTCCGCTGGGTCCTACCGTATTGAAGGACAATGGTGATGTTTCGCATTTTATGAAGCACAAATATCGTAATAGATTTCCACTTTGTGTAAGTTTGGTACCGAAACAGATCATTGCACCTATTGCGTATCGAGGAGTATGTAAAGGGAAAGATGTGGAAGTTGGAATGGTGTCTCGCAATGAACCGAAGAAGAGACGGAATACTCTTGTTATCGAGGATCGACAAAATGATCCTATAATTGAAAACAAAGACGGTGGCTGTGGCGATGACTTGTTTAACGAGTACAAGGGTGCCGAAAACGGTGACGAAGTATACAGGCGTGATAGAGATTGTAATCACAACAGTGACGAATATGATGGACACAATGGTGATGAATACGAAGATGGCGAAGGTGATGAAAACGAAGGTGGCGAAGGTGATGAAAACGAAGGTAGCGATGGTGATGAAGAGAATAGTGACGGAGATAACAATGGTAGAGGTGAAGAATTTGAAGAATTCGCCAATCCCGAAGAATATGAAGAATTTGTGGAAACGTTTACGGTACCAACGGGTCATTGTGAACCATCGGGTCAATGCCAGCGTGAGCCTCCGATGATCAGATCACCTATCGTTCCTTATTCATGGAAAGCACCCGAGTTCAGCGCCGATGATGTTGTGAAGGAAAACCCGAGTCATTATCCAAGTCATTCTTCTACGGGTAATTTAAGTGGATTCAAATGAGATTCAAGTATAATATGAAACCAACTATTGTTTAACTAACCTTTGAAACTAACAGGTAGCTCAGAAGAAATATATATTGGGCAGCAATTTGAAAACAAGCATGAACTGAAGAAACATATCCACTTGTACGCGTTGAAACATAATTTCGAATTTAGAGTGAAATCTTCTTCGAAAAAGAGATGGTATGTTCTATGCAAAGACGAGAGATGTACATGGAGGTTGAGGGGTGTCGTGCAGTGGTCTGAGATGTGGGAGATTACGACGTACGAGGGTAAACACTCATGTGGGCGTGTTGTTCGAACAGAAGGCCATCGAGGAGCGGCACCATGGGTCATCGGTCACGTATTTAAAGACAAGTACTCAATTAACTCTATGGCGGAGTATTCGGCGCATAACGTCAGGGAAGAAGTGAAGACAAGATGGGGTGTGAACATATCGTATTTGAAAGCTTGGAGATTCAGAGAGAAAGCTATTGGGTACGTGCGGGGTACGCCGGAACAATCGTACTAGAAGTTACCGTCTTGGCTGTACATGTTGAAGCAAAAGAATCCTGGAACGTTAACAGACTTTGTGCAAGATGGTGACAAATTCAAGTATGCTTTCTTTTCCATTGGGGCGTGTCGCAGAGGCTTCAAAGCATGTCGGCCGGTCATAGCATTGGACGGTGCATTTCTGAAGACAAAATACGGGAGACAGTTGCTTTGCGCAATTGCAATGGATGCGAATTCACAATTATATCCACTTGCATTTGGAGTTGTAGATAGCGAGTGTCATGCTTCTTGGATTTGGTTTTTGAGAAAATTACGAGAAGCTATCGGTGAAGACGTACCTAATTTGGCGTTCATATCCGATCGCCACGTTAGCATCATACACGGTGTCGATGTTGTGTTTCCTGGTATCCCTCACGGAGCATGTTACCATCATTTACAACTGAATGTCCAACACAAGTTCAAGACAGACCATTGTCGCTTTGAACTTTACGATGCGGCTTACGCCTTCAGTAAAACGGCATTCGAAGCTAATTTTAGACAGTTGAGACGTAAGGATGTCGAGATGGCAAAGTATCTCGAAGAAGTTGGTGTCGATCGGTGGGCCAGAGCTTTCTTTCCTGGAAAACGGTAAAAGTCTAGAACTTCTGTTGTACTGAATTTTTTATGTCGTTGATTATATAAATCAAGTATGTTTTATATAGGTACGACCTAATGACGAGCAACAACGCAGAAAACTTCAACAACAAAACAAGGAATGCTAGGACGTTTCCCATTACGACGTTGCTCGAGTTTATTCGATTCACACTCCAAACTTGGTTTTTTGAACGAGAAGAGATAGCGAACAAGTTGAACACAAAATTGACACCAACGTGACAAAATGATCTCGCACAGCTAAATAATAGGGCACAGTTCGTCGATGCGTACGGGCTTGGTCTATATGAATGTCATGTCAAAGACGCAAGAGGTAATTTCGATGTAGACCTTATGGCGAAGACATGCACTTGCGGACTACCACAACAATTGAATATCCCGTGCGAGCATTCTATCGCAGCAGCCCAACATCGAAGTGTGGACGTGTACTCGTTATGCAGTGACTTTTATTTGAAGGAGACGTGGATTGAGATGTACAAGGAAGCCATATATCCGGTTGGCAATGAAGATCAATGGGATGTCCCGGATGAGATAAAAAACATGAAAGTTTCGGAACCCGTTGAAAAGAAGCAAGCCGGTCGACCGAAGAAAAGTAAACAAGGAAGAAGAAGAATTAATCGATACCCATCTCAAGGCGAAAAGATTGTTGTCCAGCGAAAATGCGGGAAATGTGGTGGTAGGGGACATAACAGAAAAACATGCACTTGGAGGGATTAAAACTTTAGACGTGGTGTTATTTTTATTTTTAAGTTTAAAACTTTAACGTTTATTTTTAATTTCTTTTGTTTGACACTTCTACTTTAATTTCTTTCCTCATAATAATAATATGGTGTAGTATTATCGAAGGAAAAATAAATTTGAGTGTTAAAATTCTCCTCCGAATGAATATTCATTAAAACGTGTCACTGGATACAAAAAAAATGAGTGAAATGTCTAATTCATATTTATGTTGCAGTGATACCATCAAAGAAACTGATACAATAAACATAAATCATTATAGTATAAACGTAGGTTAATTATTGATACAATAAACTTATATAATATACCTCGTGTGAAGGGCTTTCATTTAATATTGATATAGTCTTTGTATAGTGAATGATGATTTGGAGAAGAAATGTCTATTTCTTATTATTACCAACTCCCGGAAAATAAAAAAAAATGGATGGCAGGTCAAATTCAATAGTCAACAAACCATCTCGATAATATGTTTATAAGGTACTATTACATACAAAACCAAAAAGATACAAAAAAAAAACATCCGAAAATACAAAATCACGGGATAAGGTGGTTGTAGAATAAGTCCACGCACCATTTCTTCCTGAACGTTCTCATATTGACACTTTGAAGAGTGTCAAATGATTCGTTTAGTACTATGTGCTCGATATACTTCACTGCGAACATCCCGCAATCACCGCTACAACACAAAAATAAGTAAAAGAGTTTGTCAATAAAAACATAATTGTTTAAAACTTGTCAAAAAAAAGTTCAATTAACTAGTCAAAAAAACTTTTTTAAAAGAACTTGTAAAAATAAACAAACTTGTAAAATAACTTTTCATAAAAAGTTGAATTATGATATAACTTGGAAAAAAAAAAAAAACTTCTAAAATAACTTGTCAATAAAAACATAATTGTTTAAAACTTGTCAAAAAAAAGTTCAATTAACTAGTCAAAAAAACTTTTTTAAAAGAACTTGTAAAAATAAACAAACTTGTAAAATAACTTTTCATAAAAAGTTGAATTATGATATAACTTGTAAAAAAAAAAACAAACTTCTAAAATAACTTGTCAATAAAAACATAATTGTTTAAAACTTGTCAAAAAAAGTTCAATTAACTAGTCAAAAAAACTTTTTTAAAAGAACTTGTAAAAATAAACAAACTTGTAAAATAACTTTTCATAAAAAGTTGAATTATGATATAACTTGTAAAAAAAAAAAAAAAACTTCTAAAATAACTTGTCAATAAAAACATAATTGTTTAAAACTTGTCATAAAAAAGTTTAATTAACTAGTCAAAAAAACTTTTTTAAAAGAACTTGTAAAAATAAACAAACTTGTAAAATAACTATTCATAAAAAGTTGAATTATGATATAACTTGGAAAAAAAAAACAAACTTCTAAAATAACTTGCAATAAAAACATAATTGTTTAAAACTTGTCAAAAAAAGTTCAATTAACTAGTCAAAAAAACTTTTTTTAAAAGAACTTGTAAAACATAATTGTGATATAATTGTCAATAAAAACATAATTGTTTAAAACTTGTCAAAAAAAAGTTTAATTAACTAGTCAAAAAAACTTTTTTAAAAGAACTTGTAAAAATAAACAAACTTGTAAAATAACTATTCATAAAAAGTTGAATTATGATATAACTTGGAAAAAAAAAACAAACTTCTAAAATAACTTGTCAATAAAAACATAATTGTTTAAAACTTGTCAAAAAAAGTTCAATTAACTAGTCAAAAAAACTTTTTTTAAAAGAACTTGTAAAAATAAACAACTTGTAAAATAATTTTTCATAAAAATTTGAATTATGATATAACTTGGAAAAAACAAAAAAAAACTTCTAAAATAACTTGTCAATAAAAACATAATTGTTTAAAATTTGTCAAAAAAAGTTCAATTAACTAGTCAAAAAAACTTTTTTAAAATAACTTGTAAAAAATCTTGTCAAAAAATAAACAAACTTGTAAAATAACTTTTCATAAAATAATTGTAACAAAAAAATGTAAACATGTTTACCTGTATGCACATTGTGGGACATTGTCATCGACGAGCCACGTCAGGTTAGTGAACTTAATTTCATCCTGCTCACTCTCCCGGTAAGAGTGGGGATGGTTCTTGAAGAAACCACCTATGGCCACAATCCTAGCAAATGCTCGAGTCCAAGTCTGAATAATAAACATTTTAACAATGTTAAGTAACCCTTATAATTTAATTAATTTTTGCTCTAAGGTAATAATTGTGAATAACATAACATTTTACGTACCTCGATCATCTCAGTGAGGTCCTTTTGATTATTCAACTACTGCATGAGATCTTTTTGGCAATAAAGGACGGTAATGGTCCAGGCCTCGATGTCGATCCGAAATGTGAACCAATGAAGGTTCTTGAAGTTCACGACGAACAGGATCTCGCGAGCACCATCCCAAGGCAAAATATCGGTGTCCCTATACCCAGTCATCGGGGTAATAGTTGCCCTCATGTCCCTGTCCACGGGTTCGGGCTCTGCTCCCTGCTCGATGCCCTTCTTGATGTTCGCTTCTTCCTTTGTGAATCGGCCGTACACGTGCTGGACCCACCGACAATCCATGATTCGGACGTCTTGCCGATATCCGTCGAGAGCTCGTTGGCGAGCCCGAATCATGTGAATTATAGCATCAATATGCTGAGACATAACAAACATATAGCGTTATTTTAAATTGATAGGGAAAGTTAAATTATATAATAAATAACGTACCGAATCATGTAGCCATCTGGTTTTTGTCAATATCGTGTCAAAGAAATTCGTGTCTCCGTCGCACGTCTTCAGGCGAGCAGACTCCATGAACTTGCCGTCCCACTTCTTTGTCCGCAACCACTAAACGAAATTATCAAAATCTTTTAGCTTCGCGTCCTTCAATGGGTTGAACTTGGGGATCGGCTTTTCTGAATACTTGGGCCTCGTCGGATCAGTGAAATCGGCCCAACGCGACGACTTCTGTCGCACTTTCCGATCTGGACGTTGCGGAGTAAGCTGTGGCTTGTGGCTTTTCATTTTAAGCGGAGTTGTGAGCGGGCGTTGCTTATCCGGAATGACGTCTTCTCTACGATGACTCGACGAAGACGTCGACAACCTGGACGAAGTCACCGGCCTGATCTCCGAAGACGGCTTCTTCGATGACTCGCGATGCGAAGAAGACGGGTCGTGCGATGAAGACGCCGGTTTTTGACCAGCCGGAGGAGGAGGAGGAGGAGGAGGGGTCCGGCGGCGTTTACGACGACCATCAGCTTGGGTCGTGGAAATCTCACCCCCAGGCAAGCCCGTATGTTCCTCGAACAAAATGTTCAGCCTCTTCCATATGTCAAGCTGCAAGTCAAAGTAACAAAATATGTCACGAAATTTAAACTTGTCACAAAAACTAAAAATAAAATAAAATGATATTTAAAGTTGAATTAAATTTAAACTTAACTCTAAAACGTTAAATTAAATTTAAACTAAAATGATATTTAAACTTAACTCTAAAATGTTAAATAAAATTTAAACTTAACTCTAAAACGTTAAATTAAATTTAAGGGTAACCCTAAACCGTTAAGTTAAATTGTCACAAAAACTAAAAATAAAATAAAATTTAAACTTAACTCTAAAATGTTAAATTAAATTTAAGGGTAACCCTAAACCGTTAAGTTAAATTGTCACAAAAACTAAAAATAAAATAAAATTTAAACTTAACTCTAAAACGTTAAATTAAATTTAAGGGTAACCCTAAACCGTTATGTTAAATTGTCACAAAAACTAAAAATAAAATAAAATTTAAACTTAACTCTAAAACGTTAAATAAAATTTAAACTCAACTCTAAAACGTTAAATTGATTTAAATATAACTTGATTTAAATCTAACCTGGTTATCCCTGATGCGCTCAACTCTACGGCCGGTCGTGCTAAGAGCACGTAAGACTATCCCTTGTGACTGCAGCATTTGTTCTTGGGATGCTCGCAGTTGTTCTTGGGAAGCTCACATTTCTTCCCACATTTCCCGTGTTATGACAAAGGGCTCGGGAATGTCGGCGCGAGAGATCGGTGTGGGCCTCGATCCCATTGCGGGAGTGGTCGGTGTGGGCCTCGATCCCATTGCGGGAGTGGTCGGACTACCAAGTCCAACACCGAGAGTGTCTGACACGTGTTCGTCGTCGGAGTCTCCGATGCTGGCATCTTCTGCAACAGTCGCGACTCGATCTATTTCTTCTTCGATATCTCGCGGCTCTGTCGCATCTTCTCCCTCGACGTCTATGGGATACAGACATTTGTTCGTCTGTGTCTCGAGGAGAGTGAAAAATTCTTTCTCTGGTGCCCTTGGTCTCAGCATTTGAAGAACACCCACCTACAATACATTAATAAACGTTACCAATATTCCAAAATAATGTAAAATACATTAATAAACGTTAAATAATAAAAAGTTACCGTTTTTTTATTCAGGACGACCTCGATGTCTTTGCCCATTATGACCACATTACTAGACCACGAGTGCATCCTGGGCACACGAATCCCCTGGTTCGACCCGAACCTAACCCCGATCTCTGGGATAGCCTCGTATGCTCAGTAATGAAGGGTATGGAGATTACCCGTCAATGTGTACTTGGCCTCTTTCTGTGCCACGTCCGGCTTGTCCTTCAACTTCTTTTGCAGCGTCTCGTGATAACGCCTTAGGTTCACCGAGAGGCTGGAATACGTCTCCGCCCAACTCAAATTTCCCCAAGGCATCTTGAAGAAGAAGGGGAGGTCTTGAACGATGTATAGAAATTTCTGCCACCTTTCTTCGATGGCTTTGTTGGCCGGCTGCACCAGAAGATACCCATAGACGAATACGAGCAGCCCGAACTTGAATGCATCGTCATGGCTTTGACATATGGTGAACGCGTTGATCAACGCGCTCAGCTTGCTTCCGACAACGCCGTTCAAGTGGTCCATGATCAATCGATCGTTGTTTCGCTCGTCTTGTTCGGCTTTGGTCGGACCGTCTTCATAGCTCATCCCCGAGACGTGTGCGTACTCGAGGCGTCCAAATCGTACTCGTTTGCCTCCGATACCAAAAGGTATCTCCCCCCGTACCGTCGCCTCGATCTTCTTCTGAATGAGAGTATGTACGAGCACCGGTGAGAAACCAAGCTCGCTCTCCGTAAAAAATTGCTCGAACGGAGTCCCGAGGATTCGTTCTTTTATCCCGAGCTCATCGAATCTCCTCCGTACCAGCTTCAAGATCCCCGTCCCACCGTAGGTGATACGCCCTGGGAATGAGACGTTGTATATGTAGTTCAAATTGTCCTAAAAAAACAACAAAATTAGGTTAGAAACACAATTCATCGTATGGCATCGTACAGACTCGTATAGCATCGTATAACAAAAAAATTCAATTTTTTTTAAAATCTATCGTACAACATCGTAAAACAAAAAATTTAATTTTTTTTTAAAATCATCGTATAGTATCGTACAACATCGTACAGCATCATACGACACTTATTTTAAAAAAAAAACATAAACCCATCGTACACCATCGTATCGCATCGTACAACGCTATGAATTTCATCGTACGACATCGTACAGCATCGTACGATGCATGATTTTCATCGTACACTGGCCCCCAATTTTTAACCCTAACTTTCTAAATCCGATCAAAAACAACTCAAATAACCACAAATCAGATAAATCTTAAGTCCTAATATCTATTCTGACTATTTTTGATGAGATTTAACAAGAAATTAGTTGAAAAACTCACCTTTTTCAACGTTTTGAGAGCTCGGGATTTCTGAGCATCACCGCCGCCGGAGATTGAAGCTTGTGTATCGTACGCCATCGTAATGACTCGTACAGGGTCGTATTGACTCGTATGATATCGTACGAGAAATTTTTTTGGATGAGAAATTTGAGCGAGTGATAAAGTGAGAGTGAGAGGGAAAAGTGAGGTCTCGGTTCAAATGAGCGTGATAATATAAGTCACAGGGGCATTTTTGTCCATTTTTTGTACAAAAGTCCATATTTAGATATTTTTAAACATTAAGGTCTAATCTTGATATTTAATGGCTTATTAAGCCCAATTAAAGAAATTTCTCTTTTATAACCCATTAAGACCAGACCACACAAGTTATGTATTTTCAGTTGTTGAATTTCTCTTTTTTTTTTTTTTTTTTTTTTTTTTTTGAGTAGGGGCACCATCGGCCAGGATTACATGATATATTAGCAGTGGTGACACTAACGGCCAAGATTACATAGTACTATTGGCTAAGATTACATATTTATTAGAATAAATACTAGGGGAGCATGCATTTCTGCATCCCATGGGGGCTTGAACCCATGACCTCTCCGTCGAGGTGAGTGTGGGATTACCGCTAGACCAAGCTTGAATTTCTCTTTTTATTGAGGCATTAAACCTTAACAATTTGATTTGATGTTAATTGATTGCATTTTTATGTTGATATTTAAGATAATTTTTTTAGTTATTATTCCAGTTAAACGTGAAATGTAAAATATATATATATATATATATATATATATATATATATATATATATATATATATATATATTCAAAGCAGTTTAAAATCGGACCAGATTGGTCAAATAATTCAGTCGAAGTCTGTTAATTTTCGTATCTGGTCGGGTACGGTCTCAATATTTCACTAACCCATTTTACCTGTTTAAATGGTCTGCGATTCAATATTGAACCGAAGGACATGACTTTAACAATCTACGACAAATGCTCGATGCGGAAGGTATAAATCCGGGGATACTTTTTGCGAACAATTCGTCGTGATCTAATTTTCATTCTAATAAAATGAAAAGAAGGATATGGAAATTTCAAAGAATAGCACAGAATAACGTCCAAAGAGAAGCCTTTTTTTAACTAGTAGTATGTGTGAATCCAATTCCAAACAAAGTCGTTAGAACACGAGGTCGTTTTCAATCGAGATGGACCTTGATGTCGATGCCGTGGTCGATGATGGACTGAACGACGGCCCTGATCTTGCCCTCGAAGCGGTCCCGGTCGCGGGGGGTATAGGACGCGGTGTAGACGTCGGCCTCGCGGGCGCGCTCCGCTAGGATGCGCCCCACCGCAAGGCACGCGGGGATGTCGCAGCGCGAGGCCAGCGCCGCCTTCACGTCCTTGGAATTGGTCCCCGCCACCGCCACCTGGCGGCTCGTCACCCTGTGGGTAAATAGTGGGCATTTTGACTAGTTCATTTTGAAACTAACGGTTAATTGGTTGAACCGTTCTAAAAACCACGGTTAGCCGGTCAAATCTTTAACCATTCTGAACGGGTTAGTGGTTAACCGTTAAAACGTTCAAAATGGTTAAAGGTTTGACCATTTTTCCCACATTTACCTGTGGGTCAGGGAGGCGGTGACGAAGCGCTTGGAGATGAGGACGTCGAGCGTGTAGGGCACCATGAACGCGTCGGTGCGCCTCTTGAACGACGTGGTCTTCAGCTCCGGGTTCTTCGGCTTCTTTCCCTTCATGTACGTGTACGGCCGACCGTTGTTGTCGTCCACGTAGTCTTCCACCCCGAAGAAGCTCCGAGGAGGAGATTCGAACGCCTTTTTGCTGTAGAAACTGCACAACCAGCTCCGATTACTAAACTTGTCCGCTCCGTGAGGATGGGTAATCGGTTGAAGAACCCGCTTCAGCATTTTATGAGCTGTAATGTACCTGAAACAGAAAAGAAAAAGAGTTTCAGCTCACTGAGGCATTACGTCGAACAGGTGGCAGGCGAAGCAAGAGCATATATTTTTCTTTTTTCAGATTTCAAACAGATGATCAAAGCACATGCAACACCCACAGAGAGGCGATTACTTTTGTCAAATACTGAACTTACGAACACAAAGCGCGGTGCTTTAACAAGAATGGAAAACTTACCAAGTGGCCTAGTCGAACTTGAACTCTAGCTTGGATTCCGAGTAGAACTTGATGTTAATAATAGAGAGGTCAAGCTGAGGGGAAAAATAAAACAGTGAGAAAATGTGTCTTGAGTCTTAGAGAATAAACGAGAGCAAGGGAAACATAGAACACACATACCACGTTTGATACCCAATGCAGTGTCCATTTTTAGCTATCGAAACCAAATGTTTAATAAAAGAAAGCAAAATAGTTTGAACTTTGAAGTGAATGTACGTTAGAAAAAAAATAAAAATTACAGTGATCGCAGTGGGATTTGAACCCACGGCCTTTAGATTCGGAGTCTAACGCGATATCCACTTCGCTATGCGATCGCATATTATGCACTAGTGTTTTACAAAAAATAACATACACTATGATTGTGCCCAGCTTCGATCGATGAAGACAAACAAACCCCAAAACGTAAAATTAAAATCAATATGAAGAAAAAGAAGAAGAAGAAAAACCTACATTTCTATATCGCAAATGAAGAGCAATATGTGTCGACGAAATCAGAAGAAGATGAAGAAGTAAAAAATAGTTGAGATCAAGTACCTTGTGGGTTGATCACAGACAAAAAGAAAAAAAAAACCTAATGACCAGTTCTTGATGCCAAAGAGTCCTAAAAAACAACAAATGTTATTGACTTTAGGCCCTACAAGCTTTAGTTTTACGCCCTTTATTATTGGTGGGCTGGGTTAATAAAAAATTATTGAAATCACAAAAATACCCCTCATGTTCGATCAAATTGATCTAGCTAGTGCAGCTTCATTTTAAACCATGGATAAAATAAAGTGAAACATCAATCTTAAATAATAATAAAAAAACATATAATATCATATTTTATAGAATTAGTATATGCCATTTATTTGCTACAGAGTTTTGAATTTTAGATCGATTAGTAAAATACCGTTTAGAGGACAAATAAATCAATTAGAAAACTCCTATAAATTATAATAATGAGAATATTACCATTATAAAATGGGTTATATAGCTAAATAACCTCCCAGTTTAGACTGTTTTAGTTTTGACTAACATTTGGTTAAATTCGTTTTAATACCCATTTATTTACAAAGAACAAAATACCAAAATAACCTCTCAACCGTTCCCGCTCTTAACCTCCTTAAAATAAATTCATATAAATCAATATATTAGGATAATAACTGCCGCGATTATTGAGGAACATCATAAAGCTCCGTAATTAATATCATTGATTCACGCAATCTTCTCTCTCACATGCTATCTTCTCTCTCACACAAACATAAATGTCAAACACGAAATCCCCAATTTGAAAACCCAAAAAAATTATTCGCGTGCTCTGGTTTCTTCAGCGAAAAACCTTCTTCATCGGCGCTCGGACCAAACATCGTCTTCTTCTCCTTCTTCTCTTCTGCGCGCGGCCACCAGATACAGCCCGAGCATGAGCTTCTCTTCCTTGCGCGCGCCATCCCGCTGAGACCGAGCGCCGCCGTCTTCTTCTCCTTCTTCTCTTCTGTGCACGGCCACCATCACCAGCCCGAGCCCGAGCTTCTCTTCCTCGCGCGCGCCATCCCGCGAGCCGCCGAGCGCGCCGCCGATGAAGAGACACCGGAGAATAGGTGGAAGGGCGCTGGAGAGTTCAATTCTACCAGAAACAATGTGAGGTTTTGTTTACTCGAATTGATTTCGAAAATTAGGGTATTGAAGATTGATTTGGGGGTTTGAGTTCTCAAGAGGAATTCCGTGGTTTTGATGTTCTTTGATGCTTGATTATGGCTGATTAATATGATTGGATGCTCGAAATTGTACATTGAATGTGGGTTGTGGCTTCATGAAAGTGTTTGGCCGTGTCTTTGATTTTGAGTTTTGGCCGAGTGGTTACAGTTACAGTATATTCGTGTAAATACGAAGCTTATTTACAGTATATTCATTGTAAATACGAAGCTTATTTACAGTATATTCATTGTAAATACGTAGCATATTTACAGTATATTCGTGTAAATAAATATTTTGGGCACGAAAATTCTGGAAATTATGAATATATGGAAGACAAAATAATATCAATAAATGAAGAATATATTTACAGATTTTATCCATAATGAATTGCAACGAAAATAGAAACTAATTACCTAAAGTCAACACTAAAATTTCCAAATACATAACAATTAATGGGCTGAGAACTTTCCAAATCTGCTGGAAAATTCAAATTTCAAATTTGAAAACTTCCCTATTCGGTTTCAATATTTGATTCGGAATTAAAAAAAAACTGCCTAATTAAAATAGCTTAAGGGCAAAAATGTACAACTAATTCAATTAATAAGCTGCCACGTAAGCAAGATAGCTATTTACGGGACATTAACGAAAGGTTGGCTAAAACCAAATTGCTAATGTTTAAGATGACTATGCAGCCAATTATTTGTTATAAAATAATGCACCAGCTGTTGAAACGTAATAAATTAAATTAAGTGTTTAAATAAGTTGGGCTAGCCTAATTGATAATTTCACAACATCTCCAAAGTGAAGGTTATGGATTCAATCCCCACTCATAGCGAAGTTGCCAATTAAAAAATTGGACTACTCGAATTTACATGTGCGGTAATCTATACAACGGTACAAAGCAATTGGTCGTTCATTTTTGAAAACTCAAATGAAATCGATAGAGATACATAAACCAACCGTACCCAAAACCAATATCAATCAGATTACCTCGAAGTGTAAGTCCTTCCTTTGGCAAGCTTCTAATGGTTGGATTACTACCGTGGAAAACCTTCAATTGGCAAGCTTCTAATAGTGGAAGCTTTTGCTATCTTGTTTGTGTTTCGCCAATGTCACCAATTGGGCTTTTCTCATGTCATCCTCGAATCAGACTGCAAAGGCATATTCAACAAATTTCAGCGGCGCATCTCATACGACACTTCTACGTGTTTTATAATTAAAGAGATTTTAGATTTTTGTAATGATTTAGACAATATCGAGATTGTGTTTCGCCCTCACGATTTTAAGCAAGGCACATCACATAGTCTTGCTAAAGTCGGTATTCTTTCTTGTATGAACAGAGTATCATGCCTACGAGTGTCCAGACCATCGACGAGGCAGAAGCCACATTCTGATGAGATGAATGTGGCACTATTTCCTCTCTTGAGATTTTCTAGAAAGAGGTTTAACGAGGCCAACAAATAGATCAAATGTTAATCGTTTGTCAAATTATACTAGTTATACAAGTGGAAATGATCCAACATGTATGATGTATAAAGGTATAAATTTGTAATACCAACTATCCAGCCCGCCCCGCTGGCCCGACTGAGCCGTTGACTTTTATTGCTCGGTTTGGGGCCCTTTGGCTGCAGTCACTATTTCCTCTCTTGAGATTTTCTGGATAGTTGGTATTACAAATTTATACCTTTATACATCATACATGTTGGATCATTTCCACTTGTAAACTAATAATCGTAATCACTTTATATTAGTAAATATGTGATTCTCCCACTTGATTTTTTTTTTTACAAGTTGCCAACATTTTATTGATGAAATCAGTGTTTGTTTGTGTCACTGATTTTCGTGGCTGACCATTGTGAATCCAACTGAAAAGAAATTAAAAAAGAGATCCAAGAAAAGTTATAGAAGTTCATAATATGAGAAAAACCATTGACGGACTACTAAAGCATGTGAAATTACTGGGTTAGTACTTGGTAATATGGAAGAGAAATAAAATTTAAAAAAAAAAAAAAAAAAAAAAGAACAACAACAACAACGAAGTTAAGAACAAGTAGAAACAACAAGTAGATACCCAAGTGAAAGTAAAAGCCAAAAAAATAAACTATAAAGATGTATTCTTGAGATAAAGGAATCCAGAATAGTTATTGAGCTAACAAAATTCATACATTAAACTTTCTGTTCTACAAGAAACTGAGAACTAGATTTATATATTCCAATCCTTGATCTCATATTTTAGTTTGCCTTCACTCATATTTAAGATCGGCCATAACGTAATGGTAAGCAATGACCATCACGAATATAAAAATGCCGAGGAAATTGGCAATGAAACCCAGATCCTGATCGTCGATCATCTGTACAGAAATGGGCAAAAATAACTAAATTCTCAGGCATCGTACAAACTACTACAAAGTAACTCTCCCATCAGAAATAGAAGGTAATAAGTTTGTTTCCATGGCAAATTCTTCTTCACAATACTGTAAATTAAACGAACTGAAACTAAATTGTTGCAAGTCAAAAACTTGGCAAATAAAAGCTAGAATATAAAGAATTCGACTCTTTTGCCCAGAAGATATCTTAGACCCTCAATTTCAATCTTTCTTCTGTGTAATTTATTGTTGAAAACTTGAAATAGCTATGACACTGCATTTTTAGAAAGAGAAACAAAATGAAGACTGTTTTGAGACAACATATTTAATTTACGAAAAATGATACAAAATAACCATTTGAAATTTATTGATTAGTAAAATAGTTTAAATTTCAACTTTTCAGTTAAGTAGTCAAATTTACGTTTTCAATATTTTTTTACAGTCAAGATTAAAAAAATTTATGATTATTATAAACAATTTATCACTTAAAAAAAAAAATTAATCTTGAGGTCAAAAATTTTTTTGAAACCACACATTTTAGTTATTTCACTAAATTAAGGCAAACATTGTCTATTTTACAAATTCATAAGTTTAAATTAGCTATTTAACTATATCACCCTTTAATTTATTGCAAAACAGTGACCAGAGTCATTCTTGTTTATTTAATGTACTCTTCAATCTACAAGCTTGCACTAAAAAAAGAAACCTTTCATTTCTGCCAACAGAATCAAGCCATCTCTTTTTTTCTAGTGATCTGGGTATTCTCTCATTTTGTCTTATTCCTACATGATTTAGACTTAAGCACAGAGAGCACTAAAATCATTTTTATTGTCCGCAGTTGAAAAATGGCTATCCATCTAAAAATGCTTCTACAAAATAAAAAGTTATGCACTCCTACAAGTTCCTTATACAGTATTTGATCCAAAATTGAACAAACGAAAGACAAAGAACCAATTCAGTACCTTTGTGTCCCAATTTATTAGTATCACAATCTGACAACATAAAATTTCACTCGGTATTTCTTTCTTCTCAAAGAAGCAGATTTACATTCCTATATTTTATTTTTTTTGTTCGCAGTACTATCAAGTTCAATGAAAGTATAATAAATACAAATGAGATTTTGGTGCTCTTAGGAAATACCTAGATACAAATGAACAATAAATATTTCCTATGTAAACGACATTATGCATGTGAAGGATTACAAACATGACCATACGAATCTTAAACCCTGCTGATCAACTTTTCTAAAGAAAACGTTATATGTTGTGTCATTCACAAATAGGAGCACAAAGGATTATACAATATCAGTCCTGAAACAATATTAATTACAAAGCTTCCACTAACTTCACAGTTTCCATTTCCATTGGAAATTCCTTGAATATTTCCCAAAAACAAAAAAAGACATTGAATGAAAAAAATTAAAAGCAAACTAATTGTCTTATAATTAGCAAAGCAACCATCATTCGACGGCCCTGAATCTTTCCTTCAACTTGCCAGGGTTTAGGGGCTGTTGGGTTGGATTTGTCTCTCTAATTTTTTTTTTTTTTGCCAGACTACATAAACTAAGGTCAAATCTCCAATGTAGGTAGCACATTTAAATTTCTTTCTATCATTTTCATTTTTTGTTCATTCCCCCTAAGCTAACCCATTTTCAGGTAAGATTAAGAACGCACCGAAACTTTCCTACTCTCACTATCACGTCATACATAGAAAAGAAAATCAACAGAACATGGAAATGCTAATAATTTAGCAAGTGATGCTCTTCCCACAGCACAATCAACTACGGTTCCCATATCACCTAAAGCTCAACTCGACCTCGACTTTTTCCTATTGCTCAATAAGAGAACCAGCAAAGCGTCAAGACTCGAACTCACTAGGCAATCTTGCAGATATCCTCGTACTCGACGGCGTCGAGGACTCTTCCATCGTAGACGCCCTTCTCGATCTGAATCTTTGCGCAGAAGTTGTTGGTGTCGACGGCGAGCAGCCGGGCATCGCAGCCGCGGTAGGCTCCGTTGACGATCCTCACGGCTCCGCCGATGCCGGGGATCACAGTCTCGAGCTCGTTCTGGTCGACCCTCAGCACGTGCTTGGTCTCGACCATCTCGATCTCCCCGACGTACTTGTCCACGACCCGCCTCACGACCCCTTTCTGCTTGTAGTAACCCTTGGAAGCCAACGCCTTGCTCATCACCTTCACCACGATCCCCTCGCAAACCCAATAGTCCCTCCTGTTCGCCCTCTCCTTCTTCCTCTCCTCCTCCCTCATCACCTCCGCCAGCGCCGACGAGCTCTCCGACGACAAACTCTTCTTCGCTTTCTTCTTCTCCCTCGTCTTGTCGTCGTCGTCCTCGAAGACCCCGGCCACGGAGGAGCCGCCCTCGGGCCTCGGCGGCCTCGACTGCCCCAGAGCGAACCCGACTCGGACGCCTTTCTCGAGATCGATCTCCTTGTTGGCGGAGGCGGAGATGGGTTCGGCGGGGGCGGCGGCGTTGGAGGCGCGTTGGATCTGGCGGAGGATGTCGCGGTCGTGCTTCTCTTCTTCGGCGAGGTCGGCTTTGGCGCGGCGGTCTTTGATGCGGTCTTTGAGGGCTTGAGCGGAGTCGCGGTCGATGTAGGTGATGAACCAGCCCTTGGGGGTCTCGTCGACCTTGCAGAGGCCTTTGCGGCCGATGTGCTTGACGAACTCGGTGAGGGTGGCCCAGCGAGTGGAGTTCATGTGGACGTGGTGGCGGTCGTTGATGTACTCGTTGTAGACGACGGTGGCGGCCACGCGGGACGAGCGGTGGCTGCGGCGGATGAGGTCGAGGAAGGTGGACTCGAACTCCTCCGAGAAGCCGTCCACCACTCGGCTCTGGTTCTGACCGAAGATCAGCATCTGCCGCTGGTGGCCCTCGCTCAGGCAGTGGCACTTGAACCCGTTCTCGTCCCGACACTGCTTCTGACACATCTGACAGTACCAACGCAGCTTTTGCAGCCCCTTTGCCTTTATCCTGTTCGCTATCGCCTTCGGCGTCAGAAAGTCGTTCTTCCCCATTTTTCACCGACTGAAACAGAAAAGGAAAAGAAAAAAAAGGAGTTTCAGCTCACTGAGGCATTACGTCGAACAGGTGGCAGGCGAAGCAAGAACATCTATTTTTCTCTTTTAAGACTTGAAACAGATGATCAAAGCACATACAACACCCACAGAGAGGCGATTACTTTTGTCAAATACTGAACTTACGAACTCAAAGCGCGGTGCTTTAACAAGAATGGAAAACTTACCAAGTCGCCTAGTTGAATTCGAACTTGAACTTGATGTTAATAATAGAGAGGTCAAACTGAGGGGAAAAATAAAACAGTGAGAAAATGTGTTTCAAGTCTTAGAGAATCAACGAGAGGAAGGGAAACATAGTACACACATACCACGTTTGATACCCAATGCAGTGTCCTTTGAAAGCAAAATAGTGTGAACTTTGAAGTGAATGTCTACGTTAGGAAAAAATAAAAATTAAAGTGGATATAAAAAGGGGCATTCCGAGAATCGAACTCGGGACCTCTCGCACCCAAAGCGAGAATCATACCACTAGACCAAATGCCCTCGTCTGAGAGATTTTACTACAATATTGGAATTGGAATTAGAACTGCAACTGGAAAGACAAGTTAGATTCGGGGTCAAAAACGTCGACGAGTCGTTTCCTTTCATCCGTTTATTACGAGCCGTTAACTAACGGTGACGCCCGACAATAACTGGGGAAGGTCGTTTCCCGATAGCTGACCTTTAAAGTTTAGACAGCTCCGTCAACCCATTCTCTCTCTCTCTCTCTCTCTGTCTCTCTCTCTCTCTCTATACACTTGCGATGCGAATGAAGATCGATTGCTCGTATATCTGTGGCTGTAGATCCGAATCCTTCCTTTAAAGGTACTCTACTGAATATCTCATGAATTTTATCTGTTTATCTACTTTTAGTTTCCAGGGTTTTTTTTCTCTCTTTTTGGCATTACTCATCGCTTTTGGATCTATAGTTTGTGATTCTCGAGTGTGAGAAACCCTAGGTTTTTATCTCATTTGGAAACGCAGGAATTGGGACTGTTTTGCAAGAACGGAATTTTAAGTCAATTAATTTAGATAACTTAATACAATTTATGTTGACGAAGAGGAAAAATGAATCTTCGAATTGTTTTTTTCTCGGTGTTGTGATGATAATAGCTAATGATTTGGAGATTTGTTTCTATAGTGTTAATTTTTGAGTTTATGGTCACCGTCAGGGGATCGGGTTTTAATACTGATTGCAATAATCTAATTTCGAATTTCAGGTCGTGGAATATGTTGTAGCACAAAGCACTGCCAATCCTTCAATGAGCCTGCAAAAATAAGCCGAGCGATTCGTTTGATTTCATCCCTCTTAAGAGTTTCGAACATGCAATATTTGATCGTTCGATTCGGTTTGCTAGAGTGGCTAGGGGGCGATTCTATTGACTAGCTAGCGTGTTTGAAGTTCTAAGCTCGGAAAGCTAGAGCTGAATAAGAGAAAGAAAGAAAGATAGGAAACAGAACAAAAAGGGAATAGACAAGAGGTTTTTTTTTTAATGGAGGAAGCTCTTCTCACAACTTTGTCGATGGAGAAATGCCACTCCAACGATTCGGGTTCCTTGTCGCACGAAGAACTCGAGCGAGAGATGAACCGGTCTTTTGTGCTCTCGCGCCCGCCCGATATTAACCTCCCGTTGTCGTCGGAGCCGAGCCCGCCGTCCCAAGGCTGGAACGACTCGTGCGACGTCTTAGACGTGGGTCTCGGGCCTCAGATATACGAGGTCGAGGCCGCGGTTAGTCAGCCCAAAGCGGCGAGGAAGTGCGCGAAGCGGCTCGACAGCGTTTGGGGCGCGTGGGTCTTCTTCAGCTTCTACTTCAAGCCCGTCCTGAACGAGAAATCCAAGTGCAAGATCGTGCGCGACGGAAACGGGGTCTCCGGGTACGACAAATCCGACTTGCAATTGGAAGCTTTCCTGGTCCAGCACGATATGGAGAATATGTACATGTGGGTCTTCAAGGAACGGCCCGAGAACGCTCTGGGGAAAATGCAGCTGAGAAGCTACATGAACGGGCATTCTAGGCAAGGAGAGAGACCGTTCCCGTTCAGCGTGGACAAGGGTTTTGTCCGGTCGCATCGGATGCAGAGGAAGCACTACAGAGGGCTCTCGAACCCGCAGTGCATCCACGGGATCGAAGTGGTTCGTTCGCCGAACCTGATGTGCCTCGACGAGGACGAGAGGAAGAGGTGGGTCGAGCTCACGGGCCGGGACATCAACTCCTCGATCCCTCCCGAGGCGAGCGATTTCGGGTCTTGGAGGAACCTTCACAGCGCCGAGTTCGAGCTCGAGCGACACGCTCCTCCTCATCCTCAGCCGATCAAGAACAGCTCGGCCTCGCACCAGAGGAAGCTGCTGAACGGGACCGGTCTGAACCTGGCGACGGCTCAGCCATCGGATCATATGAACGGCGACGCGATGGACCTCTCTCCGGTCAGCCACAAGCGGAAGAAAGATCTGTTCCCCCACGTGGGGAGCGAGGACGAGTACAACTCCCATTTCGACCGGACGCTGGAGCTGAAAGTCAACACCGCGGCGGACCACCCTTGGGCGAGCGAGTTCAGCGGGGTCATGAAGAACGTTTACGGCCCCGTGACCGCGGCCAAGACGATATACGAGGACGAGGCGGGGTTCTTGATCGTCGTCAGCCTGCCCTTCGCCGATCTCCAGAGGGTCAAGGTCACTTGGAAGAACACTCCGTCGCACGGCGTTGTAAAGATTTTTTGCGTGAGCACCGCCGGAATGCAATTCATTAAGAGGCGCGACAGGACGTTCAAGCTGACCGACCCGATGCCGGAGCACTGCCCGCCGGGGGAGTTTGTGCGCGAAATCCCGCTCCCGACCCGAATTCCCGAGGATGGAAAATTGGAAGCCTACTGCGACGAGACTGGGACCATTCTTGAGATTATTGTGCCCAAGCATCGCGTGGGACCCGAAGAGCACGAGGTTCGGGTTTGCCTTCGTCCTTCTCCGTGGAACGAACGCCCTTACGTCGATCTCAAAGAAGCAGACATTGATATGAGAATGTAATAGAATATGGTCCGACTGTGTTAAGTGTTAACCTCAAATGTAATCTTTCCTATCTTTATTTGGAAAAAAAATATATTGTATCTTAGGTTTGTTGTACACTTGTAAAAACTATTTAAAGCTGATGCCCAGTTATTATTGTCGTATCAGCTGCAGGACGAAACGTCAAGTGCTTTACCTTTCCGTCCCATTGGAATGTTTGGATCTTTTTGCCCTTCCATTGTAATGCGTTCATAATTTTGCTTATATATGTTTTATTTATGAGCAGATTATACACTTGCGTGAATGAACTTTGATACGTCTATTTTCTTTCCCTTTTTCATGTCAAATTGCACATTTTTCATTCGCCTACTAGTACTAACGTCAGAGAAATTAAAACAAAAGCAGCCAATTAAACATTGGTGATATGTCAACCCTAAAAAAAAAAAAACTATGGTATCATTTTATAACGCTGCTTTTTATCACGGTCTCTCCGAAAATGTAGAGCATGATAAGGGGCATCTAGATCCTCGTATCAAGTTCAAATCTTATGAGCAACATACTCCAGGCACAGATTTAAATCCCTAATCTAAATACTTTTGATAGGAGAGGGATAAAACATGAACTCACGAAGATACAATAACAATTAAAATCATAACCAAAACAGAGTTATAAAGACCTAAATCAAATATCTTTCAGACCTCACTAAGAGAAATGAAGATTAAGCCAAAAAAATCCATAGCGGCATACAAAGCATTTAAATTGTTCATCACAAAGTACAGCATCTAAAGTAGTGACTTGAAACAAAAAGAAAACCTGATCGTCTCAAAATAAGATAACAAAAATAAAAATCTCCAGACAATTGGAAAAATAACAAGACAACAGATATGAGATATGAGTTAGTCGACCTCCTCGATCTTGGGACCGGGGCCGCTGCTTCCACCAGCACTGCGGGGAACATCATCGTCCATGTCGGAACCACCACCCATGTCGGGAGCACCGCCAGCACCTTGGTACATCTTCGCAATGATGGGGTTGCAGATGCTCTCCAACTCCTTCATCTTGTCGTCGAACTCGTCCGCCTCCCCGAGCTGGTTGGTGTCTAGCCACTGGATGGCTCCGTCGATGGCGTCCTCAATCTTCTTCTTGTCGTCCGCGTCCAACTTCGACGCTATCTTGTCGTCCTTGATCGTGTTCCTCATGTTGTAAGCATAGTTCTCAAGGGCATTCTTCGAGTCCACCTTCTTCTTGTGCTCCTCGTCCTCCGACTTGTACTTCTCCGCCTCCTGGACCATCTTCTCGATCTCATCCTTCGACAGCCTTCCCTTGTCATTGGTGATCGTGATCTTGTTCTTCTGTCCGGTGGTCTTGTCCTCAGCGGAGACGTTGAGGATACCGTTGGCGTCGATGTCGAAGCAGACGGTGATCTGGGGAACACCACGGGGCGCCGGTGGGATCCCGGAGAGCTCGAACTTTCCAAGCAAGTTGTTGTCGCGGGTCCTCGCCCTCTCTCCCTCGTACACCTGGATCAGCACACCCGGCTGGTTGTCCGAGTAAGTCGAGAAAACTTGTTCCTTCTTGGTGGGGATGGTCGTGTTTCTCGGGATCAGCACAGTCATGACTCCTCCGGCGGTTTCCAAACCGAGAGACAGAGGGGTGACATCGAGGAGCAACAAGTCCTGGACCTTCTCATTGCCTTCACCGCTGAGGATGGCAGCCTGGACAGCAGCTCCGTAGGCGACAGCCTCATCAGGGTTGATGCTCTTGCAGAGCTCCTTTCCGTTGAAGAAGTCTTGAAGCAATTGCTGGACCTTTGGAATTCTGGTGGATCCTCCGACGAGGACGACATCATGGACGGTGTTCTTGTCCATCTTGGCGTCCCTCAGACACTTCTCCACGGGCTCCATGCACTTCCTGAAGAGGTCCATGTTGAGCTCCTCAAACCGGGCACGGGTGATGGTAGTGTAGAAATCGATACCCTCGTAGAGAGAATCAATCTCGATGGTGGTCTGGGCGGTGGATGAAAGAGTCCTCTTCGCTCTCTCGCAGGCAGTCCTCAACCTCCTGAGGGCTCTGGGGTTTCCGCTGATGTCCTTCTTGTTCTTCCTCTTGAACTCCTGGACGAAGTGGTTGACCATTCGGTTGTCAAAGTCCTCTCCTCCAAGGTGAGTGTCACCGGCGGTGGCCTTGACCTCAAAGATACCCTCCTCGATGGTGAGGAGAGAGACATCGAAAGTACCACCTCCAAGATCGAAGATGAGAACGTTCTTCTCTCCGACGCTGGTGGCCTTCTTGTCAAGACCGTATGCGATGGCAGCAGCGGTGGGCTCGTTGATGATACGCATGACATTGAGGCCGGCAATGACACCAGCGTCCTTGGTGGCCTGACGCTGAGAGTCGTTGAAGTAGGCCGGCACAGTCACAACGGCGTTCTTGATGGTCAAGCCAAGGTAAGCCTCGGCAATCTCACGCATCTTAATGAGGACCATGGAAGAGATCTCCTCAGCAGAGAACTGCTTCTCTTCACCCTTGTAGTTCACACCAATCATGGGCTTCTCACCAACTCCGGGAGTCACCTTGAAGGGCCAGTGCTTGATGTCACTCTGGACAGAGGCATCGTTGAATCTTCTTCCAATCAACCTCTTCGCATCTGCAAATTACGCACAATAACTTACTCAAACATACGTACCAATCAATAGTTACAACTCGCATGGCAGCAATAACGACATCAACCACTAAATTATCACAAAATGACAACAAAATTCAAACAAAAAAATATTAAGCTCGATACATCAACAACAGCAGACAGAATCTTAAAGCAGAATCTTTTTCTCTATTCCAAACTAACATCAACAATCTTCATCAAAAACTACTCCACTAAACTTTCACTTCCGCTCAATAGACTTTATAACCAAGTAGAAAGTAGATCTACTAAACTATGTCATCTATCACAGAAGATACGCGCATAGATCTGTTAATCGGACTACAAATCCTAACGATATAAAGCTCAGATCTCCAAAATAAATAAAATAGAAAAACAAAACATAGAGAATGAGTCGAGATGTTACCGAAGACGGTGTTGATGGGGTTCATGGCGACCTGATTCTTCGCAGCGTCTCCGATAAGACGCTCGGTGTCGGTGAAAGCGACGTAAGAGGGCGTGGTACGGTTACCCTGGTCGTTGGCGATGATTTCGACTCGGTCGTGTTGCCAAACACCGACGCACGAGTAAGTCGTACCGAGATCGATCCCGATAGCTGGTCCATCGCCCTTTGCAGCCATCGCCGGAAATGAAAGCTTAGCTTCTGAAAAGCAAGAGCGACGGCTGAGAAAGCTTGGAGGACTAGAGCTGCTTTGAGAGCGTTAGGGTTTCGAGTTTGAAGGAGTGCCAAAGTAAGGGGTGTGTATCCTTATATACTCTTTTTTTTTTTTTTTTTTTAAATGAGGTAATTAGCCGATTAAAATGTTTGAAATTGCTATATAACAAACATTTCGTAAATCTTAGATAAATAATCACAAACGTGACGTAACATTCTTGGTTTGTCGTTTTATTAAAATAAAATTGTGAAGTATTTACATCAATTTACGTGTATAGAAACATGGACATAACTATTCATCTAAAATTTACGAAACGTTGATTATATAACAATCTGAAACTATAAATATACATATATACTTAATGGGATTTTTTTTTATCAACTACCAATGAATCAATCTAATTTAAAATGTGTCCGCTTATTTTACTTTTCTTTTAATATTCTTTACACACCCACCACTTTAACTTTATTATTTTAAAAAGAGATAATAGCGGCATAAGTGTCCAATGTTTTCGTTTTGTAACACTTATGTTCTCAAAGTTTAAATTTCCCGGGATAAGTACCCAATGCTACGAATTTAGTATACCGTTAGTCCTCTCGACGTTAACTTTGGATGGATTTTGAATCAACGGCTGAGATTGATTTGTGATATAAAATAACTCTGATATTAATTAATTATGCATAATTATTTAAAAGAAAGAGAAATAAAATGTCGGGTCTCTTTCTCTATTCAAACGCACGATAAAGCCCCAAATTGAAACTATAAATCCCTAAACCCAGATTCTCAACCGCTGAAGATTTGTGACGACGATGGAAACGGCCGATGGAAGTGACGAAGAAACGCAGAGGAGTCCGTCCGACGAGGATCCCACTGCTGCATCTTTTGAGCTCCACGAAGAGGAGTACGAGAACGAGGAGTCATCTTTTGAGCATCTTTTGAGCTCCACGACGAGAATGAGGTCGGCGAGAATGAGGAGGCTGAGAACGAAGAAGCTAGGCGTCAATCTTAGTGGTGGTCGGCCATTAACGACGTCTGCAACGATGACCAGCAGGCTGATGAAGAATCACAAGGTGTGGGTTTTGAGAGTGACCTCGACAGCCTCTGCGGCAGTGACGAAGAGCAACTGGCAAAGAGGAAGAACACAACATACAACCCTCAATCTTATCCCTCTGATTTTAAGTTCAAAATCTGTATGGAATTCCCGAGCATGACTGATTTAAGATATGTAATTGTTGAAGAGTTCGTAAAGGCCGATAGGCAATTTGAATACATCTTTAATAACAAGACAAAGTTGAGGGTAAGATGCGAGGGACTGGGTTGTCCATGGATTCTATATGCTCGCCTTAAGGATCCATTGGGTACTACTGAAATGATCAAACGGGCTGAAAGGCGCAAGAAGCAAAAAGAAAGGGAGCTTGTTGTGGAGTGATAGGTCTGATATTTTTAGGGATTTAGGTGATGTAAAGAACACTGTTTTGGGTGATAGGACTGATGTTTTGATGTTTTGAGGGACATGTTTTTTGGGAGATAATGGTATGATGTACTTACTGGTTTATGAAGGATTATTGACATGTATTGGCTTGACTGAATTATGAAGGATTATCAAGGATGTTTTGATTATGAAGGATTATGAACTATGTATTTTCAGGCTTTTTTTCTCTTTTCAGTATTACAGACTTTTACATTTACAGTCTCTTAAATACCAACAACCAACAATAAACAACTATCAATAATACCAACTCATTTTCTATTGCCAACAATTCATTATACAAATCTGAAACAAATAACCATGAAACAACACCAACAGTTTATTTTACATTAACCAACCAACAAGAATACCAAATACAATTCCAATTACAAAACCTACGAAAATTGATCTAATCTTCAATCTTTTACATTTATCAATGGCTTCCTCTTCTTGTTTGCCCGTGCAACTTCTAGAAATTTCGAATTCCAACTGGTTTAGTCTTCTTAGCAAACCGGGTATGATTTCCTTTGACCTTGGGCAAATTTCAGGGTCTACCCACTGAAAAAATGGGCATTGATCCTCAGCCTGAATGTGAAATTAAGCTAATTAGTCCATGAAGACAATCAGTCCAAATATACGATATTTTCCTCTATTTTCTAACTTACTTGTGACTTATAGCAGCTTAGGAATCTCGTCTCGGGATTCAAATCCGTCCATGAAGTCCTCTGCACCACTTCTACGCCACAAGAACAAAACTGAGTCCGAAATCCTCTGCTCGTTGATTCTCCAGATCCCCGGATTGGGCCGCGACTCTTGCTGCTGCATCGACTAATAAAGGAAGAGCTTGTTCCGTCCATAAGCCTGATTCGTGGTAGCAGAAGAAGGATGGCGAAATTGGTGATTTACTGATTTAGGGATTTAGGGTTAGAAGAACGAGTATTTAGGGATTTATGTCGACGGGGAGAAAGAGAAGAAATGTTTACATAATGTAATTAATTTTCGGTTTTTAAACAATTAAACTATAAAGTTAGAATAGGATTGCAACACGTGGAATAACATCCAAAGTTAACGTCGAGAGTACTAACGGTATACCAAATTCGTAACATTGGGTACTTATCCCGCGAAATTTAAACTTTGGGAACATAAGTGTTACAAAACGAAAACATTGGGCACTTATGCCGCAATTATCTCTTTTAAAAACTAGAAAACTATTTTTTATATATTATATCTTAGAAAAAAAAAAGACAAAAAATGCTTCTAAACTAATCGACTAGGAAATTAAATCATGTTTTAAGCTTTTGTTTTTAGTCAGAGTTTGACATGATATAAAATGTAGACGCATAAATAAAAATTTTACTCATGTCTATAAATTATATACATATAGATAAAATAAATACCCATTTTTATATTTAACAGGAGCGATCAAAAATGTCCTTTCGGTTTAGGCTGAACGCTACTTTCGGTCCTCAAATATCCACAACCCTTGATTTCGACCCCTATTTTTACGATACTAATATCAACGTAAATCCCTTGAGGATTTTTTTTAAATATTTTTCTCTAACGTGATTTTGCCGAAAAATGCTCGGGTAAACTCGTGTGATTTTGTAGTTTCTAAAAAGGTACCTGCTTGATGGATTCATTGGAATCTGGTTGCTGGAGTGAAAACGCCACCGATATGCACCATCATTGTTTACCGATAAGTTTTTGTTTGAATTTTGGGGCATTTTTCTTAAAATTTAATGGGAAATAATAACTAACTATAAATTTCATTGATTTATCAGAAAGTTACAAAAATTTATATTGACATCATTGTGGCTAGGTTTTTTGAAATTGTAACTTAATGAATAAAATGGAGCGAATAACTAGCATCGTTGGACTTGGCTCAGTCGAGAGACTTAAACTAATCAACAAAAAAATTCGATTCACATTCGTTGAACGTCATCGACCACGATGTTGACCAATCAAGCCTTGATCAAGTTTGGACATGGAAGCGGGATCTTAATCAAAGTGAATACCAAATTCGGACTATGCGTAATGTTTTTTTTTTTTAATTCGATACCACCATATCATTTTTAGGTATGGTATTATCATTATATGACAAGCACGAGTGTATTTATCTTTAGATTTCAGCATCATTATATACCAAAAAAAATCTTACAAAGTTTTTGTTCTCCATGTGGGACAAATGCAAGAAGATCCACATAAAGCAAAGTTTGAGTTTTCAGTGTTGTTTTTATATATACTAGTGCTAGCGCTAGAGGAAGAGAGATTTTATTAAAAAAATCAACAAAAGCATGAAAAAAAAAACTCATAAGAGAGAGAGACTAAAAAGAATAATATAAAAAATATCACATGTCAATATTTGACTATTCGGACGGAAGTGCATTCCACTTTCATTCAAACTCTCGTTCCAGTCCTTAAAGGAATGGAAACTTCCAACAGTTAAAGATTATAAGTTTTGGTTGTCTGAAACCGGAATTTCCCTTCCAACAACGAAAAATTTATGGTTCTTAAAACAATGAAAACATAAGAAAATGCTGAAAATAACATTTTTTTTTTTAAATCGTCTAGTCGTTGATGTTCTCTGCGCCGTTAAAAACCGTTTAGTCGTTGTACAAGAAGTTGAAGGAATAAATTAAGATCAAATAAAAACAGTTAAACTATATCAACATAATTACCACACAAAATGTAATAATTAAAAAAAAATTAAAGTGCCACTTCCAAGTTTTACATACGGTTCAACCGGCACATATCCGGAGGTAAAGTACCCGTCAAGTTGTTGCCTCTTAAATTACTACAACAAGGGAGGAGTTAGAACACAACTTCAATTTTAAAGGCCATATTTAAGTGTTTTTTTGTTTTAGGTAATAAATTTTACACTCACATATATCATAGAGCTTCACTCAGTCTTAAAATTTCACAGGTGAGATTATTATATCTCAAGTCTCTAATTACAGTTACGGAAAAAATGATAACTATATATCATAACAAATTAATTAGTGAGTCATAATACATGTATATATATACATACATAACTTGGAAGATAACTTTATTGAGGTCGACTGTTTGGTCTTTGGTTGGGCCTAAGGTCCTATTCCTTAGGCCCGGCCCGGCCCTCTAATAAAAGGTTTTGGGTCGGGCTCGGGCTCGGGCCTCTTTTGGGCTTGAAGAAAAAGGATCGGTCTAGCTGGCTACGTCCATGTGGTGTGACTAAAAGTTCTTTAACAAGATATATAAATAATATATATTAGAAACAAGGAAATTGACACTTACCGTCATCGTCGTTTGTCGTTGATGCTCGATGATGTATAAAAATCGTCTAGTCGTTGACGTTCTTTGCGACGTTAAAAATCGTCTAGTCGCTGTACAAGAAGTTGAAGGAATAAATTAAGATCAAATAAAAACTGTTAAACTATGTCAATATAATTACCACACAAAATGTACTAATTAAAAAAAAAGTTAAAGTTCCACTTTCAAGTTCCACATACGGTTCAACCGGCACATATCCGGAGGTAGAGTACCCGTCAAGTTGTTTCCTCTTAAATTACTATAACAAGGGAGAAGTTAGAACAAAGATTAAATTTTAAAGACCATATTTAAGTGTTTTTTTTAGGTAATAAATTTTACACTCACATATATTATAGAGCTTCACTCAGTGTTGAAATTTCACGGGTGAGATTATTATATCTCAAGTCTCTAATTACATTTAAAGAAAAATGATAACTATATATCATAACAAATTAATTAGTGAGTCATAATACATGTATATATATACATATATAACACGGAAGATAAGCTTACAAAGTGCGCAAGTTGAGCATATGAAACAGAGTGGAAGGAATAGGCGCAGTCAACCAGTTATTCCTAAGGATCTACCAATGTCATTCAGATCAACCTTCATCACTACCAATTTATTTAAGTGAAAAAACCAAGTAATGCATTTATTGAGACACTAACATGTACTTCAAGCTCTTCAGATTCCCAATTGTAGCTGAAATTTCGCCCTCGAGATTGAGTCCTGATAAATTGATGAAACAGATAGTACATGAAATGAAGAGAGATAAAGAAAAAATAAAGCAAAAACTCGATTGTAATAAAACATGATATATTGAGAGAATTAGGCTTTATGTTAGTTTATATCAGGTGTGGGTTAGTTAAGCTAGTTAGAATAAGTTAAACGACTTATTCTTTTCAAGTTGTGTAACCCATTTGCTAGTCATACTTGTACGACACCGTTTGGTCTCGTTTAGTCTTGTAAATAAATGAACATTTAGTTTGGACTTTTTGAGGCATATAACTTAGGCCATTTTCAAGTCCGGACCCAAGCCCGACCCTCGGCCCCGAGGGTCGAGTGTTTGGTCTTTGGTTGGGCCTAAGGTCCTATTCCTTAGGCCCGGCCCGGCCCTCTAATAAAAGGTTTTGGGTCGGGGTCGGTCTTGGGCCTCTTTCGGGCTTGAAGAAAAAGGATCGGTCTAGCTGGCTACGTCCGTGATGTGGTGTGACTAAAAGTTCTTTAACAAGATATATAAATAATATATATATATATATATATATATATATATATATCTCTATTAAAAACAAGGAAATTAACACTTACCGTCATCGTCGTTAGTCGTTGATGCTCGATGATGTATAAAAATCGTCTAGTCGTTGACGTTCTTTGCGCCGTTAAAAATCGTCTAGTCGCTGTACAAGAAGTTGAAGGAATAAATTAAGATAAAATAAAAATTGTTAAACTATGTCAATATAATTAAAACACAAAATGTAATAATTAAAAAAAAAAAGTTAAAGTTCCACATACAGTTCAACCGGCACATATCCGGAGGTAGAGTACCCGTCAAGTTGTTTCCTCTTAAATTACTATAACAAGGGAGGAGTTAGAACAAAGCTTAAATTTTAAAGACCATATTTAAGTGTTTTTTTTTAGGTAATAAATTTTACACTCACATATATTATAGAGATTCACTCAGTGTTGAAATTTCACCGGTGAGATTATTATATCTCAAGTCTCTAATTACATTTAAAGAAAAATGATAACTATATATCATAACGAATTAATTAGTGAGTCATAATACATGTATATATATACATATATAACTTGAAAGATAAGCTTACAAAGTGCGCAAGTTGAGCATATGAAACATAGTGGAAGGAATAGGCGCAGTCAACCAGTTATTCCTAAGGATCTACAATGTCATTCAGATCAACCTTCATCACTACCAATTTATTTAAGTGAAACAAACCAAGTAATGCATTTATTGAGACACTAACATGTACTTCAAGCTCTTTAGATTCCCAATTGTAGCTGAAATTTCGCCCTCGAGATTGAGTCATGATAAATTGCTAAAACAGATAGTACATGAAATGAAGAGAGATAAAGAAAAAAATAAAGCTAAAACTCGATTGTAATAAAACATGATATATTGAGATTTAGGCTTTATGTTAGTTTATATCAGGTGTGAGTTAGTTAAGCTAGTTAGATTAAGTTAAACGACTTATTCTTTTCAAGTTGTGTAACCCATTTGCTAGTCATACTTGTACGACACCGTTTGGTCTCGTTTAGTCTTGTAAATAAATGAACATTTAGTTTGGACTTTTTGAGGCATATAACTTAGGCCATTTTGAGTCCGGACCCAAGCCCGACCCTCGGCCCCGAGGGTCGAGTGTTTAGTCTTTGGTTGGGCCTAAGGTCCTATTCCTTAGGCCCGGCCCGGCCCTCTAATAAAAGGTTTTGGGTCGGGGTCGGGCTTCTTTCGGGCTTGAAGAAAAAAGGATCGGTCTAGCTGGCTACGTCCATGATGTGGTGTGACTAGAATTTCTTTAACAAGATATATAAATAATATATATGGAAAACAAGGAAAGTAACACTTACCGTCATCGTCGCTAGTCGTTGATGCTTGATGATGTTTAAAAATCGTCTAGTCGTTGACGTTCTCTGCGCAGTTAAAAATTGTCTAGTCACTGTACAAGAAGTTGAAGGAATAATTTAAGATCAAATAAAAACTTTTAAACTATGTCAATATAATTACCACACAAAATTTAATAATTAGAAAAAAAATTAAAGTGCCACTTCCAGGTTCCACATACGGTTCAACCGGCACATATCCGGAGGTAGAGTACCCGTCAAGTTGTTGCCTCTTAAATTACTATAAAAGGGGAGGAGTTAGAACAAAGCTTAAATTTTAAAGACCATATTTAAGTGTTTTTTTTTAGGTAATAAATTTTACACTCACATATATCATAGAGCTTCACTCAGTCTTGAAATTACACCTGTGAGATTATTATATCTCAAGTCTCTAATTATAGTTAAGGAAAAAAATGATTACTATATATCATAACAAGTTAATTAGTGAGTCATAATACATGTATATATATATATATATATATATACATATATAACTTGGAAGATAAGCTTACAAAGTGCGTAAGTAGGGCATATGAAACAGAGTGAAAGGAATAGGCGCAGTCAAGCAGTTATTCCTAAGGATCTACAATGTCATTCAGATCAACCTTCATCACTACCAATTTATTTAAGTGAAACAAACCAAGTAATGCATTTATTGAGACACTAACATGTACTTTAAGCTCTTCAGATTCCCAATTGTAGCTGAAATTTCGCCCTCGAGATTGAGTCATGATAAATTGCTGAAACAGATAGTAAATGAAATGAAGAGAGATAAAGAAAAAATAAAGCAAAAACTCGATTGTAATAAAACATGATATATTGAGATTTAGGCTTTATGTTAGTTTATATCAGGTGTGAGTTAGTTAAGCTAGTTAGATTAAGTTAAACGACTTATTCTTTTCAAGTTGTGTAACCCATTTGCTAGTCATACTTGTACGACACCGTTTGGTCTCGTTTAGTCTTGTAAATAAATGAACATTTAGTTTGGACTTTTTGAGTCATATAACTTAGGCAATTTTCAAGTCCGGACCCAAGCCCGACCCTCGGCCCCGAGGGTCGAGTGTTTGGTCTTTGGTTGGGCCTAAGGTCCTATTCCTTAGGCCCGGCCCGGCCCCCTAATAAAAGGTTTTGGGTCGGGGTCGGGCTCGGGCCTATTTTGGGCTTGAAGAAAAAGGATCGGTCTAGCTGGCTACGTCCATGATGTGGTGTGACTAAAACTTCTTTAACAAGATATATAAATTATATATATATATATATATATATATATATTAAAAACAAGGAAATTAACACTTACTGTCATCATCGTTAGTCGTTGATGCTCGATGATGTATAAAAATCGTCTAGTCGTTGACGTTCTTTGCGCCGTTAAAAATCGTCTAGTCGCTGTACAAGAAGTTGAAGGAATAAATTAAGATAAAATAAAAACTGTTAAACTATGTCAATGTAATTACCACACAAAATGTAATAATTAAAAAAAAAAGTTAAAGTTCCACTTCCAAGTTCCACATACGGTTCAACCGGCACATATCCGGAGGTAGAGTACCCGTCAAGTTGTTTCCTCTTAAATTACTATAACTAGGGAGGAGTTAGAACAAAGCTTAAATTTTAAAGACCATATTTAAGTGTTTTTTTTAGGTAATAAATTTTACACTCACATATATCATAGAGCTTCACTCAGTCTTGAAATTTCACTGGTGAGATTATTATATCTCAAGTCTCTAATTACAATTAAGGAAAAAAAATGATTACTATATATCATAACAAATTAATTAGTTAGTCATAATACATGTATATATATACATATATAACTTGGAAGATAAGCATACAAAGTGCGCAAGTTGGGTATATG
This sequence comes from Urtica dioica subsp. dioica, assembly GCF_054948205.1. Classification (NCBI taxonomy): domain Eukaryota; kingdom Viridiplantae; phylum Streptophyta; class Magnoliopsida; order Rosales; family Urticaceae; genus Urtica; species Urtica dioica. The sequence continues at coordinate 12,604,823 of NC_142767.1, read as the reverse complement.
AAACAGAGTGGAAGGAATAGGCCTAGTCAACTAGTTATTCCTAAGGATTTACAATGTCATTCAGATCAACCTTCATCACTACCAATTTATTTAAGTGAAACAAACCAAGTAATGCATTTATTGATACACTAACATGTACTTCAAGCTCTTCAGATTCCCAATTGTAGGTGAAATTTCGCCTTCGAGATTGAGTCATGATAAATCGCTGAAACAGATAGTACATGAAATGAAGACAGATGGAGAAAAAAAATAAAGAAAAATCGATTGTAATAAAACATGATATATTGAGAATTAGGTTTTATGTTAGTTTATATCAGGTGTAAGTTAGTTAAGTGAGTTAGATTAATTAAGTTAGACTCGACATTTCACTAAAACACATGGTATAAATGTGTTATTTTCCCTTTAACAAATGGACTTATTAAGCTTGACAAAACGATAACAAAAGAATAAGAAAAAAAAAACCGTATTTCTCTCGTAATTGGTATGATTCTCTTTTACTCTGCAGTTCAAGAAATTGATAGAGATTTGCTCACGTCATTGCTGAAAACTCACCAAGTTAATTGAAGTTTTACCTTCTCTTTGTAAATAAATAAAATATTACCCATTACATTAGAGAAATTTCATTTTCTAGACCTAAAAACTATCAAAATATCAAGAGTAGACTCATTAGTTTAATAATATCCGAAATTGGACTTTTGGACACTTTTCGAACAAAAATACTCTTGCAAGACCATATAACACTACTAAAAAAAATTAATTCTCTACTTCTCTCATTCTCTCTCATTTTTTCATCATTTCGCGTATCCAATTGGTTTAATTCCTTCAACATGGGTAAGTATGCTTCTCCATTAATCTTTTATAGCCTTAGTCATATAGTTTGTATAGAATAAATAAAGTTGGTAGATGTAGGTTAAACTTTCCGGAATTTAACGTTATTTACGATGAAATTAGACCTTTTCGGATGAAATTCATGTAAAAATTCCGATGAAATTGAAGCAAAAATTCCGACAATTTCCGACAGTTTCCGACCGGTTCCGATAGTTTCCGACAGGACCAATTTTCCGACAGTATCCGACATTTTCCGACAGTTTCCGACCGGTTCCGACCAATTCCGATGAGTTTGGAAAAAATCAAAGTTTAATGTAATATAATGCATTTTGTGATATTTCTTGCAGTTTTATTGATGGTTAACGGCACGTGAGAGAGAAATAGGAATGACAGTTTAATCCGAAACCCGTTAACCCGTTGGGTATCCGAGCTAAACGGGCCGGGTGATACCCGCTCAAATGGGTTAACGGGTAATACCCGTTATCATTTTTAGCGGGTACGGGTCAGGTGGCGGAATAACATATCCGACCCGTTAACCCGTTAACCCGACCCGTAAACTTTAAAAAAAAAACCCTAGAATTTTTGTATAACTTATACGTACTCTCACACATGATACACACAGTCATATATGTAGTAGTAAAAAAAATCTGAAAGTTCAATAGTCGACGACCCTCACGCCTCACTCACCCAGCCGATCGTTGGTGGTCAACAACTCGCCGTCGATGTACCCATCTGATCGTCGATGGTCAACATCTCGCCGTCGCGGTCATTGATACTCCATCTCTATCAGGTAATATTTCATCTCTATCGACATGTTTTTTTTATTATATCTTTGACTCTCACACTGTGTCTCTATGGCAGTCCGTATTACTACGTCGGTGCTCATCAAGTCTCCGTTAATTTGCTCTTTTTTTGCCGGTCGGACGGTGCTCGTCGTATCTCCGTTTAGCTGCCATCGGTTCGTCGCTGTTTTCCGGTAACTCCTCTCTCTCTCTCTCTCTCTCTCTCTCTCTCTCTCTCTCTCTCTTTATTTTTTTTCCCTCTCTGATTCTAATTCTCTGCGATAGTTTTGTTACGTTGCCGCAAATTGTCTCACGTCTCCCAACCGCTGGCATCTATTTGCCATCACCGCCGCCACTCTCGATCGGTTCGACGTTCACGACACCATGGCGGGTATGTTTTGTTTTATTTGTATTAGTGTATACTGTATAATATCTTATGTGATGTGACTTGATACACATACGATAATAGTTTGTACATTTGCCTTGTTTGTTTAATCCCTTGCACCTTAAAACTAGTTTGTACATTTGCGGGTATGTTTTGTTTTATTTGTATTAGTGTATACTGTATAAACAACAAATGTAACTGATGATGTTGAGTTGTTTTAATTGAAATTTTATAGAGTTTCATATAAAAAAAATAGGTTTTGTTTATGATAGTCTTTAGAATTTTTATTGTTTGTATTATAGGTTTTTATTAAAGTCTGTAGTATTTTTTTTGTGGACTTATAGATTTTTATTGAAGTTTGTAGTGACTTTTTTTTTTTGTAGTCTGTAGTGTAAATTTTATTGTTTGTAATCTTATAGAAACAATTGTAGACTTATGGAATTTTTTTATAGTCTGTAGACTCTGTAGTCAGTGGCGGACCCAGAACTTCACAATGAGCGGGGCCGAAATTTTTTTTTTGTAATCAAATCCACAAAAAATATACATTATATATCATATGCTTTTTTTTATCATCAAATCCACAAAAGATATACATTTTTTCTATCATTATGAATCCACAAAATAAGTCTAACTGAACCTGAAATACGCATGTATTCGTTCGGTTTTCACAAAATCTCAATATATTGGTTATCCTGTAACACGACGATGAAAACAAAATATTAGAAATTTATAACATTCACGTACCAATATACCAAAAGAGAATAATTAGTAACTAGCTACTTTAGAAAACAAACCTGAGCAACAAAGATTCAAAATTGAGAGCGTCTTTCTGCCATATCACGAAAATCGTCGGCAAGTTCATCAAGACTAAATCGCATAGCGATCTCTTTCTCGATATACACAAGCAGACTATCACACAAGAAATCATCTTCCATCCTATTGCGGCGTGCATTCTTGATTATACTCATAGATGAAAAAGAACGCTCAGTTGTAGCAGTAGAAACGGGAAGTGTCAAGATAAGAGTTATCACTCTATAAAGAAGGGGATATGATTCAGCTTTCCCTGTTAATTTCATCCAACGACATAGATCGGAAAGTGTAATCAACTCCATAAATTCTGGAAGCCCTCGATAATAATCAAATCCTACCAAGTCCGAGCGTAATTGTAGCATTTCGTAAGCGTCAAAGTCTCTTGGGTAAAATTTTTGCACAAGCTTGCAAATATCATCGATTCTGAATGTTGTACGCATCTCTTTGGGATCTAATGATGTACTCAGACTAATCAATTCCATAGTATTATCACTGAATCTGTAATTAATTTCTTCCCGTTGACAATCTATCGCAGCAAAATAGATATCAAATTTGTAATAATGCTCTAGAGTATCATCATTTATTTTACGACGAGGTTGTCCCCTTCTCGGAACATATTTGGCAGTCAAGTCGGGAAATTCTAGACACACTTTTTCGCAAAAAGTACGCACATCTTGAACTATCGGCTCCCATCCATCATCTCTTAGCTTCTGCATTGTATGTTTTGTAGCGGAAACAAGTGACATTGCATTTAAAATATCTTGGGCTTGAAGTTGCAAAGCTTGACATAGTCTATCTGAGATCTCTAAAATTGCTTTCATAATATGCAAGATGAAAACAAACTCAATCGAAGTCAAATTCTCATACGCTGTTTCTGCATCAACTTTTTGGTTACTAGGATCTTGTCCATTAATAATTCCCAATAAAACTTCACAAGTGGCAATATACATCGTGAGCAAACTGTAAATTGACTTCAAATGAGAACTCCAACGGGTATCACCTGGTCGCGACAGAGAACCGATCTGATTTAGGCCACTTCCACTTTCTAGCTCCCCGGTACCAAGTGAAAATTCGACATTCGATGCATGAGCCGCCTTCAATTGGTCATTTCTCTTACATGATGCACCGACAACATTGATGATAAAACTCAGCTTGTTAAAAAAGTGGTGGACATGGTTAACGTCCTTAGCTGCAGCAACTAATGCTAATTGCAAACGATGAGCAAAACAATGGACATAGTAAGCTTGAGGACATGCCTTTGACACCAACGCTTGCAAACCGTTGAACTCACCACGCATGTTACTTGCACCATCGTAACATTGCCCTCTAATAGACTTAACATCGAGATTGTATTGAGCTAAAACTGAAAAAATACCTACATAAAAAATAAATAAATAAACATATTAGAACATACTAAGTATAACGTTGAGATTATATTGAGAAAGAAACAAAGAATACCTTCTTTCAAAGTCGATGCTTTTGTGTCTTTGACGTGAACCAATCCAAAAAAACGCTCTTGTAAATAACCATCTTTGTCAACGAATCTCAAAACAATAGACATCTGCTCTTTTTTAGATTCATCTCTAGCTTCGTCAACCAATAGACAGTACTTTGCATCACCTATCTCTTCACGAATGCAATTCCTCACTTTATTGCCCAAGACATGTAAAATCTGTTTTTGCATTTTCGGTCCCGTGTACAAGGCATTTCGTGGCGCTTTCTTTATAACATCATCTACTTGAGAATTATATCGTTGTATCAAGCTTCTCAACTCTAAAAACATTCCACGATTTGATGATGTTTCAGATTCATCATGGCCTCTAAGAGGAGATCCTTGACATGTGAGAAATCTTACTGCATCAATTGAAGTTTTCAAACGAAGTCGATTATCCATAATCTTTTGCGACGCAACTTTCTCGAGTCTATTTGCTATATGAGATGATTGGTCCATAAGAGCTTCACAAGCTCTCACGGCATTTCTGTGACATGAATTCAAATTGTTTCCAACATGTAACAAAAGAGAACAATTCTTTCCGCTTTTCACCTTTTTCCATGCGCGAAATCCATCAACCGTGAAAGCATTGTTTCCATAATTTCCACTATCTTTTTTAAATAAGAAACAAGGAAGACAAAACACGGCTTTTTCTTTGGGAGAATATTCTAACCATGTTGGACCAAGCTTATACCAAGACTCTTGGAAACTTCTTAAATGTGTTTCCCCTGTTTTTGGATATTCTTCGTACCTCGTTGCGCAAATGGGCTGGATAGGTGCATATTTGTCGTCGTTTTCCTGGATCTCGTTCCAATTTCTTGATATCAAACTCAACTTCATCTTCAACTTTATTTTTATTTCTTTGTAATTCTGAAACATGATCCTCACATTGTAAATTTATTTCATCAACTTGTACTTCGTTTGTTGCACTTTGTCTCTTGAAGAACATATCGATTGTTCTTTTCTTCATCTGAAATATCAAAACCAAATTAAATATCACTTCTTCAATACTAACCATCCAATACTAAGTACATTTTTAAGTAGTTAAAAAATAAACAAATTTGATATTAAAACAGCCTAACCAAATCTCAAATAACAGTTTAAAAAAATAAAGTTTAAAGAATTACATCGCCGAAGACAGAAACGAGAGTCAAACTGCGGCGAAGAGAGATGAGTTGTTGCTGCGGTGATGATGGTGTCGGACAGAGGAGTGCGTCGCCGTCGCGAGTGGACGCTGGTGCAACGCTGGTCGCGAGTTGTGGTGGCCCTCTAAACTGAAAATTAGTTTTCTAAAAACATATTAAAAAAAAAACTGACAACCTCTATTGATTAGCAGAGAAATAATTCTAAAATTTGAACAACACTGAATCTTGACAAGAAAAAAATTTCATATAATATACAATTTCATATAAAAAAATTTCAACATAAAAAATTTCAATAAGAGAAAGATTTCATATAATATACATATTAAAAAAAAAACTGAACCTCTATTGATTCATAACATACAATTTCATACAGTATTGAATCCTCCCGTCAAATAATTTGACTTTTATTTGGTGCAAGTGGGAATAAAATAAAAATAATGAATACACCTCTCTCTCACTCACTCACTCACTCACTGTAACTCAGCTGACTAAAAATCAAACACAATAAAACTTGGTTGATTTCACAGCACGCACACACTGTGCACAAAAAGAAATGACTTTGGCAACCAAAAAAAAAAAAAAAACTTGAGCAACATATCAGAACACTGTACACAATCACTAAAAACGTTCTTGTAGAGCTTGCAGAAGAAGAAAAAAAAACCTTAAAGACTCTTGAAATCCGGTTGGGCTTTGGGCGAGGACGACTAGACGAGCGACCGACGGTGGTGGCGAGCGGTGTGGACGGTGGATTGATGATTTTTTACAACTGTGGTGTGGTGTGGATGTGGATCAGTACTGGTGTGGTGTGGGTGATTACGATTGCTTGCGCGGGAGTTGAAGAAAAGGGAAGCTGGAGAGTCGTGACTCGTACAAGCGATTAAGAGAGAGAGGGGGCCAACATGTTAATGGGCTGCGTGAGTTTGGGACTTGGGCTTTATTGGGCCAAATTTTTTTTTTTAAATTTTGGCTTGGGGGGGGCCAAGGCCTCCTCATCAATCAACGTAGGTCCGCCACTGTCTGTAGTGTAAAACAATTATATTCTTTGTGGTGATCATTTGTCATAGGGTTTCGTCGACTCTGAATGAAAATCCATCAACAACAGCGGATATTGCTATATCGCTTGATTCGAATGCTCAATCCAGCCCGAGCCCCGTAGAGGCATCAACTCATACTACAAATAAGCCAGCAACGACCCGAGCATTGACATCTCTTGTATGGAAGCATTTTGAGAGAGTCAATATTGATGGTGTATTCAAGGCAATTTGCATATATTGCAAAAAAAAAACAACTTAACGGGTCATCAAAGGATGGGACGACTCATTTGAAAAATCATTGGAAAATATGTACACGTCGGACTACATCAACAATATCTCAAATGGCATTGAACCCAACAAAGACATTAGATGGAAAATCCAAAATTGCTCTACATGCTTTCGACCCGGACGTTTCACGAAATGATCTCGCAAATATGATCATCATGCATGAGTATCCGCTCTCAATTGTTGAACATGTTGGATTTAGAAAGTTTTGCAGTGGACTTCAACCATTATTTAAGATGGTGGCAAGGAATACGGTCAAGAAAGACATTCTAAAGATTTACAAGCTGCAAAACAGCAAAATGATGAGCTTATTGGAGAAAACTAAGGGGAAAATCGCAATCACATCTGATCTATGGACGGTCAGCAACCAGAATAGGCATTATATGGTTATTACGGCACATTTTGTAGACAATGATTGGGTTCTCCGAAATTGCATAAGGTATTTTTTTAAAATTTTACATATAAATAACTTAATCTCTCAACTGATTATTTGTTTACTAATTAATCATGTAGGTTTGTTTACATGCCTGCTCCAAACACGGCTGATGTTCTTTGTGATAAACTGATAGAGTCACTGATGGATTGGAATGTTGATCGCAAGCTATCAACTTTTACTCTTGATAATTGCAGCACAAACGATAGCATGATCAACAAAGTGAAAGCTAAACTTGACCGAAATACACTTCTTCTAGGGGGCGAATTGTTTCATATGAGATGTGCTGTTCATATTCTTAATCTTATAGTAAAAGCGGGATTTATCACATTCAAATATGGCATCGAAAAGGTCCGTGATAGTGTTGCTTTTTGGTCGGGGTCTCCTAAAAGGGAAGAAAAGTTTGAAGAAACTGCAAAACAACTTAAAGTGAAATGTACTAAGAAGTTGGTTTTGGATAACAATACAAGATGGAACTCAACATATTTGATGCTTAAAGTTGCTTTGCAGTACAAGCTTGTCTTTTTTCGTTTGAAATAGCGCGATACTCAATATAATTGTTTGCCGTCCGACGATGATTGGAAGATAGCCGAGGAATTGTGTGCCAGGCTCGAGAACTTCAACAACGTGATCGAGATTTTTTCTGGTATCAAATATCCTACTGCTAACCTTTTTTTTATAGAGATGGCTGAAATTAAATTGTCTCTTCTTGATTGGAAAAAATCTGAAATACCAGAAATAGAGAAAATGTCAGAATCCATGATTCAGAAATATGAAAAATATTGGGATGATATCCAAGGAATATTGTGTATAGCGACAGTCTTAGATCCCAGGTACAAGATGAAGTCGTTTAAATGTTATTTTCCATTGATATACGGAAAGGAACGTTGTGGCATGGAAACTGAAAAGGTCTCGGTCATGTTAAGATCATTAGTGGTTGAATATGAATTGAAGACAAAGAATAAAGAGAGCGAAAACTCCGAAGAGAGTTGTTTGATGGATGATGGTCGTTCTACTTGTCCCCCAATAAAAAAGACGAGGTTAGAAACTTTTTTACAAAGTGAAGATGTTGTTGAGAATGTCAAGAGTGATTTGGATTTTTATTTGGAAGAATCTCTCATGCCTATGAAAGAAAACTTCAATGTGTTGAGTTGGTGGAAAGCTTATGGAGTGAAGTTTCCGATACTATCTCAAGTAGCTCGGGATATATTTGCTATTCCTATGTCCACCGTTGCTTCCGAATCCGCTTTATCAACAAGTGGAAGAGTTGTAAATCCGCACCGTAGTAGACTTTTGCCATCAACCTTAGAAGCATTGATGTGTGCTCAAAATTAGTTGTTGAGTGAAAATCAAGGTAATATTGTTGTGTTTACAATTTAATTTCAAAGTAAATTATTTTTGTACTCATTGTCTTTGTTATTTTTTTTTTTTTTTTTTTTGTAGATAAGAAGTCTTCCGATGACGTCTACATATACTATTGGGACGACGGTGATACTAGTGACCGAGAGGTACTTTTTTTAATACTTGTAATTTCATCTAGTGTTTTTGGACTTGAGAAAAAAAATGTTCTTTTGTATAGGAAATGTCTTCATCAAACGTCATGGAGGAGCCCTCAAACTAAATTATTAAATCATGCAGGAAATGTTATTTTATTGTAACTACAACAACTTGGTGTTCTTAATATATCAAGGGTGAACCTGGTAGCATGTTTGTGTGGCTACTGGATACAACAACTATGTAGTAGTGACTACAACAACTACTTGGTAGCATGTTTGTGTTCTTTTTAGACCCTGTGGAATGCTTTTTTTTTAGAACCTGTGTATTAGTGACTACAAGCTTGTGTTCTTTTTTTTTAGAACCTGTGTATTAGTAACCTATGTAGTAGTGACAATTTTTTCCTTATAATATGAGTCAATTTTTTTTATTAAAAAAGGCGGGTTAATGGGTAACGGGTGTATATTTTTGGCACCCGTCACCCGGCGGGTATATCCGTTACCCGCCCCGTTTAAATAGACGGGTTAACGGGTACGGGCTAACGGGTATTTTTTTTTTTGCGGGTACGGGTATGGTAATGGTGTACCCGCTAAAACCCGTACCCGTTGTCATTCCTAGAGAGAAATGGACACTTATACGTGTTCAAAAACGCGATAACATTTCCGCTTGAAGTTTCGAAAGAGACAATGTACATGGAGTTAGTCGACAAGGTGTACAAGAGAGTCGATATAGACAGATCAAAGTATGACTTAAAGTTTGAAGTTCCATATGAGGCGGGTAATATGCCAATTGAGCCTGCTTTGTTGAAGGACGATATGGACGTTAAGTATTATACGAAGAATAAAAGTCGTAGAAGTTATGCACTTTGTGTAACTTTGGTATCGAAAGAAGTCAAAGCGTTAACTCCAAAAAAAAGATAAAGGGAAAAATGTGATGAACGAAGAATTGTCTCGCGTTGAACTCAACAAGAGACAACATAATCTTATTACAAATGACCGAGATGATAATCATGTGTTCAACAGTCGAATAGATGACCGAGACGATGAAGTATACAAGTGTGACAGATATGACTACCACAACAACGATCTGGATGATGAGACAAGTTTGACGTAGATGATGGACACAACTGTGACAAAGGAACAAAATTTGAAGAGTTTGTGAACAATGAAGAATATGAAGATTTTGTAAAACATTTTACAGTACCATCGGGACAGGGTGAACCATCGGGACACGGTGAACCATCACGTAACCCTCATAAAGTTGTATCACCAACAGATTGCGTGCCTTACTCATGGAAAGCCCCCGACTTCACAACCGATGATTTTATCAAGGAAGAACATAATGACGGTCCAAGTCAGTTGCCAAATTCTTCCACAGGTATTAAGAATGCGATGTACTTATATTCTTAAATGAAAAATGTTACGTTATATGTATTATAACCATTGAATGCAATAGGTAGCACAGAAGATATATACCTCGGGAAGGAGTTTGAGTCCAAGAAACAGATGAAGCAAGAGATTCATGTTTTTGCTCTAAAAAATAATTTCGAGTTTAGAGTGAAATCCTCTTCGAAAAGTAGATGGTATGTCATATGCAAAAATGAGATGTGCACTTGGAAGCTGAGGGGTGTTGTGCAGTGGTCTGATATGTGGCAAATTACATCGTACGAGAGTAGACATTCTTGTGCGCGTGTGCTTCGAACAGAAGGACATAGAGGAGCTGCACCTTGGGTTATTGGTCACGTCTTTAAAGATAAGTACAGTATTAGCTCTATGGCTGAGTATTCGGCACATAACGTAAGAGAGGAAGTCAAGACAAGATGGGGTGTTGACATCTCGTACTTGAAAGCTTGGAGAACTAGGGATAAAACAATTTCATATGTAAGGGGTACGCCAGAACAATCTTATCAGAAGTTACCATCTTGGCTATACATGTTGGAGCAGAAGAATCCTGAGACTCTGACTGCGTTTGTGAAAGATGTCGATAGATTCAAGTACGCGTTCTTTTCTATTGGGGCGTGTCGTAGAGGATTCAAGTATTGTCGACCGGTGATATCATTAGACGGTTCATTTTTTAAGACAAAATACGGTGGACAGTTGCTATGCGCAATTGCGATGGATGCTAATTCACAATTATATCCACTTGCATTCGGGGTTGCTATGCGCTCTAGTCCACGAAATGACTTGGGAATCTCTACAGCCAGTCATCGGGTCCAACACGACTCTGTTATCCCATTCTACGAGCTCCACCTCTGTTCCTTGTTCAGCGGCTATCTTCTTGTTCTCCTCTTGTTTCGTATAACGATCGTATACATTTTGGACCCACCGGGTATCCATGACACATACGTCTTGACGATACTCCGCATACTGTCGTTGGCGTCTCCGAAGCATATCCAGAATAGCACCAATATGTTGTGATCGTGTATGAAACAACAAACATATTAATTAACTTTTTGTTTATAAACATATTCAAAACAATGTAATTCGACTTACCGTATCTGTTAGCCATTTTCCATTTTCCAATAGGAGCTTGAAGAAGTCGGTCTCCACATCAGCGACCTTCACATAAACTCGGCCCAAGAACTTCCCCTCAAGTTTAGAAGTGCAGGTCCACTTCACGCAGTCATGCCAATAAGAAGTTTTTGGTTCCTTCAAAGGTCTGAACGGCGTTACCCGCACCTCTGAGGAGTATTTCGGCCGCGTCGGGTCCGTGAAATCGGAGGGAAAAGTATCTTTTCGGTGACGCTTCTGAGATGGCGTTCGTACCGAGTCGCTTTTCGACCTCAGCCTCTTTTGCGCTAGGGTTGACAATGGGAGCGTCTTTTCCGATACATCGAGCCGTCGTGAACTTTTCCTTCTCGGAGAGGACGGCTTCTTCGACAATGGAGTCGAAGAAGGCGGCTTTGTTGAAGAGGACGGCTTCTTTGACGATGGAGTCGAGGAAGGCGGCTTTTCGAAGAGGACGGCTGTGAAGGAGGATGAGGAGGAGGAGGGGGAGGAGGTGGAGGAGGACTAGGAGAACTAGGGGGATCAGGAGACCTAGGAGGACCAAGAGGAGGAGGACTACGCGATCGATGTCGACGGCGTGAACCAGCTTGCGTAGTTGGTAACTGTCGGGGATGATTCCCCCATATAACCATATAAATGCGGAAAATTGATTAATTACGCTAATCATGAGCTAATTAATTCAATGATTATATGACAAGATCTAGATTTACATTAATTAATATTATGAGAGAGCATATAAGTCAAGCAACCGAATAAGAGTGAACGAGTACTTACATTGATTTTCAGTTCACGAACTGAAAGCTTTCACAATCCGTCTTCGTCTTGAACGTACAAGCTTCCACACGATCCAACAAAGAACTCCTTCTTCAAGGACTCGATGTGATGACACCTTAGTCTTCCGAAACGTAATCTCCGAGACGAATAAGAAAGATGAGTGGGCACAGTCTTTATCTCACTAGATCACGAAACTAGGTGTTTCGAGATCTCGCTCTTATTTTACTAAGAATGGAAACGAATTTCCAAGGGGATGAGAAGTAGAAGTGCACGGCCAAGGAGGCTAGGTTGCACGAAATTTTCACTCAAAATTGCTTCAGATAATTGCTTATTTTTGCCTTCTCATGACCCCCTATTTATAGTAGTAAAAAGGAGATATTCATGGAATCTTCCAGAATATTTTATTTCATTTTATTGTGTTCACACTAGAGGATTTAATCTAGGCCCTTGGATCTCAACAAGTGAATCCTACTTTTTCTCTCATCCATCAGATCAAGATCTATGGGATATTTAAATAGAGAATAATTTATTTAGTGAGATAATAAAGGAGAATATATTATTCTCCTAAATTTTCTCCTAAATATTCTCCTAAATACTCTCCTTTAAATAAGGAGAAAATATAGGAAAATATCTTATATTATTCTCTCTCCTTTATTTAAACAACTAAAGAGAAAATATTGGTAAATACCAATTATGAAAATTTCGAACTTGATGGCACACGGCCAAGGGGATTTGCGCAAATTCCTAGTGCCAAAACCCTAATTCGATTTTCATATTTTGTTCAAGGCCCGATTGCTTAAAACCCAATTAATTATTTATTTACTTGGTCCAACAATAAACAAATAATTAATAATTGCTTATTTACTTGATCAAACAATAAATAAACAACTCTACCATAAATATTTATTTAATTCTGCGAATACCCGTTTTCCAGAATTAATGCTGTCAATCACAATTACAGCAAGTGAGATTTAATAATGATAAACATTATTATACGAAAGTTCTTATCCGCCTTTATCAGAGCCGAATCGGGGACTATGGACCTAGTAATAGGAGCTTAACAAATCCGATGAAAAAGACGAAATAGTCCTTTCTCTTTTGTCCATCGATTCGTCTAATCTTGGTCAAATACTCCACCTTGTAAGCCAAGACTGAACTCTCCTTTATACTAGAATTATATTTACTCATCGTGACGAGTGTCCACTGATATAGTCAGTTCGTGATCAAGATCCTCCAGGTTCAACCCGTATCGAGAGAAGTCAATTTTTCCGTTATACTTCTCTTGATACATATCAGCCCTAAGCATTGTTGCTTCCCCAGCGAAAGATTCTTTCGAACGTTACTTACTTCGAAAGTGCGCGCAATCTATCGGTTCTGGAATCAACCCTTTGGTGAGAGAACATTAACCTTCTTTCAGGAAGGCAGGATTCTGTATCTATAAATCACTTCCCACTCGAATTATGCTCTGAGAAAACTCCCAAGACAAAAGCTGTGATTAGCATGAATAACCTTTTAGCGAATGAGTCAAAGAGCTCAGTAACATAACCCAGTGTCCATGATCACTTCAGGATTTAGATCAAGTCTCACTGTGACCATCATAGTGGCCTCGGTTAGTGTGTCGTAACGGTCCTTAAACGACACATCTACACCAAGACCTGTCCGGGTCGTACACTTACCACAAGTGTAGAATGCTCCCACATAGTGATCAGCCTTCACCCATGTGTTCCACATATATGACTTTAGATATAGTTTTCCAGGCGTATATCAGTCATCGACCATGTTTTAGCACACCGCCCGAACTCAGGTGCCCAGCACGTGACTCAGTTAGATACGGAGGCTATGGAATAATGAATGTTTAATAAATCTTATTAAATAAGAAATAACGCTTTCAATTCAAATAGATAATAAATGTCAAACTTTATTTTATTAATAATTTCAACGAGAATTTACATAAGTATCTTCTCGTGGGCAAGAATTCCTAACAGTAACGGCCCCGGAGGTTAACCTGTCACGTCCTCGAACATGATGTTTATCTTCTCAATTATGTCAATCTGTAAATTGATGACACAAAATAGTGAATAAGAAAATAAACATTTATAGAAACGACTGATTAGAAATTTATTTATTAAACGAAAATTAAAACTAATCTGGTCTCGCCTCATTCTCTCTAGCCTGCGACCGTTCGTACTCAGTGCTCTCAAGACGGTTGCCTGAGAATGTATCATTTGATTCCACATATCCTCCGTTAAAGTCCACGGAGCAGGATGATCGGGTCGAGCGGGAGGTGTGGGATGATCGGGACTTTCGGGAAGAGCGGGATGATCGGGACGTTCGAACTGAAATGAATAATAATAAACTACTAACTAATTAATAAATTATAAACTAATCACTTATAAATAAATAATCTAGCCTAACTAATTAATAAATTATATAATTATAAAATTTATTAGTAAATAATCTACTAACTAATTAATAAATTATAAACCAATCACTGATTAATAAATAAACTACTAACTAATTAAAAAATTATAAACTAATCACTAATGAATAAATAAACTACTAACTAATTAAAAAATTATAAACTAATCACTTATTAATAAATAATCTACTAACTACTTAATAAATTATAAACTAATCACTAATTAATAAATAAACTACTAACTAATTAAAAAATTATAAACTAATCACTAATTAATAAATAAACTTCTAACTAATTAAAAAATTATAAATTAATCACTTATTAATAAATAATCTACTAAATACTTAATAAATTATAAACTAATCACTAATTAATAAATAAACTACTAACTAATTAAAAAATTATAAACTAATCACTTATTAATAAATAATCTACTAACTACTTAATAAATTATAAACTAATCACTAATTAATAAATAAACTACTAACTAATTAAAAAATTATAAACTAATCACTAATTAATAAATAAACTACTAACTAATTAAAAAATTATAAACTAATCACTTATTAATAAATAATCTACTAACTACTTAATAAATTATAAACTAATCACTTATTAATAAATAATCTACTAACTACTTAATAAATTATAAACTAATAACTTATTAATAAATAATCTAGCCTAACTAATTAATAAATTATATAATTATAAAATTTATTAGTAAATAATCTACTAACTAATTAATAAATTATAAACTAATCACTAATTAATAAATAAACTACTAACTAATTAATAAATTATAAACTAATAACTAACTAATAAATAAATTACTAACTAATTAATAAATTATAAACTAATAACTAATTAATAAATAAACTAGAACTTACCCGACGAGCTACGCCGGCTTCGTCATCGTCTTCATCACTCCACAACTTCTCCTCTTCGGCTTGTCTGAGTACGCCGGCTTCTTTCGCCGTTGACTTTACTAAGTCAATCTCTTCCTCGATATT
Source organism: Urtica dioica subsp. dioica (assembly GCF_054948205.1). NCBI lineage: Eukaryota > Viridiplantae > Streptophyta > Magnoliopsida > Rosales > Urticaceae > Urtica > Urtica dioica. The sequence continues at coordinate 12,589,425 of NC_142767.1, read as the reverse complement.
ACGTGGCTCAACCACGTCTTCGCCTTCAGTCGGATAGAGTGATTGACTGAGTTGCGTCTCTAGTAGCTCGAAGAACTCGCGCTCTCCGGTCCGTGGTCTCAACATCTGAAAAACACCGAGCTACAAGACAACAAAATTTATTAATATTTATAAGTTAGATAATTGTAGTTATAAAATATTTTTAAAAATTATAAATTACCGTTTTTTTGAGCAAAATCTTCTCCACGTCCTTGCGCGTGATCACTCGAGTGCTTGACCAAGAATTCATCCTCGGTACTCGAACACCGGCATTATTCCCGAACTGCTGACCAATCTCCGGGATCGCCTCGAACGCCCAATATTGCATCGCGTGCAAATTCCCTGATAAGGAATATTTCGCCTCCTTCTGTAGGACATTCTCTTTGAGAGATTTCTCCTTTACTCGTTCGTAGTACCGCAACAAATTTACCGAGAGGGAAGACATCGTCTCAGCCCACGAGATGTTCCCCCATGGCAGAGAATAGAAGAACGGCAAATCCTCAACCATGTGTAGGTACTTGTCGTTGATTGCTTTGTTGTGTTCTAGTCCGAGGAGATATCCCAAGACAATCACACATAATCCAAGCTTGTACGCGTCGTTTGGATCTTGACATGTCCTGAACGCGTTAATCAAGACGTCGAACCTGGCGTTTGACACGCCGTTCAAGTAATCTTTAATGAGCCGCTCCTCCGCTCATTCTGCTCCTCCGTCGATGGACCATCTTCCATGCTCATTCTGGTTATCAACGCGTATTCGAGTCTTCCGAATCTCACGCGTTTATTTCCTATTCCGAAATGAATCTCCCCCCTTTTTGTTGGGTGGATCTTACGTAGAAGAAGAAAGTGTAGAAGTACCGTAGAAAAATTTAGTGCACTCCCTTCGAAGAATTGAGCGAACGGACTCTCCGCGACCCTTTGCAGTAGACCGATATCGGTGAATTTTTCTTTCATCGTCTTCAAATGGCCCGAACCACCGTATGTGATTCGACCGGCAAAATCGTGGTCGCATAAATACGTCAATTTGTCCTAAATATATTAATTATCACGAAATATTAATATAATTAAACAAACCTTAATAACTCCAAGAATTCATTTAAATTTTTTTAATATAACAAAATATATAACATAAAACAAAATATCATCAACATATATTATGTTGTTCATAATTTAAAAAACAACTAATTATTAGTATGTTGTTCATAATTAAAAAAAAAAAACTAATTACATAAAACAACTAATTAGTATGTTGTTCATCATTTAAAAAAACTACTTACAAAAAACAACTAATTAGTATGTTGTTCATAATAAAAAAACAATTAATCATTAATTAGAAGAAAAAAAAAACTAATTATGTTGTTCATAATTAAAAAAAAACAACTAATCATTAATTAGAAAAAAAAAAAACTAATTATGTTGTTCATAATTAAAAAAAAACAACTAATCATTAAAAAAAATTATTTAAAAAAAAAAACACGTCGGAACTCGTCGGCGATCTTAAACCCTCGGAACTCGTCGGAACCCGTCGGAACTCATCGGAAATTCCCAGAATTAAAAAAAAAAAAATATTCACCTCCAAATCTCATTCAAATCAACCTAAAATAACTAATAACCACTAAAATCTTGTATCCTATCATTCCTACACTAATCAAACCATGAAAAAACTATAAAAAAAACTAACCTCTTTTGTCATTTGGTGAAGGTTGGATTGATGGTGGTTTCGGTCTCTTCGGTCGGAGGTGTGTCGGAACTCGTCGGAGGTGTTGTGGTTGGGCGTCGGAATGGGGCTCACGTCGGATTTGGGGTTTCTTTTTTTAGGGAATCGGTTTGGTATGGAGAGAAAGTGAGAGAAAGTGAGAGAGTGAGAATGAAAGAGATGGAAGAGAGTTTATTTTGAATTAAGAGTATTTTCGTCCTAAATTAGTACAAAAGTCCAATTTTTGATATTTTTTAAGTAACGAGTCCAATTGTGATATTTCCATAATTTTCGGGTCTAGAAAATGAAATTTCTCTTACATTATCCTGTTAAGTTCGGTTGTGGTTAAGTTTCTATATGAAGGCTCAACAGTTCCATTGTCAGAAAGTGGATAACTTATTTAAGGACCCAATCCAATAAAGCGAAAAAAAAAAAAAAACAAAACAAAAAAAAACAAAAAACAAAAAACGTCATAAGAGTAAGACAATATCCTTAAGAGCAAAAAGGTCCTTGTACTAATACTCAAATTCACTACAATGGTCTGAGCATAGAAATTCAAAACAATGCCGAATCAAGATCCGAGGATGAGATACGGCGAGAATGAAGCTTGGGAAGATCTTTGATGTTTTCTACAGGAACGGAGGAAGAATTACCCATCTGCGAGGATACTTCGGCTTCCCATCCTTCCCGTCAAATAGCTACCAATTAAAACACATCAGCCAAAAACAATAACAAATCGACTCGTGTCTATACTTGAATTAGTCATAGCGAGACTTTTTTATAAGTTTTTTTTTCAAGTGAACCATAATTTAAAAGGGAATTCCGATCCTTCAAACTAACGCGAAAACTGATTAATCTGACCCCCAATAACTCAACATCTAAAAACACCAAGCACATATGATAAATACATGAATCGGATCGCCCGGATGGCCTAAACTCCAAGAAAGGGCAAAAGAAAAAAAAGTTATCTTAGACTTATATAAGGTTAAACTAGTAAGCTATGTGCTTCACTATGTCTTAGTATAAATAAGTCAACAGTCTGGGTCACCACCGGTACAAAAAGAGTTATCCATTTAGGTATTTTGAAACCGAGTTTATCAGTAATAATAGTGATTAATGTTCTGTCTATCCGGGGTCCTATCCATTAATATTTCACAAACGAGAGAGAGAGAGAGAGAGAGAGAGAGAGAGAGAGAGATAGATTACCTTTCTCAAACGGCGGTGTTTCGCGAGTGCCCAGTTGGTCATTATAGAAGCGGCGACGACGAGGAAGACGTACCCGGCGACGGTCTGCGTAGCGACGTTGAAGCCGAGCCACTGATAGATCTCCGTCGTGTAGTTGGCGCAGGTCACGACGTTGAACAAGAACCCCCGCGGGATCTGGTACCCTCCGCTCCCGTCGGCCCCACGGAGGCCGCTCAGGATGACGTGGCAGTAGAAGTTCGCCAGCTGGCAGACGAGGCCGAACCCGAACCCGACCTTCATCTGAAGGTCTCCGACGGGGGTGTACCTCGGGTGGTTCACGTAGTAGGCGATGTAGGCCCCGAAGGTCCAGTAATAAGCGCAGTTACGGAAAACGTTGGAGAGCGGCGACGTGGCGTGGCTGAATCGGTGCACGAAGAAGGTCTCGGCGATGCGCTTCGCGTAGTGGAAGCACCAGTAGATCATCGCGTAGGTCTGCACGGGGTGGATTTTCCGGTCTTCCTCGTACCCGAAAAGCTTGTACACCGGGAGATAGTAAAACAGCGGGTAGATCACCAGTGGGCCCAGGTACTCGAAGAAGAAGAGGGTTCGGTACGAGACTTGAGGCCCGAGATCCTTGAACACTACGGTGAGGGAATCCGAGTTTCCGTCCGTGTAGTCTTTGAGGCTCTTCTTCGGGGCGAGGACCACCGGCCTCTCTTTCGACCCCGGTTGGACCGGGAGAGTCAGTCGTTGACGCTCCGGGTAGAACTTTTTGGCTGCCAGTTTCGTATTAGAAAAAAAAAAATTGATAAAGAAAGCTCTGGGGATAGTTAAAGCAAAATATGAACTAGATCGGCGACAAGACCGATCTCTATAGAGACCGGACAAAGTAAAGAAGCGAAATTTGAAACTAGAACTTATAGCCAAAGGGTTATTCAATCAGTCATGATGTGGCACAGACATTTGTCATCTCTTGATCATCTACAGTTCTTATTATCGCATTTTCCATGGGGCCAGGAACATAGATTAACAATGTAAAAGTATTCCCTCTCTAATTTAGATGAATTGAAGTTGAGTCTCATAGCGACAGACTGAGAGTTCAATTCTTTTCTTCCCCAAAAAGAAGACTGATATAGTAGCAGCAAAAAAAAAAAAAAATCATGAACAAGGTTCAGCAGAACGAAAATGTGAAGAAATGATTTGAATACGCATCACTACATTGTTGCTGAAGCTTAGAAGATCCTATAATCTAGTCGATTCAATTAATTTATAGTATACGCTAGCACATTTAAATAACAAATAGAAACTAATTATGAGAACTTACTTCGCCGATGAATCGCCTCTTGTAGATCAGCCACTGTGGCCTGCAAAATTAAAAGATAAAAAAAAAAAAAAAAAAAAAAAAAAAAAAAAGAGAAGTTAATTTTCACATCGCATTGGGCTCAAATAAGGTTCCGAAGTACCTGACATAGAAAACTCTTAAGAGAGCGAAAATGAATAAACGAAAAAAAAAAAAAAGTTACAGATTCGCCGAGCTCGATTCCATTTTTGATGATTTCCCTGCCGCTTCGGGAGATCAAATTGACCTTCATCTCCAGGAAAGTTAGTGGGAGCGAAAATGGTGATGATGAGATCGAAGGAAGGAGAGCGAGATCCGAGATGTAAAGGGGTGTCGCGGAAGTAGGAAATGGTTCGGAAGATAGTAAGTGGAAATATTAATGGCGTGTGGTTGGCTGGAGTTGGATAGCTAAATATGGAGTTCGCTTAACCACATTTTCCCCTTCTTTACTTCTCATCTCTATCAAATTTGCGTTTCAAGCTCTTCTTCTACAAAATTAATATACTTTATTTATTATTATAACAATATTTAGGAAAACAAACTTTATTATGTCATTAATATTTGATAGAGAAAATATCAATAGTATCCTTCGTTTTTAATCCAAATAAAAGATTTATCCTTTTGATTTATAAAAATATCAGAAATATTCATTCAGTTTAATATAAATGACATATACCTTCCCAAAAAAATGTTATATTACAAATATCACCATTTTCGTTTATTTTTACAAAAAAATAATTTGAACTCCCAAAAATACCCTTAATAGAATAAATATTTATTTATTATTTTATAAAAAAAACCAAAATCTCTTTTATAAAAAAAATCCTTAACTTTTGATTAAGTAATTTTTTAATTTAATTTTTTTGTCTATAGAATAGAAAATAAAAAATTATTTTATTAAAGGTATTTTGTGAAGTTCAAATTATTTTTTTGTAAAATATAAACGAAAACATATTTGTAATATAACATTTTCTTAGGAGAGGTATATGTCATTTATATTAAACTGAAAGGATATGTCTGATATTTCTAAAAATTGAAATGATAAATATCGCATTTCGATTAAACACGAGGGATACTCTTGAGATTTTTCCTATTTAATATTACCAAAAAAAAGTTATTTAATAAAAAATAAACAGATGATATGTAATGTCACTTCAAAAAATGGTTGAATATCCTAAATAATAAATATCATTGTACTTAAATACTAATTAGGTGTATGTATGTTTAAACTCATGTAATTATAAATTTGATCTACGTTTTAGCTGAAAATTTTGTGCAGCGAACGTATAAAAATTGAAATCTTTTTAGGTGTATGGCTTACTTAGGCCTAATCTTTTAAAGTTCTAATTTAATTATTAAATAATTAAGTGAATAATTCAAATTAAGAAAAAAATTTCATACCCGATTTTGTTTGAAACAAAAAAATAGGAGATAAAAATGTAGGTTTGTTTCTCATTCTAGGTGGTGGTTTGGTTTTGTTTAGGGTGAGAGAGAGATATGAATCTCAATTTAGGATTTTTAATTAGCGAGAGAATAAATGAGAATCAGAAGCTAATATTTTAATTAAATATTTTTTATTCAAATAACCGTTTAAAGAAAATGGGCGAAATTAGAAGCAAAAGATTGATTTAATTGTCACATCATTAAAATTAGCTATTTAAATAAAAATCTTTAAGCATTGGCTAATTTATAATTATAATGTTTCACATAGGTTAGTCCGTATAATTTTTATAATTTTAACGGTGGAGAGTCATTTGACTATTTCACAACGGGAAACTTTATAAACCAAGCTCAATGTAGCTTCATATTAGAAAACCAAGTCATACTTTAGACCATTTAGGAAAACCAAGCCTTTAACTCCTTAAATTGTCCAAATTTCCCTTAAAATAATATTATCTTATTTTTCTATTTTCCTCTTCTCTCTCCACTTCCTCTTCATGCTTCTCTTTTCCCCTTTCAAAATCAGAGAAAAAAAAACCCGCAAATCAGGCTCAAGAATGCACACATACCATCGTTTTCTTCACTCCTCTGTCCCGTCGGCCATCCTTTCGCGCGCAAGGCCATCGTCGCCATCGCCCATCGTCGCCATCTTTTCCTTCGCCGTCGGCTATCGTCTCCTTAGCCATCATTGCCAACTTATCAAGCCTATTGTTTGGCACTTGAGGGAAGAAAAATGGGTACATTTCGATCACTAACGCGATTTAATTTTGTTAGAAAATAGTTTGATTTCCGAAGGAAAAAAAATTGTGTTCATCAGATTTTTCCATAATAAATTTCGAAGTCTCGATCTATAATTTCGAAAATTTTAGTAATAATCTCAAACATTTCGAACTTTTCACTTTGAACTTGTAACTTCGTAGTAGCTGTAAAGATTTTGAATATTTTCAACTTAATATCCAACAATTTCGAACATTTGAATATCATTTCAAACTTGTAGAAATTTGACTTTGTTATATCTAATTTGTATTTTCTAACTTCTTAACAGGTTCATGCGTTAATATATGTTTTTTATTTTAAAACCACCGATATCACCGAGGGCAGCTCCCGAGGCAGCCCCCGAGACGCAACCACCGTGGCAGCCCTCAAGACGACAACCAATGTGGCTACCCCCAACGCGCACTTGCCTTTGGATGACGACGATGACTTCGTTGACCCTCCGTCGAAAAGAGACCATCCGGCGAAGGAAAAACCTGACCTCATCTATGGTAAGTTCATTTTCGAAGTTATTTCGAGGAATTTGATTACACGGTGTGAATTGTTTCTAAGTTTTTCTTAAAAATTATTTTCAAGTTATTATTTGATGTTGTTGGATTTTTTCAGCAGAGAGAGAGAGAGAGAGAGAGAGAGAGAGAGAGAGAGAGAGAGAGAGAGAGAGAGAGAGAGAGAGAGAGAGAGAGAGAGAACGGCCAAGGAAATTTGATGATTACACTCCACTAAACACAACTAGGTTAAAGACTTCGAATGCACTTAGAAAATCGTAATCGTATTTTGGATTATGACAATTCGTAGTTTTCATTGTAGTTTTTTTTATGACAATTCGTAATTTTTTTTTTTTTTTATTTATCAATTTCTTCTTAGTTTTATTGTAGTTTTTATGACATGGAAATGATAATAATTTTTTCTTAATTTTGTCGTATTTTTTATTACATGAAATTATTATATATATGTAAAGAAAAACCCAGATTTTACTATTTATACTACAGTAACTCCAATATTTTTTCTTAAAATTTTTGAAAAATACCTATTCAAGTTTTAAAATTACATAAATAACAGTATAACAAAATTTCGAAAACGACTTTAAAAAACGAAAATTCCATAAACAACTCTAAAAAGCAAAATTACATAAACGACTCTAAAAATGAAAATTTCCTAAACTACCACTACTACAAATATGGGCATCAGGTGCGACTTGATGCCCACAGAGTCACACCCGATAGTACTATCGGGTGCGACTTTAGGTGCGACGTAGTCGCACCTAAAAGTCCGCAGCTATTACTATTGGGTGCGACATGTCGCACCCAATAGTATATACTATTAGGTGCGACACTATTGGGTGCGACTTATCGCACCTGAAGTCGCACCTATTTTTCCGTGGGAAATCAAGAATATGGCGGGTATTTGACTTTTGGGTGCGACATGTAGTCTTCCCACCAAAATACCAAACAGTGGTTTAGACGTCGCTTTTTAAAAAAAGCGACGTCAAATCTTTTAAAATAGCAGTTTTTTGGATGTCAGTTTATTTAAAAGTGACTTCATTTCTTATTTCGTTTTTGAAAAAAAAAAATCAGCCAAGATATTACATTCTCTTGCAATGAACGTGCATTGGAAATCTTTACACTAAAAAAAAATATTGAGATGGTTGATAACTCAGTGTAGAATTTGATAAAAACAACACAATGCTTTCCCAAGAACATTTCCCAAATAATTTTCAAGACTATTACAATTTATAATTATCTATAATAAAAATATACATAACAGTAAGCTTTTTTCAAAAAAGAAACAAGCATGCACAATTGCAAATCACATCATCATCACCAAAACATCCAGGGGCAATTCATAAACCCAAAGACGAATGTGAACATCTGGAAAAAGCTAGTTCTTACCCTAGACGAGTTAGTCTGACCACGTTTTTCAGACCTAGGGAAATATGACATTCACAAATGCCTCTGGGTCAAAGGGTTGGAGGTCTTCAACACCTTCACCGACACCAACGAACTTCACCGGTATCCCAAGTTCATCAACCACACTTACCTGCAATGCAACCGTATTAATTTTTCTCATAAGACTTCAACACCTGTATGCAGAAGTTAAAACCGAAATCACTGTATATATACATACCACACAACCGCCTCTGGCAGTGCCATCAAGCTTTGTCAATATTAAACCAGTAATTCCAACAACCTGTTGCAGAGAGGTAACATGGCTTAAGGTTTAGAACTCTACATCTGCTGAATCACACATGTATATTTACGTAGAGCTAATAGAAGACGAGGGAGTTACGTCATTGAACTCTCTAGCTTGTGGCAACATGTTTAAACCAGTCGTTCCATCAAGAACTTGCAGGATCTCCTGCATACACACACACACACACACACACACTCAGAGTTCATATTTGATACCGCATATCAGAAAAAGAAATGCAATTCACAATCGTGGTTCTTAAAGTTGTTACACACAGCAGCCATTTTAGTTCATAAACTTGCCTACCAAATTGAGCTGGATGCTTGGCTCTCTACATCAACTATATAAACCACATTAAAATCTATATTAACCATGCATGACTAGTAATTCACCACTAAGTTGGATGAAAAACATTAATCATATGATAAGACAGTCATAACTACATACAAGATTTGGAGCATGCCTCTACCGACCCAATACTTCAAACATTCATAAACCATCAAGTCACAAGAATCGAACGCTCGACAAACATAAACAAGTCAAAAGAATTCCCGACAGCCTGACCCACTAGAGCTTAAGCCATCAGAACTCGAGCTAAAAAACTTGAAATCGATTGATTCTAGCGGCAAATGAAAGTAGACTCATGTAGCTTTCTAACGAGATATTACAAGCATATATACGATAAGAATAGCTATCTCAAAAACAGCCCGTAAGTCACTGTTACAATTCTGGAAATCCCGTTTTACTGCTGCGAAACACAAACTTTGGAAATTCATAACTCATTCAATACTCAATGGATTTACATGTTATTGGTCATTTTAGAAAGCTCATACAGTCTACTATCCATGAAAAATATCCAAAAATAAGAACTCAGATCATATCGGTCTGTCCACGTCGATTTACAGAGGCAGTTCAAACAGTTTTTCTTTTTCAAAAATTCGGCCAAATTCAAACCACAACCAAGAAATCCGAAACCAATCACCAATTTCAAGTCCTCAACATCAATAATCGGGTCCAAAGATCAACTAAGCATACTAAACCATTAACCTAAGCATACTAAACCATTTAATTTCAATTACATACAATTACAATTAAGCATACAAACCACTTAAGCATACTAAAGTTTTTTTTTCTTAACCTAAGCATACTAAACCATTAACCTAAGCATACAATTACAATCAAAATATTCAAATCAAAATTATCAGCCACACGAGCAACGAGCCCGACCAAATATCTAAACCCAACCCATGAGCGTTCAACAGAGGTGACGAGAAATCATACCTCTTTCGGTTCTCAGCTCGTCTTCGGAGACGGAGCACGGCTCGTTGCAGGTGCCGGGGCTCGGGAATGAGGCTCGGAGGCTCGTCGAGCCACGTAGAGCTCAGGTCGAGGCCTCGCGCAGTGCTCGCGTCTAAATATGGTTATTAATAGAATACCTGAAATTTTAAAACATTTCATAAATATCTCTTTTCTAATGAAATTGTGAACAAGTAATAATAAGTTATATGAAACTAGGAACTAGAAGAAAAAAAATTAGGTCAAATAAATTTGCAAGCAACAAGGGAAAACCTATTTAATGACTTACAAAATAAAAGCGAGGTATTGTCATAATAAGAATGTAACGCAAACTACTAAAAAAAAAGTTTTCAAAAATGAGACGGCTTGAATAATGTCAACTATATCTACATACAGGCTATTTTGAAAACGTTATTGGAGAGTGCCAAGTTGTTCGTTTTCATTCTGAAAGTGCCTCATTTTACCCCCAATTTACTGATTTTTCTTTTGTTTTCATATATTTTTTTTAGCACAAAATGGATCAAAGTTTTATTACCCTCTATGGGGATCGAAAGGCGAGTTGGACTCTACATATGCCTCCCTAGCACAAAATGGATCAAAGTTTTATTACCCTCTATGAAAAGTGCTCGCGCAGTGCTCAGGGCTGAGGTGGCGCGGGGCGGGGAGAACCAGGCGAGAGAGAGAGAAAGGGAGCGGTGGCGGTGGTTGGTCGTGCGAACCAGCGGAGGCGCGCGCACGCGCGGTGTTCAGCGCTCGGCACAGGAGAGAGAGAAGAAGACCGGTCTGAGGACGAGCGGCGCGCGGACTTGGACGTCGGAGAAGGCTCGAAAAACTCGGACGAGCAGCGTGGTGGCTCGAAAGACTCGAGCAGCGTGGTGGCTCGGAGAAGAGAGAGGGATGGATGGTGGTGGCTTGGAGAAGAGAGAGGGAGTGAGATATTTGGTGGTGGCTCGCAGAGGGAGGGAGAGGGGGAGGGAAAGTCGGAGTTTGAGAGAGAGAAAGAGGCTGGAGAAGTGAAGTTGACGAAGCTGAGTTTATAAATTAACCCTAGTAATCAGGTGCGACATGTCGCACCTGATACTCAAATAGGTGCGACTAGTCGCACCTAAAAAAACTATCAGGTGCGACTAGTCGCACCTGATAGTAAAAAAAAAAACTTAAAAATTAATTCCACGTCAGACAAATGAAAAAAATGAGGGGGAGAAGTTGAGCGCCGAATTTTGTTTGGACTTTCAGGTGCGACTTGTCGCACCTGAAAGTTTTCAAAACTATTGGGTGCGACTAGTCGCACCCAATACCACTTAAAATCAACGAAATTTTTTTCTTTTCTGGAGCCTTTTGGGTGCGACAAGTCGCACCTGATGCCCAATTAGGTGCGACTTGTCGCACCTAATGCCCCTCCGCACCAGAAAGGCTTATTTGTAGTAGTGTACCTTTAAAACGATAAAAATTATTAAACGATTAATAGTTTTATAATTCAAATTACTTATGATCAGTACAATTATTGAAAACTAGTGAACATATAAGTAATGATGTTGGTTAATCATAATTTTTATATTGCTAAAAAAAATTGTGTTCATAATTACAACTTACAATTTCTATTTTTTTTTATATATCTAAGTTATTATTTAATTAAAATGGTTCAAATAAATATTAAAAAGTGGTAAAAAAATGCTAACTTTTACGTATGACAAGCGACAACCAACAATTACAAACCGTTCACATTATTATCTAAATTAAAATTTATCAAACCTCCTAGGCAACGCTGGGCCTATTGCTTGTTCAATACATACGTGTAAAAAGTCTAAAATTCTAGATATGAAACAAGTAAAAAGCCTGAAATTCAATATATTGAACAACTAAAAAGTCATAAATTCAATACATAAAACAACTAAAAACTCTTAAATTCAGTAAATGAAACAACCAAAAAGTTTGAAATTGAATACATTAAACAACTAAAAAGTCTGAAATTTAATAAAAATATAACTAAAAAGTCTTAAATTTAATAAAAATATAACTAAAAAGTCTAAAATTAAATAAAAATACATAACCAAGTACGACTACCCACGAAAAGTGCACGACCTCCTATTATGTCCACGGCCTCTACATACCGTCAAATAAACAACATATATTAGCGTTTCAACCTGTTAAGAAGATAGAAAACATAAATTAGATAAAACAAAGTCAAATGTGTATGAGATTAATACTACGAAGTTACAAGTTCAACGCGAAAAGTTTGAAATGTTTGAGATTAATACTAAAATCTTCGAAGTTACAGATCGAGACTTCGAAGTTTTTTCTGGAAAAAAATCTTACGGACAAAAAATTATTTTTTTCCATAAATCAAACTGTTTTCTAGCAAAATTAAATTGCGTTAGTGATCGAAACTTACCCATTTTTCTTCCTTCAAGTTCCCAACAACATTGGAAGCCTGATAAGCTAGCGACGATGGTGAAAGAAAAGATGGCCGACAACAAAGGAAAAGATGGCGACAATGGGCGATGGTGACAATGGGCGATGGCGACGATGGGTGTGCCTGCATAAAAATGGCCGACGGGAAGGAGTGAAGAGAGAGATGGTCTGCGTGCATCCTTGAGGCTGATTTTCGTTTTTTTGTTTTATTTTTGAAAAATCACGAGTAAAATTGAAGTGGAGAGAAAAGAGAGAAATATAAATAAGAAATTTTTTTAATTTAAGGGTAGTTTGGACAATTCAAGGGGTCAAAAGCTTGATTTTCCTAAATGATTTAAAATATGGCTTAGTTTTCAACTTGATTTATCAAGTTTCCCTTCACAATATAAGTATATGGGCATGGATGTCATAAAATATGTCAAAAATGGTTTTTTACTCAATATGGGCTTGATGTCATAAAATATTTTAAAACCCCTTCAAACCTATCTCCTTTTTGTAGGGTGGGCGTGAAGGGATAAAGTCGCTCTCTCTCGTCGCCAAGCCCTTCGCCTCTCCGGCAGACTTTCCCGCGCCTTTCTATGTCTCTCCGATCGCGATACCCAGCAAAGAGAATAGTCCCGCCAATCTTCAGTACATCTCTCAATCCATTGGTCCGAAATTGTTTCGCTGCAATATTAAAGAGAAATTTCATTTTTTGGGCTTCAAAAGTGAAGAAATATCAAAACAAGATTTGCTAGTTGAAAATTTTCAAAAATTGGACTTTTGACTCAAATTTGGGCAAAAATACATTTTCAATCCATTTTTCCATTTTAAATCACTAAATTTCATCCGAATTCATCTTAAATTTTTCGAATTTCATTTGAGTACATCCGAACTCATCAAAATCCATCCGAATTCATCTTAAATCTTCGAATTTCATCCGAATTCATCGAAAAAAAACCTTAAAATATCCTTAAATCTTCGTAGTCCATCATAAATAATCGTAAATAACTATTAATTTCATCAAAATCCATTCGAATTCCTCTTAAATCTTCAAATTTCATCCGAATTCATCGAGAAAAAAACTTAAAATCATCTTAAATATTCGAATTTCATCGTAAATAGCTATGAATTTCATCGGAAAAAATATCAAATTCAAAATTCGAACTTTTTTCAAAACCGATTTGAATCATCTAATTATCACTCTAATCATTATTAAAACTAACCTACAACGATTCAAACATGAAATAAAAACAAAAATCTTAATTTTTTGTCACTCTTTTGAGCGTCGAACTCCTAAATTTGAAAGAAAGAAAAAAAATCATTTTGAGTGGAATGATGGGAGAGTGAAAAAGAGAAAACCTCTCGAGAATATTTACAATCGAAGAGGCCGAGGCTCTTTCTCTTCGCCTTGGTCTGTATTGGGTTTTGGATGTGAATTGTCTATCCACTTAGTGGAGTTAGATACTAAGATAGTGGTCAAAGCTCTCGATAAGCACTCTAATTTTATAAACGAGTTTAATTCCATTTTGTCGGATGTATCTAGTTTATTGTTAAATTTATTAAGAGTACAATTGCCTCGTATCTATAAGGAAGCAAATATGCATGCGCATAGTTTAATAATTTTAACTCTCATAGATGATAAACTCATTTGGTTTGGAAAATTTCATTCCTTGATATAGTTCTTGCTCCTATGAGGGTGAAACTGAAGGCCGAGTACTTGTGGATGTGGTTAACGGGATCGCATTTCTTGTGGACGGCAAACGAGATCCGGTGTTATGGACTACATCTTTTGTTGTGTGATCGAGTCGTTAAAAGGCGGACCTACGAGAGCGGTCGGCGGTTAGAAGGGCATGTCTGTCTCGCTGACCTTAGCTGAGTGTGGACCAGCGTATCTTGGCCTCTTTTTAAATATTTTTCTCTCTCTTTTATTTAAATAACTAAAGAGAAAATATTGGTAAGTACCGATTATATAGTGGACAAATTTCTACCTCACGGCCAAGGGGATTTGGCACAAATCTTGTGTCCAAATCTCCTTAAAATTCGTCCATCCCATATTGTGCAAGGCCTAATTTCTTAAAACCTAATTATATTTTGTTGGGTGTTTTGTGGCTATTCTGTTTCCAATCATAACAAGGATACACCAAATTTCTCATTTTTCTTTGCACATCCAAAATAGACATAAAGGATGCGAGCGGAGGTGGCCTTGGTGATGACCTTAGCGTGGTCTCTACGTTCGCCGGAAGCAATGGTGAGGTTGGTGGTAATGGACTTTGAATTGAAATTAACTATAATTTTGGAAAAGCAAACAATTACACTACGGAATGGCTCATAGAAACAATCCGAAACCAACATTTTAATATACTAACTGCAAACACAACGTTTAATGTTTACACGAACACTCATACGCAGCTCGCTTAGGTGGCAATTAACTTGTGTCATGGCTGTATATTGGTGTTGTTTTATTATTGTAACAACACATTGTATTCACTCACGTTTAAATAACATTTGGGAGACACTAGAGAACTTGAAATAGATTGTTGGTAAGGGACTCCCGTCAAGATAGGGTGTTTGAGAGAATTATAATAGATAAAAGTTTATTGTTCTTTTTCTTCGATACTTGCGCGATTTCTAAAGATTGGAGTATGTCATTTAAGAACAAACCAAGATAAATCATGTCTTTTATCTTAGTTTCTCAAATTGATCCAAACCAAACTAGATCGGCGATAGTTTACAATTAGAGATACCTCCTGAATCGATTTCTGCAAGGCATTTTCATAAAATACCAAAATATTTTGGCCACTCAAAAAAACGGAGAAGAGGAAACCTAGTCGCTAAAACTAACCAGGGTATTAAACTTTTGGTGTCGCCTTCTTCTTTAAGGCATTAGACTACAATGATCTTATCATCAAAGGGTCCTCGATCTGAGGAGAATGTATTTTTATGTTTTCTTCTCCACTTATTCGTTGGTTTTTGTAATTATTTTTTTTGTCATAAGGATTTTTTTGACCTTTTGGAGTCGTTGTTTGGAACTTAGAGTCATCGTCATCCCACCAATATGAGCTCGTATCTGTCATACATACCAACATCCATTGAATGGGTCTTTTGAATCTGAAGTTTTTGCGTTTCTTTAATTCAGACATGAATCTGAAGTTTGTACCACTGGATCTTTGTTAAGTGTAGTTTTGAATTTCATTTTTTGATGTGAACCTTGGATTTGAGATATGTATATTTTTGGTATGGATCTCAATCTGGAAGAAAAACAAATAACCAAATAATTTTATTACGTATTTACGACACTAAAAAGTGAAGATGGCACAAAATAAAATATTTAGTAAAAAATAGATATTTTGAAAATATCAAAATATATAGGCCACTTTAAAAATGGAAAAAATGGAGAAGAGGAAAATCTAGCTGCTCAATTTAAAAAAAAAAACACTAGGATTTAAATTTTTTAGTGTCATCGTCTCCCTTAAGGCATAAGATCTGATGGATCTCAATAACGCAAAGTCCCTTAAAACACAATCGGCATCATGTGATGATGGTGTTTCGTGAAAAAAGACTAATAACCAATTATTATTGTGATTGTGTTTGTGATCTACTTTTCATATTTTCATCTTCTTTAAGAAGTTTTAAATTCTCCATCTTGCTTTTTTTTTTTTTTATAATCTTACTCTTATTGAATTTTATTAATATATTTTTCTTGAGGAGCTTTTATTTTTTATCACAAATAAAAACATTTGTAAAACTCTTAAATTAAACAAATAATCTGATTATTCGAGACATAAAACATTAATAATACAGAATAGTATAAGTAAATAATTTTGTAATCTAAAATTTTCTAATTGGCTGTTATCTAACGAATAGAATTAAAATAGGAAATAGATCTAATTTTTTCATTAAAAAATATTGTGATGGGTAAAATAATGAGAGTCATACACTTTATTTCTGGATGTTGAAAAAAGTAGAGCCCAGCCCATAACGAGACCCACAAAAGCGTTCCCTGACAAATCTAGTATATTTATGAAATTATTTAAAATAGTTTTAATCCAACGGTCCACGTCGCATCACACCGTCCCAATAAGTTGATCTCTTCATTATTATATACTCGATTCTCTCTCAGCTTGACATTTCTCCTTCGTCCTCTTAATCCAACGCCCATTTTCACACAGCTCAGGTCCGTTTCTATTCTCTGCCTCTCTATCTCTCTCTCTCTCTCTCTCCATCTTCGGATCTCGCAATTCTCCGCCCGATCTGTACGTTTCTTTTGTTCGATTTTTGTTTTTTACCCTTCGATCTTGTCGATTGCTTCCTGGTATGTTTGTATCCTTCGATGGAATGATCTACTTTGTGCTGATAGAAAGTTATTGGATTGAATCGAATTATCAAGAAATGTTTGAATAAGACGTAGTCTTGAAATTATGTTACGTCCGATTTGTATTTCTTTTCTTTCTCCGGCTGTCTGTGTTTATGACGACACATAGCTCTCTTGTTCTGTGTTATTTTTTATTTAAATTATTGAATATATATTTATGTTTCTTAATTCTTGGGTTGGGGTTCATTCTCTCCTAAGAGATTTGAGCTCAATCCTTTTGATCTAGATACACGATTTTTTGAAATGGTTTGTGTTTTTCGATTATGAATTTGGAGATTGAAGAAGAAAAACACGAGAGGAGTGGAATATAATTTGGGATCTAATTGCTGTTGTGGTTGTTGTGACCTCTTGGATTGGGAAATGTGAGTTTCATTTCTAATGGATTTTGGTATATATTTTGCAGCAGGTGATAGAGAATGGCCGACGCAGAGGATATTCAGCCACTCGTTTGCGATAATGGAACCGGAATGGTCAAGGTATTGTTGATTGATGTTGTTTCTCTTTGAATCTCGAATATCTGTCTGCATATCTGTTGGGTGGTGATTTTTTAGTTTTTGTGTCTAGGCCGGTTTCGCGGGAGATGATGCTCCGCGTGCGGTGTTTCCGAGTATCGTTGGGCGTCCCCGTCACACCGGTGTGATGGTCGGTATGGGCCAGAAAGACGCGTACGTCGGTGACGAGGCCCAATCCAAGAGAGGTATCTTGACTCTCAAGTATCCGATCGAGCACGGTATCGTGAGCAACTGGGACGACATGGAGAAGATCTGGCATCACACTTTCTATAACGAGCTTCGTGTCGCCCCCGAAGAACACCCAGTTCTTTTGACCGAAGCTCCTCTCAACCCGAAGGCCAATCGCGAGAAGATGACCCAGATCATGTTCGAGACCTTCAACACCCCGGCCATGTATGTGGCCATTCAAGCCGTTCTTTCGCTCTATGCCAGTGGTCGTACAACCGGTGAGTAGTACAATGGATCACGAATCGTGACGACGGTTTCTCATGCAATGGCATCGTGTTTTGGTCTTCTTCTTAACTTTTGGTTTATTGTTCATTAATATATAGGTATTGTGTTGGACTCTGGTGATGGTGTCAGCCATACCGTTCCGATTTACGAGGGTTACGCGTTGCCTCACGCCATTCTCCGTCTCGATTTGGCCGGCCGTGATCTCACCGATCACTTGATGAAAATCCTGACGGAGCGCGGGTACTCTTTCACCACCACCGCCGAGCGGGAAATCGTGAGGGACATGAAGGAGAAGCTTGCCTACATTGCTCTCGACTTTGACCAGGAGCTGGAAACTTCCAAGACCAGCTCTGCGGTCGAGAAGAGCTACGAGCTTCCCGACGGGCAGGTCATCACCATCGGGGCAGAGCGATTCCGGTGCCCGGAGGTTCTTTTCCAGCCATCTCTGATCGGAATGGAAGCAGCGGGTATCCACGAAACTACCTACAACTCGATCATGAAGTGCGATGTGGATATCAGGAAAGATTTGTACGGAAACATTGTTCTCTCTGGTGGTTCGACCATGTTCCCGGGCATTGCTGATAGGATGAGCAAGGAAATATCAGCCCTTGCACCGAGCAGTATGAAGATCAAGGTCGTCGCTCCACCCGAGAGGAAATACAGTGTCTGGATCGGAGGCTCAATCTTGGCCTCTCTCAGCACCTTCCAGCAGGTTTGTGCAACTCTATTTGTCACTTATCAAAGTCTTTCAATTTGGTCCCTCTGAGTCGCTTATCATGGAACGCTAATCTATTTGTCTGTGCAGATGTGGATCGCCAAGGCCGAGTACGACGAGTCTGGTCCGTCCATTGTTCATAGGAAGTGCTTCTAAGCGTGTGAGAATAGGATTGTCTGAAGAGAGACCACTGTTTTCATTTCTCGAACAAAAGTGCGCAGTTTGCATAAGGCTTGGTTTTAGCTCTTGCTATGTTTCTATGTTGCTCTTGTTGTTTTGCATTGACTTTGGAAGGAATTTATTCTATGGTCAGTTTGTTTTGCAAGTTTTTTCTTTCTTTCTTTTTGTTGGTTTTTTTTCTTTATTTTCTACTAGCTTCAATTGCAAGGTTTTTGTCTTTTGACAGCCCTATATGCCTTAAGTTATTCATGAACCTCTTAGGAGCAAGGGCTTCTTGTTAAATGGTATTTAATTTGTTTCTCTCTTATGTGCTTGGTATAATAAAACAAAAGCCAATTTGCTTCTACAACTTCTTTGGCTGCCAAAAAAAGAATTACTACTCTCTGCATGTTAATATACTCTTATCAAACCCAGAACCTTACAACTAATTGATAACAACCAAAATAAAAGACCTCAAGTACTTAGAGAGCATGCAGGAACACTATAAACAGCAGTTTTGAGAACAAAAACCGGGCATCGAAGTATCTTTTCTTGAACAGTTCAATCTGCAGAAGAAAGCAGGATTTTTGTAGTCTGGTTTTCATCCTCGCAAAATGGGTGATCTCCTCCGGGATTTTCATGTTCTGTCGTTCGTATAGAACGCGAGCGAATCCCGAACTCCTTGTCTTGGTGATTATTGTACTCGGAATTACACCTTCCATATACTTTCGAATGGACATCTACGGGTGTGGGACGCTGAATGAGGCTCCCAAACCCTTGGATACCTCGGGTCAGGTTTCGAGCCTTTCCTCTTTCTTCTTTGAGAAAACCCGGGTCTTCGATAAGCTTCGACACCCTCTCTGATAGCTTGCCAACGCTTAAACCCCAGTTGAACCTGCAACAAACCAAAGATCCAACCTTTTTTGCAAATGATAGGCAAGAGATTTTACTTATTTTCAACAAAAGGAAAGAAGACCAACCCTTTCTCATCTATGAACTGAAAACTCGCCATCTCTTCGATCACGTCGATGTCGTCCTTAAACTCCTCGGCGACTCTGAGCGGTCCGTGTGTTAAAAGGTGTTCCAATATAATCAGGGCTTTGTAAGGTCCTCTCCAATCCTTTCTGTCAAAGCTCAGCAACCTGGTTTCATTCCATCAACAAACAAACAGTCATATTTCAGTTCTCGCTTTGCCAATTGTTAAG
The DNA here is from genome assembly GCF_054948205.1 of Urtica dioica subsp. dioica. Taxonomy (NCBI): domain Eukaryota; kingdom Viridiplantae; phylum Streptophyta; class Magnoliopsida; order Rosales; family Urticaceae; genus Urtica; species Urtica dioica. Next base: position 12,569,683 of record NC_142767.1, on the reverse strand, counting down.
ACACACACACACACACACACAAAAATACTGCACAGGACAGGATCATTATTATTACTGGTGATTATCTGATCTTATGGCATGTGGGGATTAATGATGATACTTAATAATAATAATAATCTTGTCATTAGGAGAAAAAAAAAATAAAGGATAAAAGAATGATCATGATACATGGTGATGGCACATGGGAGAGATGAATATCCAACCTGGTGTGAAGAATCTGGACAACCCTGCAATAATCATCCACTTCAAAGGCAGATCTTGATATCACTCCAATGGCACGTGTGTCTGGTGGCCATGAATTCCCACTTGTTGCATCTTCAGTCATTCTAATATATATATTTATATATATATATATATATATATATAAACCCAGGAGAGTCAGAACAGCAATATGTTCTTGCTAATATTGCCAAATAAAAACAAGGATGAAAAAGAAAAACTCAACAGTTGTACTGGTGTAACGTCAGTGAGAGCCAAGCGGGCTGTTTTGATCTTCTCCTTGAAGAACGACGAAGCTTGCTTCTTCAACTCGTCGAAAAATGGGCTTTCTATGTTTTTGCTTTTGTTTGACGCGACCGACATTGTTGTGTTGCTCAACTTTAAAATGCAAAAAAAAAAAAAAAATGCAAAATGGCAAGTTATTGATCGTTATGCCTTTGGATGATGTTCTGATATATTACGAGTGTGTACGTAAGAAGAGCAACCACTCCACCACAGAGAAAGAGAAAGAAGGGGATACAAACAACGATAAACTACCAACTTCACTTTAAAAGTCGTTTTCGTGGGATTAGATTAGACGATCTTAACTATAAGATGTTCACGAGATGATCGGTTCCATCTAATAAAATATCACGTAATATGAAAATTTAGATTTAGTTATTTTTTATCCTCGATATAAATCTACACGTAAAATCAGCTTACGAAATCTTTAACGATGTTCAGTTTTTTAGCCATTCTGTTTTGGTTTATGGCATCAAAGTCAAGATAGAATCCACTCCTTATGGAAGATTAGGTATACCCCAGTATTTATTTAATATCACGGAGTATTACCTCGGAATAATTTCCTCAATTTATGATACTAGTAAGGGCATTTAATTTAGAGTTAATTGCGATATAAATACTCAATGTTTTAGTTCAGTGTCACTTAAATACCTTATCTTTTTTCTTTTCACGGCTAATATACTAAATGTTCGTTTTGAATATCACGTTGTTACCCCGGTGGTTTATAGTATGGAATCAGGGCTGTGAGGTCAAAATATGCTAATACATAGCTTTCCATATCAGAATATATTCATAAATACACATGTAACAAAATAGATTCAAGAGCTTTTCAGGACCTAAACAAAACAAAAAAAGAGAATGTTTCTAGTCATGTTTATGCTCTATAACTAGATCTACTATATTAGCTGTTCAATAATTAAGTAGTCATAAACTGCTCATGGCGCTGCGTTTGATGACAAAGCCTCCCTTGCTTTCTGTTTCAACCTCCGTTCCTTTCTCTTTACTGTTTCGGGATTAGGATCACTTTTAGGTGGTCTGCCTCTCTTCTTTGTTAATTTAATCTGCATAGTCAAGAGCCAAGGTTAGGACAAATCAATCACAGCGACGAATAAAACACGGGTTAAATTACATGCCTGTTGCACAGCTTGATTAGGACAAGTCTTCTTTGAGTGTCCCGTCTTCTTACAGTTGCTACAACGATTCAGTTGGCCTTTCCTCGACTGTTTTGTAGCATCGTTGCTTCTGTTTCTCTTTTTCAATATAGCACTAGAACCTAGCAATTGTTAAAATTTTCAAAGTTAGAATTGAACCTAGCAACTCATTTTCAAAGTTCAGATATTAGAGCAAGTTTTTACCTGGGTTTGTGGACGAAAGTTGCTTGCAATAGTCCGCGAGGATGGGATTTTGATCCCTAACCGACCCCTCCAACATTTCTCTAGCACTTCTCTTGGCCCTATAGAACATAGTCTTCGACACGTTGCTCAATTTGGGAATAGCAGTCATGTCTATGAAGCTCCGATAATCCATGTTCGGATTAAGTCTAAATTGCTCCAAAAAACGTTTCGCTAACCACGGGCTTGTCACATGCTTGTTGCCGAAGACTATCCCACACTCGTGCTTGTCTATCAAAGTATTGACCCTAACGGTCTTGCTGTCTAATCCCTGAACCCGAGCGTACAAAAGCCATTTGCAGCCCTTTCCTTTACACTGAGCTCTCAGCCTACTTTGATCATTCACCAAAAACTTGAACTCTCTATCTTCCTCTATAAACTTCTCTCTCAGCAGATTCCTCAAATGTTCAATGGACGGAAATTCCATTCCTAATTTGAATTTGAAACCGTCAATACCTGACCGTGGGTTGTACTGTCTCCGACTCTGCCTCACGCCATCAGATTCCTCTCCTTCGCTGCACGAGCTATCAAGGTCACTCTCAGACCTCAATCCATCAGAATATTCGCCTACGCCGTCATTAGCGGCTTGGTGGTCGTTGTTGCAGCCTTCGTCGACGACCGTCCGCCATTTCAACGGCTTCACCGTGTTCTGCGTGTACGCGATTTCATCTTCGTCGCCGTCGTCGACGAACTCTTCCTCAGCCCAAAGAAACTCCTCATCGTTCCCACCTCCACGTGATTCTTCCATCATGGACGATCGACGATTGACGATCAGTTTTTAGGGATTTAGCTTTTTTGGCTTTCGTTTCCTCGTTCTTCAGTCAATTTAGGGGTTTGCTGTTTGTTCGAATTATTAGGTTTAATTTTTTTAAAAACAGAATTATTAGGTTTAATTAATTACGTAAGTAAAATATAATTATTAGAATAACTAATTAATGTTTGTCATAATTATTAGCGCCACATAGAATTTATGTTTGTATAAAACCAGCGGTGATAGTCAAAACAACATTGAAAAAAAAATGTATTTAATTGACACTAAACTCCAACATCGAGTATTTATGCTGTAATTAACTCTTTAATTTATAATTAATAAAAAAAATTAAAATTATGATGAGTATAAAAGATTTACGAGTAAAATAAATATGATCATTAATGGTGGTATTTTCAGTATTTTTGTATATTGATTGACTTTTTTTTTTAATTATTTTTGTTGTGATTTTTGCGAGAAATTTCTAATTTAACACACACACATATAATATATATATATATATATATATATATATATATATATATATATTTGTAAATTTGCGACAATATTTCCATGTTTTTAAGAACATACCGCGTGAGATGTTCAAACGGCTCCCCAAGTGTGCGCAAAGCGGGATATCGCCTAAGATACCCTTATATCGTGCATTATTTTAAGCCTTTGGTTTTATCATCTTGTATGATTTTTTTGGGAGGTAATTGTTGGCCTAAATATTTGATGTTTATTGGTACTTAAAAACATAACAAATACTTATCTACATGGTCTTACAATTTTGCTTCAACTCATTTTGTTATGAGATGTTCGGTTGCGCTCGAGTAGATACATAAGTGTTTAGTTCAAAGTAAATAATACAGTGGTGCATGTGAGAAAAACACTCGTATATGATATAAGTGATAAAATTTTAAAAGCTATGACTCGATCGAATGAAGATATCGCGAATTATGAGGATGACTGTGGGTGCTAGGAGAGGACCACATATTGAGCAGCAACTCGGCAGAGGTTCCGACCGCTAGCATGGTTAGAAGGCTTGGGCTTCCGAGTGTTCGGTTGTGAACCCAAGCGCTCGGGTGCAGGCGTTGGTCGTCTCGAGGCTCATGGTCCAAGCGCTCAAACAACCTAATGGCCTGATGTTAGCGCTTGTCGTGACTGTGGCCGGATAAATTTTATCATCTTGTTGGTATTTCGCGGGTCTTCGTTGTTTTTTCTTATTCGGAAATACATGGTATAATGTTTATCCCTCAATTTCGAGTGTTACTTAATTGTAGCTACAACTTCGTAGTTGTTTGTTGACAATTGAAGAAATGTAGTTAATTCTTACAATTTGAGAGTTATAATGAAGGAGATTAATTTTTGGACAAATGGTGAGGTCATAGATTGTTTTGTTGGAGTCTATGACTATGTGGCTAGTAGATGAGGTCTCCCGGGATCCAAATAGCTTGACCGCCCTAGACAATTGGAGGCACTGGCCGACCCACATCGGGGAGAGACAAGACCCAAAAAAAATTGGGCCTTCGCTTCACTTCGGCCTTTGCGCGTCGCTCTGTTATGTGAGTTAGTGCTAGGTCTCACAATGCATAGAGGTTTACGGCTGGGCTTGGGCCGCAACTCTGGAACAAGATTCAAGTATTAGGAATATTACCCACAGAAAAGTGTAGTATAGATTGTTGATAAATGAAATACGTTGACAATATTGTTGATGAAGAGATAGTTTATTTCAAATCAAGGTATAGAAAAATATATCCAAGCCTTGAGATTTCGCAATAGCTTGGTGAAGATAATATATAGGACATGAACGTCTAATCATGATGGAACGCTAACATATAGTTAGTGATTAATCTATGCATGTGTAGTTAGATATCGAAAATTAAATATATAACACGACGAAGTGTAGGTTCACTGAGTAGGATTATTATGTGTAGATAGTTTGTACGTGATCAAGAAAACTTCGATTGTTACATTTAAAAACCCTGAAAAGTCAGAAGGCACTTGATTTACTAGTCAAACCTTCTAGACCGGAAAAGCTCTTGGCACACTTACAAGGCCCATCATGCTCGGGAAAGTTCTCAATACTCGCATAGTTTTGGAACCTTTTCTTCTTAATACAAAAATGCTGGTCATGAGCACTATTAACATGTAACACGCCTCGCGATCATTGTATCGATCACGTGTAAGTTGTAACTAGCTATATTTAACTTGCCACATGTTTACAATAACAAAATGCACATTGACTATCAGTATCCCAAACTTTAATGTAGAAATGTTGTTTTATGAATATCGTGCATTGCACCTCTGAACAAAAGAATAATTATTAAAAATACGAGCTGTGATGTTCATCAGCGCGCTGATTAACATTATTTTTGAAAAAATACTGATATTTGATATGCACCAATTACCTTATCTTTTTGTTTAGTTTGTTTAGGAAAATTGCCAAAAGTAAGACTAAATTAAGGTCAATTTCCATTTACCTACTTTTTAAAAAAATTTACCAAACTAGGACCGGTAAAAAAAAAGTCAAATGAGAAATACACATTATTCTACCTATTATACCATCATCCTAATTACCAACTTACAATCTTCCCCAATAAAATCTCTTATTTTTTCTCTTTCTTTCTATTTTCCTGCTCAGCCCATCGAGAAAAATAAATTTTTTTTTACTAGTCTTAGTTTGGTAAATTTTTGAAAAAAGTAGGAAAATGGAAATATCCCTTAATTTAGTCCCATGTAATAACAGGATAAAAACATACGGATAAGAACAGTCACAGCGAATCCCAAAATTTCCAACCATATCCAAAGGTCCACAGCCATATAAACGTAATAAGTAACAGCTTTCATAGGGACACTCTTGCCGTGTTATTTCTTGTTAAACTTTCAAACTACAGTTATCAATGAGACCTCAGTGGAGGAGGGTTGAGCAAAAAAGCAATATGAAATTATGAATGCATGAAAAAGAAAAAGAAAAAAAATGCAATAACGTGCACTCATATGCTTGGTTATGTATGTATGTAAGATAAAAACTTAAAAGTTCAGTTCCCAGGGAAGTCATAACACAATAAACTTCCTTGAACAAAGAACATTGTCAAAACTAGGAATCGAAAGAAACACTTGGTTAGTTAGCTCGAGTAAACTCTTGTATTCTAGCAAATCTATTTTTGTCCCGGAACAACCTTTGGTTCATTTATATTCGTGTTGGTTTCTAGGGCTAAAGTCCAAAGGAGGTCAGCCACAAAGCCTCATAATGTTGCTAAACATTGAAATTAGAGTCAATGAAGCAACTCAGGTACGGATTTTCCACATGCCGGTCCTATATCCGACCGACATCAGCACAAGCTCCCAAAGCATGTTGGGAATGCTTAATGGGTTCACCTTCGATCCTGGAATTTCGGACCAGTTAACCGAAATCTCATGCATCGGAATACCAAACCATTTGCATAGGTAAACCAGCTCAACATCAAAGCACCACCTGCAAAATTCCTGATTATCAGTAATTAAGACAGCAATGATACATTCCTTCAACATCATCCACTGTTCTAAATTCCATATAAAAAAAAGATCGGAGAATGTTATCCGGGAATTCAGGTAATCTAAACTGCTTGTTACCTTTTCAAACGGATATTCGCGAAGAGTTTCCTAGCAGCGGCCCTGGTGAACATCTTGAAACCACACTGAGGCAAGAACAAATTCTCATCAGCATCTCCGGAAATATGGTCAAACTATACAGCGTTTTTAAACTACGGAAAGACATAAGAAAGAACCTGTGTATCCCGAACTCCAGGACCAGCAGATAAGAGAACCACGAGATGGAAACCCTTCATCAAAAAGTTGCGGTACCACTTCCTCTAACAAGTTAAACATTTCAAACTATTATTTACATGAAGATATGCGCAAATAAAAGCGTACTTATATTCGTACATGAAGAAACAAGAAGACCTACCGACGCCAGAGCCTTCTCTTCAAGATGAGCACGAGAGCCAAATGCAGCGATGGGGATATCAGATATCCTATAGCTCGAATCTCCAGCTGCCGAATCATCCAATTTTAATTCCTTTCTTGCAACTGAATGGATCTAAAAATGTGTACAGACCCATAAGTCTAAATTTGTAGCTCAATTTACACGTCAAAAAGAACAGAACAAAAGGCTTACTGATACAATGTGACCAAAAATCAGTAAAATACATACCTGATTTTCGAGTTTTTCTAGGTCAATAAGCTTTGTTGCCCCATCGGCATCCAGCATTAAAAGCAGCTCACCACGTGAATGAAGCATTCCCTGTTTTACCGTGCTTTTGCATAGGCAAAGAGCTTTAATCAATAATTAATAATTCACCTTCATCACACATTATCGGTAAAACAAGGAGTCTCAAACAACATGAAAGTACGCTCATAAGAAAATAGTTTAGATCATCAGACTCACTTTCCGAATAGCTTCTCCTTTGCCATGATTTCTGCCGAGAAGGATAATTCTCACGTTATCTACAGTGTATTTCTTCACATACTCGAAAGCTACTCTTTTTGTTCCATCGGAACTTCCGTCATCAATAATAACCACCTAATCAACAAATTATCCATCAGTAAAAAAAATTGCTAAGAAAAAATTATTTTAGAGCCAGAATTGTAATAGGTTGTCTATATGACTCAAAGTCCTTATAAGGTAAATATTATAGATGACATAGAAATGAACAATACCTCATACGAAAACGATTTATCCTTTGCTGCACGCCGTTCAAGATAACTACAAATAAAAAATATGGACATTAAACAATTACATTAATACTTCAAAAACATAAAAATTGGGGCGTGTGGCATAACATATAATGAATTCTTCAAAAGCCTAGTTAATTCCTGACCGTACACCCACATTGAGAAACCTCAAGGATTATCATAGAAACAAATATGTAATAATATCGACTCTTCTACACACCCATTTCATGCAGTCTGTCTGGAGATTGTACAAGCAATAAGACAATAGATATGGATACGGAAATGTCTGGTTAGTATTGTGTTCGAAAAGTGACTTACTTCATTGTTTCGTCAAGGGCACCGGGAAGCCTGAGCTCTTCATTGAACGCCGGAACAATTAAAGATATGTACTTTTCAGCCGGGTCAAATACAGAAGGGCAAGGAACCTAGAAAAAGGAAAGAAAAAAAAAACGCTATCGTATAAATATTCAACTAGGAAGATTATAAGATAACATGTTTATACGATATACTATACAAACGATATAATATTCTACAAGTATTGATCAGTGTACAATATTGGTAGAGATTATGTATGCTCTGTTGTTCAGCTTCAAAATACAACATCATATTACAAGATCAAGATGAAAAAAGATTGAAAATTCACTTTGGCGACCCTATTCAGATTGCAATCTTTCCAATGTGAGCTTCTCACTCTTCACTCTTATCTTGCTAAAACTCAAAATGAACAAACTAAAACCGTAATCGTTTTTTCAAGCCCATATGGAGCATTGACTTTTGGGTCATCAACCAACAGAAACACAACTTATCATATTATTTCACCTTTTTTAATAAATCTTAACTACAACACAGATTCAAACCAATAATAATAATAATAATAAAATAAAAATAAAACTAATCGAGGCAATTTCGCACCGACCTGTTTAAGCGAATTCGGATCCTCGAAGATCGCTGGAGATTCGACATGTCTATAAAACAAAGATGAGAAAACAGAGAATTCAAACTCGATGATTAAAAGAGAAAGGAAAACAAAAATGGGAATAAAAAAAGAGAGAAGGCAGAGAATTACGTGTGGTTATGTCTTCTTCGATAAGCTTCAAAGAGTATAAGAGAGAGCAAAGCTAGGATAACAGCTGTTAGCAGAGCTACGACGATCTCTACCATTGTCAGAGTCAGACTCGCCATTGCCTAACTTCTATAAGCTTTTTGGTATGAACGAAAAACCAGACCTAATCGATGAGGATTTCTTTTCTATTAATTTTTTTTTCCCCTTACGAATTTAGATGGAAGTTTGAGTTTGTACTTTGTAGACCTCGTAATATCTTATATTGCATGGTTAGTCTTGCTAGTTTCAAAGTTATGAAACAAGACTTTTGATAAATTTTTGGACCAAAATACACTTAACTTCATTTTTAATACTATCATTTTTCTTGAATTTCATGTCTAATAATCCGAATGCATCGTATTACATTATTAATTATATCATAATTAATTGGATTCAACCTAACCGTTGAGCAATTTAAGGACAAACAAGGACTAAAATATAAAATGATAAAATATCAAAATTTCATTCTATTTTTGTTGCCATTAAATTTCATTGAAATTATATCAATCATCGCTATCCATCCATGAAAAAAATATAAAAAGTAAATTTAGGAGAAACAACGACTATGAAAGATGTTAATGTTTCCTCTATAATTGTTTTTACCGATGGATGTAGCGATGAAATTTAATGTATCTTTTAACGATATTCATAATGCGTCGAAAAATCTGAAAATATGAAAAATCACAAAATTAAATAGTACGAAAACGAAATTCGTAGGTTATTATTAATTTTTTTGAAGTAAATATGAGGATACCAAGAGAGAAAATGAGATACCCTAAAGTGATTGAAAGTAAAAATATAGTTGAAAATTATTTAAAAAAAATTAAAATTTTGAAGATAAAGGTATTTATGTTCAAAAACGTGTTAAAAGTTTAATTTTTTAATTTTGAAACTAATAAACCGAATCAAGCAATTTTTCTACAAAGTCACATTTCCCTAATATATTACAGAAACATTATTAATATTAATAATACTATTATTTTTATGATTACTTATTATAATGAGTTATTATTATTTTCTTAATGTTCTATATAATTATTTCTTTTTCTTCATATTATGTATTCTTGAAGAGATACTCCATCTCCATTGTCTTCTAAGAACAAGTACTCCACTATCACCCGCTTCCACCAATTTATCTACCACATGAAAATCAATATCTCGATAATTGATAATTTTTAGCTCAACTAATGAATTGCCTAAAATACTAAGTACAACACGATTCAAATCCAAGCACATTATACTCCCCTCGGACATTTTAATTTTAATTTTCCTTTGTTTCAATATCTCTTTATATGAAATCACCTATAATCTCATTTCTAATAAATTATAATTCAGCACAAATTAGACTTCCATAATAAGCCTATCACCTATACATTCCACACCAATTTAATATTTTACAAAATTCATATTATCAAGAGTCTCAAAATAACAATAGGATTTTTGAATCCCATACTTCTTAAAAACGTGTTTAGATTCATTACATCACTTGATTGAATCTGGTGAATATGAGTTAAGCCACACTTGCATCTCAGTTAGTCATGGGAACGACTCGAAAAATTTGGTGATGATATTCGAGATTCAGATTTAAGAGATTCAGAATTCAAGAGACTTGAAAGAATTTATAATAAGATGTGAAGAATAAACAATCAATATATACTTTCATCTTAATCTCATTTTAGTTATATATATTTTCTCATCTTGAATAACCCTAGAATCTAGATTTTGTTGTGTTTGTGAATAATATTAGATATATCTTCATCGACTTATGCATTTAAGTATGACCAACAAAAGTGTTGATATTAATTTTGATAAATTGTTCCGGACATTTTATTCAATGCTTGCTTTTACACAAATCTATCAGGTCTTAACCATAATTCACTGAAACGATAAATAAATTATAATGCAAAACTTGCTATGAAATTTGATAATTACAAAATGAACTCTTAAAAATATTCCAAAATTATTAGAAAATAATTGCCCATGATCATAATTTCTCAATGATTTTATAAATTATGTTGTTTTATTAAAATTAATGTTAGTTTAAAAAAAAAAAAAAAAAAAAAAAAAAAAAACGACAATTGCTGTGGATGACGGCCAATGATTTTAAAGCAATTTAAGGGCATTTTGGTCTCGAAAGTCTATTCTTGAAACTTTGATACTACGAAGCCTTATTATTCCATTAAGTGTATTATCAAGTGTAGCTAATCAAATTTCTCTATCCATAATATCGTTCGTCACAGTACCCGACTTGAAACCCTAAATCTCTGGACTCTTTCTCTGTGGTGCGAAAAACCAAAGCAGAAACGCAATCAAAACCATGGCGGCGCCGAGCCTAGAGTGCCGGATGTACGAGAATCGTTATCCGGAGGTCGACACGATGGTGATGATCGAGGTGAAGACCATTTCCGAGATGGGAGCGTACGTGTCGCTTCTGGAGTACAACAACGTGGAGGGAATGCTGTTGCTGTCGGAGCTGTCCCGGCGGCGAATCCGGAGCGTGAGCAGCCTGATCAAGGTCGGCCGAATCGAGCCGGTGATGGTCCTCCGTGTGGACAAGGACAAAGGCTACATCGATCTCAGCAAGCGACGCGTGTCCTCCGAGGACGCCCAGGGCTGCGAGGAGCGATTCAACAAGAGCAAGCTCGTCCACTCCATTATGCGCCACGTGGCTGAGACCGAGAACGTCGACCTCGAGGTACCTCCTTTTGTCTGATTCATTGCTTGCCCTATTGACTGCTTGCTTGCTTGCTTTCGCGATTTGAGGGATTTGAATTTCGCAGGATCTTTACATCCACGTCGGTTGGCCTCTCTACCGGAAATACGGCCATGCCGTTGAGGTAAACAGCATTTAAATTTGAATTTGACAACTGACAAATTGCCCTGAGATTCCTCATTTCTATTTCCCTTTGCCTTGCCTTGCCATTTCTAGGGTTTCAAACTGATTGTGAACGATCCTGATTCGGTGCTGAGCACGCTTACTCGAGAAGTGAAAGAAGTTGGTCCTGACGGAGAGGAGGTGAAAATTCTGTGTACATCATTTCATTTATGTAGTCGAGTATCAAAGGCTTTCCTTTGTGATTGTGATTTGAGAGTTTTTCAGGTGACTAAAGTTGTTCCGGCATTATCGGAGGAAGTCAAAGACGCGTTGATAAAGAACATCAGGAGAAGAATGACTCCTCAGCCTACGAAGATCCAGGCCGACATCGAGATGACATGTTTTGCTTTCGATGGTGTTCTTCACATCCAGGTTCTTTTTTTTTCCCCTTATAGATTGAGAATTTCAGTTGGTACTAGGTGTTTACTCTCTGTTTTTTCCGTGGCTTTGTTTTGGTCCAAAGGATTCGATGCGGAAAGCTGAAGCAGCTGGGAATGAGGAGTGCCCTGTCAAGATCAAGTATGTGGCCGCTCCGCACTACGTTCTGACTACTCAGACGCTAGACAAGGTTGGCTTGTTTCTATCTTGCAAATTCCACTAAGTGCTCTGATTAGTTAGGTAGTGAAATGGCTTTGATTGACTAGAAACGAGAACATGGGCTCTCTCCGAAATTTCAGCATTTCTGTTTTCTACAAGTAGTAGTGCCTTGCCTAGTACTAGATCACCTTGTCAAAGTTTGGTTGCCGTTTCTGGGTTTATAGTTCCTAATGAATTATGTGATCTGGAATTTGGATTGATGGTATTAATATGCTTGGTGCCGTGGTTTTTCCTTTTTTTTTTTGTTTTTTTTTTTTGTTTCTGAATCACAGAAGTCCAGAAAGTTTCTCTTTACGCCTGAAACTGATTTGGTTCGATTTTGGCCCGTTTTAAGCACCGGAACCAAATTTTACGGATTTCTAATTTTTGGACAATAACCGGACCGAATTGGTCCAAAACCGAAATTCCCAGAATCATGAAAACCGATATCCAATTTGAAAAGCGGTTATCCAATTTTGAAACGGGTTATCTAGTTCAAACCAATTTATTTTCGTACAATTTTGTACCAAATTTAGAAATAAAAAATTAAAAAATTGGTTAATAAGTTTTAAAATTGGTTATCCGGTTTCAAAACTGGTTATCCGTTTTTTTTTTTAATCGGAAAAATAACAAAAAACCAAATTTTCGGATATTCAAAACCGATAAACGATGCAATTTTATAAACCAGATCGGTTAACCGAACTGAATTTTTGGTTTGATGATGTGGCACCAAATTCCGATTCCAGATCGGTCCGGTTGTCGATTTAACCGATTTTTGGTTAATTTTTGTATACCCTTATTTTTCTTTCTCAAAAGTAGTGTCCTTTTCTATTTTTTGTTAACTGGTCTTTAATGTGTTGTTGTTTAGGAACAAGGGATCACCATTCTGCACAATGCAATCACAGCTTGCACTGAAGCCATTGAACAGAAAAAGGGCAAACTTGCAGTGAAGAAAGCTCCTAGAGTGGTAAGAGTCTTAATCCTCAGTTGGCTGCTTCTCTGTTAAATTCAGGAATTACAGTCTTACGTTTCGATTCCTGATTTCTTTTGGTGTGTAGTTGTCTTCGAGGGACGACAAGTTGTTCGATGAGTACATGACCAAGATGGGTCAGGAGAACGAGGAGATTAGCGGAGACGAGGACAGCGAAGAAGAGGAAGACACTGGAATGGGTGACGTTGATATCGAGAAACTTCAAATTTAGAAGATTGTCCTGTAGATATCGGTCCAGATCAAATTTTGAGCCTTTTTTTTTTTTTTTTTTCTTTTTCTTTTTCTTTCACCTAATTATTTCTCGCTTTCACTTTTTTGTTTTTGCTATTAGCTGTCGTATAAAACCAATGATGAGGAATTTTTTCGTCGAGATGCACTGCGATGCATTAGGTTTTTTTTGGTGGTATTTTGATAACCATACTAGATGCTTTATTTGTTGGTATTCCCTTCACTAATTGGTGGCCTTCTCTTTAAGAAAAAAATGTATGTATTCCCTTGACTACATACCACAGTAAAATGTCTCTGTCCATGTCTTATTTCCGTCGATCACCACACACCAAGATCATGAACCACCGGGTTATATTCAATTATAACACGTTGACATGTGTGACTGTATACTAGGTCAAAGCTGTAAATGGATAACCACTCATTGCTCACCAAAGTAATAGTTGGGCAATAAAGTTTGTCATAACTCATAATAGACTCTACCAGTATACTAAGCTTGGTATTTTTGGTTCCTCCCTGTACTTCACCTTAGGTTGAGGTAACTTCCTCTCTCGTGGAAGAAAATCTGTTAGAAGCATTTGTTGGACTCGAAATCCTTATTTCTCACCACCACTCCTATTTTCGTTCTCCATATGAGACCCCTCACCTTGACAATGCTGAGCGCCGGTGAGTGTGTCGGAGGATAATCTCCGTGCGTCTTCTTTAACTCGTTTTCTTCTCTCAGGTGACGAGGAGTTGAAAGCCTCTTTCCAACTAAGCAAAGACGACAAGCCTAAGGAGATCTCGTCCATTAGGCACATCAATCATATTAGGCCCCAAGTCCTACCAACTTTTCAATAATCTCTTAATTTATACGAGTATTGTGTTTTCTTGTAATAAAACCTTACATATTTAGGAAAAATTACGAAAACGGTATTTTTAAGGGGGGGCAATTTTTCAAAGTAGCAGCTATTTTAAATCTTTTAAAAAATAGTATTTTTTTTTCAAACACTTAACAATTATTTTCTTTATAAATAAAATTATAAACAATAGTTAAATGGAGCCTAAAACAGTAATCAAATAAATAAAATAACCGTAAACATCAAGATGGCTGTTTACCATTTAACAAACAGTAGTTCGCATTAAAAACTTTAAGCACGTTATTTTTGCAATAAAGTAAAAAACGAATACTAGAAAAAATTATCACTAATTTATTTAACGTAGGATTACTACACATCTTGCCAAAGATATTATTTAATTTTTCGTTTTTTCTTTTTTTTTTTTTTTGAATTTTTTGTTTTGTTTTCTCAGGTAGTCTAGAACTTAAACCTCACGCGCAATCTTTGGTGGTTAGAAAATAAACCTAAAAGGTAAACTATTTTATTTCTAATTGTTTTCTCTACTCTAAACTGTGTTACCCTTTCACAAATAAAGAAAAAAAATTCGCAAATTCTTGCTATTGTAATGGGAATTTTCTCATTCAAAGAGAATTTGGCTCACTGAGTAGAAGTCAATTCAGACACAATTCACTAGAGATGAAAATTGTCAGGGTACTCCGAAGAAATAAACAAGTGCTGCAAACAACCGTCCATGACATGAAAAAATAATACAAATAAATAATCGAGAAAGGACTATATGGGCAAGCACCAAATCCATGATGAAAAGCATATGTTATAATCTTTGTAATCATTAACAATAATGGTCATTAACTATCTCGATGGCAGAATAGCTTAGTAGTTGGGAGTTTTTGGTTCCTAAGCATTCCGAAAGTATACACCATTTATAGCGTAAGTTGAGAGAGCTTAGAAAAAAAAATAAAAAATTTACCGATCGCCGACAACAATAGCCACGTATACGCCATAAATCTATTTCCACAATTGGTAATAAGATTCACTTTGACATAAATTTTTTCCCGTATATAATCATGATCGTAAGCAAAACATGAACATATCTATTTCTCAGGTTTTGCATGGCATGTGACCCTAATAATGCATCGGCTATGGTTAAGGGAATTTGTCCCCACCAAAAACCCTCTCTCTCTCTCTCTCTCTCTCTCTCTCGAAGTTGTTACACATAAGAAAAAAGAAGAAGGAGAAATGAGTGTTCACACACACACTCTTTCTAAAAAGAAGACTAGACTATTCAAGTTGCATTAGTAGGAAGACAGGCATGTCCACGATTCATGTGAAAGAAAAAAAAGTAGGGTTTTGATTGGCCTTTCTTCTGAGCTCTTAGAGACCATCATGATGATAAAGCGACGAAACACATAAGAAATATATAAGAAGATTAGAAAAAGAAAAGAAAAATAAAAAAAGACTATATGATATGGCTTTTTTTTTTCGTTCCTTAATCATCACAACTTTTTCTTTCAAAGTCTCAAAAAGCTTGTTGCAAGGTTGGAGAAGTTGGCCCATCAGTCCTACTCCTACCAAAGTTTTTATATTTAGCTTTATTTTTTATTCTCTAAATTTATATTATATCTTCTCTCTCAACAAAACCCACATCTGGCCAGAGACATCATATGTTATTTAATTTAGTTTTTGCTTTAATTTTTATTTTCTGAGGTACTCTAGCACTTACTTAAACTTCACGCAATTTTGGGTGGTTAGAAAATAAACCTAAAAGTTTTCTAGCCTAAAGTCTAATTAACTATTTTATTCTTTCAAGAAAATAAATAATATTTGCAGATTCTAGTAAAACCTATATACTTATTTTCAGAGAGCATTTGTTTCAGGAGTACAGAGTCAGGAACAATTCACTATAGATGAAAATTGTCAGAGGAATTCCGAATAAATAAAACAAAGTGCAAACTAAAACCGTCCATGATCATGATCCATGACATAGAAAAAAAATAATACTAAATCTATCATTGACCATACGAATGAAGAATTCAAAGGAACATTAATAATCAATTTATACCCAGAAATATATATATAACACATCTACTCTACCATCTATATATTTAATAGGGGTTTATATAAATTCAAACTGATGTCACCACAATAGCTCTTAACGAAAAAAATCTCCAAAGTCATGCCATATATCCTAAAATACAAATCTCAGCGTAGAAATATATTCAATAGAAAATACATAATTTACATTGTATAAAAAAATGTACACATTACAGGAGTCACCTTACCAGCCAAAAAGAAGAAATGGAAGAAGAAGAATAGGTTAAAGAAAATATCGTTTACTTATTCATAATTCAAAAACTAAAATTACCCAGAAAATAAACAAACCACCAAAGAAAAAATAAACAAATTTTAATAACAAAAAAAGCGAATAAGAAAAGGAAAAAAACAAAATTAATGAGCCATGGCCGTGGCGGCAGAGAAACCGATACTTCTCTGAGAAGGCAAAGCGAGCATAGCGGTGTGATCCAAAAAGTCCTTCAAATCGACAACGGACTGCAAAACGGTCTTGAGATCATCCGCGTGCGAAAACCCGAAACTACCCTCCTTCCTCACGGCGTAAACGTAGAATGTGAGACACCCTTTTCGGAACTTAAACCTGGCCATTTCGGTGCCAGCGAGGCCGCGGAGGAGCCTCCGATTGGCGTCGCCGAGGGCCAGCTGGGTGGGCCAGGCCCGATCGGCTTGGGCCTTCATGGGCTCGGACTCGAACACGAACACGACAACCTTTGACTTCGTGGTCCCGAGGCCCAATGTCAGGGTGTGCCACGCGTGGTGGGCCAGCACCGTGAAGTTCGTCGGCAGAAACGCCGCCGTCGAAGCCAGCCTCTGTTTCGCCGCCGGTAACGACAGAAGCCTCAGAAGCTCCGGCGGAGAGGCTCGCCGGATCGTGAAGGATCTCACCACGAACTGGCCGCCGAATCTCAGCCCTTTCACATCGGAGCTCCTCTTGAACGACAGGTCCGAGGCTGTCGTGGTCGATTTCGTCGCTTGGTCGTTTGGGTGTTGGTGCTTTGGCTTCTTGTTGTTGCTTTTGCTCTTTTTGCTCTTCGCGTTCTTGTTCTGTTCTCTCTCTTTCTCTTCCATGCCCATTTTTTTCTTCCGGAAAAGAGGGAGATCGGTGGAGAAAAGTGATGTTATTGTTAAGCTCTTGTAGTTCGAACTTTTTTTTGGATGTTGTAGTGATATAGAGAGGTGGGTTTTGTTTGGGGGGTAGTGTCACAAAGGAAGGGAAAGATCATGAAATGGAAGTGATGTTATTGATGATACATTTTTTTTTTTAATTAGAAAAAAAGGTATACATTTTTTTTTTTTTTTTGAAGTATTAATGATATGATGGGTGGGGATATAGTAAGTAAGCGAGCACTATAGTTGAGTTTTTCTATTCCCTTCTTTTTGGTTGGTTGGAGAATTGTATAATTTGAATTATTAATATTTTATTGTAGCATTATATTATATCATATGTACCCTCTATGTATAAATTGAAATGTGACAATTATTTTCATGATTTTTAAATGGAGTTATTAGCGGCATAAATATTTTAATTTTAATTTTATTTTATACACTTTTATATCACTAACTTTTTTTTCGATAACAAAAATACTTAACGTTATTTTTTAGTACCACCGTTACCCTCAGTCCGTTAAAATGACCCGTGTGGGGTTATTGAAGGCATAAATACGTTAACTTTTCGATTTTATATATTTTATACCACAATTTTTTTTCGACGGCAAAAATACATAGCGTTAGTGTTTAGCATCGTTACTTTTAATCCATTAAATGCCATGTGGACTTTCATAATCGAATAAATTGAGTAAAAAGAAATAGAAATAAAAAAATAAAAGAAATATTAAGTAATAAAATCAGAAAATAAAATTAATTAAAAATCAAAAGTTAAAAAAAAGGAGCATGGTTGTTTTTCAGCGTGGGTGCCGCCAATAACTCTCCACGTGTCATTTTAACGGACTGAGAGCAACGATGGTACTAAAAAGTAACGTTATTTACTTTTGTCGTCGAAAAAAAAAGTTGGTATAAAAGTGTATAAAATCGAAAATTAAGTTATTATATGCTCCCAACCATTTTTGAAAATATTATATTATATATATATATATATATATATATATATATATATATATATTCTTATACAAAAATGATAAACTTCAACAATTAGTTGACCGTTGATGTAAAAAGATGTTTAAGACTCATCTATCAGGTGGATCTCACCTATGTGAGTGCGTCAGCTAAACCTGGACACCGAAATCGAAACTAAAAGGAAGTTTCGGTTCCTTCCATCACTTTGCATTTCCATTGGAAGTGGAAGTTTCGTTCCATGCGGGATGCGAAAATGCCTAATAAATCATGAAGAAATTCCTTCTACTTTTTTTCTTTTTTTTTTTTTTTTACAAAATTCATCTAAGTTGTTGGATTAATATTCGACAGCCCAGATTAATCTCCAACCAGAAGTTTCTATTTGAAGAACGAAAATTTCCGATTCCATATACATAGAATTTGTTCCTTGCAATCCCGACCCGAAAAAGCCAATGAATAGAAGTGGAACTTTCGTTCCTTCTAAATGCCTAGATTTTGTGTCAGCATTCAGCCGTCGCTGGCGCATATCACTATATAAATAGTATGTTTATATTCTAAAAAGTTTTATTAAGCCAAATATGATCAATTTTTTTAATCTTAGGTTGACTTTCTTAGAAAATATTGTTCTTTAATTATTAATCTGATTGCCTTTTTGAATAAAATTTCCGGAGAAATTCAACTAAAAGCCGTATTTGAGAGACACTTTATTTTGTATATTTTTATATACTCTAAAGTCTAAAAGATAGAAGGAGACTGAGATAGAAATCAGCGCATAATAACTAAACTATCAAATAAATGCACATAACGGTGTTTAAATACATTTTTATTACTTTTATTATCAGGTGTAAACCAAAAAAAAAAAAAAACAAAGAAAATAAGAAATAAGAACTTTCATACTACATTTGCTTTTAAGTTTTAAACGGTATGTTTTGATGTCAAGAAATAGATACAACAATTATTTCGGTGATCACAAGTATACGCCGAACAGACTCAGACGATATATTGAATATGAAAGCCGGATTATTCTTATGTTAGACAAATCTCAATAAGAACTATAAATTACAGGGAAATTCAATATAAAAGTGAAATAATAAAGATGTAGAGTTGTGCATCATTGTTGTATTATGCGAATGAGTGTATCGCTCCCCTCCTGTTGTGCTCTTGTGCTTTTTATATATGGCGATCGTGTCTGGACGTGGGTTGATCAGTTCCTACATCTCTGACAATTATTTGGTAACCGCTCACATCGCATGTCAGGTAATTGCTCTGATAATTGTTTGTGGGTTACCATAGTGGTTATTGATATTTACGTGGACATTGTAAGTGTTATCTGACTAGTCTTTAACTATACCGAGCACTTCACTGATACTTTCAGTTTTTTCGGTCGGTTTTTAGACCTCAACTTATATTTATTAAATTAAAATATAGAACTAAATTATTTTAATTAATGCTTGTAGTCTTAGATAGATTAAAATAAATGAGAAAAAATCAATTGTTTGTAATGGATTAACCTTGTATTTATTTATCTAATATTCTCAATAAAAGAATAATAAACGTTGTTCCCTATAAGTTTCAAAAGACAAACCAAGACGTTTTGATATTAATTTAAGGAAAAAATATATACAAACAGCCATGTAAAATAAATTGAATAGTAAAATAGTTATAATTTAAATTTAACTCATAATTTGATCTAGCGGTAATTTCATTCTACCTCTAAAGTAATGTCGTGAGTTCAAGCCCAACAAGCTACAAATGCCTCCTCAATTCTTTTTTTAGTTTTATCACAAACTAAACCATTTCAAACGTGAAAATTTTCTCATAGTCAAGGTTTAGAAAAACATTAAACAAATAGCCAACTGGCTGACGTGACACATCATTTATACCATTATTGCTCTTATTAATTAGGTAATTAGAATTTCTTTTCGTAATTAAAAATCCTCAATTTATTATTCAAAATCCATAATTATTATAAGCTCAGTTATCTCTCTTTCTTTTTCACATTTGCTTTCTCTCTTTTTTACATTTACTCTCTCTCTCTCTCTCTCTCTCTCTCTCTCTCTCTCTCTCTCCTTTTTTGTCACATTTTTAGTCACAGACAGAGGTCAAAAAAATTAAAAGCGCAGTTAAGAGTCTATAATAACTGTTAATAAGTTTATGCTTCAGTTAATAGTCGGTAATAACTGTTAATAAGTTTCTGGAACTAAAAACCTATTAACAATTATTACCGGTCATTAACTGTGATGTTGTTGTTTTTGACCGCTGCCATGAGTAATAATATGAGAGAGAGAGAGAGAGAGAGAGAGAGAGAGAGAGAGAGTATTTAGGTATAGATAACTTGTTTTCATTTAATATATTTTTGGCAGGGAATGAGGAGAAAAAAATAAAGGTAATTTTGTCTTATTGCACGACGGATTGGCTAATTATCAAATATTACTAAAACGTTGGTTATTTTACAATTTTAAGTTTCAAAAAAGATAATTAGGTAGAGCGTCCATATTTTATATATATGTAATAAGTAGCTAAATTTTTAAATTGTATATTTAGAAAAATAATCAAAATTTGACCTAATCAATAAAGATATTTGTGTATGATATATTTATCCCTGTATATACATTTATAGACATTGGGAAAAAAAAATTATTTACATGTGTATATAAATAGCCAAATAAAATGAATGGATTTACAAAATAGCCAAAGTTTGTATCAAATTGATGAAATAGTCAAAATGTACAAATATCAGGTTTCAATAATGTTTTTGACCCGATGATTAAATTTTATGAATGAAATAAATTGTGTATATAAATTGTCATAAATTTCAATGACTGTGGTAAACAAAATTTGACGATGTAATTGTAGTTATATTGTTAAATATATGAACTTTGATTATTTTTTTAATCAGATAGTTTCAAATTACTGTTTTTTATAATTTTTTCAAAAGATTAAGCTTAGGCTATTTTATTAATATTAGATAATTATTAACTATTTTACAAATTCATCAATTTAAATTGCCTATATAACTAATACATCATTAATTTAAGGGTAGGCTAGCCATCTACGAGTTTAATTGGGTAAACAGCCCAAACTCAAACTCAATAATACAATTTACTAATTATACTATTTTACAACAATGTGTTCATCGTCCTCAACCCTAACAACTCTGTCAAATTGAAATATGCGGCTTAGAGCTCTGACATCATCACTCTCGGCCTTCGAAGACTTGAACGACATCGAGATTGACTCCGACGTCGCTGGATTCGGTTACTCCATTGTATGGAAGCTCGAAACCTTAGGCTTCACAAATCTCTTACTTCGAACTCACGCCGAGCTCGACCTGACTCGCCAGGGCAAAGGTGAGTCCTTCTTCGTCCCCGAGAAACCCGAATTTGTGATCTTCGCTGGAGTTAATCCGATTAATTGTAACATTCACAGTTAATCGGATTAAGTAATAGTTAATACGTAGAACTGGAGTTGCGACCTTCGAACGGTCGGATCGGCGCAACCACGAAACTTGTCGATCGAGATCGTTTTCGGAGAAGGATTGTCATAGTTAATCGGATTAATCTTCACAATTGATCTGATTAACTATCACAATTAATACACATAACTGGACTTGCAACCTTCGAACGGCCGGATCGGCGCAATCGCGAGATTCGCCGATGTTCGAGATCATTTTCGAAAGAGGTTCGTAACAATCCGATTAACTATCGCCAAGCTGGACTTGCAGAAGCGAACCCGACTTAGATGATGCTAGGTTGTCCCTCTCTCTCTCCTCCAATCTCTCTCTAGCTTGAATTGAGCCACACGACCTTTTGATTCAACCGATCTCAACGATTCTAATTTCGAAGGAGAACTCGGATCTTCACAAAACCTTCTGAATCGGAGCTGGAGATCGGTGAAGCATCACTTCCGGAGAAGAAGCCTCGTTCTGTATCTTCGACCATGGCCTCTCAAGCCTCCGTCTCCGATGCAAACTCAATTTCGCTTGCCATTAAATCTCTTGAATCAAATCTAGAGATCGGAGAAGTATCCTGGCCAGAGGAGAAGCCTCATTCTATAGCTCCGGCCATGGCCTCACAAACTTCCGTCTCCAACGCAAATTCACTTCCTCTTGTTGTGAAATCTCCATAATAGAATTTGGAGACTTTAGGTTGATCGCAGGAGGAAGAGTATATTCAACGTGAGAGATATGTGAATTGCAGAAAGGTATTTTAGGTACATTAAAAATTCTTTGGCTAATTGCTTGATAAAACACAAACTTTAACTATTATTTTAAAGACCCTCTATTAAGTGGCTACTTATTTACAATCACTCATAATCCGTAAATGTGCAATACTAAGCGTACACAATAAAATGTTTGTTCCATATCAAGCACATTCTCAAGTACTTTTTAATAATTTATTTAATTTTTTTATTTACTATTTTTCTACTAACACCTCTCTCTCTCTCACAACTAAGTTTGGTCCTTCCTCCTCACGAGTCACCACGACCATTGGACTAGTAAGAGAAAAAGTTTGAGTTACTGCTTCATATTTAATTGTTCTTCATGTTAATTTCATTCTTCATTTTCTTCATAATGTTTAGGGTTTAGGGTCTGCAAAAATTATGTTTTTATACAAAATCAAGTGGTATGTGAAGTAATAAATATGTCTTCAAAGTGATTTTTTTATAAGTTTTTAAACTGAGAATTTTTTTTTGTCCTTGAATATTTATTGAAATGTTTGTCATTAATTTTTTAGATGTCAATAAATGTTCAAATAATCTAGGAATTTCTATGAAAATTTACTGACATATTTTTCAATAACTCTCATCTTCAAATAATCTAGGAGTTTCTTTAAAGATTTATCGTTCATCAATTTTTGGATGTCAATAAAGATTCAAAGAATCTAAAATTTCTTCGAAAATTATTGACACACTTGTCAATAAATTTTTGGATGTCAATGAATTTTCGAAGAATCTAAGATTTTTCTTTGCAAATTTTTGACATGTTTTTTTTTAATGATTTAAAATCTGTAAAAAATAATTTAAAATGTGAAATTCAGCGAACTAACATCCCGTTTACACTATGTTTATTCATTAATGAGTAAATTTTTAATATATGTCCAAGCACAGTTGTTCATCATAGGGAAGAAGAAGAATCGGCATGGAGAAGAAGTTAAGAGAGAGAGAGAGAGAGAGAGAGAGAGAGAGAGAGAGAGAGAGAGAGAGAGAGATCTGTTTTCTTAACATCGATTTTGATTTAATGAGGAGAGAGGCAAATGAAATGAGAAAAGTGAGGAAAAAAATAGAGTTAAACGTAATTCTACGAAATGAGATAATTTTGAAATAAAATGCAGTTGATTTATTTTTATTAAATATTTTTAAATAATCATGCGTAATTTGTTGTAACTAGCCAATCCTCTAACTTCTTTTAAGTTTCTAGTCAAAGTTTCATGTTATTAAGATAATAGCTCACCATGCCAAAATAAATTAAATTAACTAAATCAGCTAATTTAATTTATTTCGGCTGGATAGACTATTTTTTAATAAAATGAAACTTTGACTACTTTTTAAAAAGAGAGTGAATTATTGAGTTACTCATCTAATTGTCTCTTATTATCCGAATTGATATATACTTTTCTGAACGATTTCAAATAACTTTTATGCATCATGTTCACAATATTATAATGTGATTTTACATTAGCAGTTTTTTTTTTTTTTAGATCTAAAATTGAAGGACAATAATTTATGATCGATGTCGAATAAAAAATTATGTATTTGCAACTTTTCAATTCATATTTCATACAGAGATACATGATATTTTTATTTTTCCTATGTAGGGGAGTGTGATCAACGACGCTATAATTATAACCCCACATATAGTAAGGACCGCAATCTTCTGAACTCGTAAAAAGAAAATTTCACATTACCAAGAAATTGATATGTGTTTCCTCTCATCATGATCATTACTTATTAGTTGAAGTAGGGATGTTAACACGTTTCTTTGAAGTAGAAATTTGTGAAAAGGTGAATATAACATCAGAATGAGATTAATATTATAAAATTATACTTTTGAGAGAGTTAGGTATATAATTTATTTAAACCCTATACATTAACAAATCCAATTATTTAAAACATAAAAAAAAAGTCTAATTCAAAGTAAGATGAATGCGCTATACTATAAATACGTAAGCAATGAGTTGACTATTTCTTCAATGGTTGAATAGCTATACTCTAATTTTAATCAAGGGCAACTTCATGTCTATTTCATATATTTTCGTCTATAATTTATGAGGTTTTTGTTTGCAAAATTTACATAAAATATTTTGTTTATATATGCTCATTTCTATTTGTTCAAATATTATAGGAAAATTTATATAAAATAGCCCTTTGAATCAAACGATTAGCCAGATAGCCAAAATTTTAAGTTTCAGCACAATAATCAAAATTACGTCGTTTAATTTTTTTTTGGCAGAATCATTAACATTTTTGATGCTATATACATGCAATTTATAAATTTCAAAAAATTAATCACACGGTTAAAATAATTATCGAAACTAATTATTTACACATTTTTGTAATTGTTTTTAGTTATTTTATCAATTTTAGACAAACTTTAATTATTTTAAAAATTCATTAAGTATAACACCATATAGAATACAATATATAGAAAAAAATATTTTATTTTGAAACTAGAAAGAAATCATTCCAAATTAAAATGGTTAAAGATGGTAAGTAATGAATTCATAGCATTACAATTTTTTGTATTATTTTTAAGACAGCCTATGTGTGGTTTTTATATACATTAATCTTAAAGACATTAAGAAATAAACTTTATACTATTATATTTTTATGCTATTTTTAAGTTTGTTATCTGTGGTTTTTCTACATTAGTCTTTATGGTGGCTTAATTAAATATTTTCCAAATAAATATAACTATAGCAAAGTAACTATTCTTTCTTTTGTTTTTTATTTGAATTTTGGATATTTTCTCGTTGAAATACTAAAAGCTCTCATCTGTTATTGGTATATACCAATTTGAGATATAAAGAATTTATATTAGTATTAAATTAAAAGATTATAAAAAGAAAGAAAGGCAAAATGATATAGAACACAAATAATAAAAGAAGAAAAAATGTATGTTGTTTAGCTCTAGATCGTTTCTATGTATATGAATTACATAAAAACCATACTCCAGGATTATGCGTTTTGAATATTTGCAAGAAGTTCATTACTTTTAAGAAAAATGAATACGACGCTTAATATTTGAAGTGGTTAACGTGTGGTATGTGTGAAAAATCTTTATTAATTAGCTTATAATCAACAATACTCCATTAGAGAGGCAATAACTTCAACACTTGTTTTCTAGCAAAAAAAAAAAAAGAAAAAAGAAACAACAACAACAACACTTGTCAAACTATTAGATACATAATGGCTGTGTTTGACATAGCTTTGCTTTTTAAAAAAGTGATTTTAAAATAGCTGTACGAAAAAACTGCTGTTTTAAAAAACAGATGAGTGTTTGGTAAACTATTGTAAAATAGCTGTAGCTGTTAACAAAAGCTGATTTAGTGTTTGGTAAAATATATATTAATATTTATAAGTGATAATTATTTATATAAAATGTAATTAATAATAATAATAAGATATATTTTGTTATATAAAAAAATATATCAAAGTGGGTGTCTATAGAATGTAAAAAATAAATTATAAATTTTGGTGACGTCAAAAAAATTATTTGATAAAAGCATATAAAGATAATTAGAATTAAAAGTTAGTGTAAGAGAAAGAAAAAGTTAAGAGAGAGAAATTACAAACCAAAAACTAAAGCTACGTATAAAAGCTACAAATTGTAGCTTTTGGTTTTTTAGTTAAAATATTCAAAAACACTTTTTAGCTTTTAGAAAAAGCAATTTTACCAAACACTTAAATATGATTTAACTTTTGGAAAAAACTAAAATCAAGCTTAATAAGCTGAACCAAACATAGCCAATATTGGTTCATCCATGCAATACTGTTAAGGTGGTATAAAAATATATGTCGAAGATAATATATAATTCATTGCTTTTAGTTGAACGCTTTGATCGAAAACCATATAAAGTGAGCCGGCGAAATTTCTTTTTAAAAAAAATGGTATTTTCGATATTTTGTTTAAGAAGTGTCATTTTCAGAAATTTTCACTTGACCATGAGCTTCTTGCTTATAACACCAATTAAATGGAGATTTAAGCACACTTAGTCAATTTCGAAAGGAAAATGATCACAATTAGTAGTAATTTTGATATTTTTGACCAAAATAAAATAAAAGTATACTGTTGTCAGAAACGGTAGACTATAAGTTTACAAATAACAACAATTGTAGATATATAGATCTACATTTATTAGTAAAAGGGTCTAAATTTATAGTTTGACTTATTTTGGTCAAAAGTTTTAAAGTTGCTACTAGTTGAGATCATCTCTCTTTTCGAAATTGCGTTTCTCAAAAAGAGGTATTTTCGGAATTATCTTTTTAAAAATGTTATTTTCGGAAATTTTCAGCATTTTCAACTGGTCCATGACCTGCCTAGTTATCCACACATGTAGATATTAGATATTCCAAAGCATGTACAAATTGCTAAGTTATTATTAAAAAAAAATAATAATAATAAACTTACAAGGTATTTCGTATTAGTGTGTTTTTTCTTTGGGTTTTTTTTTATTTTATTTTATTATTATTATTTTTTTTTTATTTTTTATTTATTTTTTATTTATTATTTTTTTTTTTTTTTTTTATGCTAGCTAAGCTGATTCTATTCGTGGGGACACTTGATTGGTGAACAACTCGTATTAGGATGTTCTCCAAACCATATGGCCATCCGAATTTTGATATTTAATACAACAGAAGGGGTATTAATTAAGCAATAAGTATTGGCGAAAAAATGTTAGTTGGATCTTTTCAAGTTAGTGAAGTAGTCTCAGTCGACTATTTAAGAATTTTTGAATTTTGAATTAACTTAGATTTATCTCTTAATTCGGGGAAAGATAGTGAGAAAAATAATCAATAACTTTCATTGCCTAATATCCATGGATTTTTTTTTAATAGTTAATAAATAAAAGGAATAAAACTGGGCATAAGAATTTAGTTGCATTCGGTCCCATATATATATATATATATATATATATATATATATATATGTTTTTTTGGTGAAAGTTGTTTGAAAAATAAAAAAGAAAAATAAAAAAAGGAGTGGTTTGTGTTTGGTTCTCAGGATTGACAGAGAGATATAAGGGAGCTTCAACTTATTCGACAACCCGAAAAGTCTTTTCATTAAAGTTGTTTGCTTCTAAAGGCATCACCATATACGCCTTTAATCATTTCATTGAGAGGACATATACAGCACAATGCAACCCTAAACTAGTGGATAATGTAAACACCGCTTTGGAAAAATGTTAAAAGCTTTTATATAAGACTGAAACTTAGATCTGGGCGTTCGAAACTGGAAAAAAAAACAGCGGTTCTGAACAAAACTCTTAATCAATCAATATCATTTATACTTTTGAATAAAACACTCTCAAATCTTCTCGTACTTCCTCAAGTTTTAAATATAGTTGTTATGTTATCATTTTCACGAGATAAAAACGATATTTCAAAAGCAAAAACAACATGAAACTATTTGAAAAAAGTCTCAAAACCAAAAGATCTTCTCGTTAAAAGCCCTAAAACCCGAAGGACTTTTCCATAAAATATCAAGATCAAAAGATCTTCCCACCAAAGGTCTTGCCAAAAGACCAAGACAAATGATCCTCTTGCCAAAGGTCCTAAAACATGTACGTCCTTCCGCCAAAATACCAAGACCAAATGATCCTCCCGTCAAAGGTCTTAAAACCGGAAGATCCTTCCGCCAAAATCTCAAGACCAAATGTTCTCCACCAAAAGCCTAAAAAACTAGAGGATCCCTCCGCCAAAACTCCCAAAACCAGATGACTCCTCCGCCAGAACTCCTAAAACTAGAAATCTCTTTCTTATAGAACCCTCAAAATTGGAGGATGTCTTCGCCGTAACTCCCAAAACTAAAACATCCCTCCTCCAAAATCCTCAAAATCGGACGACCTCTCCGCTCGGACTCCACATCTCCGACCAAGTGGGTCCCACACGTTCATAACCATAACCTAACACACTTATACCTCTATAAATACCCCTCATTCGTTTTACTATCATTTTTGGGGTTAGTCATTCTCACTCAAGGCAAATCTATGCCTCAATCACTACTCTCTTTCTAAACTCAAGAGAAAAGAACAAAGACCCTCACCTAGCATTTACACTCAAACTAATGTTAATCGTTGGAGCACGCGTCACGGTAAAATCCGTCGTGCCCAATAGTTTATTTTCCTTTGTTTTTCTTAGGTGAAGAAGAACAAAGATCCATCCATTTGACGAGAGAAGAAAATGAAGAGAGACGACCATTATTCAATCGTCTTTCCTATGAATTCGCCGCGAGTTTGTCATTTCTGGTTTTTACCCCAATTAGCCGTGGTCCAAGCGGTTCTGACGAAAACGATCCTCCACCCGCGTCTTTCATACGAACTCGTCGTGACTTTGGTATTTCGGGTGTTTTCCCAATTACCCTTAGTCCAAGCAGTTCCGAAGGAAGCGACCCATCAAGTCACAACCCAAAGCCATCGAGAAATGATTTGGACGACCTAACGTGACCCACGTGATAAGCCCTTACACCGCTACATGTAAATATTATCTAAAAAATCGTTTTAACAATAGCTATAACATAAAGTCGTATTAGATCATCCGAAGCATCTCGTTTCAGTGACACTACTTTTTACATGATATATCTCCTTTTGCATGAATACATGAGTTCAATCTCCCGAAATAGGGATTTGTCTTCATTTAAGTTTAAAGAATTTATTTGGAATCCAAACATATACAGTTAAGTATACAATGTATGAATTAGAAAATAGTATATAAAAAAAGTCGTATTAGATTGTTTTACCATAAAGTTTTGTCATACAGTTTTACCTTTATCAAAAAGTAACTTGCAGTATATAATTTTGTTATATAAATGTCTTTCCCTAACCCATCACTCCAAGACAACTCCACCGCCACAAAATCTACTTAGAATATTAAAACATTACTAAACTTCGCACGAATTATATTTTAAAGTCAAATGATGTTCCAATAAATAATTAAAAACAAAATAAAAAAGTTAAACGTCATAACAATCTCCCAGTGAAGTTAAGCAGCTCTTTGAGCTTCAAGAGGCATATACACATGAGCCATGGCCTGTAACATAACATTAAATAATAATGATTTAAACGTGCAAGGAATCTAAGAAATAGAATAATAAAGCAGAAGGGTCCTAAATTTTACATAGAACTTTATCAAGTTTCAGTCCTATTTAGGATTTTTATTTCTATTTGATAAAAAAAAATATAGAATTTTACACAAATAGGAGTAAATAAGTTGGTTACTCCACATTACTATTTTTTTTTTCGAATTAGAATTATCTAAAAGTGTTTAGTTACAAAAAAATAACTGAAAGTGTCAATTTTGTCACTATTAATTACATGTTTGTAACTAAACACTATAATATGGAATCAGCTACTTATTTACTCTTATCGGTGTCCAAACTCCAAAAAAAATATTTTAACCACCATGGAAATCCGTCTAGTTATTGTAAAGTGCCACTAATTTTATATTTCCAGATTAGTGGCTCAAAATTTTGTATTTTTTGACCACCCCGAAAATTCTTTTCCCCTTTAGTCTATACTCTCTAATAACAATAAACTAAAACTATTTGTATCGTAAATTTGTAATGTTCTATTACTTACTTGGATTAGTGAAAGTTATGACACCGGTCTTGGCAAAATCACAGTTGTAATCATGACGACCTTGGGCTTGAAAGAAAGAGTTCATGACGTAAGCAGCGTGGGCTCGGACGTCATTGGGCTCAAAACAAGGCCCACCAGCTTGAATGGGCTTACAATCCACGCCATTGCTACAAACATAGTCAATGTTGCCTTGCAAT
This sequence comes from Urtica dioica subsp. dioica, assembly GCF_054948205.1. NCBI lineage: Eukaryota > Viridiplantae > Streptophyta > Magnoliopsida > Rosales > Urticaceae > Urtica > Urtica dioica. Next base: position 12,539,587 of record NC_142767.1, on the reverse strand, counting down.
GCTTGGTTGCTCGCTTCTGCCTTGGGAACACACCATTTCTTACCCAATCCACCACCACCGGGCTATATATATACACACACATACACAAATATCTAATAAGACAAAATAAAAAAAAATAGAACGTTGGGAAAATGGTTTGCACGTGACTTAGCATGGTTTAATAATAAATAGGACAAGATACGGTTAGCTGTGTGAGTTCAGTGTCTCCTACATTATTTTTTGTTAGCAATAAGTAATGAAGTTTGAATTTCGTGACATCGTTTTGATGAATAAACAAAGAACTGTGCATTAGATTCGAGATCTAGATCTCAACATGACACGACAAAGATCACGTGTGTACAGTTATACAAACTTTCTATGTTGCAACATAAACAAATACTAGACACGAGTCCATAAACTGTATATTAATGTCAAATTCAAACATTAGTTAAAATTTGAGAGCATGATCTCCTGATGTTCTTCCAACAATTTTTTATTTTTTTATATTTTTTTTATCTCCTGATGCAATCTAAAGGCTCGACCTCAACGTAAACAAATACGAGACCCAAGTCCGTAAACTATATAACAGTGTAAAATTCTCTAGTTAAAATTTGACATTTATTAAAAACCTATCCATGTAACGTGATAAATATTTGAAATTCAACTCCTATGTCTACCAAATTTTATAGAAGGTAAAAAAAAAAAAAGTGTCTATAGATAATAGCTACTCATGTGTCATAATTTAGAGAAGAACTCACCCGAACTCCGGCGCGCAAGACCCCGGAATCATAGACGGGAGTAAAATCGGGCTGAAACAAGCCCCAATTCCGCTCGGCGGTCGGGCCGGGCTTGAGATTCTCGTTAAAGAGCGAAAACAGGTAGGTCTCGAATTTCCTATTGGGCATCAAGGGGGTTCCTTTCCCGGAGCTGACGTGGCGTATCAAATTGGAGTTGAAGTCCTTGGCCTTTTGGACTGAGCAAGCCGGGTATTCGCAGGCGGAGGCCCACCCGGTTTCACCGATGACGATGTCGACGTGTCCGTAACCGACGGACTTGGCCGCGGAGTAGACGGCGTCGAGCATCGCGTCGAACATGTTGGTGTACGTGATGCGCGTGAAGCGGTCGTACACTCCGCGATTGGGCTTGAAGAGCGCGTAGTTCTCCATCTTCGGGGAGTACCCGAAATACGGGTAAGGGTTCACCATGAAGGGCGATTTCGTCTCGACTAGAAACTTTAGCATCGGGGTAAAGATTGCTCTGTCGTAGCCCCGTCGGAACCGGCCACGGCTCGGCGGCTCTGACACCGAGAGTATGCCTAGAGAGTGAGGGGTTGTAACCTGTATATAATGAATTAACATAATATCATTAGTTTTTTTTTAGAGGACCCTGACAGTCAGTGGATTTGAACTCACGACTTAAAAACTTCAATTTTAAGGTGATCGTAGAATTACCGACAAGCTTATACGTTGTGTTACGAATTTCAAAGTGGCGTAAAATTACCAACAAGCTTATACGTTATGTTACGAATTTCAAAGTGGGGTAAAATTACCAACAAGCTTATATGTTATGTTACGAAGATGGAATATGATACAAAAATACAGTCTAAAGTTTTTATAAGGAATATAGCTTCTTAATGGGGGTTTTTTTTTTAAATGTTTACTATTTTAGGGTTGATCTACTTTTGATTATCATTTATAAATTTAGAAAGAAAATAATCTCAAAATTAGTGTTTACAATTAAAAAAAGAACATTATTTAGAAAGAATATAAATAGTCACTATTTCAAAAATATTGAAAATGTTGCACTTCATTTTTTTTTAAATACCATTTTCTCTTATTTATTTCGTATATCTCTATTGGCCCAATGCTATTGCTAAGCCTATCTACCGTAGAATATATTTTATTTCTACTTCTTTTAAAATTTAATACTTTAAAGTGCTTGACAAATAATTTGAGATGCTAAACAATCACGCCACCCCATGTCAGAATATGAGTTTGAAAAAAAAAACATTTATAGCTTATGCTCGAAGTATTAACATCGGTCAGATCGACCGGGAGATTTTTTAACTTTCAAACGAATATCTAGTAGATATAAATTTACTTGATATTTATTTTAAAAAAAATTACATAATGTAATAAAGGCTATGAGTCGGATCCCAAAAATAAGTCATTACTATCATCAATGCTTGAAGCAGTTTATTCAATAACCTCAGTGCAAGAAGAACCGCCTTGCAGAGGAAGCTGAATTCATGGCGGTTCTTCTTGCACTGAGGCTAGCGATTTTCAGAAATCTTAAGGAGGTGCTAGTGATCAATGACTGCAAGGCGGTTATGGACTGTGTAGGAGAGGTCAAGGCAAGCCCAGCGTGGAAGTTTTTACCTTTATATCAGGAGGTTTTGAGTATTCGAGATAGGTTTATTTCTGTCGAGTTCGGTTGGATTCCTAGAGTCCATAACAATCTGTCGCACAGTATCTGCCAATGGGCCATAGACGATAGAGTTTTTGGTTTTTTCAAGATCGGGGAAGCTCCGCCCCTTGTGCGGAGTATTTTGAACAATGATTGTTCCTGGTTTAATGAAGTGTTTGGTTCTCCATCCTCAACTCCTCTTCCCCCCCGGGAACGAGAGTGAGGACGAGGGAGGCTGGTTATTCAAAAAAAAAAATGCTTGAAGCAGTTTATTCAATAACCAGGCCACCTGCAAAAAAGTTACGTACGTCTCATCTCTCATAATTTTTTTTTTTTTTTTTTTTTTTCCAAGGGTCTAGCAGTTTCTGAACAAGAGCGTTTATCTCGATATGAATTATTGTTTTTCTTAAAAAAAAATAATATAAATAGCAGGAGATAAAAAAAAAAAAAAGAGTAAAACTCACATGCCAAAATGCTCATGATTCATGACAATAATTAAAAAAAGAAAAAAAGAAACAGCATTTCATGATTTCATACGACTCCACATATGAAACGACGGAGGAGAAGAGACAGTGGAGAGGGTGAAATTACCTTGATGTCCCTGATGCCCTCTCGGAGGAGGGCCTGGTGGAGGGACCTCATGGCGGGGACAAGATTGGCAATCATGACCCTATCGCCCCAGTGGAGGACCTCGTTGCCGACGGAGATGTAGTTGATCCTCGTCGCCGGGTGAAACGGCTTCACGTTCTGGGCCACCCATCGCCGCGCGTTTCGGCCGTTGGTGAGCCCGGCGATGTCGCCGTTGCCCACCGTCACCGCCACGGCGATACCGCTCCCGGCGAACGCCCGGAGAACGTCGGGATTGGCGTCGAAGAGCTTCACGCGGTCGATCGTCGTCTTGCTCCGGAGAAACTCCGCCACCTGGTGCGGCGGCGGCAGGTTGTTCGCCAGCATTCCGTAGTTCACTCCCACCGCCGTCGCGTCTCCGGCCAGGAATGATAGTAATAATATCACAACCGTCGTTGCCGTGCTCTTGGAATATGCCATTGTTTTCTTTTTGCTTGTGAGAGGTTTAGGATTTGTGGGTATATTTATAGTCTTTTTTATTTTTACTGTTAAGAAGAGAGAGAAGGTTGGAAAACCATTGGTGAGTGGTATTGTTTTGTTGTTTTCATTTCTTCCTATTGTTACATTATTCTTCTGCACTTATTACATTTTTTATACAATTAGATGGTTTCATTTCTTAAAAAAAAAAAAATTAAGTACTTGATTTCGACTTATATAGTTTTTATGCTGTTTTCGACGCGCTTGACATTAGTTTTAGGGATTATTTTTATCCCCTAAAAAATTAAGTTGCAATTTTTATTTGTTTATTTTTCTTATTAATTATTTTTGTTGTTTTGGAAATCTATTGTGGATAAGCATTTGTGATGTAACTAAAACTATTGTTTATTCGTTGTCTATTTTTTGGCACACTAACAGAATAAAGGCTAATATTAGAATCTCATTTTATCCCTATATTTTGGCAAGCTGTAAGAAGATTGTTTTGTTTTAGTTATCATTAACTTGCGCATGAAATATTCCTAAATCAAAGGAAATTTGTAAGGACACCATCTCAAAAACAAAAATAAAATTGCAAGCTGGGTACTTTTGCTAATTTAAGTGCTGATAGTAATTTTAATTGCTAATCTGATAGTCTCTACGTATTATAACTTCTATTTATTTGATAAAGCGTCACCGTTTCATACATATATTTGAAGTACTAAGGTTGTCTGTATATATATTTATAAAAAAATGAATTAGCTTATTTAAACTGCAGCTGTGTGTTGGACCGTTGGTACACGAATAATGTTAGAGGGCCTACCATATTTGACAATTCTTTCAAATGATGTAATGTTAGACTCATGGGACCACCTCATAGATTTGACCAACGGAGAGCGTGATTTGCGTATGTATCTTTGCCTTTGCATCAGCAATTTTGGACCTTTTTTTTTTCATTCTACTATGGCAAGGGGATGCTTCGTTTTGCTTTTTGGGCTGTTTGCCACTTAGGGACGAACGTGTTTCAGACGCGTTTATATTTTACAAAACGCGGTTAGCATAGTTCTTTTGTTCTAGTTTGTTTTTTTTTTGTTTTGTTTTGTTTTGTTTTTTTTTTTATATATTTAATGACATTTTTAGTCCCTGAACTATGTCGTGTGTAACAAGTTGGTCCTTCGGCGAAAAAAACTGCAGGATCGATACTTGGTGAATGTGAGAAAATCACGTCTGGTCCTTCTGTCTAATTAATCGTCTATTTAGACGAAATTTGCTGACGTGGCTTGATCGATTAGGGGAGTTACGATTTTGCCCTTGTTTTAATTGTTTCGCCCCTATTTGTTGATTTGAGACACGCCTCTAAAATCAACAAATATATATCATATCAAGTAGAGACTGTGGATTCTCGTCGGTGTCGATGGATTCCGAAAGCTCTGTTTTGCCGCCAAATGATTCCGAAGCTCTCGCTTCCGGTAATCGGAAAATGGAGCTCCATTTTTCAGCTCGGATTTCGCCGGATAGAGAGCAGTCGAACCGAAAACGACATCGGCGATAAAAACGACAAGAATGAGTCCAAATTCGAAGAAGAAGAAGAAGATACAGACGATTCAGATGACGAAAAATCGAAGAATTTCTCAGAAGAGTCTTACTCTCATCCGATTCCGAAGAACGCGTTGATCTTGACTCGCTGTAGCTCCGCACCGTACCGATCGTCTTCCTTGGCGAGCCGATTCTGGGAATCGCCGATGAACAACGATTCGGAAGAGAAGCAGAGCGATGAGAGAATCGCCGAAGCTGAAGAGAGAGTCGATTCGGAGGAGAAAGGCGACGAATCCGAAGCTCCGATCAAAGAAGAAGAAGAAGAAGAGAAGAGAACAGAGGAGGTAGATTTAGGGCTAGGGTTAGGGCAAGCGATTCTGACTCGGTGCAAATCGGAACCGGCGAGAATCGGAGAGAAGCTTTATCCGGAGATTGGGTATTGGAGCAACAACAATTTCAGTCGAGGAAGAAGAAGAAGGTTGGGATTTGTTGATTACTGTGATTAAATTAATTAATTATATGTTTAATAGTTTTAACTTACAGATACTTACTTCTAAAAAAAAAAAATACTTATGGTATGATAAGTAATATGTGATTAATATATTAGTTAATTTTTTTTAGTGAACACCTAAATAAAGGATTTTTTTTCTTGAAAAATAAAGGAAGGCTTGAACGCAATAGTTCCTTTTTAAATAGAAATTTATTGTATGCGTTTTAATCTGTTTTTCTTTTTTTGCTGTACTATCAATGACAAGCTATGCGTTGTAATATGATTTGTTTTTTTAATTTATTATTAAATTACGATTTTGTCCTCATTTAAAAAGCATATGATAAGCCACGTCAGCAAATTTCGTCAAAATAGACGATTAATTAGACAGAAGGACCAGACGTGATTTTCTCACATTCACCATGTATCGTTCCTGCAGTTTTTTTCGCCGAAGGACCAACTTGTTACACACGACATAGTTCAGGGACTAAAAATGTCATTAATTCATTTATTTATTAGTTAATCATTCGCTCTTATGTTGCACTGTTTTTTGTCTAGTAGAGCAATTTAACATGTGACATATTATTGAAGTTGGCAATATACTAGTTCGAATATTTGTTCGGGACTCTTGAAAATTGATTATGTTGAATCATTTGGATCGTTATCATCTTAATCTCAAACTTTTGATTTTTCCCAATAGCTGCTATCTGGATCGCCAAACGCGCGATATCCCGGATCGTGGACATGACATAGTCAATGAAAGGCTTTTCAAACTCTGAGTCGCTCATGATCGGCTCATGATCGGTTGCTTCTTCTATTTTCATTTCTTTTTGTAAGTTTTCTCGATTTCTTCGTCAAATGGAAGAATGCATTTGTCAGCGTCTTTTCGCACACACCTTCAAAACATGAAAGTGAACACAAAAAAATAGCGAGTGCAAATAAAAATAAGAAGAGCTAAAGCTAACTTATCCAATCTCGATTAAAGAATTAGTCTCAGGTAACGGTGCAAAATTTTTATTATGATATTTTTATACGCAAGTGCACGTAGTCGCTCGAGTAGTACTTTTGTCAAAACAAGTCGATCCCCATGACGACTAAGTTTAACCAAGAATTAATTAAGCTATTAACGTATTGAACTTAAGAATAACAAGAAAATTATTAACTAAAGTTGAAGAAATAAATAAAATACAAAATAAAGGATGGTTGAACGGATATGAGGAGGATAAGGGCAATGGCTTCGCTAAACTCTCATATGGTATGGATTCCTAGAATCAAGCACGATCTTTCAGTTTTCTCTCGTTACTAATCAGGCTCACTTAATAATATCGCCAAATCTCTCTCTGGCATCTAACAACCTATGTCAATATCAGATTTTTATCGCTCGATCTCAAACCCTAAAAATACGACAATCATTACATTCAAGAGCGTACATACGATTCCGTAGCAACCTAGCTATCTCTAGTCGTTAGGAATGTGCTACAGCTATCTAATTCACTTTCACGATTATTTACTCTTTCTCTCTTTCTCTCTCTCTCGCGCGCGCAATTATACAATCCTAGAAAACATTTATAAGGTCGCGAATCTCACACAAGCATTAAGTATTGAATTAAATAAAGCAAGAGAAGATGAACATGAAAAATACTTCAATTAAATAAACATGCATCCACAACCATAATTAAGTAAAGCTAGGCCATTACCCTCTCGGGATTAGTTCGTGGTGACGAGAGTAACAAACGAAGAAAATAAATAAAAGCAATCCATGAAAATCATACCAAAATAACAAAACATAAAAGAGCGTTCCAAGGAATAAAGATAAGAAAGAAAATGCTGAGTTGTGATATTGAACGGCGATGAACAGTGGTCTTCATCTTCGACTACCTCTTCTTTCCAAACTAGCCAAATAAGATCTCTAAACTTTAAATAAAACCTAACTTCCGTATTTCAATAGTATAATTCACATATAAAGTGTTTTAAGTTATTTTTGGAGCAATTGGAGCCTTTAGATTTTATCTGACGGTCGAAAACGAAGGAAAATTGAGATTTTTAAAGTGTTGTAAACAAACTACGTGCGATGCTCATAAGGCTTTGCATGGCGGGTAAAACACTTCATACGGCGTACAGAAGTTCTGCGTGACACGCCTTAATGCGTGGTGAAGATTTATGCACGTTGTGCACGAAGTGTTCTGTGACTTTTGTTGGATTGCGCGCAGCGTGCTGCCTCTTGTACGCGGCGCGTTGACTTCATTCTCTTCATTTTGAATGTTCTAGTATCCCATTTTGATTTTTTTTATGCCCCTATCACTTCGGAACGTACGAGATGCTCTCTTAATATCTTTAACACCATTTTGTCTCTTATACCTGTGAATCACTCAAAAACACACTTAAAGCAACCAAAAGCACTTGAGAACTCGTGATATTCTCACCCGAGAGTATGCGTTTAATACATACAAAAAATTCCTATCAATTCAAACCCATATGTAATTAAATATAGAAACTAAATCAAATCATATAGAATGGAAAAATAATAGGAAGAATTTGAAGTAATGGTTAATTTTTTTTTTGTTTGAAAGGAATCATATCATTAACTAAACAAAATTGGCAACATGTCCTGAAATGTCATAAAAATCCTTACAAAGATCTCGGACAGAGGTCGGTACCTCATGTTAGGAATTCTTGCCCACGAGAAGATACTTTTGTAAATTCTCGTTGAAATATTAATAAAATAAAGTTTTGACATTTATAAGTTATTCGAATCGAAAGCGTTTTTCTTATATATTAAGATTTATCAAACATTCGTCAACCCATAGTCTCCGTATCAAACTGAGTCACATGCACGGCATCTGAGTTCGGGCGGTGAACTAAAACTGGTCGATGATTGGTTCATGTCTGGGTAGCTGAATTTGAAATCATATATGTGGAACACAAGTGAAGGTTGATCACTTAGTTGGAGCATTCTACACTTGTGATAAGTGTATGAACCGGACATATCTTGCTTGTAGATGTGTTGTTTAAGGACCGTTACGACACACTAACCAAGATCATAAATAATGATCACAGTGAGACTTGATCTAAATCCTGAAGTGATCATGGACATTGGATTATGTTACCGCACTCTTTGACTCATTCGCTAAAAGGTCACTATCATGCTAATCACAACTTATGTCTTGGGAACATTGCGGAACATGGTTCGAGTGGGAAGTGATTTACAGATATGGAATCCAACCTTCCTGAAAGAAGGTAAATGGTCTCTCACCTAAGGGTTGATTCTAGAACCGATAGATTGCGCGCACTTCCGAAGTTTGTACGTTCGGAAGAATCTTTCGCTGGGGAAACAATAATGCTGAGGGCTTATATAGGTGTCAAGAAAAGTATAACGGAATAATTCACTTTTCTCGACACGAGTTGAACCTGGAGGATCTTGATCACGAACTGACTATATCAGTGGACAGTCGTCACGATGAGTAAATATAATTCAAGTACCAAGGAGGGTTCAGTCTTGGCTTGCAAGGTGGAGTCTGATCAAGATTAGACAAATCGATGTAGAAAAGATAAATGACTTTTTCGCCTTTCATCGGATATGTTAAACTTCTAATACTAGGTCCATAGTCCCCGATTCGGCTCTGATAAATGCGGATAAAAACTTTCGAATAATAATGTTTTCATTATTATAATCTCACTAGCTGTAATTGTGATTGACATCATCAATTCTGGAATATGGTTATTTGCAAAATTAAATAATATTTATGGTAGTATTAATTATTTATTGTATGATCAAGTAAATAATCAATCAATTACTTATTTGTTTATTGTTGAACCAAGTAAATAAATAATTAATTGGGTTTTAAGCAATTGGGTCTTGCGCAAAATGAGGTGGACGATTTTTTGGAGGATCCCGGCACATGATTTGCGCAAATCCTCCTTGGCCGTGTGCCAAAATTCGTCAATGCCATATATTGGTACTTACCAATATGTTCTCTTTAGTTGTTTAAATAAATGAGAGAGAAAAATATTTAAAAGGAAATAAGATATTGTCATTTATATTCTCTTTCACGAATATGAGGAGAGAATAATATTTAAAAGGAAATAATATATTATCATTTATTCTCTCTAGTGAATATTAGTGAGAGAATAATATTTAAAATGATATAAGATATTGTCCTTTATTCTCTCTCATGAATATTAATGAGAAAAATATTTAAAAGAAAATAAGATATTGTCTTTTATTCTCTTTCATAAGAGAATACTATTTAAAATGAAATAAGATATTTCCTTTATTCTCTCATTAATAAAAATTCTCTATTTAAACAGGAAATAAAATCTCATAGATATTGATCTGATGGCTAAGAGGAAAGTAAGATTCATGAGATAAGATCCAATGGCCAAGCTTAGATTTACCAGTGTGAACATAATATAAGAAAACAATATATTTTTTAAACTACAAAGAATATATCATTTCCACTACTATAAATAAGGGTTCATGAGAAGAGAAAAAAAACACTCTTGTGCTACATAAAATTCGACCAAGAGAGCTCTCCCTCTCTCTCTTGGCCGATGCCCATTTCCCCCCCTTGGAACTCCGTGATTCCAATCCCATAAACACGGTGCGATCTAAACACCTCGTTGTAGATCGTAGTGAGATAAATATTGTGCCCACTCATCTTTCTTATTCGTCTCGAGATTACGTTTCTGAAGATTACGGTGTCCTCACAGACGAGTTCAGAGTATCGAGGAGCTAAAGCTTGAAGAATGAGCTAAAAGCTTGAAGATAGTCTTTTAAGACTGAAGACGGAGGAGTAAAATCTTGAAGATTCAGTAGCTGATCCAAAACATGTAAGTATTACTGAATCTCTGAACCTAGCTCTTATTGGTTGCTTGATATTGCTTTCATGAATAATTAATAAGTAAATCTAGATCTTGTTAGATAACCATAATATTAATTAGCTCTTGTTAGTGTAATTAATCTTTTCCGCACTTAATATGGTTATCAAGGTGCCATAATCACCAACACCTCATTCATTCAATACATGTCATTTAATGAAAATGAGAAGCATAAGAAAAACATATAAGAACAAAGTAGACAATGGTCTATTCAGTCGAGTCAAACTATGACCCATCAAGGAATTTCTTGGGCCCCATCAAAAGAGATCTTCTGCAAATCCTAAAAGGAGAAATATGCTCTGCCAATAACAGGCATGAACACGATTTTTACGCCGCCCTAGAAAGCACGAGGAACTCCAAACTGTTAGGAATATTTCCCACTATATGATGATGATTACTAAATAAGATAAGAAGTTACTTTATTAGTATAATATGATTAGTGGGTTGAGGTCTGATAAAATTCAGAATTAATAACAACTATCATCTGTAGTCTCCGTATAAAACTGAGTGGCATACTGGGCATCCGAGTTCGGGCGGTGAACTAAAACAAGGTCGATGACTGATATGCGTCTGGAAAGCCTTATCTAAAGTCATATATGTAGAACATGAGTGAAGGTTGATCACTCAGTGGGATCATTCTCCACTTTTGGTAAGTGTACGACCCGGACAGACTTTGGTTTGGATAGATGTGTCGTTTAAGGACCGTTACGACGCACTAGACAATGTCGCTTATGATGGTTACAGTGACGCTTGATCTAAATCCTAAAGTAATCATGGACTTCTAGGTCATGTTACCGGGTTCTTTGATTCACCACGTTAAAGGCTAATGAAACGCTGACTAAATAGGGTTTTGGGAAGTCGGGACATGATCGTAGAAGAAAGTGATTTACAGATACGAAATCCAGCCTTCCTGAAAGAAGGTAAATGTTCTCTCAGCTAAGGGTTGATTCCAGAACCGATAGATTGCTAGCACTTCCGTAGTTGGCTTACGTTCGGAAGAATCTTTTGCTGAGGAAGCAATTGTGCTTAGGGTATATATGTAACGATAAAGGTATAACAGAACAAATTGACCTATCTCGATACCACTTGAACCTGGAGGATCATGATAACGTACTGAATAAATCAGTGGACACTCGTTACGATGAGTAAATATAATTATACTATTATAGGAGAGTTCAGTCTTGGCTTATACGGTGGAGTACTGACCAAGATTAGACAAAACGATACGTAAAAGAGAAATGATTGTTTCGTCTTTTGATCGAATATGTTAAGCTTCAAATACAAGGTCCATAATACCCGATTCGACTTCGATAAAGGCGGATACAAACGTTCATATAATAACGGTATCATTGTTATAGTCTCACTTGTTGTAGTTGTGATCGACAACATTAATTTTGAAAAACAGGTTTTTGCGGAATTAAATAACTATTTATAGTAGAATTGTTTATTTATTGTTGGATCAAATAAATAATCAATTAATAAGTTATTTATTTATTGTTGGATCAAGTAAATAAATAATTTTGGATTTTTGGGCCGAGCCTTGTGCTGAAAAAAAATTCGCTACCTCCCTTCCAGGAGGTGGGCAATTTTTTATACTGGTTTTATACCACTTTATTTTCTTTAGAGATTTGTAACTAACTAGGCCACTTTAAACATGTGATTTTGGATCTAGCATATGTTTGACAATTTTTAGGGATATAGCCAAATGGCTTATGTGGCAATAATTAAGGTTTGATTTGACTTTATTTATTAAAAAATTCGTCACTTTCTCTCTCCTATCTTTTTTCAAATAATTTTTTTTTTCATCAAAACTTCAAAAATTCGTATCTTTCTCATACGAACTCGAAATTGAGTGATTTCAGATCCTACAACTTCGTGGCGTCGAGATCTTCAAAAATAGACCCATTGTGTTTGATGAAAAATTATATTTATGTCGTTAATTTAAAAAAAAAATCAGTTATTTCCATATTTAAGGTAGTAACGTGATTTTTCTACATATATGGTATTAAACATGATTTTTCATCAAACACAATGGATCTGTTTTTGAAGATCTCGGCGTCACGAATCTATAGGATTTGGAATCACTCAATTCCGAGTTCATATGAGATAGATATGATTTTTTGAAGTTTTTATGTAAAAAAATGTAGGAAAAAAGTAGGAGAAAATGACGAAATTATTAATAAATAAGGGCAAATCCGACCTTAATTATTGTCACATAAACCTGTTGGCTATTTCCCTAAAAGTTGTGAAACGTAGGCTAAAAACAAATTTCGTAGTTTCGTTTTGGTTATTTTGCTACACTGCCATTTTCTTTATTAGTTCCTAAAATAAAGGAGAGAAAATATAGGAAATTAGTTATTGTCATATATTCTCTCCTTATATTTAGGAGAAATATTTTCCTATATTCTCTCAACAAATAAAATATTTTATATTTTGATATAAAATAAAATCCTAGATACTGATCTGATGGATGAGAGAAAAAGTAGGATTCATGAGATGAGATCCAAGGGGTGAAGATAAATCAAGTAGTGTGAACACAATAAAAAGAAATAATATATTATAAAATATCTCCTTTTAATTGCTATAAGTTGCGGGCTGATGACAAGCAAAATTGAACCTAAACAATATTAAAAACGTTCGGCCTCCTCACTTTGGTTTGGTCGAGACTTAACTTTTTTTCTCTTCCCCTCGGAATTGCTACAATTCAATTCTTAGAAATAAGAGAGAAAGATCTGAAACACCACGTTTCAAATCTAAGTGAGATCAAGAATCGTTGCCCACTCATTAGTCTTATCTTTCTCGAAGATTACGTTTCGGAAGACTATGGTGTCATCAACACGACGAAAAGGAATCCGAGAGTTTCAGAGTCATCCCGAAGGTCTCTGATCGTGAGGAGTCTTTTATAGATTGAAGACAAATTGTGAATGCTTGAAGGTTCGGTTCGTGAGCCCAAATTTGTAAGTCTTCTGAACTTGTCATTAAATTTTCTCGGTTACTTGAGATATTGCGTTTGCTCTCATTAAATAACGTAAATCTAGATCTTGTTTAATTAATAATCATGTTTTAATTAGCTTATGATAGCGTAATTAATTTTTTCCGCATTTAAATGATTGTTTGAGGTGCAATAATCACCAAGCACAAACCTGCATGCGGCTTAGCGAAACTATTCCCTCCAAACTACAATATATATATATATATATATATATATATATATATATATATATATATTACAAAAAATTGGCTACGTAAGCCACCTAAACTATATGAATTGTAAATTAGCCAACCTTTGGTAAATACTTTGTAAATAACCAACTTGCATACGTGTTAGCTTATTAACTACCTTTTTTTACATGTTTGACTGAGTTAAATAAGTCTTTTACTAATCTGTTAATAAGTTAACTTGGCTATTTACAAGAAATTAACCAAATGTGGACTATATCACAATTCACTATAATCGTGTGGCTATATAACTAAATAACCTCTTTTTTTTAACCAGATGGATAGAAAACTTAACCCAAAATGACTAATTCATCAATGTTACTAAAAAACTACCCGTATTGTGGACTACCACAAATAACACACCTAAAACTAGATTGAATCATAATACAATAATGAACTAACTATCAAACCAGAATCTAAAAACTAAATTAAACTAAAAACTAAACAACAGCTCCTCACCCAAACTTTGCCCGAACTCCCTTCACCCACGAGATTACCCAGGCACCTCTCGGAGCCTCATCACAAACGACTGCATCACCCCGGTCGGAGAGAAAACTAGTATGTCAGAACGGCTATAAAGACGACGACAAAAGACTACCAACTGAGGCAAAGACGACACTAGGACTGACGACTTGATTGAAGCAAAACTTCATGTCCACGCCATTTCGCTCTCAGATCTCCACTGGAGACAGACCTCCCAAACACGATGCCAACGATGCTACCACGATCTCTGTTGTAGACCGCCTGGATCGGAGAAGTGACACCTGGACCAGAGACCAGCCCAGATGCCACACAACGCGCCATTCTAGGCTCAGATGTCAAATTTGAGCCTGATCACAATCCTTCAAAAAGGATCGCCTTCCAGATCTGCGGCTCGTCGGGACTCCAGTGAAGCGTCAGTCGGTGCGTCATGGCGGAGACAAATGAGGTGAAGAAAACCTCCAGAAAAACTCACATCACGAAGGCACGACAAAGGAGCCGGAAAGGAACAATCCACGCAAACAACGCCTTCACACCCCCCCCCCCCCCCCCCCCCCAAAATCGGAGTGGTGTAAATGTCGTCCGGGGCTCGAGGGGGAAAAACAAATTAGGTTTTCTTTTTAGATATAGAATTATGTGATGAAATATAGCATATTACTATTATAGAATATTGTTCTTCGATGTACAATTATTTTTTAACCTTGTTAATAAATTTTTCTTCGAATTCGTTATAGTGTCATAATTTAACTATTAGCTAAGAGCAAAATCATTGATCCAAACCAATTATAAGGTTAAGAAATTCATAAAGAAAGAAAAAAATGGGTTTTACAACATCCTTTCCTTAGAAATTTAAGTCAAATAAAAAGTTATGGATAACGTTCATGTCAAATCCTTATTGTGTCTCTCATGTACTTTGGTGAGTAAAATCTCATGCCTACGCAAAACTTTAACTTCGCATTTCAAAATTTGGATATATATACCTCCTTATAAGTCTCTAATTTGTATTTATGACCTTTGGTCTTCAATCTTGACTTGTTGACATACAAAACATCTCAACACACATGAGACCACATCATTCATCATTCTCGTCTAGGTGGATGGAGAACTTTAAATAAAGGGCATAGAGTACTTCCTCATGAAGTCTAGAATCATTATGAACAATCACTTTCATTTTGAAGAGTAACACTATTGCATAAACAAGCTTTAGAAGTAATAAGAATTTTGGAAGCAACATGTCGCTTCTAAATAAATCACCAAGATATTAAAGATCCGGTCTTCCAAAATTGAAATTTTTAAAAGGTTTGCTGCCTTTTAGAAGCGCCAAGTCGTTTCTGAACGGTGTGTTTTGCCTGCTTCTTATTCAACCTATGTTTTAGAAGCGGCTTTAGAAGTGACTTGTAGCTTCTAAAACCTAGGTCTGACTTGATTAATTAAATAAGTTTTCTTATATTTCTCCTCATTAAAATTTGTACGAGATTTACACAACCTCTCTCTCTCTCTCTCTCTCTCTCTCTTATTCCTCATCCGCCTCTTCTCTAGTGATTTTGACCTCCGGCGACCATATAAATGTGAGTCTTTCTCTTTTTTTTTTCTCTCACTTGTGCACTTTTTCTCTCTGTTTCTCATTAGCTCCGGCGAACGAACCTCCCTTGCCGAGTCCTGACATTGCAAGAGTTTTCGAAGATGTGCGTCCAACCCCACCTCAAGGTAACTCCAACCACCTATCTTTATTTCTCTCTGACCTTTTTCTTTCTTAATCTCTCTAACCTTCTCTCCTACTCTCTCTGGCCGATCCTCCTTGCCTCGCTCCTTCACTGACAGACCGCCGGAGATGTTTACGAATTTGGAGCGCACCAATCGCAAGCGACCACCTTGCCTCGATTTCAAGGCATCAACGCTCAAACGTGAGCCATGACGGGATTGTTCGGGAGCTTGCCGAGGACGGTCAAAGATAGACCAAGTACAAGTTTGGTGATTTTGTAATTTTTATTTTTCTATCTTAGTCTTCGCGCTCGCTCAAAACACTTCAAGCACCGCTTCCTTCCAGCCATCTCTGCTGTCTCACTACCTAGACTTCGTTGCCTTTCGATCGTCGCCTTGTCTCGCAGCCTCACCTCGTTCAAGGCTAATTTTTTTTTTTTTTTGATATTTGGTTAATTAGTTAATTTCATTAGTCATATAGATGTTTGGTTAAATAATTAGATAATTTAGTTAGATTAACGACTTTATGAGCAACATGTTGCTTCTAAAATTCTTCTTGCAAAATGAAGGCAAATTTTTAGAAGCGACATATCACTTCTAAAACTCAAATACCTGCGAAATGGAAGAGGTTCTAGAAGCTAGGTGGAAGCAAGATGTCACTTCTAAAATTAGAATCGACAAAGAAGAGTGTGCTCTAAAGATTCCCTTACACGAGCGCTATCGTTTGGTGGTGGAGGTGTACGTACTTCACCTTCAGACGGTTTGGTAGAAAATGGCCCCCTAAATAAGGAGAAAAGAGAGAAGAACATAGATAAAATGTGGAGTATATCATAAATGAAACTAATGGTTTTTACTCCATATGGCAGAATTAAAAAACTTCACTACAAATAAAAGCTGTGTTAATGAAACTTAAGCAATGTGCATGACGATACGTAAAGCGATAAAATTATCAATCTCTTAAAGTGTGCTTGATCTTTGAGAAGCCTTTGGATATCTAAACACACACGAGAAACGACAAATAAAATCTACAAACAACTTCAAAGAAAGCGTGTATCAGATAATTTGTGTGTGGGAATAAGTGAATTAAATGACTAAAAATCAATTTTCTTAGTGAAATGGCTACCTAGAGGGTGGGAGAGAAATTATTATGAATACAATTGTTTTTTTTTTTTTGTGCGTGTTTCATTCATAGGTTTGAAAACTATATATAGTTATGAGCAATTTTCTCAGTTAGGCCAAGCGTCGGTCATGACCCCTTCACTTGAGTTAGTTGACCCTAGGCAGGCCTCCTAGTCAGGCCATCCACGGGTCTTACTCCCTCCATAGATGGATCCTGGACTAGGACTTAGGGTTTAAGCTAGGCCTTAGTGATGCGGCCCAAACCCAGGAGGAGGCCCGATCCACCGATGAGCAGGCCCTGACGTTCCTAGAGCGTTTGGACAGGTGTTCACGCAGCTCACGCAGGCCCTAACTTCGGCGAGCCATAACTTTTGACTCGGGAGTCGGAATTGGGCGTACCATATATCAAATCAAAGCTCTCGACGATATCTACGCTAGGACGGGCATAGCATGTCCCGATTCGACTTTTAGGCCCAAAAAACACTGTTTCGAGCACTTTCGGGCCTTTTTAAGTTTTATGTCGTTTTTTCGCGTTTTGGTCGTTTTCTTTCGTTAGGATTTTTCGTTCGGTATTTATACTTTCTCTTTTTCGGATGTAAGGAGTTTTGGGAGCCGAAATTATCAAACACTTTTGTTCCCAAACTCGAGTTTTAGTAAAACTTCGATTTTGATGCCCAAAGCCTGGTATTCGTGAGTGTGTCAACAGGTTTCGGAGGATCTTGACTGGTATTCGCGAGCAAATCAACAGTCGAGGTTTTAATCTATTGCTTCCTTGCATCAGTTGGTATCAGAGCTGAATCGATCATGCCGCCGCGACGTGGACAGCAACACCAGCAGCGCGTGGAGGAGGTTTACGATCGCGACAACGACAACCAGTTGGAGCAGAGGATTGGTCGGATTGTGGACCAGAGGATGGAGCACATGATGGAGCAGCTGACTCAACGGATGACGACCCTTTTGGGAAACCAGGATCGGGGACGTGCTCCGGTGGGTACCACTGACGATGAGTCCACGACGGAGGAGGACGAGTACTACGAGGAGATTCCCCAACCTCGGCGCAGACTTCAGCGATGCCGCGACGGCGATGATAGGCGGTGGGAGTCTGGGATGCGTACCGAGATTCCGGAGTTTCACGGCAGCCTGCAAGCAGAGGAATTTCTCGACTGGCTAGCTACGGTTGAGGAGATACTAGAGTTCAAGGGAGTCCCGGAGGACAGACGAGTTGCGCTGGTGGCCACGAGACTCCGAGGTCGCGCAACCGCGTGGTGGCAGCAACTGAAACTAACTCGGAATAGGGCCGGCAAGACGAAAATCAATTCTTGGGAGAAGATGAAGAAGCACCTCTGTTCTGCGTTCCTACCCTACAACTACCAGCGGCTGATGTACCAGCGACTGCAGAATCTGAAGCAGGGTCTTCGCACCGTCGACGAGTACACGACATAATTTTATCAACTGCTGGCGAGGAACGAGGTAATGGCACGCTACATCGATGGCCTGAAGCTCCAGATCCAGGAGATGGTGAACATGTTCGACCCGATTTCTGTCTCGGCAGCCCATCAGAGAGCGTTGATGGTGGAGAAGCAATCGCGACGCACTAACAGTATCGGTTCAAGCACCCCGTTCAATGGTGCTCGACCAGGTGTTGGCGGGGTCAGCGCTTCTCGCGGAGGAATCACCGACAGCAAGCCCGGGGGAAACTGTTGGAATCGATCTAGGGTTTAAGAAAATAATTAACGCTTCGGTAAGCGGCGGAATTTTAAAAAATTTCTTTTACAAGTAAAAACGGTTTTTACTAACCTAGACAAAAGAGCAAGTACATGTAATTAAAAACTATTATAAGCTAAGAAGTTTACTAACCTTTCTTGAAGCTTGATCTTTGAAGAAGCTTTTGGAAAGTTTGCAACGCTCGTCTCCCCTCGCAGCACGTCTCTCTTTCTTTCCTCGGCACCTCGAGCAACCACGAAAGTTTCTATCACTAAATCACTCGAAAAGAAGGAATCAGTGAGTGGGCACTTTTAAACACTACGACTTAAGAACGAGTCTCGAAGTCGCAGAGCTAAACACTAGGTCGAGTGAGGACCTAGGTGCCAAGACAAGAAAAAATCGAAAATAAACTAGAGAGAGAGAGAGGATTTTCGGCCACAAGTTCTAGAGAGAGAGTCTCTCAAATCTCTTAAACTTGGATGAATGAATTGTGAGGAAATGAGGCTCCTATTTATAGGAGAGGTCTCACCTTCTATAAGGTAGTTTCCTCTTCTATAGAATATCACATATTCATGAGCCAATTACCTCTTTTCCCACTTGAGATGCTCGGCCAACATAGGCTTCAATAAGCCTTGGATTTGTTTCCTATTTTGTTCCAAGCCTTGCTTTGTCTCTCTCTTGGCCGAAGTTATGCTTTCCTTCTAGAGGAAATTTGTTTCCTCTTTTTCTTTTGGCAAGTATCTTGATACATTTATGCACAAAATAAACTCTCTTTCCTTGGGTATTATGGGCGCCTATTCTCATCTAGAAGGAGCTTCTAGAAGCTTCTTCATTTGTTCATGACAACATGAGAAAAGCCCATTAAGAATTTTCAATAAAATTCTTATGAAATGAAATTAATTCACAAGGCCCAATAATCAAGTTATGGCCGAGTGACATTAAGTCATCAAATGAACTTGTCAAAAAATTTATTGACATTCATTTCATCATATGTCTCAAAAGACAAAAATACCCTTTTGACTATTTTCGTTCTTGTTTTGACTTAGCTTCCAGTTTAACTATTCCTATCGATGTGATTCGTGACAGTGACCTCATGGACCCAAATGAACAAAGCTTGAGCTAAACACTTGGACTCAAAAGTTCACAAACCTTTTCCAAGTTTAGCTTAATGCCAACTGACTCCACTAAAGAGCTGACACTGAAAATCTCTCGGTTCAAATGAATTTATTTTCTACTCAAGAATTCGACCTAATTATGATGAACGGATCCACTGAATATTATCTATGTTTACCCTTCATGAATGTCATCAGCTAGTCGGGATTTACTAAATTACCATTTTACCCTTCTAGCTGTTATTTCCTCAACTCCTTTGTCGCTTGTGAATAAGTTAGAAACAATGTATTGACGAGGAGCTAACAAGTCACATTGTTTCATCCAAAAGAGTCAGGACTCAATTTGGACACTGGCCAGTTCATTTATTCACACTCCAAGGAACAAAGCATGAGGTGACATACATTGCATTTCAGCAATCTTGTACATGAATTCCATATCTATGAGAACTTCACAAAGTTACTCATGACATACTTTCAACTTAGTACTTCACCAATAGGCCTTGTTCGGAATCACATAGTGAGTCCGAACTTTGACTTTCTCAAATGAGAATACTAATGTGTGAAATGGCATGTCTCATTTTAGGATTAAGGTAAGCATGATGCAATTCATACATAGTGACTTCGAGACACAAGAGGTAAAATGGTTTGTTCTTATATTGTCTCTAGAAGTGCACTGGTAAATTCAGTACCTTCGGAAGATACCTAGAAGAACTATAGAGTCCCAAACTCTCAATGCCTCATAACCAGACATCATAGATTCTTCTAACAATCATACTGAGGTCAATAGTCCTTTGACCCTAAGATTGCGAATATATCGTTTTAAGCAAACTACGAAGAGTTTGTTCATGCAAATCTACATTTGTCTCTTCGTAAGTTGTTAAGTTTGTTTATGGACTAAAAGACTAAGGTTTTATCATAAAGCTTCAAACAAAGAAAGAATGAATGAACGTTTCAACTTTATTAATGAATGAATAGGCAATTACAAGCAAGAGTCTTCATGAGACTTTATTACATCAAATGTACAAAATAAAGACTACAACTCTTCTTGTGGGCACCATTGACAACAGAAACACCTTCACAAGGGGAGCAACCACTAGCACTATAAAGTGCTTCGCGCGTGGTGAGGAGGGACACCGTCAGTCTGACTGCAAGAAGGTAGGCAAGAGAGTCCTACTCGCAGACGGTGACAGCGACGATGTAGACTTCCACGAGCAGCCTGTGTATGATGAAGCTGAAGTCGACGAGGAGATCGTAGAAGGTGATGTGGGAATGGCGCTGGTGGTACGCAGGTCCTGTTTGACGCCAAAGGCACCTGAAGACGATTGGCTGAGGACCGACATCTTCCAGCCGACGTGCACCATTCTCGGCAAGGTGTGCCGATTCGTGATTGACGCCGGCAGTTGCGAGAACATCGTGTCAGAGGAAGCAGTGCAGAAGCAGAATCTCAAGACAGAATTACATCCCAAGCCGTACAAGCTAGACTGGTTGAAGCGGGGGGGGGGGTGAGGTAACCGTCTCGAAACGCGCACTAATCTCGTTCTCGGTTGGTACGAAGTACAGGGATTCTGTGTGGTGCGATGTTGTAGCCATGGATGCTTGCCACCTGCTCCTTGGCAGACCTTGGCAGTTCGACAGGACGGTCACTCACAACGGTCGAGCGAACTCTTACAGTTTCGTGTTTGAAGGAGTAAAGATTGTGCTAATCCCCAGTAAGCCTGCGGATAAAGTGCCATCTACCCCGGCAAACCTATTGACGCTGGCTCAGTTCGACGAGGAGATGCAAGAGTCCGACATCGTCTACGTCCTGATTGGAAAGGAGGTCGACGCGCTCGCCGCCATCCCCGATGCCATCGCTCCATTGGTCACGGAGTTTCAGGATGTCTTCCCCGACGAGCTACCTGACGGATTACCACCACTTCGCGACATCCAGCATCACATCGATCTGGAACCAGGGGCGGCCCTACCTCACCGTCCACATTACCGGATGAGTCCAAGCGAACACGAGGAGTTGCGCAGGCAGGTGGAGGAGTTGTTGGCCAAAGGTCATATCCGGGAAAGCATGAGCCCTTGTGCGGTTCCAGCCCTATTGACGCCGAAGAAAGACGGTTCCTGGCGTATGTGCGTGGATAGCAGGGCTGTCAACAAAATCATTGTTCGCTACCGATTCCCCATTCCCCGGCTAGATGATTTGCTCGATCAGATCAGTGGTGCTACCGTTTTCTCACGCCTGGACCCACGGGTTGAAATCTCGCGCGAGATGGAGGTATCTCGCGCGAGTTCTCGTTTCTCGCAGAGGCGCGAGAGCGAGATGTATATATCTCGCGAGTTGTAAAAATCTCACAATTTCTCGCTCTAATCTCGCGCATCTCGCGGCTTGTCAGAGGAAAAAAAAAATTTAACTGCGTTTTTGGGCCTGTCACTAGCCCAATTGACTTAACAAATATAGTCAAATTTTTTGAAGTAAGTATACCCTACACACTCAAGCTATTTATAGCTGTTTCATTATTAAAATGTACAATTTATTTTCGATGTGGGATTTTTTTGCACTGTGTGATAGACTGCCACACAATTCTTGTACACACATGCGTTTCATGTTTCTAATACAAAAGTTACTTGCTTTTTTTTTCCTTGTCAAACATGGAGTTCCTTATATAATTAAACTTTAAAAACATATATTATATATATATATATATATATATATATATATATATATATACACATCTGGCAAATAACTTTGTATATATGCTTTTCTTAAAAACATCCGGCAAATAACTTTGTATATATGCTTTTCTTAACTTTGTATACATCCGGCAAATATATATATATATATATATATATATATATATATATATATATGCATGCTTTTCTTAAAAACATATATATATATATATATATCTATATATATATATATATATATATATATACATCCTGCAAATTTCTTTTCCTACAATTGTCATTTAATTTTTTTTTTATCATTATTAAGAAAAAAAAGGTAAATGTATGTTTTATTTTATGTAATTAATTTAATTTTGGATTTGTATTATAATAATACATAGTGTAAATAGAAACACTTTTTTTTACTTATAACTGAATTTTGTTTTATGTGTTCGATACTCTAAGATTTTAAATTTATATTTAAGAAATACCTCTATGTATAAAAAATTTATGTTTAAATTTTCTATGTATGCATGAAAATTAAAAAGTATTTTTTTTAAGTTTATTTATTGTTCAAATACCCCGCGGAATACCTTTCTTTTTGCGGTATACCCCACGAAATGCGGTTTACCATGCGGTACGAGATACCCCGAACGTTCATCAAATACCGCGGAATACCACGGTACGAGACGAGATACCCCCAAAATTAGAAGTGCGGTACGGTCGCGAGATGCGAGATTTCAATCCTTGCCTGGACCTGAAGAGCGGCTACTATCAGATTCGGATGAGACCCGGAGATGAGTGGAAGACAGCGTTCAAGACACGTGAGGGGCTGTATGAGTGGCTAGTGATGCCATTCGGCTTGTCCAACGCTCCTAGCACGTTCATGCGAGTTATGAACCAATTTCTGTGGCCTTTCATCGGCAAGTTTGTCGTTGTTTACTTCGATGACATTCTGATCTACAGCGCCGACCACGACACTCATCTCCAACATGTGCGGGAGGTCCTGACCGTGCTCCGTCGTGAACAATTCTACGCCGCCATGAAGAAGTGCGTTTTCATGACCCCGAAAGTGTTATTTTTGGGTTATGTCGTCTCCGGCGAAGGCTTACAGGTGGATGAAGCCAAGGTCGAAGCGGTGCAACAGTGGCCCAGACCAACGACCATTACCGAGGTACGAAGCTTTCACGGTCTTGCATCCTTCTACAGGCGTTTCATTTCCCATTTCAGTGGCATCATGGCGCCAATCACGGATTGCATGAGGGGGAGCAATTTTGAGTGGACAGAGGAAGCAGACGCGGCTTTCGAACTGATCAAGGAGCGTCTCACCACCGCCCCGATTTTAGTATTGCCGGATTTTTCACAACCATTCGAGCTGCACATGGATGCTTCGAAGGTAGGAATCGGAGCTGTGTTAAGTCAAAAAGGGAGACCTGTCGCGTTCTATAGCGAGAAGATCTCGGGTGCCCGGCGCAACTACAGCACCTACGACGTCGAATTTTATGCGGTGGTGCAAGCTGTTAAGCATTGGCGGCATTATCTCTTTCACAGGGAGTTCGTCCTGTTCACCGACCACGACTCTCTGCGTCATCTACACTGTCAAGATAAGGTGTCATCACGACACGCAAGGTGGGTTGCTTACCTAGAAGGATTCACCTTCGTGGTGAAACACAAGGCTGGAATCACCAACCGCGTCGCTGATGCCTTAAGTCGGAGGAGCAGCCTATTGGTCACCATGAGGGTCGAGCTTTGTGTTCCCGATTGTAGTCTGTGGCTGCAGATTATAAAGGAACTCCACGGCGAGGGGCATGTTGGGAGAGACCGAACCCTTCAGCTTGTCAAGTCCTCTTACTTCTGGCCTGGCATGCGCAGAGAGGTAGAGAAGTTCGTGCAGAGGTGTCGAATCTGCCAGCTGTCGAAGGGAGCAGCAACGAATGCCGGCCTTTATATGCCCCTACCCATTCCATCGCGACCATGGGTGGATATCAGCATGGATTTTGTCCTGGGCTTACCTCGTACTCAGCGGGGAAACGACTCCATCTTTGTTGTGGTGGATCGCTTCTCCAAGATGGCGCACTTTATCCCATGTAAGAAGACCACAGATGTTGTTAACGTGGCTCAGCTATTCTTTCGAGACGTGTACCGTCTACACGGCCTGCCTACCTCTATTGTTTCTGATCGCGACACCAGGTTCCTCAGTCACTTCTGGCGCAGCCTGTGGAAGATGGTGAACACCTAGCTCAACTTTAGTAGTGCCTATCATCCTCAAACTGATGGGCAGACCGAAGTTGTTAACCGCTCTCTTGGCAACTTGCTTTGATGTCTTGTTGGTGATCACGTCAAGAGCTGGGATCAGAAATTGAGTCAAGCCGAGTTCGCCCACAACCATGCCACCAACCGAAGTACAGGTTTCAGCCCGTTCCAGGTCGTCTACTCCGCGCAACCTCGAGGACCGCTTGATCTCATGTCACTGCCGAGCACAACCAAAGTCCATGGTAAAGCCGCTGATTTTGTCACGAGCCTCCTTGATGTGCACAAAACCGTCCACGACAACCTGTCTACAGCCAATGCCCGCTACAAGCAACATGCCGATCAACACCGACGCCACGTGGAGTTCGATGTGGGTGACTTCGTGTGGGCCGTGCTTACCAAGGAACGTTTTTCAACCGGCGACTACAACAAGCTAGCGGCCAAGAAGATCGGTCCCGTCGAGATCATCGAGAAGATCAACTCCAACGCTTACCGCCTCAAGCTGCCGAGCCACCTCCGCACCGCTGATGTGTTCAACGTCAAGCACCTCATTCCCTTCCATGGCGACTCTTCCGACGATGATGTGGCAAGCAATTCGAGGACGAATTCTCTCTACCCCGGAGGGAATGATGTGGCCCAAACCGAGGAGGAGGCCCGATCCACCGATGAGCAGGCCCTGACATTCCTAGAGCGTTTGGACAGGTGTTCACGCAGCTCACGCAGGCCCTAACTTCGGCGGGCCATAACTTTAGACTCGGGAGTCGGAATTGGGCGTACCATATATCAAATCGAAGCTCTCGACGATATCTACGCTAGGACGGGCATAGCATGTCCCGATTCGACTTTTAGGCCCAAAAAACACTGTTTCGAGCACTTTCGGGCCTTTATAAGTTTTATGTCGTTTTTTCGCGTTTTGGTCGTTTTCTTTCGTTAGGGTTTTTCGTTCGGTATTTATACTTTCTCTTTTTCGGATGTAAGGAGTTTTGGGAGCCGAAATTATCAAACACTTTTGTTCCCAAACTCGAGTTTCAGTAAAACTTCGATTTTGATGCCCAAAGCCTGGTATTCGTGAGTGTCTCAACAGGTTTCGGAGGATGTTGATTGGTATTCGCGAGCGAATCAACAGTCGAGGTTTTATTCTATAGCTTCCCTGCATCACTTAGCGTCTGTCTCTCCATGCCGAGCGTGATCGTCCTGTCAGATGCGGCTCGGCGTTTTGTGTGATGTATTTATATCAAGCCCAGGTCCATCTCATATTTCATGCCATAACATATATACATTGTACTATAATCATATATATGACGTTTTTTATTGTAAAAAACAAAAAAACGAATCAACCCAATGTTGTTAAATTAATTTGTGACATTTTTGTTCGAGTATTTCATACTTTTCATCATGTGTAATAGACATTCAAATGAACTTTGATATTTAATCGCAAATTAAATTATAAAGATAACATTTAAACATCAACCGTGAAAGATTTTTATGAGACTTAATTTGACATATATTTGATATTTTGAAAACGTAGTGTATGATGAATTCCACATTTGACTACAGCCCAAAAAATATGGATTATATTTTCCTAAAAAAGTATTATATAATAATAATCAACAAATAAAAAAAACTATGATATGAATATATGTTGTAGCGAAAGAAAGAAGCAAGAAGAACAAATGGGTAAAGTGAAAAATTTACAAACAACTGTAAAAAGATAATACTACGACATATTTTGAAATATGTGTTATGAGATCATTTTCCATATGCACAGTAAAGGTTAACCTAAAAATTGAGGGAAAGAGGCCCATCAGGCCCGGCCCAAAAATAGATAAGACGTGGTGAAAAAGCATGTCCGAAAGGAAAGTTGGAGCAAAGCGAAACGAATGACAGGGCCGTCCTTGCAATTAGACCTCCTCTCGACAACGTCGTCCTTCCGATATATAGGACCTTCCCTCGACAGTCCTTCCAACACGACCTCCCATCGACATGACCTCTCCTCAACAAGACCGTCCTTTCAACATGACCTCCCCTCGACGGGACCATCCCTCCGAATGGACTTCCCCTTGATAGGACCGGCCCTCCAACAGGACCTCCCATCGACGACACCGTCCCTCCAACGGGACCTTCACTAGACGGGAGTTCTTCTCGACAGGACCGTCCCTCCAACAGGACCCCTTCCCCTCGATGACACCGTCACTCCAATAGGACCTCCTTTTGACGAGACTTCCCCTTCAACAAGACCTCCTGTCGACAGGGCCTCCCCCTCAATAGGGCCTCTCTTTGAGACGACCTTCTCTCGACAGGACCTCCCTTCAACGAGACGTCCCCTTCAACAAGACCTTCCGTCAACAGGGCCTCCCCTCAACATGACCTCCATTCGAAAGGACCTCCCTTCGACGGGACCTCTCTACGCAAATGACGGGACTGCCCCTGACTCTCGTCACTTCACTATAAATACTTCTAACCTCGCCATTAAGAGGAAAGTTTTCTCTCAATTTAACAAAACTTCACCTCTCTCTCACCTCACATATTCTCTCTCTATAATTCTTAAGGGAGAACAAATGCCCCTCACCTCACACAACACTTGGACTAATGTTGAGCGTAAGAGCGCGTGCCGGAGGAAAACCCTTCGCGCCCCTCTAGCTCACTATTTTCTCTTTTTTTTTTGTGACGAGCCGTCGAAAACCTATTTCCTAAACGGAAAAGGCAGCAAACTTGGAGTTTCTTCATCGTTTGACCATTGTAGGATCATAGTATCCGACTTTAGATCGAACCGCGGTCGGCTCTAAGTGTTGATTCATTTTTTGGCATGAACAATGTATTATATAACAAATTTTGAAATATGTATTATATATAACATATTTTGAAAAATATGTGTAATATATATATATAAGAGATCAACACTATTAAAAAGAGGCGTAGTAATAGAAAATATCCGGTTTTTGTGAACAATCCTATATACGTACTAGTAAATTTTTTTATGTTGGATGTACATAAAAGGCCGGGATAAAAGATAGGTATATTGATAAGGAAAAGACAAAGGGAAAAGAGTGTCAGTCTCCAATATATATAACAAGATAGTAAGATATGAAATAGATAATACTTCTCTTCGGAGACACCCTATAAAACTGAAATAGGTAATTATTTTAGTTGAATCTGAAAAGAAACAAAGCCTGATTATGGGTCTTAACAATCAGGAAATACATAACCACTGAATCATAGAAATCGAAACAACAATATCCATGTACAATAATTGTAATTGAGTTCTGGAAAATATCCATGTGCAATAAAAACAAGGGAAAAGAAAAGAATAGCAGAAAGAACTGAAATTAGTTCCAAAGGATAGATAACCAGTTCACGATCATATGATAATAAAACCAACCTTAAGAAAAAAAAAAAAAAAACAAGGTTCAGTGACCTTAGAAGTTGTTTGGGAATAGCTCTGGCAGACTTGCGAAGATAGTGTCCATTTGACATTCATTATCGTCGATGATCACTATAGTTTGATCATTGTAGTCGTTGCTAAGCTTGGCATCCACTTTATTTGCCGTCTCTGAAGCTTGAGTTTCATTACTAGCCACATTGGTTTCGTCCATAATTTTATCAGCCACATTCACAGCCACGTCATCGACGTTGACAGAAATCTGTACCCTAGCTGGGTCACTGATTGCATCATCAGCGTAATCATCATCAGCAGCAGCGATAATATTGGCCCTTCTTATAGGGCAAATTTGTTCCGAAATTGTTTGTTCACTAATGCTTTTGGATTCCTCCAGTATGGCTTCTTCATTTCCTGGGCATTGGATTCAGAAGATGCATAATCAGAACGTCGTGTATAGATGTACCTAAGTAGCTTCAAAACCCACTATATTTTACAAGCATAAACTTGTGATATTGAGAGAAAGTGCAACCCATATTTTTACCTTTTGGCACATTATCTCCGGAGGAATTAATGACGACAGAATTTCTAGCCTTAGCCAGAAGTTGTTCAGATTCTCCGGCTGTAATGGTGACCCGGTTTGATAGTGCTTCGACCAAAGGCTCATTGCTGACATTTTTGTTCTTCTTGCTCCTCTTTGATGGTAAAGCCTTCTCTTTGGAGCTAGTCTTCCTTGGTTTTCTTTCTGAGCTCCTTTTCCCTTTT
The DNA here is from genome assembly GCF_054948205.1 of Urtica dioica subsp. dioica. NCBI lineage: Eukaryota > Viridiplantae > Streptophyta > Magnoliopsida > Rosales > Urticaceae > Urtica > Urtica dioica. Next base: position 12,510,879 of record NC_142767.1, on the reverse strand, counting down.
TTCCCAGCCTATATGAACATATCACCAAGTGTGAGTTGACAGTGAGAACCCTATATGGCTATGAAGTCCAAGATATATGTTTGATAAGTAACCTATACAGAAAGACAATTAGGGGTATCAGAATTGCTAACCTCAGTCAAAATTATTTGCTCAGCTTCTTCACTTGCATTGTTGTTCTTGTCATTTGTGTTATTGGGGTTCCTCTTTCTCTTCTTCGATGATGACACATTTTCTTCCGAGTTGGTCTTTCCGGGATCTCCTTCCCAGCTCTCACTGCATCTCGCTCCTTCAGCTTCAACCTTTTTGAGCGCATTAATGATATTAGTAAAACATTTACAGATTAAGAAAACAATAAGAAATGTGTAATTAGGGATGTAAGCATTGCTAACCCCAGCCAACTGTTGCTCAGATTCTTCAGCTGTGTTGTCGTCCTTCTTTGTCCTCTTCGATGATGACGCATTTCCTTCCGACTTAGGCTTCCTTCCTTTCCGTTTTCCTCGAACCTATATCAACATATTATATGAATTTAATTAGTGGCAAGATACACACATACAAATTGAGAATCTGAAAACCCTAGCTATGGAGTTCGAGAGGTGTTTAGATGGAAAACAAAACAAATATATATATATATATATATATATAGAGAGAGAGAGAGAGAGAGAGAGAGAGAGAGAGAGAGAGAACGTGCATGACTGTCCTGGATTGGATTCTAATTAACTGAACATGATCGATATATCAGGCAATTGTATTTGAATGTACAAGAAAATTTTCAACACCAAATTAATAACAGAATTAGTTACAAGTGATTACTACATGGCACACTGATAGGCTTCACTGTGCACAGCAAATTGCAATTTACTATTGTATTAGAAGAAATTTAGTTTAAAATATAAACTCATTTTGTACTCGTTCTTAAAAGTAATAATTGAATTAAGTTCATTTTTATCATATTATAAATGTAACATCGTGTTGAGTATTACGAAACTTACCTGTGATTTTAGTTTGAAGCCTTGGATTTCTTCATAAATCAGAAACTTTACCATCGAAACATATGAACGGATCAGCACACCTGATTGTATATGTTTATAGGTCTGCATAAACACACACCACTTTTCATCAAAATTTGACAAATTTATTTGTTACATATATCATGGGTACATAATGAACACACAATTAAAAATCCGCTAAAGCTTCAGCAGCGAAAGAATAGTCTTATATCCACTGATAATTTGTACTTTTGCTGCTATTGTTCAGAAGAAAATGAGCATATACAGAAGAAAAGAAGCCAAAAAATGTAGAAAACTCTTCGTATTGATCATATACACACAATTCCATCACATGAATAAAATCCATTAGAGTTAATGCTGTATTTATTCTTCTAATGTCTATTCAAGACACATATATCTATCAAGTTTATAAAATATAAATAGATTGTATTATTCAGTAAGCGACTTTTGAATTTAAATTCTTAAGAATAGAAATCCAAATAACTAAAAAAGAAAATTGCGTGGTTATAAGAATTTTCCAACGCCACACTCATAGCATGAAACACACAGGTCATCAATTGATATGCACTCATTTTAAAATGTATATGTATATATATATATATATATATATATATATATATATATATATATATATACACACACGAATAGACATAATAAGCATGGAAATTATTGTTATTTTTTTATCTCGTCAATTGTGTTTTAATCCAGCACAAAAATGTACTGCCTAGTCATGAGATCCCTTATTTTGTTGTGGTTTTTCTTAACGCACAATTGCAGTTTTAACAAACCCTGATAGTATATAAGTAAGTAACAAACCCAAATATAAAAGAGGTGTATCTATGACTGTTGTGATTTGGGCTTAAAGTATTCATCAAAGATATGTTCAATAAAAAAGTATAGATCAAAACAAAATGAGTTTACATATTTCAAATATCTGTCCCAAATTAAAGCCTACCTTTAAATTAAATATTTCGATTCAGAATCCAGGTGGTTTCAAGAAGGGAAACGATACCATAAACAAACACGGTATTAATTTATTTTTTTGTAGGGACAATATCGTAGTAATCTAGATGTAGCACTGTGCGTCAATCAGAATAAAAATTCTATATTATGAGAAACTTTATATATATATGTATATATATATATATATATATGTATGTTACCGGATCCGAGCGAACTTCGCCAGGTCTTTGTGTTCTTTTTCCACTCCAACCTTTGAGCCTCTCAGCAAAAGTAAATCTGCGCTTGTAATTCCCTCCATTGATATTTCCCTTCCATTCCGGTACTGGTAGCTGTGTATGCACACACACATATATACATCATTCATACACAAAACTTGGATATAATTCATAAATCTATTATAACTATCAAAACCCATATATCACCTTGTCGATATCCACGTCGGGGAAATCATTCGGTAGAGCAATCGAGGCATTGCTTACCGACACTATAATTTTGGCCGTGTTTCGTTTGGCCCTTTCTCTCTTTACGGATTCACCGGATTTCTTTCTCTTTCTCTGCGAAACCAAAAATACATGCATGTATATATATATACACAGACATTACAACATATGAATAATGGTCATTAATTTTTTATTTACAAAGCGGTATTATAAAAATTAAGATATATAATACGGTATCAACCGGTGCAACAGCATTTTTTGGAAGCACCCTTTTCAACTTTATAGTTGTTGTTGTTTCTCCAGACCACTTATAGTTCTGAAAAACAAAACAAAATCGAAATAAATCAGAACATTAGTACAATAAAAATGTAGTAAGTTGTTTAGAATTAAATCTCGTATTTTTTTTCGGTCTTGTGCAACGAAGTAAGAAATACGTACTCTGACGATATCTCTCATATTTTCGCATATATATTCGTGGAGCTCAGCCTCTTGTTTCTTCTCCGGTTCTATCGAAGCGGTAGTGGCGAAATAAGGCCAAAATGGTCTTTTCGGTACTCTGGGTAGATTATTCCTCGGGATGTACGGCACGATTTCACATCCCTTCACACTAGATTCACTGTTATGTAGTTGTGACATTTTCGTCACCCTAGATAATTGCAGCCCTAATTCTAATTTCTTTTCTCAAGATATAAATATATGTATGAGAGAGAGAGAGAGAGAGAGACTCAGTGATGTAAGTGGCGATGTACACTCGAAGAGAAGACCTAATTTTTAGGGGGAGATGATTTTCGCCGACAAGAAGAGAGCTGATGTGTAAATGAATACACTGTTTTATATATATAGGGAAAGAGACCCTAGTTTTAAGATTTTTCTAGTGCATGTATTTTATAATAATTATGTTATTTCATAAAAAAAAATGTTGAAAAGAATTTAAAAGGGAATAAAATTCAGTCCCAGATTATTTATTTGTCGGACCTTTTTAATATAGGTTTGGATAAAAATAAACTTTTTGTTAAATAGTCCACTGATCAAAATTAAATAGGCATAAATTCAGTCCCAGCTTCTCAATTTGTCGGAACTAAAAAAATTGGGTTTAGATAAAAAGAAAATTTGGTTAAATAGTCATCTCAAATATAATGAGCCCCGAATTAATCAGAGCTTAATTATCCTTGGTAATTACACCATATATACCCTTTTTGTTTGTTTCTAATATTTGTTTAAAAATGAAAAATACTAGTTATTTGAAACTAATTAGTTTCAAACTAATTAATTATAACTAATAAATGAAATAGCCAAAATTTAAATATATTTTTTTTATTAAAGTTGACAAGTTTTTCATTCTTAACCAAAATAGCTAAACACTAGTACAATTGATAGCATCAGGTGCGACAAAAGTCGCACCTGAAAGTATCATCAGGTGCGACTTTAGATGCGACAAAGTCGCATCTGAAAGTGCGCACCTGATGATATTAGGTGCGACTAGTCGCACCTGAAAGTCATCACTATCAGGTGCGACATTTTAGGTGCGACAAGTCGCACCAAACGTCGCACCTAAATATCCCTCAAAATAAGAAATTAAAGCATGAATTATAGTATCAGATGCGACTAGTCGCATCTGATACTTTCGCGGGAAGAGTATCAGATGCGACTAGTCGCATCTGATAGTAATTCCCCGCGAAATATTTGGCGGGTGTTAGTACAATCAGATGCGACTAGTCGCATCTGATACTCTTCCCGCGAAAGTATCAGATGCGACTAGTCGCATCTGATTGTCTGTAGTTATTTTTTTTAAAATGCTGATTCTAATAGAATCAGCCATTTAAATATATAAAAATTATAATTTAAAAAATTAATTAAATAATTTTTTTGTTAAATTAAATAAATAATTTGAATAATATTAATTAGAATAAGTATATAAATAATAATATTAAATTCATAAAATTTGATAATTTACATTCAATAAATTAAAAAAATTACAATTTATTCTTTTTGTTTCCCTTTTTCATTCGAAGTCTGCCAATTCTGGAATGCACGGCCTCCTCTTCCGCCAGATCTTGCTCGTGCGCCTTGGCGGCCTGATGCGCTGTCGCTCGAACGATGTCGCTGAAATTCTACCGAACCTGGCGTCTGATCAGCATTTGGCATGGAAGCGGATGGCGGCGTCTGAACATTCGGCATTGAAGCGGATGCCGGCGTCTGAACATTCGGCATTGAAGCTGATGGCGGCGTCGTCCCAGGGTGCATCATCGCGGGGGATGTCTGCATGGGAGACGGATGCTGCTGTGTGTAGGCAAAGAACTGTCGCTGAAACGCCTCCATCTGAGCTTGTTGTGCGGCCAACGCTGCTTGTAGCTCGCTAATCACTGGATCTGGAACGCGCGTCGATGAAGAACCTGATGACGAGCTCTCGTCCTAAGCCTGAGCCAAGAGATACGAGGATCTCGGGATCGAGGGACCTATCCCGACATACCAATCTCGACGTTGCCCGAGAACAGTATCCATCGCGTACTGCTCCGCCTGGTCTAAGTCAAACATTTGGCCTGACTCCGCTGCTTGTCGCTGCATATCCTCGACTTGAGTCATAATTCGCGCCTTCAAACATATGTTAAAAAAATTATTAAGATTATCGAAACTTGATTATTAAGTAATTAACACAACTAACTTACAAATGCTTGTTGCGCCCAAGCTGTCGTCCAATTGCCTTGATCGTCTTGATGTTTTTTCTCCCACGTGTTTAACGCCGAGGCCAAAGTCCCATCTTCCCTACTCTGCAGTTCTTATGAAAATATGAGTAATGTATTTATTGCAAAAAAAAAATTACAAAATTAGAATAAACTTACGTTCAAATGTCGATGAGCCAAAAAAGAAATCGACCCTTGTGTGGACTTCATTTTCTTGTTCTTGGAATTGTCTCTGTTGCGAGTAGACTTTTTCTACCATATTAAATTGCGTTATAATTCGATTTCATAGAAGATAACATAATTTTTAGAATTATACATTACCTTCCAATCGTCAGTTGCGAACTCCTCTATCACCTTCTCCCAATCGTATTTTTGATATCCTTTTGGGATTTCTTTCTTGGCGACATTCATTTGCCCACAACATTTTCCTAAGAAAGTCCCTGATAATCTAGACTTTTGGTTGCGCCTCATACGCTTTGCATCGCGAATGATAGTCTGGTCAATATGATGACGATAGCAATCCGCCGGAAGCAGCTCATCAGTCTCATCATCCTTGTACACGAAAGTGTACTCGGAATGAAGTGCGCTCAGAATATTGCCCAACATCTGGGGCGTCACTTCGTTCCAATCACGAAGTGTGACCGGGATATGGACTTTCACCAAAGCGCCGACGCGGTTGTTGAATACTCCTACCGTTTTTATTGTTTTTCTTACGTCCTGGTAGAAAGTTTGGTTGATTGGGTCGTACCTAACAACTTTCGCACCGGGTACCCCATGCGCTGCTTTTGCCGAAGTAGACCCGGTTGTTGGTCCCCTTGTTTTCTTAGGACCTTGGGAACCCGGTGTCTCTAGCGGAGACTCATCTCCACCTGCTCCTGAACGGTGTAGTGGAGACTCATCTCCACCTGTTCCACCTGCATCTGACATCCTGTAAGATGTGAACAATATTAATAAATAAATATTAGTTTTCTGTTTAAAAAAAAAAACGTGGACGGCACCACGGATTTTATTATTAACAAACCTCACATATGGCGGAGGAAAACCGAGGTTACATTATATAGTAAATAAACATACAAAAAAGATATTAATCATTCATCATCATCTATGCCTATAATGTTATTATCATCTTCTATATCGACATCAACATATTCTCCCTAAAAAACGACATGTCTCTCATTTTCATCATCGTCAATGACAGTCACTAACTCAGCTTCATCGATTTCGTGTCGATGATTCAAACGCTCGATGTTTGACAACTCTATAGTCAATGGGATCGAGGCTGAGTTGGAGGGGTCAACTTCAGGAATGTCCCAAATCCCTCGATGATTGCATTCCTGGACGATTTCCCAGTCGCCGCCTTTAATAAGATCTTCGATGTAAAAAACTTGTTTCACTTGAGTCGCGAGTACGTACGGCTCCTCTTTAAACCACTGTTTCGCAGTATAAGCACTCGTTTCTCCAGTAGTCTTATCGGTGTGCACTAGTCGGTTTGCATGATACTTGTCACCGTACCAAGAACGACAAAGAAGAAAACTCTTTGCATCCAGGGTACAATTCTGCTTCCAACTCGGCGAAGAGGTCTTCCACTTGCTCCTCTGCACGCACCTCGCTCTGGGTCGGCTCCGTAGCATCGTCGAAATCCTCGTGATCCCTGATATCCTCCACAGCACCGTGCAATCCTCCTATTCCTCTCTGATCTGTTCCTCCGATGGAATCTTCTTCATGACGAAGTACGACACGCTCGAGCTCGCCGTGATGATACCATTTTGTGTAGCCTGGGGTAAACCCCTTGTTCAGCAAATGATTCCTGACAACCCCGATGTCGTGCCATCTCACGTTGTTGCAAGGTTTGCAAGGACACCGATATTTGCCAATTTCGTTAGGGAATCTTCTTGCAGCGCGAATAAACTCGTTAACACCGGTTTTGTACTGCAATGTCACCCGATTATTCTCCGTGATCCAATCTCTACTTGGATTGGACATTTCGCTGAATGAGAGCGAGAAATGAAAGTTTGGAAGAGTTATTGATAAAGGACGACGGAGATCAAAATGAAAGAGAGATTATGAATTCTATGTTATTTTGAGCTCGGATTGAATAAGTTGGGAGGTTTTAAACTAATTAATTCGAAACTCTACCGAAATTTCGACAGAGTTTCCCCTATTATACTGACAAACCAAAAACCTGCAAAATTATTTAAAAACATACACAAACCATCCAGAACTATCCTATAAATTAGCTCAGCCCTAAACCGAACCTCCGTGGTTCGATCACAACATTTATAAATGAAAAATCGAAATAAACAAAATATCACAAACTATCAAACATGTCACAAACTATCAAAGCATGTCACAAAACTATTTTTCTTATTTAAATTACAATTTAATTACATGTTAAATCAACTACGCAAACTTATCACAAATTAATTAACTAATTATAAACTAAGCAACATAAATGTAATTATTAAACTAATTACAATTTCTAGGTAATAATTTACTTACAATTAATCTAAATTAATTAAAAGCAAAAAATTTAAAAATGTCACAAACTATATTTCAAAACATGTCAAAAAATAACTAAAACTTAATTTTAACCTAATATAAACTAATCACATTATTAAACTTAATTATCAAAATCAAACTTATTTTAACCATATATCATATTAATACTAACTAATTTACAATCAATTATCAAAATTAATTATCAAATTACTAAACATGTTAAATTAATTATCAAATTAATACTAATTAAGTTACACATTATTATTAACTTACATACTTCACATTAATTAACTAACCTAACATATTATATATATACACTAACCTAACATATTATATATATACACTAACCTAACTAACTAATATATACACTAATATATATATACACTAACCTAGGACGGCCGGCCGGGGACTCGGGGACAGCGGCTCGGAGGCTGGGACTCGGGGACAGAGGCTCGGTGTGGCTGGGACTCGGAGGCAGCGGGGTCGGGGCTGAGCGCACGGTGAGGTCCGGAGGCACGAGACGACGGCTGTGAGTTTAAACCGAGTTAGAGAGAGCGAGGCAGAGAGGGAGCGAGGCAGAGAGGGAGTGAGAGAGAGAAATACCGAGTGAGAGATAGAGTCGGTGGTGACTCGGAGGCAGCGGGGCCGGGGCTGAGCGCACGGCGAGGTCCGGAGGCACGAGACGACGTACGGCTGTGAGTTTAAACCGAGCTGTGAGAGAGCGAGGCAGAGAGGGAGCGAGGAAGAGAGGGAGTGAGAGAGAGAAATACCGAGTGAGAGAGAGAGGCAGTGGTGACTGGCGAGCTCCGGTGGCCGGATGAGGCGGAGGTCCGGTGGCCGGGTACGGGTACGTGGCGTGGTGGTCGGCGAAGGAAGAGGCCGAGAAGAGAGGGACGGAGGAGATGGAGCAGCGACAGCGGCGGAGCTCGGTGTGGCTGGGACTCGGAGGCAGCGGAACTTGAGACTCGGCGGCGCAGCTCGGTGTGGCTGGGACTCGGCAGAGCTCGGTGTGGTGGTCCGGTGGTGGTCGGCGAAGTGTTCTTAGGCGAAGGAATAGTCGGAGAAGAGAGGGACGGAGGAGATGGATGTGGGCTAATGAGTTTACAACCGGAGAAGAAGAGAAGTTCGCAGGGAGAGAGAGAGCGTTTTTTTTTTAACAGAGTTTGAGCGGCTGGAGAAGAAAGGATCGCGACCTGGGTTTTTAAACAAAACCCTAATAATCAGGTGCGACAGAATCGTACCTGATAATACTATCAGATGCGACTAGTCGCATCTGATGAGTTATCAGGTGCGACTAGTCGCACCTGATTATAAAAATAAAAAATAAAAATTTCATTCGCCACGTCAGACTAATGAAATAAAAGAGGGGGAGATGAGGCCCGCTCAAAAATTTCAAACTATCTGATGCGACATAGTCGCACCTGAAAGTTTCAACATATTTTCAGGTGCGACTAGTCGCATCGGATTGTCAAAATCAAAAGACAATTTGAGTGAATTTTTTCGGCTTCTGAAAGACTATCAGATGCGACTAGTCGCACGTGAAAGTCATTTAGATGCGACTTTTAGGTGCGACTAGTCGCATCTGATAGTCTTGCGCATCAGAAAATCAATTTTGTAGTAGTGAAAATTTGACATTGTCTAAAAAGGGAAAATGACGTATGAAATTAAGTTTAGTCAGAGACAAAAGACACGATGTCGCACACAATATTTTACACTACTACAAATAAGCCTTTCTGGTGCGGAGGGACATTAGGTGCGACTTGTCGCACCTAATTGGGCATCAGGTGCGACTTGTCGCACCCAAAGGGCTCCAGAAAAGAATTTCGCTGATTTTAAGTGGTATTGGGTGCGACTAGTCGCACCCAATAGTTTTGAAAACTTTCAGGTGCGACTAGTCGCACCTGAAAGTCTAAAAAATTAGCCGCTCAACTTCTCCCCCTCATTTTTTTCATTTGTCTTACGTGAAATTAATTTTTAGATTTTTTTTTTACTATCGGGTGCGACTAGTCGCACCTATTTGAGTATCAGGTGCGACTTGTCGCACCTGATTACTTTACTAGGGTTAGTTTATAAACTCAGCTTCATCTTCTTCATCTTCTTCACTTCTTCACAGCCTCTCTCTCTCAAACTCCGACTCTCCCTCCCTCTCTCCCTCCCTCTGCGAGCCACCACCATATATCTCACTCCCTCTCTCTTTTCCGAGCCACTACCATCTCCCTCTCATATTCGCCGTCGCCGTGGTCCACTCTTCTCCTCCGCCGCCAGGAACCCAAACCAAGCGAACAACACACGAACCAGGAACCCGAGAAGAGAGAGGATTCGACGCGCCATCACCAGCCGTGACCCATCCTCCACCGCGCGCTTCAGGCCGAGGAAAAGAGACGTCGCCGGGAGTCGCGAGGACGCCGGAGCAAGAGCGACCACCGAGGAAGGAGCGAGTGGTTGCTGGAGAATCTAATTCCACGAAAATAAGGTGAGGAAGTCTCTTTCTCGGATGGATTTTCGAGCTAGGGTATATAGCTCATAATTTGGGGATTTTGATTCCGGGATGATTTCTAAGCAATTGATTGTGTTTAGTTGATCTTTGGACCCGATTATTGATGTTGAGGACTTGAAATTGGTGATTGGTTTCGGATTTCTTGGTTGTGGTTTGAATTTGGCCGAATTTTTTAAGAAGAAAAACTGTATGAACTGCCTCTGTAAATCGACGTGGACAGACCGATATGATCTGAGTTCTTATTTTTGGATATTTTTCATAGATAGTAGACTGTATGAGCTTTATAAAATGACCAAGAACATGCAAATCCATTGAGTATTGAATGAGTTATGAATTTCCAAAGTTTGTGTTTTGCAGCAGTAAAACGGGATTTCCAGAATTGTAACAGTGAATTACGGGCTGTTTTTGAGATAGCTATTCTTATCGTATATACGCTTGTAATATCTCGTTAGAAAGCTACATGAGTCTACTTTCATTTTCCGCTAGAATCAATCGATTTTAAGTTTTGTAGCTCGAGTTATGATGGCTTAAGCGCTAGTGGGTCGGGCTATTCGGAATTCTTTTGACTTGTTTATGTTTGTCGAGCGTTCGATTCTTGTGAGACCGACGCCGCAAAATCCGAGGAGGAAGAAGGAGTGAGGGTCCGTGTTTGTTGATTCCACTCTTGTATCTGAGCTCAAGTTTACATGTAAGTAAAATCAATTAAGCAATTTTTATTTTGTTTATTACTTAAAAGTGATTGTTTGTTTTTCTCTTTTATGTGCTTAAGTAACCTTAAATTCATTTATATTCTTTAACTGCCCAGTTTTGGAGAGACGGAGAGAAGTACGTTGAAGAGGTGAAATTGAGAGTTTTACTTGTTAGCCCTCCAAATTCACCGGTGATATCACCGAAAGACGGAGAATCAAAACAAGAACAATGCCATGAAACTTCGAATCCATAAGAATGATAGTCAAGTAACGAGTGGACTTGAAAAAGTAACACCACATCTTAAGGTACATATATATTTCATATCTATAATTTGTAGGTTGTTTATTTTAATTTACTGTATTAGTGCTGCTTGTATTTAGTACTTTCTCATACAAGCAGCACTAATACAGTTATCAAGCTATCAATTCGTAAAGTATTTTGTTTGAGCAGGTTTTGTTATAAAGAGGCGTTGGACCCAAAGAAGGTGAAAGGGAATGTGGTATTTTGCCAGCAAGGGAATCCGGGCACGGACGCGGCGATCAAAGAGATCGGAGGAGTTGGGACCATTCTTCAAAGCTATGAATATCTCGATATCTTTTATTTTAATTGACTGTATTAGTGCTGCTTGTTTATTTGTAAGTTGACATCATGATTTTTTTTTTAGAGTTTAGGTTGTTAGGCCGGCCCGTGTGTTTAGACTTTTGTTTTTTTTAGAGTTTAGGTTGTTGGGGGGAGCCTAATCAACATATTTTCTTTTAAAATTATATGCATTATTTATTTTTTTGGCTGGAATTATGTTTTGATTAAATCTTGGCTGATTTTTTTTTTTCAAAAACGAAATAAGAAATGAAGTCACTTTTAAATAAACTGACATCCAAAAAACTGCTCTTTTAAAAGATTTGACGTCGTTTTTTTAAAAAGCGACGTCTAAACCACTGTTTGGTGTTTTGGTGGGAAGACTATTGGGTGCGACATGTCGCACCCAAAAGTCAAATTCCCGCCTTATTCTTGATTTCCCACGGAAAAATAGGTCCGACTTCAGGTGCGATAAGTCGCACCCAATAGTGTCGCACCTAATAGTATATATTATTGGGTGCGACATGTCGCACCCAATAGTATTAGCTGCGGACTATTAGGTGCGACTTAGTCGCACCTAAAGTCGCACCCGATAGTACTATCGGGAGCGACTGTGTGGGCATCAGGTGCGACTTTTGTCGCACCTGATGCCCATATTTGTAGTAGTGTTAGAATCAGTGTATGCAACAATTGATTTTGATGCAATAGATGAAAAATATAAAACAATATGTAAAAGTAAATGACACAAAGAATAGTAATCTAGTTCGGTGCAACGTAATCTATTCTGGAGGGCAGTTTGCCAAGTGGAAATCAAATTGACTAAATGAAAGTAGTTAATATTACACAATGATCTTATTATATAAACGATCCATGTCTCAAAGCTCTTTTTCTATTATTACCAGTGAATTACAACTCAAGCTCCTCCTGAATCTGAGATCCCCTCACTTCCACTCTAAAAAACTCTCCCGTGTTTAGTAGTCTTCGATGTCAACGCTCGTGAATGAGTCCAATCACGAAATCACAAAACCCAAACAACACTTTAATGCTCAATGAATCCGGAATAGCGTCTAGAGAGTCACACCACACAAATAGTTTTTCAGTGTGTTGATCTTGCACGTCTAAGAACCCTAATTGTGTGAATGAATGCGTCAAGACTATTAAAGGGAGAACTTTTTTTATATATTTTATCGTAGTCAACACCTCTGGAAGTTGAAATATGGTTTCTTTACCTATTCATGCGGATAAAATATATGTAGAAAGTCTTCCGCGAATCATTTTGGCGAAACAGAAAACTTGCTAGAGAAATACAGTCATGCACACAACGGCGAAGATGTCTCAACATATCCTGGAGCATGTTGCAAGACATCTTGCCGAACAAACTTGCACTAATAAATGAGTAAAAGCAATAGAACAAGATAATAAAAAGACATGTAATTCAATAACAAAGATCAAATCAACTCTATTCAATAAGATAATAAGAAGACATGTAATTTAATAACAAATAACGAAGATCAAATCAACTCTATTCTATACCAAATATCAAAAGAAACTTCAAATCCAAGATTCAACTCAAAAGAAAATGGAGTTCAAAACAAGAAAATAAAGCATAATAGAAAGGAAAAAAAATAACAAATTGAGTGTTGATGATGAGGATGAATGAGATGCCAACTTCCTTCTTCTTCATCTTCATCTTTTTCTTCTTCTTCTTCTTCTTCTTCTTCTTCTTCTTCTTCTTCTTCTTCTTCTTCTTCTTCACTCCAAGAACTCAAGCTTTCTCTCTCTAAAAAGGGGTCTAAGCTCTAAACTATGGAGTATTATATAATGTATGAAATTAGACCACATTAAAAGTATAAGCTGTAATAGGTTACATTTTCGGAGCATTCATGGCCCTTGGATTCCAATGGTTGAGATTAGCTCTAAAATGGGCTCTTTAAAAATCTGACTATGCGCTTACACGCGACGCGCATATGCTCGTGTGCGTTGCGCGTATCGTCTTTGCGTCGATTCTTCGAGGATGCGTCCCTCGTGTGAGTCACAGAGATGGAACTGCACCTCGTATGTGACGCGTTCTTGGTCACACGTGTCGCGTACATCTTCATATTCTGGAGGCGTTACGTGGTGTGCTCAACACGACGCGCTGACACTTGGTCCAAATTTGACTTTTGACTTCTGGGAAAATACACTAGTACAAAATATAGCATCAGGTGCGACTTTCTTTTTTCGCACCTGAAAGTGCAAAAGTCGCACCTGATGACACTTTCAGGTGTGACTTTAGATGTGACAAAGTCGCATCTGAAAGTCCGCAACTGATGATATTAGGAGCAACTTTCCGCACTTGAAAGTCATTACTATCAGGTGCAACATTTTAGGTGCGACTTATCGCACCAAAAGTCGCACCTAAATTTACTCCAAAACAATATATTAAGGCGGGATATAAAGTATCAGATGCGACTAGTCGCATCTGATTCTTTCGCGCCAAAGGTTTCAGATGCGATTAGTCGCATCTGATACTCATCCCCGCCTAATACTTTGCCGAGATACAATACAATCAGATGCGACTAGTCGCATCGGAAACGTTTCGCGCGAAAGAATCAGATGCGACTAGTCGCATCGGAAACGTTTCGCGCGAAAGAATCAGATGTGACTAGTCGTATCTGATTCTCTTTGGTTTTTTTTTAAATGCTGATTCTAATAGAATCAGATTCTATTAGAATCAATATTTTTTTTGTAAAATTAATTAAATAATTTTAATAATAATAATTATATAATATAAATTATATATATGTTGATTCATATAATAATTATATAAATCATGTAATAGAAATTCTAATATTAATAACATAAAATTTGATAATTTATGTTCAATAAATTAAAAAAATTGCAACCTTTTCGTTTTGTTTCCCTTTTTCACTCGGAGGGTTCCAATTCTTCAATGCACGACCTCCTCTTCCGCCTGATCTTCCTCGTGCGCTGCCGCTCGGACGATGCCGCTGAAACTCTACTGAATCTGGCGTCTGAGCATTCGGCATTGAAGCTGATGGCGGCGTCTGAGCATTCGGCATTGAAGCTGATGGCGGCGTCGTCCCAGGGTGTAGCATCGCGGGGGATGTCTGCATGGGAGACGGATGCTGCTGTGTGTAGGCAAATAACTGTCGCTGAAAGGCCTCTATCTGAGCTCACTGCTCACGCCTCATCTCTTCCATTGCGACTTGTTGTGCGGCCAACGCTGCTTGTAGCTCGCCAACCACTGGATGTGGAACACGCCTCGATGACGAACCTGATGACGAGCTCTCGTCCTGAGCCTGAGCCAAGAGATACGAGGATCTCGGGATCGATGGACCTATCCCGACATACCAATCTTGACGTTGCTCGAGAACAGTATTCATCGCATACTGCTCCGCCCGGTCTATGTCAAACGTTTGGCCTGACTCCGCTGCTTGTCGCTGAATATCCTCGACTTGAGTTTTAATTCGCGCCTTCAAACATATGTTAAAAAAATTATTAAGATTATCGACTATTGATTATTAAGTAATTAACACAAGTAACTTACAAATGCTTGTTTCGCCCAAATTGTCGTCCAGTTGCCTTGATCATCTTTTTGTTTTTTCTCCCACGTGTCTAATGCCGATGCCAAAGTCTCATCTTCCCTACTCTACACATTTTATCAAAATATGAGTAATGTATTTATTGCAAAATATATATTACAAAATTAAAATAAACTTACGTTCAAATGTCGATGAGCCAAGAATGAAATTGATCCTTGTGTGGACTTCGTTTTCTTGTTCTTTGAATTGTCCATGTTGCGATCATAACGTCCCTGATAATCTAGACTTTTGGTTGCGCCTCATTCCCTTTGCATCGCGAATGATAGTCTGGTCAATCTGATGACGAAAGCAATCCGTCGGAAGCAGCTCCTCGGTCTTGTCATCCTTGTACACCAAAGTGTACTCGGAATGAAGTGCGCTCAGAATATTGCCCAACATCTGGGGCGTCACTTCATTCCAATCACGAACTGTGACCGGGATATGGAATTTCACTAAAGCGCCGACGCGGTTGTTGAATACTCCTGCCTTCTTTTATTGTTTCCTTACATCCTGGTAGAAGGTTTGGTTGATTGGGTCCTACCTAACAACCTTCGCATCGGGTACCCCATGCGCTGCTTTTGCCGAAGTAGAGCCGATCGTTGGTCCCCTTGTTTTCTTAGGACCTTGGGAACCCGGTGTCTGTAGCGGAGACTCATCTCCACCTGCTCCTGAACGGTGTAGCGGAGACTCATCTCTACTTGGATTGGACATTTCGCTGAATAAGAGCGAAAAATGAAAGTTATGGAGAGTTATTGATAAAGGACAGAGAACAAAATGAAAGAGAGATTATGAATTGTATGTTATTTTGAAGTGAGATTGAATAAATTAGGAGTTTTTAGATTAATTGATTCAAAACTCTACCGAAATTTCGACAACATTTCCTCTATTATACTGACTAACCAAAAACCTGCAAAATTATTTTAAAACATATACAAACCATCCAGAACTATCCTATAAATAAGATCAGTCCTAAACCGAACCTCCGTGGTTCGGCCATAACATTTTATAAATAAAAAATCGAAATAAACAAAATATCAGAAACTATCAAAACATGTCACAAACTCTTTTTCTTATTTAAAGTTCAATTTCATTTCATATTAAATGAACTAAACAAAACTAATTACAAATTCATTAACTTAATTTTAACATAAACTTAATTTTATACTAAACATGTCACAAACTATCAAAACATGTCACAAAACACAATTAAAACTTAATTTTAACCTAAACTAATTAAATTATTAAACATGTGAAATTATCAATTACAATTACTAATCAATTTCAAAGTAGCATATTACAATTACAATTTTAATCTCATTAACTAATTTTAAACTAAACAACCTATTCATGTAATTATTAGACACATTACAATTCCTATTTGATAAATGACAATAAATTGAAACAAAACAAATTTAAACAAAAAACTAACCTAAACATATTACTAAACATTAACATGTTATCAAATTAATTATAATTTAATTACAATTACAATTAACATAAACTAATCAAAATTAAATTAAACAACCAACATATTACTAACTATCTAATTAACATTTACAATTATATTAACATACATTAATTACCTACATACATATTTCACATTAACTAACCTAATATTAACTAACCTACATATTAACTAATAATCTAACATATTAACTTATATAAAACTAATCTAACTAATGTATATAACCAAACTTGCAGGTATAAGGACGGCCGGGCCGGGATGCAGAGTGAAGAGAGAGCTTTTTTCTCTCTGAAATCGGCGGACTAAATGAAGAAGACGAAGTGCAGAAGATTTGATTTTATAAAAAAAAACCTTAATTTTCAGGTGCGACTTCGTCGCATCTTAATGATCTATTAGATGCGACTAATCGCACCCGATAACTTATCAGGTGCGATTAGTCGCATCGGATAATACCTAAAAAAAATTAAATCAGAATGCCACGACAATACTGAATGAAAAAATGAGGGGGAGAATTGGCCCGCTGAAAATTTAAAACAATCAGGTGCGACTCTCTCACACCCGAAAGTTTCTTTTAACTATCAGGTGCGACTAGTCGCACCTGATACTCAAGAGGGAAAACAATTTAAACGAAATTTTTTGGACTTCGGGTTGACAATCTGGTGCGACTAGTCGCATCCAAAAATCATTTAGATGCGACTTTTCGGTGCGACTAGTCGCACCTGATAGTCATGCGCATCAGAAAACCAAATTTGTAGTAGTGATAACTACCACCGTTTAGCCCCGATTCAGCTCATTTTCGCGCCATAACCTTCTCTTGCTCTCCAATACCTCTCGAAAAGCACTAAAAACTATTAAAAAAACTATCAAAAACCCTAAGAACATGCTTTCACTCTCATATAAAAGATAATGATAAGTGTGAATTAATCTCACTTATCACATTCATCTGAGATGGTGTCTTCTTCCAGCATATTCATGGGTTCAAATTTGGTGGTGAGAAGCTGGAGTATCGATCTACGCACTTGGGGGTACCCTTGTGAGAAACTTTGAGGATTTTTCATGCCTCCTTGGTGCTCTTACACGTGTTGATGAGCTTGAAAATATATATATGTCAACACCATTGTCGATAACATTAGGAGCACGAGAGTTACCCAGAGCATTCTCATCTTCTGCATCATCCCAATCTTTCTCATCCTTAAAGGAGACCACTAGACCTTGAGCATTTTGTTGGTAGGAGGAGACCAGCCACTAATAATGGCTTTTCAAGTCTTATTGTCAATAGACTTGAGAGAAAAGCAAACATGCGAGCTTTCCAGTAGGTATAATTCATCCCATCAAGCACCGGTAGACGATTAACGAATCCTCTTTCCCTGATATTATCCATCACAAATAGAAACAGTCAACAATACAAGGAACACATCCTAAGCTTTGGGTGCCTGTTCTGATACCAATTAAAATTCTATTTAGTTACAATGTAGAACCAATGTATCCGACAATCTGTTCTGATGTAATAGATGAAAAATATAAAGCAGTGCATTAAAGTAAATGAAAACAAAGAATGGTAACTCAATTTGGTGTAAGTCACCTACTCTGGAGGGCAGTTTGCCGAGTGGAAAAATAAATTCACTATATGAAAAGTAGTCAATATTATACATTGGTCTCATATGAACGATCCCCGTCCCAAAGTCTTTTTCTATTATTATCCGTGAATTCCAACCCAGGAGATCCCCTAACTTCCACTCTTTATAAACACTCTCCCGGGTGTTTGATAATCTTTGATGTCAACACTCGTAAATACTCAATCATGAAATCAAAAAATCTAAACAACACTCTAACGCTCAATGAATCTAGAATAGCATCTAGAGAGTCACACCACACAAATAGTTTACTAGTCTATCGGTCTTGCCCGTCTAAGAACCATAATTGTGTGAATGAATACATCAAGACTACTAAGGGAAAAATCTTTTTCTTGAATAGTAGTTGACACCTCTGGATGTCGAAATAGAGCTTCCTTACCTATTCACCGAAGAATATATATGTAGAAGATCTTCCGCGAATACTTTTGGCGATACAGAGAACTTCCAGAGATACAGTTCTACACAAAGCGTCCAAGATGTCTAAACATATCATAAAGCATGTTGCAAGTGTCTTGCCGAACAGACGTGCACACAAAAATAAGCCAACAGCACACGTAACAACGTATAAACAACGTGTATATATATATATATATATATATATATATATATATATATATATATATATATATATATATATATATAATATCACAAGTTTAAGTGAAATGTTGGATATGAAAATGAGGACATTATACTTTAAAATCCATTGATTATGTCACATTTATTCTTTTTATTGACTTTTTCTATTCTCACATTTTAATTGAAGAAAAGTCATCCTCTATGCATGAATAAATAAAAATCATTATACTTCTCCAATCTTATACATTTAGTGCTATCTTTATTATCATCTTATTTATATCAGAAGGTTTTTGAAGGTCTTATAAGAGTTTGGGACCCAATCTAAAAACTAAATTGAATTCTCTATAGCATAAAATTCGGGAATATAGAGTGTGAATTCACATCGATAGTTTGTCGTCACCTATGGGGACACATCGGATTCATAATCGGTGAAAATAAATGATATATCATTTCGATTTCGAGAAATATAATAACCGAAACGCAAAAATATATATATTATGATTATTATCAAGATGACAAAAAGATGACAACTAAAACAAGGTTAAGGAGAGAGAGAGAGAGAGAGAGAGAGAGAGAGAGAGAGAGAGAGAGAGCAAACTTACATTGATTTGCTTAGATTCGTAATCTCTTGCTTCTGATTCTCGAATCCTGACATCAAGTCTTCAAATCTGTTCTTTGGATGGACTGAGACGCATGTGTTAGCTATCTTGTGTTTACTATATTAAGCAAGTTATCTAAACACGTTCATCGGAAGTAGGGGAGACCTGGTCAAATTGTTTCACCTCAGAGTAAACCTGGCTTGGCGTGAGGTACCGCGACTCCCGCTCCCGCCAAGCCCGGACTCCCGTTACCGGGACTAACGGGAGTCCCGCCTAACGGGATTCGGACCCCGTTAGGCGTAAAAAAAAAAGAAAAAATATTAAAAAAAAAAGATTTGAATGAAGTTAAATAATTAAATAAAAGGATGTAATTGAAAAGATTTTAAATTAAGTGGGTAGAAATGAAGATTTAAATGAAGTTAAATAATTATATACAAGGACTTAATTGAAAAAATTTTGAAGTAAATGGGTAGAAAAAATAAAAAAGAAGAATGTGAAATTAAAAATGGGCCTCCTAAAAAACCTCACCGACCCCTAAAAATGTGCGACGGCGAGGAAAAAGAGCACCCCTTTCCTCGTTAATTATTTGAAAATTTATCCCGGACAAGGGCCGGGATATCACTTAGTTATACAAGTTAGTCTAACCATTTATGTTTACATTTGCGAAATCAACTTCAAAATCGTCAAGAATATCGAAGCACATGAATGTTTCTTGTGCTCGATTTCTATGTTGAATCCAATCCTTACAGCACGTCAATGCTTCGACCATCTCCGGTTTCAAGCTACATCTTCTATCGTCGATGATGCGGTCCGCGCTACTAAAAGCCGCCTCAGATGACACGGTTGAAACAAGGATGGTGAGGATGTCTTGTGCCATAGATGACAAGACCGGGAACCTCCTCGCATTCTGTCTCCACCAAACCAAGAGGTCGATGGCTTCGTCATCCGACCTGACCCAATCGTTCCGATCGTACTCTTGGATCTCCGGATGGGACCGTGCGTCGGTTGCGCTCGACCTCGTCTGACTTGTCCCAGCTTCTTGTTGTTGAGGCGATGGGCTGTAAGCGGACGCGTTGACGAAGACATTCGTGTATTGGTGTCTTCTCGGATATTGCGTCTGTGATTGAGATGGTTGTGCTCGATATTGCGGTAGGAGTTTCGCCTCGTATACCTTGAAAAGATTAAAAAAAACAAAAAAGCTTGCACGATCCTCGCGAGATCAAGTGCAACGTAATCTTGGTCCACGAAATGGTTTCTAATGTACTTCAGAAATTTTTTTAAACCACCAATTTCACATCAGACGTCTAGAATGGCTCCAAAACCGTATAATAATGGAATCTTTCCAGCCCCCCAATATTTTAAAAACTTGGCTCTCATTGCTTGAATAGAATCTTGAAAAATTGTTTCGTTTTTATATTTATCAAGATGCACAGCAATTGCGGTCATAGTATGAAGACCGAGAAAAGAAGTAGGAGTGTAAACAGCAGAGAGATAACAAGTTTCTTTGTAAAAAATGTCGAGAAAAGAAACAAATGATTCAGCCATCCTAATATCATATTCGGATATAGCGTTTTCGCCATGTTCGCTGTTAATGTAAGAAACAATAACATTGACGTAATGCTCGGATAAGAAGTTGGTCAACATGAGAAATGTAGAATTCCACCTAATTTTGTTATCTAGGTGAAATGTGCGTTCTTGGAGACCGTTTAGTCTAAGGCGTCTCTTAAGCTCATCTACTCTAGAGGTTGAACTATTTATCCAACTAATGTAATTCCTAATCTTGTTGATCGAAGGGTCATAACTAGAGGCTCCGGCTTGAACTATGAGGTTTATGATATGGGTAGCACAACGTTGATGCAAAATGGTATCGTCAACGTTAAGTTTCTCCTTTAACTCCCTAATCATGGCGTTGTTGCTTGTGGCATTATCTAAGGTTACTGATATAATCCTATTGGTCAAACCTCACTCACCTATAACACTAACTATGATGTCTAAGATGTTTTCACCAGTGTGAGAACCTTCTATCCTCCTAAAGGCTATGATACGTTTGTTTAGGTTTCAATCGTCATCTATATTGTGCCCTACAACGCTCATGAAATCCATCTTAGATTGATCAGTCCATATATCCGAGGTTAACGCAACGCTATATCTACCAGATGATATTGTTTGTTTCATTTGTTCCTTTTCTCCTAAAAACCATTTTAGGATATCGGATCTCAACGCTTTTCTAGACATAATTTGAACGTTTGGAATTATTGAACTCATGAATCTAACGAAACCTTGAGATTCGATATGACTAAAAGATTGATCGGTGGAAACAAAATATTCTACTAACTCACGTCTAAAGCTTACAGGATCGATGTGACTTACCTGGCTTGACGAGGCTCCAGATTGAGTCCCCTGGCAATGCCTGTGATGACTCCACAATAGCGACGTCCCGACTCTTGTGTTGTGAGCGCTGAAGATTTTGCCACAACTGTGACATTTTCCGGCTTTTTCTCCGTTCGCAATCACCTTTTCAAAGAAGGTCCACACAACGGACCTAGCACGACGTCATGGTGATTGTTGTTGTTGTTGAGCACCTTCATGTTATTGTTGTTGTTGTTCTTGTTGTGCTCATCATTGTCGTCGTTGTTGGGTCTCCTCTTGTTGTTCACGTTGTCGAGGTCGTGGAACTTGACTTCGAGGTTGAGGTGGTGGTGGTGGTGGTAGGTCTTCTTCTTCTTCCTCCTCCTCCTCCTCCTCCTCTTCTTCATTTGGATTTTGGGTTTCATCGTCATCTTTTTCTTCATTTGGATTTTGGGATTCACGATAATGTTGCTCGAATACTTGAAATTCTTGAAAAGCCACTTCGGATGGCGGAATTTGAGCTTGATAAGCTTGCTCGGGATCCATTTGAGGGTAATATGGCATTTGGGTGTTTGGAATTTCGGTGAATTCCGAATGGTTGAAAGTAGGAGCAACATAATTTGGATCGAAAGAGTATTGGGTGGTTGTGTCGGGGGTGTTTTGGGACAAGTGCAACCAATTTTCTTCAAAACGGTGCATTCGTTCACCTCGGGAAGCTCTTCCCCTTCGACCTCCTCGGTTGTGGGATGAGGATGCCATGAAAAATTGAAAGCGTTGGAGAGAATTTGAGATTAAAATCGAGAGAGTTTGAGAGAATTTGAGATTGAGATTGAGAGAATTTGAGAGAGTTTGAGAGAGTTTGAAGGAAAGGTGTGAAGAAAATGAATGAAATGGGAGGTATTTATAGATTTTAGAAATAAATGGGTAAAAAAAAAGCCGAAATGTATAACGGCTATAAAAAAAGGGTAAAAAATTCAACGGATCTTTTTTTTGGGCCGTTGGATCAAACCGAGATTTAAAAAAAAAAAAAAAAAAACCGGGACTAACGGGATCACTGGATCCCGTTAGCCAACTTAACGGGACAGGAGTCCCGTCCGTCACCAGTAACGGGAGTCTCGCTCCCGTTACTGTGCCTAACGGTAGCGGGGATTCCGTCCCGTCCCGCTACCGTTAGGTCAGGATTACCTCAGAGAGTGAGAGGGAAATTTTATTGGGGGAGAAAGAAGTTGGTCAAACATTTTTCTCTCATTCAGTCCATATTTATATTTATAGTAATTCAAGATCCTACGATCAAGGAAAAATAACATAACTATTTCATTTTGTGTTAGTGTATTTTTATTCTAATCCGCATAATAAATCATAATCATAGCTCTAGTTTGAATATAATAAAATATTAACTACATAGAATTAAATCAATTAGTTAATATTTTATTTTTATTTGAATATTATATTTATCTACCTAATCAAATTTGTGAAACACCTTTTATTATATTCCTTAAAAATAAAACTCAGTAAATTTCGTTTTATATATCAATAAAACGACATTCCAAGCATTACCTCTAGCCGTGGACTTCATTATAAAGCTCGTTAGTCCTTGTGGAATTAATTAGGTAATAACTAATGAAAATGAGTGGATGGATTAAGTACGGTGCAAGAGAAAGGAAAGGAAATTAGTGATAAATTGCAAATTTTCAAAAAAATTAATTGGTAAAATGTGAGGAGCAACTAGAATCCATCTCTTTGTTGTTCGGTATAAAGAAAAATATAGATGAATCATTGATGTTTATTGAGCTAAAAGCTAGTTTTTTTCTCTAACAACTTCATTGTCAAAACTAGTTTTACGAATCTGAAATGTGTGTTGCAGTCTCACTAAAAAAATGAAGTTAGATCCGACTTGGAGACTACAAACCTAATAACAAGCCAAAAGAAACTTGACTATTTTACTATATCATATAAATATCTTACTAAAATCTCTCAGTTGCATTCTTGATATTATTAGAGCTTAGTTACTCTTTATACCTATAGAGTATATCCACTAATATAGCGACTACGTAAGTATTGGTCCTGCGAATTCTTTCGGAAATCTTATATGCAATCTATTGAACATGTACACTCTTTTTCCGTAAAGGTTGAATTCTGTATATCTAATTCTACTTCTCTCACCATAAAAATCAATGATTCAACCACGATCGGAGATAATATCGACTAGTCGCGATTAAATAGTTGTGACAAAATGATGTACAATTGCAACCAGATACGACATTTAAAATAACTTTAAAAAAATGGCATTCGGTACCGCTCATTTAATGGGTTCAATGACTTTTAGTTGCAATTAAATAGTCGTGGCAACGTACTGTATAACCGGCTACAGTCGTGGCTAAAAGCTAGGCTAAATAAGACGGAGGCCCTATCTCCTATCATTTCACCTGCTCTCTCTCTCTCTCTCTCTCTGCGAACTTACTCCAGCAACCACCCTCCGACCACAATTGTAATTTCTCTCTCTCTCTCTCTCTCTCTCTCTCTCTCTCTCTCTCTCTATATATATATATATATATGGGTATATATATGCGTGCGTGTATGTGTGTTTTTAGTGTTTCTCGATAGCCCATTGTGATGCAGCTACCTGACCAGTGTCTATCGTAATACGATTGTCGACACACGACTGTTGAAATCCCACCGGGAGAGCCCATGGAACTATTTGTGTAATACTATTGTTTTTCTATGTTTCTTGATACATACTATTATTTTTAATAGTTTAATTAATTTTTTTTATCATAGGTTGAGATGGTAGGAGTTTACAATAATATAAGGGGTCATGCACTAAGCAAAGAATCAGCCAAAAAACCAAAATACGCGCGAGAAAGATTCAATGTGGATCATTCTAGGGGTGAGACGTGATCATATTACCATGGTATATAGGTCTAGTTATTCATAAGAGAGATTTGATTGATGCAGAGTGACTCGATGTTGCAGCTCCATCATCGTTTGCATCAACGTCATTGTCATGCATCCACTACTTGATATAATGGTCGCGATGTATGGGATCATCCAGAATCTCGTGGATGAATTTCATAAATAAACTCATATGTTCCCCTTTCGATTCTTTTAAATTTTGTTGAGCTGATGGCATGGTTCAATGTCGAGGCTGAAAACACTTTGGCATCTGCTATGCAAACATCTCAATGATCTCATCCTCAAGCAACGTGGCCATCATCAACACATGCTCAGACGAATTCATATTAGCTAGGTTTCACGTCCACGACAATCTGAAAGAGGGTCAGGTTCAGGGCGTCCACAGTTGAAAGGGGCTCCAAGAAGAAGACCGATCGGTCAAGAAAAGGAACTCAGTTTTAGTAGAGATTCACTAGAGTTTTAGTAATAGTATGACATTTGTATTATTATAGTGCTTAGTTTGTTAGTATTGTTTGTATTCTTAGTTACACTTTTTTTTATATAATTGTATAGTATTCCCATTTTATTATATCATTAATGAAATATATTAATATACCAATATATAATAACACATATATATATGTTATATATACATATATAATATATGTATATATATATATATATATATATATATACAGTGATGGAGCCAGCTAAGGCCCAGGGGGGGCTTAAGCCCCACCTCAATTTTTTTTTTTTTTGCACTTTTTGCCCATTTTAAAAAAAAATTACATTTTTTTCCCTTGAAAATTTATACTTTTGGCCCAATTTTTATAAATTTTTTACAATCAAGCCCCCCCTAATTTTTTTTTTCAAATTAGCCCCCCTGATGGGCTTTTCTGGCTCCGTCACTGTATATATATATATATATATATATATATATATATATATATATATATATATATATATATATATATATATATATATATATATATATTGGGAGACATTATTTCCATGACTAGCCCATGCAAGCGCCGTGGCTATATAGACGTGAACGTTTTGCAAACAGCAACGAGGCTACAACTGTAACTTTTGTCACAACAAATTTGCAGCTAAAGGCTGAAATTAAACATATGTTTAGCTATGATTAAATTAATCAAGGAGTGTAAAAATATAACCTTGAAGTCTATATCACTTTGGGATTTAGATCAACCACCATGTTATCATCAAAGTGACTCTGATACGTGTGTCGAATGGTTACTTAAACGACACATTTATTTAGATTTTGTTCACGACATGTGCAGATTATCAACACATAATTTTCCACTTGATGAACCTAGAAATGTGTTTCACATTTGCGATTTTTAATCTATTTATCGAGTCCAAGATTAATCACGACCAATTTTAGCATTCCACCTAAACTTAGATGTTTCATACTCTTAAATAGATGAAATAAAACTTATAATCATATAAAAAAAAAAAAAAAAAAAAAAAAAAAAAAAAAAGATGTTTCATAGTCTTATAGATTAATCACCTACTAGTTACTGCAAAAGTATGGATTCGGCTAATGCTATTAAACCAATATATGAAATGAAGCTCTTAATCATATAGCCAAATTTCGAGTTCCTATATCAACATCAGGAAAAATGCTATGATGATTACATAATATTCTCGTAGGTAATGAAGTTTAACGGTTGAACCATTCATACTGTTTGTTTAGAGTATCTTCACATATCCAAAGTACTTGATGACAGTGTCATCATGACACAAGGGAATTTAAGCGAACTTCGACCAGGTCAACACCCTTATGCAAAAAAGCCCTCACCAAGAAACGTTAGAGAAATACATAGATTGAACGGGAGAGGATTGTGGCTTTGAACATCTTTATTTTGCAATTCCCTGATAAATGCCTCAATTTAAATTATAGCCAATTACTCAAATATTAAAAATATAGCTTAGCATTTACATCTTGCCTTAATTTGAGATGTTTTCTTAATTCTTAGTTAATTATGCTAGAACTTTAAGTTACGGAATCTAAATGAGTTATTTGCCTAAATCCCCCCTTAAATTAATCTCTATTTGAATAGCAGCAGTTTAAATGGCTTGTTTGAATTGACAAAATAGAACAATCCAAATGAAATGGATACTTGAACAGGTGTGCCCAACATAACTATAGCCGTAAGAAAATGGATGAGAATGGCAGTGACACGCCGGACTGAACTTGCATTTTAATATTAAGATGAAAATGAGACTGCCTCGCTTGAGTATATTAATCACACAACAACCAGGTAGGTGCTAAAACTTAAAAGCAGATAGCTCTTTGCTAAGGAGAGTTGGAGAATAAAGGATAAACAAATCAATACTTGGATAACCCCGTCAGATTCAATCTAATAAATATTGAAACGAAGACACGCTGTGAGACATTTAGACATCCAAGCATAAAGATCTGACACCTAACCCAAATAATAATTGAAAAGAAAATTATATCATGAAACTGCAGTTCTGATTTCTGACAGATAGAAAACTAAAGAAACCAACCAACCAACTGGAGGTATACATATGGATGTTAATAATAATAATAAACAGAAATATTCAATAATATGAAGGACAAAATTTTCCTATGCCCGCAATATTACAGAGGCAAGGAAGGAATAATACAGTTATCGAAAACTCACCAAAACAAAAATACATAAGTAACAATCTATGAAAAAGAAAAGAAAAAAACAAAAAGAATAATAATACAGGAAAGAAACATGACAATTACCCAGAATAAACTAGAAAAGTGAAGAATAACTTCTGAGATCGCCATTGGTATTGGTAAGCAAAATGAACCTGCCTTTCATTCCGGTTCACTTATTTAGTATCCATCCACCGAGAGAGAGAAAAAAAAGAATCTTAATCTGTCCCCCCAAAAAAGAAAAACTCTTCTCCGAATTAGTCAAGAAAGCCGGCCGGAATTTCTATACAGTTTCAGTCAAAGGAAAAAAAAAAACAAAAAGCTTCTTTCTAGTACAGATAATGCCTAATTCTCTCGGGCTTCCTTCTCCAGTTATTGTCGCCGATGAGGGGCTTCATCAAAACCCGCTGATCGTTCCCCGTTTCGGAGCGAAGCAGCGACTGAAGCCTCTTCAAATGGCCGTGGCACTGCTTGTGGCCAAAAGGGTTAGCTCGGGCAATGAAGCCATCCTCGTCCGGGCACATCACTCTTTGGTACGGCGACTGCCATTTGGCTTGCAGATACGCGAGAGACCTCCATGGCGGGAGAGGCATCGAGTTCTGCTTCAGAGAGAATCGGGCTGCCTCGGCCATCACTTGGAGGTACTGGCTCAGCCTCACCGACAAACCCACAAACACCACCGGCAGAGAATTCAGAATCCTGTCGTACGAATCGACCGCTCGGGCGATCTCGAAATGGCTCCTGAAGTCTATATCGATGAGGAAGCGATCGGAATTTCCGGCATGGCCGCGGTTTATCACGTCGATGTACTCGTGATCCCCTACACATATCATCACAATACTAACCTTGAATAATTTACAAGTTTAAAAGCTACCAAAGAAATCACCTCTACCTCGGCCATCATTTTGATTTTAAAAAAGCCCTTTATTCAAAATTATAATTCACCTTAAATCATCGAGTTCAATCCAATTCGAACATTCTCTTGTTCATAAATTTGTAAAATGATTCAAAGTATAGTTTTCTTCGGACAATCTATCGCCTCAGAATTAGAAAATCTCAACCTACAAATTCACCAGCCGAAAAACGAGATCATATAAAGAAAAAATTACCTCCGGGGACTTTTCCAGAGCCTTGCCACTTGGAAGTGCAGACCGCGGCGTCGTAGCCAGAGAGCCTCAAGAGCTTGACAAGAGCGAACCTCATACAGCTGGCGTTGCAGAGCCCGGGCTTCATCACCGCCTGCAGCTCCGTCTTCTTCATCGACACTATTAGCGAATTCACAGTCGAGACCAAGTCGTCCTCGAACTGCGCTATCGGATGTTTGCAAAACTACACACCATTAAAACAAAAAAGCATCAATCATCCGATTCTAAAACACAGAGAGCTCCAAAATTAGGGCGAAATCGAAAGAAAGAGAGATTGAATGAGAAAGACTTACCGGAATTTTCTCGGCGAGGTGAGCGAGATCGGAGATACCAGACTCGCTGTCGCTGCTACACCACGATTCAGCCCCGGCGCTTCCGTTCTCCAAGAAATCGCTTACCATTAGACCTAAGTCGTGTTCGCTCTCGTGGCTGATTCCGCCGCCGATCTGGTGGCCTCTGGCTACCCAGAGATCGCCGCCGGGAATCAACACGCCACAATCCATCTTCTTCTTTCTCCACCGACCGAGATTCAAGCTTCTCTACGCCGCGTGATATCAATGAATTTCTTAATAATTTAATATTCCGAAATTCATTTCCTCCAATCAAAACTTATTTCTTCTTTCTTTGTTGTCTCCAATAGTCTATAATGTTCTATTATTTATTTAGAATTTTCGTTTTCCTTATTTTGTAGAGCAGAGATTCAGAGATTATTTCTATAAAAATCGAATTCGCAATTCTCTCATTTGCTCTGGTTGTGTATCTTTTAATGAGATAGAGAGAGAGAGAGCGAGAGAAGGAAGAGAAAAGAGATATAAAGCGTTTCTTGTTGGAGAGGAAAGGTAGAATGTGTGAGAAAAGACGGAAATGGCGAAGGAAAGCACCGGGAAAAGAGAGACAAAAAAAGTTTGGTTGGAAGTTGGGATTGATTGACGAAAATGTCCTCCTCTTTCGGTTGAACGGATAAGGATATTTCATTACGGAGAGAGACTGGAATTTAGTGAATTTGGACGGGAATAATGGTCATATTCTTTGGAACGTTATTTGATATTAGAATTTTCTTTTTTTACTTCTTTTAAAGAAATCGTTTTTTTTTTTTTTTTTTTTTTTTGGCGACATTGTAGTCGTAGATAAAAATAACTATATAAGATCTCGCGGGATCTCATTTTTGTATTATTGGTATCATGTAAAAATTAGAAAAAATAAATTCATAAGATGAAATGTGGTTTCAGAATTTTTGTCTCAAAACCATCTGAAAAAAGGACAAAACCGAGATCCCATGTAGTATCATTTAGTACTCTTTTTTTAAGTTATATTTTTTTCATTATAAATAGGAGAGTTTTTATTTTTTTTTCAATTGCATTCATGATTAAATTATCAAATATGGGAATTCCGGAACAGAAAAATATGGTAACGGGAATTTTCAGTACCGTGAAAAATAGTTTCGGGATTTTCCGGTACCGTTTTCGACGGCTCCGGGTGTCCCATTTCCCGTAAAATGTGGGACGAAATTTCCCGATACCGTTTTAAAATTATTACTGAAAGTGATTGTCGATTACTTTATATTCAATTGATCTAAGATATGAACCAATTTTTTTTTTTTTCAATTCTCAATTTCAAATAATTTGATTCGGTTAATTGTATTTTATTATCCTAGATAGTGGGTGTCTATCCTCACTCTTCTTCTTTTTTATCAAAGTTTTTTTTATTTAATGCAACTATTGAACAAAATAACAACGAAATTAAAACTCTACGATACTGTTGTGTAACAACTAAAGGTGATTGGATTAGCTTATGTGATTTCATCAATTTGTGAAGACATTTTATGATCTAAAAAAGGAGAAATTTTGGTTCAAAATCGATTATAACATCAGGATCCATTGCCCCATAATATATAAGATTTTCTCTAAGGCGTTGGCAACCCTCCTCGAGCCGATCCTAGAGGCACTAATTGACGAAAATCATAAAAAGAAATGTGATTATGTAGCACTTAAACTCGAGATGAGTAAAACACACACAAAAAATCGAGACAAATTTTCAATATAGAAAGGTGGTTTAAGTCATGTCCACCTACTCCGGTCCAAAGCCTCGGAAAAAGATTTCAATATAGAAAAATCGGTCATCACTTTTTTCTCAAACACTTATCCAAGGAGTACTGCAGAAGTTCATGCCCAACTTGAGATCAATATCTTCATTGGGATTGATCTCTATTTGGGCTGCCTACCTTCCCGCTTCGGTCGAAAATAGTTCAATTTAGTTTCTTGAGGACAAGAGCAAAGAGCTGGGTCAATGGGTAGGGTAATAAGCACTACTCTATGAGTGAAAAAGAGATTATTATTAAGGCGGTAATTTAATCCATACCGACTTCTATAATGAGTACCTTTAAGCACCCAACAAAATTTCGTAAGGATAAGAAAAAGGTAATGTGCAACATTTTGGTGGGTTCAACCGAATGGAATTCAAAGCTACATGTGGCGGAAATTATGCAAACATTAAAAAGAGATAGAAAATTGATTAGTTGCAACAAATACTTATATATTTTAAATTAATTATAATGATTAATTTTTAAAATTTAACATGAAACACTACTTTTTAATTTTGTGGAAGTTGAACTCTAGCTCTCTCAAAGAGGTTATCTTGTGGACAAGACTTCTCGTTACCAAAACTAAGTCACTGTGAGTTTTAAATCTAAGGTATTTTTGGAACTAACGCACCGGAATGAAAAAAAAAATGAATTTTTTTTTTATATTTTCTTTTTGTTATTGGATAGAAAAAAATTCAAAGAAATTAAGTAATCAAAAGTCAAAACTGGTATTTCATTTTCCTAGCAAATTTGAATAAAAGAAAAAAGAAATACAAGCAAATTTTGAGTTTTGACATGCGATGGTCTTACATGTACATCTCTTTCTCTCTATTTCCATTCTCTTTAACATTGGATTGTTTTTAGAGTTTAGTTGGTTATACCTTTTTTTTTATCATTTGCCGTTTTACAAATAAGTCTTGTTACTCAAGTTCAACAATTAGAGGTTAGTATTTAGAGAAATTATCTCAACTATCATTATTTTGATAAATATTTTTTAATATTTTACTAAAAATTTAATTTGACTAAAAATACTAATAAATCATTTGTACAAATATAATTTTACCCTCGAAAATGATGTCAACAATTGATATTTATTCTTGATATAGATATCAACAATTGACATCTATTGTTGACATCTGTGAGTTTTTTATTCTCTGTTTGTTGACATAGATATCAACAATCGACATTTATGTCAACAATTAACATAGATTGTTGACATCAATTGTGATGGTAAAATTATATTCGTACAAGTAGTTTAGTAGTATTTTTTTTTTTTACCAAATTAAGCTTTTGGTGTGAAATTTTTTTTTTTTATCAAATGGTGATAGTTTTGACAATTTCTCTGTTATTTACTTCCTTAAATTTTGGTTCTCTTGTCTTTGGCACACTTAAATAATATTTTTTTTATAAATTTACAGGTAAAATATTTATATAATTGTCGAGACTCGGGATAAGTTAAAGAACAATTCAAACAGGTTTTTTTTTTTTTTTTTACTTATTGGAGAAGGTCACTATTCAAACAGATTTGGTACGTTAATTTGACTAATCATGAAAACACACCATGGCCTTAATATTTCTTTTTTCTTTTTTTCTTTTACGCGGCACAGGCACTTGCTGAAAATTATAAGATTTTTTACATTACTTTCTGACAATTAACATAAAATTTTAACATAACAAAGACTAAAATAGTCATATACCCGACTCAATCTGAAATTCTGAATACATTTTTATTTATTATTTAATATTTATTTATCCAATACTACTTCTATATAAACGCATAACGTTTTTCCAGGGCATTCGAAGCTACCGATGAAAATTTGTCATATAAAAACGCCCTAATCTTGTGATGTCTTCATCCACAATTTGATCAGAACAAATAATCAGAATAATGGAATAAATAAACGCCCTATCTTATATTCACAATATTATATCACGTTCCATAATCTTCTTTTTTTAATTTAAAGATTCCAGGCATTATTTCTCACCATAGTGTATTGATTAAGAAAAGTCTGTAAGAAGAAATTTCATTTATACCTAAAAACAACTATTGTTAAAACAATGTGTACTTAATGAATTATGAGGCCAGTTGGGCAAATTTCAAAAACTTTATATCCTATTTGATAGAGACATCATGTTGGACCCAAAATAGTATTGAAATTTCTAGTGAATTATTAAATCTGTCTGTATTTAACCAGCTTGAGTATTGTTTATGTAACCTAGAATTGAAATTTCATTCTCACAAACAACTATATAATCCAATTAATTATTTATGGTTGAAGTTCTAGCTGTACACATTAGATTTGACCACATGCTTCCGAACATTGCCCACAAGCAAACCGTGCAAATAAATTTTCCTATGAAAAAAAATAATCTATTAAAATATGGTTGGAACTTGGAACCGTTGGATTGTCTAGCACAAAAATTATGACTGACAAAGTTTTTTCTTTCCTTCTTCTCACCTATAAGGTGAGGTGTGTTTGTAAATTGAGAAAATGAGTTGGGCAAAATAGGAATCTCGTGAAGTCAACTACTTTCCTTTTTATTTCTTTATTTTTGCTTGGGAACCAAGTCACTACAGCAATTGCGCAACTTAGAATATTTGTATAACAAATTGTAGGAAACAAGAAACATGTGAATTAACTATGAAATGATTTAATTCGATATAAATAAATAAATAAAAAACTATGAAATGTTTTAATACATCTATATTTCCTCTTTACTCTTTCTTTTTCTCTCTGCAAAAAAAAATATTTTTTTTATTCTCAACCATCACCCTCCTTCTCGTGGATGAGACACCATTTTCGGTGCTCTCTGACTTAGGAGATGATGATAGTTTTAGTCATCTTCTCTATACCATCATTTTTAGAGCGTTTTATGTCATTCTTGCCGGATTCTGCCTCGTCCATCCCGTCGGATTCCGCCTCCCTCATCCCAATGGTGCTCGGATTCAGTCTAACCTTCGCTGCCTCCAGGCACGAAGCCACATGGAGGTGAGAGGGGGCTATAGCCCCCCCTCAATTTTTTTTTTTTTTGCATTTTTTGCCCATTTTTATTTTATTTTTACATTTTTATACCCTCAAAATTTACAAATCAACCCCCCCTGAATTTTTTCTTGCAAATTAGCCCCCACTAACCTAGATTTCTGGCTTCGTCCCTGACTGCCTCCATCTCCAACACTCTCGACGGCGTCGTTACGATCATCCTCTATCTCCGCTTCCCTCGGCTCCGTGACCCGTTACACCGTGACTCCCCCGTGCGTTGGTGGTGTTTGTTGTTTCTTGTGGTGTGTTTTTTTTAGAGAATATGTTAGTTTTAGCTTCCGTTTGGTTTAGTTTTCTAAACTCGTTTCTTTTTTTAAATTATGTTTTCTTATTCTAATTTTTAAATTTAAAAAAAAAAATTAAAATTACGTTTCAGAATATTTTAAATGTTGTTTGGTTATGTTTTCCATTCAATTGTTTTTAGATTTTAATTTAAAGTTTAAGAATTATAATATAAGTACATAAGAGAAATAAAATAGAAAAGAACTTTTGTTTGTTTTCTGTTTTCCAACTAAATTTCAAAGCAAAAAAAAAAAAACATAATTCCAAATATGTTTTCTAAATTAATAACCAAATATGTTTTCTAGTTGTGTTTTCTAAAATTTATAATTAGAAAACAGAAAACAAGATTGAAAAACTAAACCAAACAGGGGCTTAGTTTATCTTTTGCATTTAGATTTTTTAAGCTTTGATGATTTATCCACTATACTATGGTGGTTTTTATGTTCCAAAGATGACTTAGCCATCTATTGGGTTCTTAGTTTAGGTTTTTTTGTTCGTCTTTTGGCGGTGCAAACACTCAAATGTCTTTTACCACGGTTGGCGGTCTTCGAGTACTTTGGTTTGTTCACTAACCTTTGAGAGTTTTTCGAAAGAGCCAATGAATTGCTCGAATTTTAGTGTGGTCTATATTCCAGTCGGAAGTTCTCACACAACGTGCTTTCATCCGGTTCTATAATTGAATCATTGTTGTCTTAAGTCTCATTTTATCTTGTTAAGAGATGTACGATGTTCGTACTCTTGGATTTCATACCTGTTATTTATTGAAAGTCTTGGGCAACTTTTAATAAAAAAAAATAATAAAAACATATGAATTTAGACAAATTAATTTCCTAAGAAATTATTACTACCTGCACAATGTTCAAAAACATGAACTTGCGTAAGTTTGTCATATATAATAAATTAAAAAGAAATAGTTATATATGAATTTGTGATTACCCAAATATATAAGGATATGTAAATCGTTATATCATCTATATATATATATATATATATATATATATATATATATATATATATTTTTATACGTAGTTACTCAGATAAAATTAGATCTTTTATACATGTGTTTGGCGTTTTTAAGCTATCAAAAATCAGAAAATAGTTTAAAATATGACCGATATTTTCATAGATAACATATCTTATCGAAATATTTATTCCGATATTATTTTGTTTAAAATTTATAGGACACCGCTTTATTTATTCCAAATTAACATTGTGTTCCGAATCCCGCAATATTTCTATACGTACTGCAAATAAATTTACAAAAAATTATACTAACTAAGCCACGTAAAACTTTTGAATTGCATTTTAGCCAACGTTT
The DNA here is from genome assembly GCF_054948205.1 of Urtica dioica subsp. dioica. Classification (NCBI taxonomy): domain Eukaryota; kingdom Viridiplantae; phylum Streptophyta; class Magnoliopsida; order Rosales; family Urticaceae; genus Urtica; species Urtica dioica. The sequence continues at coordinate 12,475,887 of NC_142767.1, read as the reverse complement.
TAAGATTCTTTATTAACTAATCAAATTGATGACGTGACAATTAAATTAAAATTTTGTGTACCGATTATATCCTTGTGGTCAATCGGTTAGTTATATATTAATTTTTGAAATAAAAAAAAATTGTTAATTAATATGCATTTAACTCTGATTACTTTAGTTGCTACTATAGCTATTAACAATTTTATAACAACATATCTCCATAACATCTCTCTCTCTCTCTCTCTCTCTCTCTCTCTCTCTCTCTCTCTCTCTCTCTCTCTCTGATCTCTCTCTCGGGTGGAAGTGGAACAACTACACAGCAGGAGCAAATGGTGGGGTGAAACAAGAAGAAAAGGCGGAGGCTCGCCGAAGAGGAATTGCCAGGAGTTGTGTGTGTTGCGTGAAGGAGAAGTTGGCTGAGAGGAGGTTGTTGGAGTTGTTTTGTTCTTCATGAAAGTTAACATTTCTAGAGTTTAAACATTTCTCTATTTTTGTCTAAATTTGGAGATGGAAGTTTAGGGTTTCCTTTGTTAATGTTATTGTTTGGATTCCGAGAATCTAAAATTGATTTGGATTGAAGATCCTAGGTTTTCAGATTTGTACATTGATTTGATTATTGAATCTCTAGAAATTTGTCTTTGAAGATGTAATAATTTAAGTTAATGATACGTTGTCGTTGCGATCTCTTTTTTTTTTTTAACTTGTAATAATTTGTTTGTTTTGATTAATTTGACGCATAATATTATTGAATCCGAGATCTCTGTTTTTCGTAACATGTCTTATTTTTATTTCGGTTAATTTGACACATAATATTTGTTATTTACTGAAATTAACTATTATTTACTAGTATTTAAGAATACTAACAGTACTATCAGCTTTCTGGTCCAGCTCGTCAATGGTGTTCTTCGTGTCGAGGATTTGTGTGGGGTATTATTCATGTGGTCTCGTCAATGTGGTCTTTTGCGTGGTCTTATGCGTATTTCACGGGATTCGATTACAATTTTTTATATTTTTAATTCTATTTCTAGTATTAAATAATTAGTTTCATGTTTGAATTAAAAATTGAAAATAGTCAAATGTGGGCTGTGAATTTATTTTAGAAATGATATTTCAGACTTTTTAATTATGTTTATTTGGTAAAATGACTATTTTACAAAATAAATAAAAGATTGGCTCTTTTCTAAATTTGTGATTGTAAATGGCCACCTATAGCGCCCCATATATATTGCAAATATCAAAACTTTTAAACTAACTATTTCATTAAATATTTGCGGAATGCTAAAAAAAATGCGAAAATACTTCAATAATATGCGGTAACTAGTAAAATGAAATTTGCGGCACAACATCTGAAAGCAGTATTTTAATAATTTTTAGATTATTTAGTATCGAAAACAAGGATAAATGAAATCTATTTGTCTTAGCGTATAAGGTACGTTTGTTAATTTTCTTCTTCATTAGAAATAAATTTCTCAATAAATATAAAATTATGACAACTCTAGCTTTAAATAAAAAAAATACGACACACAACTGACATTTTAACTTCTTCTTTTCTAATCAAAATTATTTGCGCATCATGATAATTCAAAATTTGAAACTATTTTAATCAATAATTATATTCACTCTTTCAAAGAGAATAAATACAAGTATTATCAAATTAACACGACATAACGCAATTGATCAAGTAATCATTGTGTTATATTTTTGTTTCGTTCTTGCATAAAGTAGTAAATAATTAAGCATTTGATATATCATCATAGTTCATATAAAGTCTCCGATTTGTAGATGAGACGCGGATAAAATAAAAGCCAGATTGCAATTATTATGTCCCCATGGATTCCATTTTGGAGCGTCGTGAGCTGACCAAATCAAAACACACGTTTCCGATTAATTGGTTGGGCGGCCAAGCTTTATATATCATCACGTTGCGCTCGACTGCGTTCTTACTTTTGCATTACTTTTATATATCGTCATTAATCAAAATACTAAAAATATGCTGCAAAGTGCAAGTTCATTCATCAAAGTAAGTAAAGATACTGCATAGCTCCTTAACTTTTTAGTAAGCATACAAGAACTTATAAAAACATGAGTGCAAACTATTTTATTCACTAAATGAGAGTCCTGCATTTTGTTTTACTTTATTATTTAATCGTAACAATAGTGTGTTTATAATATTTTTTTTTTTGGAAGATGTTGCAATTAGCTAATTTTTTAGCTTTTTTTTTAATTTTAGTTAAAATTTTATTCTATTAGAAAAATAATTCACAAGGTCGAAGTAAATTAAATTTAATTTACTTCGGCTTGCTGGACTATTTTATTGATAAAATAAAACTTTGACTATTTTTTTAAAGGAGGGTAAACTATTAGACTACTGACTTAACTGTCCCATAATTTTTTATCATAAAAATATATTTTTTTTTTTTTAATTTGTAAACAATTACTTTTATTGATGTTTTTGTTTTTAAAAAGATTCTATAGATATATAGTAATATAGAGATTTTAAGTTTGCATAATATCTAATAATTAGTTAATTATAATTAATTACTATTGATTTTATTAACAACAATTAATTGACAATTTTGCTCAAATAAATTCCACCCATTGACAATTAATAGCCTAAAGTTATTTTGGCAAAATTTTCAATTGATTGTTGTTAATAGAATCAACTATAATCAACCAAGTAATTTTTTTAGAACGGAAACTGTATTATTGATGATATTTATGAAAAGTGAATAGAGGGCCGGCCTGATAACTATTGTGGCCTTAGGCAAAAATTGAAAATGAGGCCTAATTAGAAAGATGGAACCTGGAAAGTGATGAACAGATTGCTCCAACTTCAAGCTTTAAAGTTGATTTTTTTTTCTCTTCACTTTCTTGCTTGAGAATAACTTCTGTGAAAAAAAAAACCAAATAACGTTGTGATTTTCTCTGATGTTTCAAGTTCGTTTGTTTTAAAATCTCTTCTCTGTTACTTCTCTTTGTGGACCTAAAAACCATAATGTAAAAGCCCACCTGCACCCATACTATATGACACAACGTCATAATCAGGTTTGGTCACAACCAATCATCATCAGTCTGATAGTTAATTATTTGGATGTGTTCAATATTTAAGTCTTTAAATTTAGTGGGCCAAGAAACTACAATTTATGAGGCCTTTATTTTTCTTCAAAGAGGAGAGACCTTAGGCAATTGCCTAAATTGCCTAAGGGAATGACCGGGCCTGGTGAATACAGAGTTCGCAACGGAGATAAACTCTTAAATAATTGCTGAAATTGTTCAAAGAAAGAGCATAAAGTAATCAATCAAGAGAATTGGACTCCTGAAAGGTAAACAATAACAGAGATGTCGAGATTACTCTAACAGGATTGCTCCATCTCCCTCCAATGAAGAGAACGAATTTTTTTGGCAGACTATTAGTTCCGCGTCGAAGACCATGACATCAAAGAGTTCATTTGCTAAACGACAACTCTCGTCTGAAATGAAAATATTATTACCTTCAGCTTTTGCTTGAGCATAGTGAGCTGAAATACATCTTTGATCCGGCTGATAGGTGCGTTACTCACGCGAAAAACTCATATTTTCCCGACTAAATCCAAGCTTGTTCTCAAATATTTGTGATGTTTTTTGTGTGTTTTTGAGAGACTTATAGGTTTTAGAGGCCAATGAGGTATAAAGGAGGTTAGTAGAGCATCACGTGAAGTAACGGAGCAATTTTGAGAAGATTCGAAGACTTTTCGCCAAGTTAGAGCAAAGAAGAAATACAACGTCCTCTTGTGAACAATTCTGAGAGTTTGAAGTAAATATTTTGGATGCTCCAATTCCATGATTAGATAGATCTCTCTCTTAGCTTTTCAACACATATTTATTTGCAAGAATCGGACATCGGAGCTAGGAGTTATGGCCGTTATAAAAACGGTGCGCGCCGGAAAAAAAAAGTTCGCGGCGCGACCCAAGGACCTCGCGCCGCGAGGTTCCAAAAATCACCGAAATCGATCTCCGAGCATGAGGCGCGCGAGGTCCGCCGAGATGTCAACCTCTCGGCGCGACCCTCAAACCACGTGCCGCGAGGTCCTCCGAGACAAAAAAAGAGGAAGCGCGGATTTGGAGTTGATCTGAGCCGTTGGATCACTTTTAATTACCCAGTCTGCTCCGAAAATTAAGAGAAACCCAAGAATTTCGACCTAGGCCTATAAATACACCTCTTAACCTCTTGTTTAGGGATCTTAGCACTTTTTTATTGTTTTCACTTAGTGTTTGGGAGAGATAGAGAAAAAGAGGAGAGCCGTTCTTCATCAATTCGCGCCAACTACAGTTTTATTCTTCTCCTTTACTCTTGAACTCCCGTATTTTAATTTACAATTGAGTATTTAATTATGGTTTCTTCTTCTTCCTATTCTTTTATTCTCTTTTTGTTTTCTCGCTACGCTATGAACTAATTCCATTAAGGACTATGGCGTAGCGGGTTTAGGATTCGGTTATGGATATGATTTAATATATTGAAGTTCAATTTCCAGTCTCTACTACTTTGCTTAATTCAAATCCGTTTTAATGCTTGATCGAGATTAGCTACCTTGTTCATGATTTTATACTTCAACTTGATGCTTAAGAAAGATTAGGTTGTTAGTGTTTTGGTTTGAATTACTATGATGCATGCCTAGGCTAGAGATAGTTAGGCTGCCATAGAATCGCGTGAATACTCTTGATATGAATGCTTGCCATTGTTAGGGATTGAGATCGAGAGAATATTTTCCTAATTTTGACATACGTTGTTAGATGCTCGAGAGAGATTTAGCAATATTATTTTTGTGAGTATGGTTAGCAAAGAGTAGTGAGTTGATTATTGATTGTGCGTGAAATTCGTATATTCAAACCGTTGAATAAACCCGTGAAGCCTTGGTCCTTAGCCTCTCTTTCTGCTTACAACTATTATTTAAGTGTTTTGTTATTTATTTGCATTAGAACTCGTCAATAATTTGTGACATCTTTCCATCCCCTCTTTAGTTCAATTCGTGGTAGTTGATTTGTTTGTTGATTAAGCTTGTTTCTCGTGGGACCGACACTCGTACTTAATTCACTATATTACTTGAGCGACACGTGCACTTGCGCGCGTAAAAATCGCAACAAGTTTTTGGCGCAACTTGTTGCGATTTTTACGCACGCAAGTGCACGTGTCGCTCAAGTAATATAGTGAATTAAGTACGAGTGTCGATCCCACGAGGAACAAGCTTAATCAACAAACAAATCAACTAGCACGAATTGAACTAAAGATGAGATGGAAAGATGTCACAAATTATTGACGAGTTCTAATGCAAATAAATAACAAAACACTCAAATAATAGTTGTAAGCAGAAAGAGAGGCTAAGGACCACCGGCTCACTAAAAAAATGAAGGGAAAATCCTATCCGAGGAGGCCACATTATTGGAGATGGGCTTTCGAGATCAACATCGGGATTAGAGGACAATCAAATCCCGCGGAAGAAGAAGATTCGGAGATTGCTAGCGTTGGTTGAGGATTTCCGAGGGTCGCAGAGAGTCGAGATTCGCGATTCGCGCGGAGGGGTTTGCAGTGCCGGAGAGTTCTTGACCAAGACTAGGTCGACAAGCTATGGGGGAGCCGTGGTCATGGCGGACGGCATCAGAGAAGTCGGGATCATGGTTGTATCGTTGAAATTTCGGAGAGCGATTGTCACCGCCAAAACCAAGCAAGGATCGCGGAGAAATTTGACGACAACGGCCGTGTAACGCCGAGGGTCGAGGAGGGCTGCGGTGGGCGGCGTCGGAGAGGTTGGAGACAAGGCCTGATTGCAGAGATGCCGGAGGACGCTGGTTGATGACTTACTTCCAAGGGTCGCGGGTAGTCTGGAGGCACTGGCGGAGGACATGGAGGCGCGGTCAGAGAGAGGCAAGACAAAGTCAAAGATGAGAGATCGAGATAGTGGCTGCCAAGTGGCAGTCTCCGACTGAGATTTAGAGTTGTTGAGAAAGTTTTTCCATAGGAAAAAAAAGTCCACAATGGGGAAGGGCTCATCTAAGTGTAGAGAGCATTTCATTTCCTTAGAGAGGAAAATGCAAGCAAGAAAGAAAAGCTTTGAAACTAGCACACAATAAATTTGATGTGACTTAGTTGCTTATAATTTATTTTTAAAAATTTGTTTAATGTTTTGAATTATATCTTATTGCTCACAATTTTATTTATAAGAGTTATAATCTAAAATAACTATTTACAATTTGAAAAACGAATTAATGGCAGCAAAAAAATTCAAAGTTTTACGCTTAATACACTTAGTTACCAATTTTTTCGGCGGGTAAAATACCTAATATTTGTTTTTGGTTACATTGTTACTACTTAGTTCAAATAAACGGTTCAGATTTAACAATTGCTTTTTATTTGATTTTTATTATCTAATAATAATAATTAATTAATTAATTTAAAAAAGCAACAAATTAGAAAACTCTCTCTCTCTCTCTCTCTCTCCCTACTTTTACTTTATTTCTTTGTAGTTTGACTTTGATGAAAAAAATATGAATATTTTTTTTTTCAGAAATGACACCATTTTCAAGAATACATGGTATATTATAGTAGTGCAAGACAGGTGGCACTATTGGCCAAGATTACATGATTTTTGTATAGAGGAATTAAGCTGAAAGATGATAAATCATCTACATGTAAGGGGCATGCATTTATGCAGTCCAGTGGGCTCGAACCCAAGAACTCTCCATCGAAGTATGTGCGATATTACCACTAGACCAAACTAGCTACCACCTAAATCAAATATTGTTATACTGCAATTTAGGTTAATTTGCAATATGTGACAAAGAACACAAACAAACACTATAATGATTTTAAAATACTTAAAAATTGGAATTATCAAAGTGCTCTTTCCACAATCATCATCGGAGAAGAAACCTGCACGGCATACCAACCATTTCCTTTAATCCCCCGAATTCCATTTCGAGAACAATAAAAAGGCAGAAAAAATTTGATAACCTCCTTGAGAGTGAGAGTCGGCGAGCGGAGTCACGGCGAGTTGTTTGGAGTCGTCAAGGAGGTTCGCGGAGGTGTGGAGGAGAGCATTAAAGTGCGACTTTAGAAGCTTGCCGAAGAGCGTAGTGATGGCTTAAAGACCGCCATGAGAGACTCTGAAACTTTCAACCCCGAGCAGATCTAGGCTACAACCAAGACCGCCAAGACCTCCGACGCCGGTCATTCGCTCCTTCGCGTCCCTCACACACACAAGCTCCACGACCACCTCCTACATCGCCGATCGGGTAGAGATTCGCTGATCTAGCCAAGCCACATCGACCTTCGACCCACTTCGTCGCGCTCCTCCATCATCTCCGCTGCGCTTCCACCTTCGCCCATTTACTTTGATTTCTTTTTATTTTTTTTATTGTTTTTTCTGATTTTTTTTAATTAAACATTTCATTTAAATTCACAACATCATAAGATTACGACACGTGGACATCCGTCCAACATCCGTCAAACATAACGATCAAAGTAGTAACGGTGGAACCTGAAACAAACATTAAACATTTCATTTAAATTCACAACATCACAAGATTACGACACGTGGACATCCGTCCAACATCCGTCAAACATAACGGTCAAAGTAGTAACGGTGGACCTGAAACAAACATTAAATATTTTATCCGCCGAAAAAAAAGAATGAGTATCAAAGTGTATCCAACGTAAAACTTTGGGTATTTTTGTCAGCATTAACTCTTGAAAAAATATGATTATTTTTAAATGATTTAAAACAACTACTATTTTAAAATATAGCAAAACTAAAAATTTTATACAACTCTAACCGGTCATCCAAAAAAAAAAAAAAACTCGACTAGGAATGAAAGCTACGATTGTTGTCGACATCAAAGGGCGTTTAAATGTTCAAAACACTATTACATACGAAAATAGTTTAAATAGTTTAGATACAGCCAAAAGTTTGATTTAAAAATAGTTTATTTGTAAGTTTTTCTAATCTACTTTGTAGAAGCTATTTTTTTGTTTGAAAAATAAAATAGTTAAGAGTTCTCGAATTAATAAATTAAGTAATAATTTATTATATACTAAGAATGAGTTAGATGTATAAGGAGAGGTTTTGGAGCCATAATACATAATAGATTTTGGATCGGCGTTTGGAAACCTATCCATATGATAATACACACGCCCCAAAGTTGTTGTTGTATGGATTAGAGTCTAAGAAGACCCCACCCAATTTTTATGCAACGTCATCTACGACATCCTGATAGGTGCATTAATCACGAGGAAAACTCCTATTTTCCCGACTAAATCCGTGATTGTTCTCGAGTATTTGTGATGTTTTTTTTGTGTATTTTTGAGAGACTTGTAGGTTTTAGAGACCAATGAGGTATAAAGGAGGTTAATATAGCATCATGTGAAGCAACGGCGCAATTTTGAGAAGATTCGAAGACTTTTCGCCAAGTTAGAGCAAATAAGAAATACAGCGTCCTCTTGTGAACAATTCTGAGAGTTTTAAGTAAAGATTTTGGATGATCCAATTCAATGATTGGGTAGAGCTCTCTCTTAGCTTTCCAACGCATATTTATTTGCAAGAATCGGACATCGGAGCTAGGAGCTATGGCCGTTACAAAACCGGTGCGCGCAGGAAGAAGAAGCGCGCGGCGCGACCCAAGGGGATCGCGCCGCGAGGTTCCGATAATCGCCGAAATCGATCTCCGAGCATGAAGCGCGGAACGCGAGGTCCGCCGGGATGTCAACCTCTCGGCGCGACCCTCTAACCACGCGCCGCGAGGTCCGCCGAGACAAAAAAAGAGGAAACGCAGATTTGGAGTCGATCTGAGCTGTTGGATCACTTTTAATTACCCAGTCTGCTCCGAAAATTAAGAGACACCCAAGGATTTTGACCTAGGCCTATAAATACACCTCTCAATCTTTTGTTTACGGATCTTAGCACTTTTTTTATTGTTGTCACTTAGTATTTGGGAGAGATAGAGAAAAAGAGGAGAGTCGTTCTTCATCAATTCGCGCCAATCACAGTTTTATTCTTCTCCTTTACTCTTGAACTCCCGTATTTAATTTACAATAGAGTATTTAATTATGGTTTCTTCTTCTTCCTATTCTTTTATTTTCTTTTTGTTTTCTCGCTACGCTATGAACTAATTCCATTAAGGACTATGGCGTAGCGGGTTTAGGATTTGGTTATGGATATGATTTAATATATTGAATTTCAATTTCCATTCTCTACTACTTTGCTTAATTCAAATCCGTTTTTAATGCTTGATCGAGATTAGCTACCTTGTTCATGATGTTATACTTCAACTTGATGCTTGAGAAAGATTAGGTTGTTGGCGTTTTGGTTTGAATTACTATGATGTATGCCTAGGCTAGAGATAGTTAGGTTGCCATAGAATCGTGTGAATACTCTTGATATGAATGCATGTTTTTGTTAGGGATTGAGATCGAGAGAAGATTTTCCTAATTTTGACATAGGTTGTTAGATGCTCGAGAGAGATTTAACAATATTGTTCTGTGAGTATGATTAGCAAAGAGTAGTGAATTGATTATTGATTGTGCGTCAAATTCGTGTATCCAAACCGTTGAATAAACCCGTGAAGCCTTGGTCCTTAGCCTCTCTTTCTGCTTACAACTTTTATTTGATTATTTTGTTATTTAATTGTTTTAAAACTTGTCAATAATTTGTGACATCTTTCCATCTTTCATTTTAGTTCAATTCGTGCTAGTTGATTTGTTTGTTAATTAAGCTTGTTCCTCGTGGGATCGACACTCGTACTTAATTCACTATATTACTTGAGCGACACGTACACTTGCGCGCGTAAAAATCGCAACACATCCCATGATCAAGTGCAAGGTATCTTCTAGAAGGTGTCCACGGCGCCTATAAAAACGAAAGACAATTCACATCCCATGGTTGGTGGGTCACAGTAGTTTGAAGCGACGCTGCAATATGGTTGAGCCTAAAGGGTTGCGACCTTCTTCAACGACAAAGATTGGGCTCGACTCGGAATAAATCCGCCATTGATGCCTCCTTTGATCTTTAGACACCTCCGAATTTGGATTATTGGATATTGTGGTATTGGACATAAAGAATTAGTCGTAGGACACCGAGGTTTGGCTTGGACTTCAGGTTGTTGTCTTTATGATCGCCTTGGATATTAAGACGTTTATCTTCTGTTAGAACTCTAAGAGTGTGTTTTTTTTGGACGTTTGGGATCAATTACGTGCTTCTAACAATATGCGAGTGATTGTTAAACCCTAGAAATGGGTTGGCATCTTGAACTAACTAAGCTCATGTCTCGAGGGCTCTAAGCTTGTACGAGCAACTCAAGCTCAGGACGCCACTTGAGCTTGGATGTCCAGCTCTGAGCATCCGACTCCATTTTTTAAAAAAATAATTGGCTGCGTAGCCATCTTAAACACTAGCAATTTTTTTTAGCCAACCTTTCGTTAATTTCATGTAAATAGCCATATTGCTTACGTGGCAGCTTATTAATTAAATTAGGTTTACACTTTTTCGCTTATTTAATTCGCAGATTCTTTTAATTAGGCAGTTTTTTTTTTCAAATTTCGAATCAAATAATGAAACCGAATAGGGAAGCTTTCAAATTTGAAATTTGAAATTTCCTGCAGATTTTGAAAGTTAATAGCCCATTTATTGTTATGTATTTGGAAGTTTTCAGCGTTGACTTTAGGTAATTAGTATCTATTTTCGTGGAAATTTATATGGATAAAATCTGTAAATATATTATTCATTTATTGATATTATTTTGTCTTCCATATATTCATAATTTCCAGAATTTTCGTGCCCAAAATATTTCCAGAATTTTTTTCAGTTTATTTACACGAATATACTGTGAATATGCTTTGTATTTACAATGAATATACTGTAAATATGTTTTGTATTTACAATGAATATACTGTAAATATGCTTCGTATTTACACGAATATACTGTAAATATGTTTTCTATTTACACGAACATACTGTAACTGTAATCCAACAACAATACTGTCACTGTAATCCAACATTTATCCCAAGCCAAGCCAACCTAATCCGAAGCTTAAATCAAAATGTGAGCAAAAAAAAAAAAAAAACTGTTCTTCGCGGAGTCCATGATTCCGATCGGGACCTTTGGACGCAGATCGCGGAGAGGAGGACGAAGTGAGAGGCGCCGGAGTTTTTCCCGACGATGAGGCTGTTCTTCGTGGTAGATCTGCCTCTTTGCGTGGACGACGGGCGAGCCTGCGCGAAGGTCCAAGCCGGCGCTCATTCTTCTCGTGGAACGTCGAGAAGAGGACGGAGAACGAGACGAGGACGAAAGCGAGGTTCCAGATCATGTCCAGGACCATGATCGGCTGCGAGTACGCGTAACTCTCTCCTCCGCCGGAGATTTGTTCTTCTCCGTCGTCTTCGTCATCGTCGTCGGCGAGGATGGCGATGGAGAGGAGGCGGAGAGAGAAGGAGGAGGGTGTTGAAGGAGTGGTGTGGTGGCTTCGGAGGGGAGGGTGGGTTGTGGAGAGAGTGATCGCTGCTTAGGGTTTTTGCATTTTTTTTTCCTTTTGGATTGTGTTTCGTTCGGTTACTTGTGGTGGTTTTAATTTGGTTTAAATGAATATCCCTCGAAATCCGCGCGAGTAGTTAATGCCGAAATCTGATTTATTTTTTTAATTAAATGAATATATTTCTTGGGCGGGAAACTGCTGGACATATGCGTCATTTCGTCTGCTGTAAATAAATGAAACTGGATATTTACAGCATATTAACGAAAGGTGGGCTAAAAAAAATTGCTTATTTTTGGGAGGCCATTTAACTTAATTACCCATATATAATAGTAATCATCTTTATTTCTAATTTTATAAGGAGGTATAAAAATAATGGAATTACTAGGCGATTTACATTTGTTCCACTCAAATTTTATTAAGCTTCAAAAACTTTGCATTTCCATTTGTACTATGCAACTGTTCTCCATTTTTTTTTTTTAATATATCTGTTATTATTATTTAATACATCGTTTCCATTCAGCGACCAATAAATGCAGCCCACGTTTCACACCTATTGATGCATCTTTAGTTATCATAAGAACATATTATGAAATAGAATATGTTAGATTTTAATTGAAGCCCGAATATGCATGAGTTGTTTGCACTAATATACATAACCACCCAACACAATGAAATGATGACTAGTAAGCCACTCAACCTTATATTATTTGTTCAGATCTGATTTTGTGACATGATATTTAAGCCTCTAAGAAGAAGAGACACATGTCTTATATCCAAAGTCATTACATGGTAATCAATAATTGACCAATTGGATTTGGATATAAATATAATATCTAAGTCAGAAGGCGTACAACAAGTTTTTAAATAGCTTTCGAGGCAAAAAAAAAAAAAGGTTTTTAAATAGCTCCTTGTTGGCCAGCGCCAGACCGGACTGGAAGGTATCAAAAACCTATTTTCATACTTCAACTCTCAATATATTATTTATCCAAAGTAAGATATATCAATATGCTAGGAAAACCCAATTAATAGTCCGTTTCTATATGGATCACGGCTGAGTAATTACAATACACTATAAGTTTTTATATATAAATTCTCTACTAGGATTACATGCATTCCCATGTAAGTTAGCGTTGGAGCTTGGAGGAAAAGAATACTTCAAAATCTAATTTAATATTGACTTTATATTATATTATATATATATGATAGAGTCTTATGGATGTATTTGATCTTAAATAAAATTATCGATTAATTATAAGAAATCCCCCTCAACTCTGGTTCGGTAACAATATACCCCCTCAACTCTGGTTCGGTAACAATATACCCCCTCAATTAAAAAAAAACCACAAAAACTCCTCTGAATTTTGAGTTTTCTCGATTTTTACCCCTTCCGTTAAGCTTTCTCAATTACCATCCATCTCCGAGACACGTTTTAGTCACGTGAGGGCTTATTTGAGGTTATAATCGTATTTTTACCATCTACATTTTATTCCAGGGACTATTTATATTTCAGAATAGTTTTTATATCATTTTTAATTATTATTCATATTAATCATTTGCACTTCAGCTCTATCGTTCGGCGCCGATTCTTCCGGCAGGGCTTCCAGCGATTCGCCCAGCTCAAATTCGGCATATGCTTCTTCAGCCATGCCTTCTTTTCTCAGCTTCATGGCCTGGCGTTTGTGAGCGAGGGACTCTTGCTGCAACTTGAAACGATCGCGGCTCGAGATTGGCTTTGGCGGGACGGTCGACAAAGAGCTCGCCCAACCCCATGTTCTCAACCTTCGCCCCCGAACCACACTCTCGTCATTAATCCGACATTCTCGTCCAATCAACCTTCCTCCTCTCCCAATCCGCCATCAAACCCACTGCAAAACCTTAATCTCCGTCCCCAAGCAAAAACCCTCAATCAAAACAATTAATAAATCACAATCCAACGGCATTGATTCCTCCGCCCACGCTGACAATTGAATTGAGCGGAGCTTCGATCCCCATGGCAGATTCGGGCTTGACCTTGTGATGAGCTTGGACAACGACGTAGATGGGTTCAGGCTACATCCACTGATCCGATCCATCGACTACGGAAAAATAGATCGTGTTAACAGAGCAAAAATTGATCGTGAAAGATGAATCGTGATTGTGAATTCGCACACGAACTTGGAAGTTCGAGATCGACGAAGGAGGAGGTGAGTTTAGGGGAGGATTTGGGGAGAGAGTAGTGAGCGTTGGCTTCGGAGGAGAGGCCATTGAAATGAGAGCAGAGGCAACAAGTCCAGCTCCACTTGTCATGCTCACAGAAAGTATTGAAGTACGCCCAGCAATTCTTGCACCGCCGAAAAAGATCGCCATCGCCGGCGTAAGAAGTCGACCGGCCTTCCTCGTTCTTCGCCGCCAGAGGCCTCACCGTCATGCCCCATGGTGGCCTCGCCATAAGAAGCCGAGTTCTCTGAGCCAACTTAATATATTTTTGGATTTAACTAATATTTAAATCATTTAAAACATTTTTAAATACAATAATATATATAAAAAAAACTGATAATAAATTCCATGTAGTTAAAATACCATTATAACATCATTCGCGTCCTCACGTGATTAAAACGTGTCGCAAAGATGGACGGTAATTGCAAAAAGTTGACGGAAGTGGTAAAAGTCGAGAAAAATCGAAGTTTAGAGGAATTTTTGTGATTTTTTCGAGTTTAGGGGGAATGTTATTACCGAACCCATAGTTGAGGGGGATTTCTTGTAATTAATCCTAAAATTATCGTTATATAGCTTGAAAAATATTTTTTTTGTGTTAACGTATAATCAATGCATATAATAGTGATATTAAAATAGACGAAAATATAAAATATTTAATGAATTGGGTTCCCATAGTTTAGTGGGATAAATAAAACACAAAAATATATCGACTAGCATATTTTCTTAGAAAAACCGCACCAACTCGGTCATTAAATCTTAGAATTTAAAAAAAAAAAAAAAAAAAAAAAAGCAAATGCTACAGGAATTTTAATAAATTAGTCAAATCGGTTATATGTTGTAGTTTAAATATCTAACACCGAATATAAGCTAAATACTACCCAACGTTTTTTTTTTTGTGGTAGTTAGTTTGGTCTAGTCGTAATTTCACACCACTACCAAAGTTGAGGTCGTGGGTTTGACCCCATCGACAGCAAATAATACCTTTAAAAAAATTGCTCGACATTTTGGTCTCTTTATTTCTATTCAATAAACTTTTTATTTTCTAAATTCTAGCAATTACGTGTACATAATTAGAAAATGAGGGACGAAAATTTAAATCCTCATTTTCATAAAAGTTTGTATTCACGTTTGGGCGGTTTCAATTTTTTTTTCTTTCTCGATCTTCAATTTTTGGGTATCTCTCTTTTTCTCACTCATTTATTTTTATTTTTATTTTTTGTAGTAAAATTTTGACTCATTTAATCATATAAAGAAACTGTATATAAAAAAAAAATGGACCCTCAATTAAAGTTATATCCACCTATTCAAATATGACGTATACTTACTATTGGGTCGGAATTTCCCAAAACCCAAGAAATGGCCCACCCCAAAAATAAAAGCCCACCTTTCCATTTCAGCTTTCCCACGCGCGCAACACCCCGCCTACACGCACCCGCCCAGTCGTGCCTCATCTCCTCGCGCCCGTGTGCGTCACTCTCTCACCTGTATTTTTTAATAGTGAAAATGCCATATGCATTTCTGTATTTAATTGAAAGTAGTGACAGTTAGACCTTTTTTAGATTTATCACTTGTGAACACGTGACGTGGGAGGACTTGGCTACGTGCCTTTGAATCCGTGGGATTAGGAGTGTGGTAGTGGTTGTTATTCGCTCAACTTCACGCCATAAGTGAGTTTGCTCTTCTCTCAACTCGACGGCAAGAGTGAGTTTGCTCTTCTCTCAACTCTACGCCGGGACTCCTCTCGATTCCAGGTTGGGAGTGAGTTCGCTCATCGTGGTTTCCAAAAAAAAAAAGAGAAAATGTGAACTAGAGGAACACGTCTTTGTGACGTTCACTCCCATGGCGGGCCCGGCTGGTCCACATCTGTGTGGGTGGAGATGACCTTGATTTCTCTTGGTTTTCGTCTCAAAAGTATTTTTGTGAGAGAAATTGTCGGGTAGAAAACTTGGTAGAGTCTAACTAGAGAGAGAGAGAGAGAGAGAGAGAGAGAGAGAGTTACCTTCAATTGGTGGTATGTGGGGGTATTTAGAGTGAATTGAGGTTGTGTTTGTGGGTTACCTTGTGACCTCGTTGGTATAAGGTTTGGGCGGTCAGAGGTGTTTTTTGGGGAGGAGGCATCATTTGGGGGAGGACGATGTGATGGACGGGGGAATTTCATTGTGGGAGAGGACGATTCTTCTCGGGCCAGGAGAATGTGCTGGCCCATTGATGAGGTGTCTTCTTGCCTTGGGCGAGGAGTCCTTTTCTTAGGCCATGGCCGAGAAAGCCCAACTACCAGGCGAGGAGCTTCTTTTTGTAGGCCAGTTAGAAGAGAAGCTTCCTTCGGCCAAGTAGCCCTTTTGACGTGGCAATGAGTAGCGCCTTTTTGTAGTCCTTTTTATTCGTTTCGGGCTGATTTCTCTTTAGACCGGAGAGGATGCTGAGCCATGCTGTTGTACCTTTCTTGCTTAGGGGGTCTATTTTATGTCACTTCGTTACTTATGTCGCGATAATTAATTAATTGTGACTATTTCATTGATTTTCAAGAATATCGCGATTACCCCTTTGGTTTAATGCCTTTTTACTGATTTATAAACAATAATATTTCGGAGGATTTTTGCTACTGGACTCCTCCACCCAAAAATATCACTGCTTTTGCTTGTTTCCCTTTTGTGTTAGTAAGAATATTTTGGTGTCTCTTTCGGAAATAGTTCGTAATTTTCTTTCACAGTTATTACATTTCTAGGGTTTGAGAAGTGAAATCGAATTTGGGGAAAACGGAACTCTGTTCTTCAAAGAATCAGAGACCAATTGATTTATTCGACTTGAAAGAATTATACAGGTAAATTGGCTTTATATAGCCAAGAGAATAGCCAGGTGAATACAAGAAAAAGGAAACCAATTAAAAAAGTAAAAAAAAAAAAAGAAACTAACTAAAAAAACAAACGACATAACAAATCTTGGGTTCTAATACACCCCCTCAAGATGAACTTGGGATGAAAGTTCATCTTGGACTGAACGTGGACTCCGGAGAAAACATACAACTCCGCTTAAAAAAAAATTTGCTCTTTGTAGAGTTGGAGAAGACAAGAGCTCGACGAAGATGAAGACAAAACTCTGACAAAGATGTAACTCTACTTGAACGCCCCAAAACTCGTAGTACACCTCCACGAATAGCCTTCCTCCGCGATGACCAAGCTCTCTTCACCTCAGCGGCGCTGATCATCTCCCAGTCCCACGACTCCGGACAGCGGTTGAACCACCAAAAAAGTTTGGACATCGGGGTTTAATAGAGAGAATCTCGGACTGACTTCGGCGAGGAGTTGTTGTGGCTTTTCAGGCGAGGTAGACGAATGAATCTGGAGGGCTTTGACATGGCAAGGACTCGCTGGAGTTGAATCTTGAATGTCTTGACATGGCGTGACTCGCCAGAGAATGATCTTGAAGGTTTGACACATCTGGAATCGCCGGAAAATGATCTCGATCGATTGACACTTGATGCAACGTCGTCTTGACTGCAACTCATAGACGGAATTGTCTCCGAATTAATGAGAACCCGTCTGAACTTCAAGAATGGACACCGTCTCGTTCTTTCACTAGATCGAGAGAAATGAACGTCGTCTAAAATCTTCATCGGATCAAAATAAAGAACTCCCCGTCGATGAATCTCCAAATTCCGCCATGGACGCACGGGAAAGGAATCAGAAATTGCAATCGAGAAACGAGAGAAAGACAAACCCAGAATTGGATTGAGGATAGGTGTCGCCGATCCCGTCGAGGTTTCTTCAATCGTCATTGAAGAGACGATGAAAACGAAACAAATCTCGGATTTGGGGGTCGAATCGATGACCTAATCTCAGAAACTTTGATGAAAATCGCTCTGAACCGGGCGACTCGTCTCCGTCGATGAAGCTTCGTTATCCAGCATCACAGCAACAAGAAGGAAGCTTGAAATCATGAAGGAGATGAGATCGAAAATCGGAAAACTCAGAGATCGCGCGCTCTGATACCATATTACATTTCTAGTGTTTGAGAAGTGAAATCGAATTTGGGGAAAATGGAACTATGTTCTTCAAAGAATCAGAGACCAATTGATTTATTCGACTTGAAAGAATTATACAGGTAAATTGGCTTTATATAGCCAAGAGAATAGCCAAGTGAATACAAGAAAAAGGAAACCAATTAAAAAAGTAAAAAAGGAAACTAAAAAAACAAACGACATAACAAAGCTTGGGTTCTAATAACAGTTGAGGGAGAGAGAATAGCGTGGGGTGGGGAAGAGAAAGTCCATTTATCTTTTTTTTTTTTTCTTGACTAGGTCCATTCTTTTGTACATGTTATCTCATGCTTAAGACTAATCAAGTACTCTCAAACTCAATAGAACAAATTTTATTGCTGGGAATAAAGTTTTTATTTATAAGTTTTTAATATAAAGACCCGGTCACTATTCTTTGAAGTCAATACTAGTGACTTCGTTGAAAGCATGGATGATCTTTTATTGGGAAATTCTATAAATATCTTATTTGAAGATAGTAATTCTTAGAATATCTAACAATTTAAAATTCTCCATTCATGTCTATGTTTTATTTCAGATGATCTTGCTCTTATGTTTAAATGAAACTGTTGACCGTAGAAAAAATGCTAAACAAACTGTAAAGAATAAAAAGTATTAGTCACATAAAAATGTAAACAACGATGAAAGACTATAAAGATGACGTATGTATAGAATAAATGAGTTTAATAGGAACCGAGGTAATTTCCACGTCTCTGTGTATGGTCTGATCATGGGCCTCGATCATTTCACTTTGGGCTAAAACTTTGGTTACTTGGTCAATAGCTCTTGGACTCTTCTCACATCCATGACAAAACCCATCCAAATATCAGAATTTCACGAGTTTATCGAGTTAAATATCGCATATAGATTTGAGGAGCAGTTTAATTAGATGCAAATTTTATATTTAACACTCTAATCTGACCAAGATATAAAATAAAATTAAAAAAAAAAAACACTCTAATATGACCATCACAATATTATCGATTAAAATTTAACATTAAAAGAATATCCATTGAAATATATAAAGATTGTTGTGAAACAGTAGAAACTAAGATTAAATCGCGCGTTTTATCCAAAAAAAAAAAAAAAAAGATTAAATCGCGCCTTGGCTTGTTCATTTTAACTTAACTATTGAGAAATGAGCTTACCTATTACCATTTATAAATCTATTTTTCATAATCAATCAAAAATGGTAATTTGATCAACTTTATTACTGGGCTCAGTGTACAAATACTCATTTGCCCTTAATTTATAATTTTTATCAATCATAATCATTTCCTTCTAAAAAAATCATGATTTTTTAGTTCTCACTTTAAAAGTAGTGGGTATTTTTCCTCTATCTCCAACTTTCTCTTTCAAGTGAATGTACATTTATAATATTAAAATATAGGATAAATTATATATTTTCCCCCTCAACTTTAACACTACTAACGATTCACCCCTTGATGTCGGAAAAGTTGCAAAACTCACCTTGTAATCCTACATCGTAACAAACATGATCCTTCTGTTAAAATTTGTTTAATGGTGTTAAATAATTAAAGGTAAAAATGTATTTTCATTTTGCATTCTTTTTTATTATTATTATTCTGTTCAAAAAATTGAAATTAAAAAATAAAATGTTTTGTTATAATTATTATTATCTCTCATTATATATATATGTATATTTATTACAGAGAGAAATTTATTTAATGCTTTCAATTTGACGTTTATAACTTATTACATCTTGTTCCTTTAATTATTTAGAATAAAAACATTTAAATCTACTTTCTTAAAACAACATCTCTCTCTCTCTCTCTCTCTCTCTCTCTCTCTCTCTCTCTCTCTCTCTTCTTCGTCTCATCCTCTTCAATTCAAGGGAAACACGACGGAAGGCCTCGATTTTGTGTTGTCCCGTGGAAAGCTTCAGAACTGAAGAACCCACGACGTGCTCGCTCTCTATTATCTTCCCCTAATCGTTATGATTGCCTTTGTTGCCCAACTGAGCTAAGCAATAATCAACACATCTCATCCGTCGCTCGATTTGACCTTTTGAATGCCTCTGTCAATGACTCTCACTCCTCCTCATATACACAATCTCGTCCAAAGATCATCACCGTCGGATCTGATTGATCGTCATAGTCGTCGTTGCTCCGAAAGGCCTCACCCTTATCCTCATCGGTCGGAGCCCGAGAAGCTTTGCGAAGTCTCTGAATGGATGCTCGAAAATTACTTATTTGTCTCTCGAAGGCAACGAGATCGCAACCGACGTGAGTTTCTCCATCGATCTATTTCACAATCAATCTCCGCTCAAACTCGAATCGGGTCCGGCGCAACAAAACCTAATCCCCATAATTCCATTACTCTTATAATTTTTTTTTATCAATTAGCACGAATCTTTCGCAAACGAATCAACAAAAAAACAATGAATTCATACGAATCATAATTTTCTTGCTGGCTTGCCCTATTCGGAGAATCGTAATGGTGTTTAGGGTGAGAAGAAGAAGAGCAGGACAGAGAGGAAGTAAATAAAATTAATTATTTTTATTTGACTTTTAATGAGGGTATTTAGGTATTAACATAAAAATTAAGTGAAAATCTGACTAAAATGCGATTCATAATTAGATGTCCGTCAACAAAACTTGACAGAATGACTATATTTGTTGCAATGTAAGATTATAGGGTCGGTTTTGTAACTTTTCAGACATTGAGGGGTGAATCTTATTGGTGTTAAAGTTGAGAGGGGGAAATATGTAATTTATCCTAAAATATATGAAAAAGGTTGGTACATGTATTGGGGTTTGTGTTCTTTGGTCTAGAGGCGTATGTTTCGTCTTATGATTTTTCCAAACAATGCATTGATTAATCGTGTTGTATTATTAGTATGTGGAGCCATACACTTTTTTATTAGAAAATTATGTAGATTTCTGATTTTCACTTTTGTAGCGTCTTCACCATTTATTTTATGTCGCTTCGAATCTAGTGAAGATTTATAGCCACACGACTAATATAATGTATGAAAAAAATGCAAGATTGCCCTTGTGATTTTCGAGAATATTTAAAATAAAAACATTTTTTTATAAAAACAATAAATTAAATATAAAAAGAAATTAAATTTGTTGACCCATTAAAATAGGATGTGTTTGTTAAAAAATGTGAATCGCAAATAAAAAGCATATTTGATTTACGACCAAAATAAATTTTATAAAATTGAAATAGATAATTAAGATAATTATCATTTTTTTTTTCCGTAACCATATTAGCTTATTTTAAGGAGAAATTTACATTGGTCATCATCATCTAGAAAAAAAAAGTTGTTAACAATTTGTTTCCATTAATAACAAATCAAAAGACCCCTGTTTATATTTCATTGTAATCGTTATGTGTTACACGGTTTATTTTTTTAATAATTGGTTGAAGTGGGATTGACAATTTGACCGTTGAAGATGACGGTTCCGGTCATGTCCTCTCTGAGGACGCACATGAAAGGGTGATCATCAACAAAGTCAATGGTTTCTCGGTCACCTGAGCCATGGCAACTATAGCTTTGGTGCCTTCCTCGTGGACTTATATCACCGACTTGTGGTACATCTCTGATACCATGAGGTATTTATTCTTATGCCTTGGAACCATATCTTTGATACCACTATCCGCGTTAAAAAGATGCAGAAGTCCCATGTCTCGAAGAATCGAAAAAAGCTTGAACTCGGACGTGACCTTGAACTTCGGGACTCTGAATTCGCCGAGAGGCCTTTCTTGGCTCGGAAGGTGGTGGTCTAGGAACCTGGGCTTGTTGCCCACTTTGAGGGCCAAAGAAAAAAGCCCATCTATCGCGTCTGGGAGAAGTATGCACATCGTAAAACAACGCTTCTCGTCTTCACCTTGTTTGAAAAACTTAGTACTTATTTTCTACCACATTGAAAATGGGGGTTACAAATAAGTTAAAACGAACGTGAGCATCTCTTCCCTACCTGGCTTTAGCGGAGCCCTATAACCTTGAATCTTTTGTGGCACTCGACGCATGCTCGTCATAAAGGCCACTCTGTCCGAGCTACGGTCAAGAAGGTGGAAATCATCGTCTTTTGTCTTCGAAGCATCGAACATGAAACGTCACTACCCCTTGTGTCGGTGAAGATGAGCCTCATTGCTATGTTGATGATTTGCGATAGATGAGGCCGCCAATTTCTTTCTCGGCCCATGAATTCATTTCTTCTAAGGCATCAGAACCCTAGTCCACCGCATTGAAACCGCTAAGAATAATCAAATATGACCTAATTTGAATTATTCTAAAAGAAAGAGATTGTCTTTCCTCGATTACCTTCTGCTTGAAATCAACTATAAAAATGGCGACTTTGTAAGAATCTCTTAGAAGCCGCTGAAAGAGTTCTTGAAGGGAGTAGACTCATCGATCTATGCCATATTGACCAATGATATCAAAGGCTCGTGGACGGGGCTTTTGTCGGAGAAGAGTTTCAACGCCAATAACCTGGTATCCTTCGCGGATTTGCTATAGAAGAAGGAGATGAGCTTTACCAACGGATTACTCTTCGACCAGGAGGCGGTGAAGCTGAGGATTACACTGATTGACGTCGAGGACATAATTATGTTGTTGTCCTTGCCTTCAATACAGAGGACTTGCTTCCATAGCCGTGAACCAACGTCGGTTTGGCTCACGATGGCTTCGCTTCTCATGAACAATAAAAACAAATTGGTTGATTTACAGTTTTCAAAAACACAATACTAAACCTATAGCTCTAGATACTCATAAACTTCAAAAGAAAAACATAAATATAATACTCTCCTTTAGAGACAATCAAGCAAAACAAGATTAAAAGTTTAAAAAATATATATTTTTGGATTACAAATCAACCTTCTACCTTAAACCTTAACATCACAAATTCGAAGGAGATAAAGAAAAGTCATTACCTTTGAAGCTTAGGAACTTGTCCTCCTCTTCCACAGCGTCGTTGCTTATGCTGAGGTGGTGGTCATTCGTGTTATTGCTGCTAAGGTGTCGATCTGTCATATTGTTGCTGCTGAGGTGGCAGTCTGACGTACTAATGATGTTGAGGCACTGGTCTGTCATATAACTATTGCTGACATGGCAGTCCGACGTGCTGACGTTGCTGAGCTGGCATCCCGTTGTACTGATGTTGTTGAGGTAGCAATCCAATGTGTTGTTGTTGAGGTGGCGATCGATAGTGCTGCTACTAAGGTGGCAGTCTGACGTGTTGCTGCTGAGGTATCGCCCCACATCTACGGCCTCCCTGTGGGGCCCATCCTCGGCTACCACATTTTCTCTTCTTTTTCACCATGGTAATCACTACATATATATGACCAAACAAGAACCTTTATTTCAAATCAAACATTAGTAGCATAAATTAAGGCAACACCACTTAAAGTATCAAAATCCCTCAAATCACAGCAAACAAGGATTAAGAAAACACCAAACAAGGATTAAGCTTCAAAAATCAATCATCAAAAGCATGGATCATCATCAAATCAGTGTTTATCCATCCAAATCCCTAGAGTGAAAGAGACGAATTTTTCAAGAACTTCTCGAATTGTTCATGAACTCGCTGAATTTTGGTTGATTATCCAAATCTTGTTTTTCTTGATTGTCTCTAAAAACCTATTAAGTTTATATTTTTATTTGAAGTTAATGAGTACCTAGAACTATAGGTTTAGTATTGTCTTTCCAAAACACCGCGAGTCAACCAAAATTTGTTTATTATTGTTTAGAGAAGTGAAGCCATGGTGAGCAAAACTGACGTTCGTTCATGGCTATGGAAGCACTTCCTCCGTATCGAAGGCTGGGATGGGAACATAGTTATGCCCCCGATGTCGATCAGCGTAATCCTAAGCTTCATCGCCTTTGGGTCGAATAGCAACTCGTTGGCAAAGCACATCTCCTTCTTCTGCAGCAAATCAGTTGTGGATATCAGGTCAATGACGTTGACGTTGAAACTCTTCTCCGACAGAAGCCCCGTCGACGCGCCTTTGATATCATTGGTCAACGAGGCTTGGATCGATGAGTCTACTTCCTTCAAGAGCACTTTTAGGCGGCTTTTGAGAGATTCTTACAAAGTCGACGTTTTTACGGTTGATTTCAATAACAATGGAATCGAGGAGAGACAATCTATTTCTTTTATAATAATTCAAATCAGGTCGTATACTAATTTTCACGGGCTTAGTTTTTGTGACTAAACCGTGCGGCCTTAGCCCACTCAGTAGGCTAATTCAGCTTAAAAACTTTACAAAGAATGGGAAAGTTAGCTAGGGAAACAAGAATAGAAGTGATAAAAAGTAAGAACTTTGTATTGATACTCATGATAGCATACAAAATAAAATGACTCCCCTATTTATAGGGAATGTGACAAGTAAAGAATTCTCTAGAATCTTGAGAGAAAAAGTACAAAAATGCCACTTCTAGCATGTTCCTTAGAAGGTACATTGAATCTAGACACCTTCTAGAGAATTTTTGAGTTTGAGAGACTTGTAGAGCTTTCTAGGATGTGTTTGGGCGAAATTCCACCTTGGGCCTTATAGACAATTGGGCCAAATGTTGCTTGGGTCAAAACTTTCATGTATTTGAGAGCTTTTTTGGGCCAGGCTGATCAAGCATCTTGGGCCACCTTACTAGGAGCGTATTAGTGGTTTCATTGCGGTGGCCCAAAGTTATGATGCCTTAGAAGAAGTGAATTCATGGATCGAGAAAGAAATCGACCGCCTCCTCCACAACCTTCTTCCTCGCGTATCGATCAACATAGCAACGAGCATGACTACAAAATATGGCAATTTCAACCTTCTCGACGGGAGCTCGGTCAGAGCGGCCTTTATGATGAGCATGCGGAACCAACTCGTCGAGTGGTAGGGGTCTACAAAAATTAATCAAAAATTGGTTAAACCGATAATCGAATCGATCAGAAATTGAAATTCGGTGTCACGTCATCAAACCAAAAATTTGGTTCGGTTAATCGATCCGATTTATGAAACTGGATCGGTTATCGATTTTGAATATCCGAAAATTTAGTTATCATTTATTTAACCAATTTTTTTATTTTTTATTTTATAAAACGGATAACCAATTTTGAAACCGAATAACCGATTTGAACCGGATAACCAGTTATGAAACTGGATAACCGGTTTCAATCGGATAACCAATTTTTTTTTAATTTTAATTTGGTATAGAATTGTAGGAAAATAAATTGGTTTGAACCGGATAATCGGTTATGAAAACCGGTTAACCGATTATTTGGTTTACCAGTTTCAAAACTGGGTAACCGCTTTTCAAAATCGGTTTTCAAACTGGATATCGGTTTGCATAATTCAATTAACCAAAAATTCAGATAACTGAATTTCGATTTTGGACCAATTCGGTCCGGTTATTGGTCTAAAAATTTGAAAACTGAATATTCGGTCCGATTCGTAAAACAGGCCAAAACCGAACCGAACCGCACCGGTTTCAGCCCTATCGAGTGGCACCAAAGATTCAAAGTTCTTGGGCTCCACTATATTCAGGTAGAGAAGAGATGCTCCTATTTGTTTTAACTTACTTTTAACCCCTATTTTCAATGGGGTAAAAAAAATAAATGCTAAGTTTTTGAAACAGGGTGAAGACGTGAAGCTTCATTTCATGATGTACATATTTCTCTCGGACGTGACAGATGGCCTTTCCTCTTTGGCCCTCAGAATGGGCTCCGAGCCCGGGTTCTTGAACTGCAACCTTTCGAGCCAAAAAAGGCCTCACGTGGTATTCAGAGTCCCGAAGTTCAAGGCCATATCCGGAGTATTTGTAGTCCCAAAGCTATGGTTCGAAGGCACAAGAATAAATACCTCATGGTTTCAGAGATATACCACAAGTCGGTGATCCAAGTCCACGGGGAAGGCACCGAAGCCACAGCTGCCATGGCTCGGGTGATGCGGTATGTTATGCCCGCGGGATGACCAGGAAGCCATTGACTTTGTTGTTGACCGCCCTTTCATGTTTGTCCTCAGAAACATGGGTCTTTTGATTTGTTATTAATGAAAATCGATTGTTAACAACTTTTTTCTAGATGATGATGATCAATGTAAATTTCTCCTTAAAATAAGCTAATATAGATACGGAAATAAAAAATTTGATAATTATCTTTTTAAATCACTAACTTCTAGTTATCTATTAAGTTTTATAAAATTTAATTCTGTCATAAATTAAATATGGTTTTTATTTGTTGATTCACAAATTTTAACAAACACTTCCTATATTAAGGGTCAATAAATTTAATTTCTTTTTATATTTAATTTATAGGTTTATAAAAAAATTATTTTAAAAATTCTAAAAAATCACGAGGGCGATCTTATATCTTTTTGATACATTAATTTAGTCGCGTGGCTATAAAATCTCCACTAGATTCAAAGCGAAAATGTCCAAGAGGCTTGAAAAGTTAAAACAAGGTTTTTGAATCTTATATATATACTAGAGTTTTAGTAACGCGCTATGTGCGAATGATTTTACGATATTATAAATGATAATAGTAAGTAAAATTTGTAGAGGTTAACTTGTGTTATCAAGCTTCTAAAACAATGGACACTAAAAAAACCAGCAATTAAGAAAAACCCATTAAAAATCATGAGTAAATA
Organism: Urtica dioica subsp. dioica; assembly: GCF_054948205.1. Taxonomy (NCBI): domain Eukaryota; kingdom Viridiplantae; phylum Streptophyta; class Magnoliopsida; order Rosales; family Urticaceae; genus Urtica; species Urtica dioica. The sequence goes on along the minus strand of NC_142767.1, from coordinate 12,449,584 downwards.
ATAAAATGTAAAAAATTTACTCTGTACATTAGTTAGACTTTTATTGGTATATAAAACTTGTGTTCGCTTTCAATGAAATATGGCTACACATATAAGGTGAAGAGAAATAAATATGAAAGAGAAAAATAAAGAGAATTTAATAAAGAAAATATAAAACTATTTAAATATATGGAATGCGTAACAAAATTACAAAAGTTAAGAAAAATGTTTTTATGATTCTACATTGCATAATCGTTGCTTGCTCCTCTCTCACCAATTCGGGTTGTATGTCATGGTTAAGGCATCCAGCTTTCTAAATTGTTGAGCCAATATCATAGCTTCTATATTTAGCATATCTCGTGGACCAACTGTATCATGTAAGATACTTTTTTTTACCAGTATCTATGGTCTTTCAATCTACTTATTCCAACAATATCTATGATAATACATAAAAAAAATCATACAAAATCTACGTGTAATATTAATAGCACATAATTTTTCCAATAATATATATATAATAACATATACTCAAAGTAATATATGTTATTGATATAGTATAATATAGTATTATGAATTATGATCATAATATACATAAAAAAATTATACAAAATATATTGATGAAAGAGGGAGAAAAATAAAATAAAATAAATAAAAATAAATAAAAAATACAAAATATATTGACGAGAGATGGAAAAAAATAAAGGCCGGAAAAATAATATAGGCCGAAAGGCCGAGGAAAAAAAATTTAAACGTCGGAAGGCAAAAAAAAAAAAATGCAAAGGCCGGAAGGCAAAAAAAAAAAAATAATAATAATAAAAAAAAACCAAAACCGGAAGGCCAAGAAAAAAGAAGGAAAAAAAAAGCCGTCACGTGTCGTCGCCTGGCGACGCCACGTGGCGGCCTCTGGATGCATATGGGGGAGTGGAGTTTTTACTTATTCATAAGTATATGTTGAGGATATATATAAACCTGGCACGATTAACGGAAATGCTTTTCAACACAACTCACGATGTTGAACGATCCACTCACAACGCGACACATGACACTGAACATCCACGTGTCGCGTTGTGAGTGGATCGTTCAACATCGTGAGTAGTGTTGAATAGCATTGCTCCACGATTAATCCACATATTTTTCTAATGAAAAGTGTGTGGCTCCACATGCAAATAATACGGCACGATTAATCAACACGTCATTTGGAGAAATCGTAAGACGGAACATAATCATTTAGACTTAAGAACAAAAGCCTCTAATATACATACCCACTATAAATGTACATTCACATGAAAATATGCATAAATTCGGACCGCTAAAAAAAACAGGGCATCCATGTGTTTTCTTCAAGAACAAGAGCGGTCTAATATAAAAAAAAAAAAAAAAAAAAATAGTTAATTAAAGACATTTATATATATATATATATATATATATATATATATATATATATATATATGTTATTATTTCTTTGATACAATTGGTATTATAAAATGAGAACAAGTATTGACCATTTTATTAGATAGTTAATCAAATTGAGAACAAAATTATATAAATATGAAACAAAAGCACCTAACGCATACACATTGTACTTAAAAGAAAATAGTCAACTTAATATTGTCGTGATCAATGCACTCCTCCAACAAAAGTTGCGCATGATATTCCTTACTTCATCATGCGTGACTATACTAATATCATATGCAAGTATTTAAAATAAATTTAGAATTAGTTTATATATATTTTATGGTTAGCTAAATTATCAAACATATGTGTATATGAACTATGAACTTATAGAGACCCGTCGTGGTGCAAGTTTATGCAACGAATATGCATAGTGCAATGATCGAAGTATATCAATTTTTTTTTTTTTTGGAAAATAATAAGAATATTTTTTAAAAGTTTGAAAACCAATTAAATCGAATAATCCGATCATCCAAATTAAACCGCATTCTTTTTTAAACCGCTTTATTAAAACACGATGAAGTTTGAGTTGTAACCAATTAAAATCGTAATTGTTTCGGCTTGATTTGCTTTTTATAGTTGTAGGATTAGGTTGAACCAAACCAACTTGATGATGTTAATCTTTTAATTTTTTAAGATTGAAAATATTTTACATACACTACTGTTAGAAAATATATATCATTTTTTAATAATATTATAATTAAATAAAAAATATTAAGTGTTATACTTTCTTATTTGCGAGTACATAAAGATTTGGCAATTAAAAATATGCGTAATTTTTATTAAAATATGTAAATTTTCTAAAGATAAGTAAAATTTTGATTTTATTTGACATAACGTATTAGATATAATATACATACATGATTTTCAGTCGAGTTATAAAGTTATTTGTCGAAAATTATAATCAGAAAAAACCAACTCAAATTAACCCAATTATTTTTTGTTGGTTTAGTTTAATTATATCATTCAATCGGGTTGATTTGAGTTTTAAAACTAAAATTAGTTGTAGCGATTCAGATTGATAGCACGTGAAAAAACCAACTAATCTAATCCGATTACACCTCTATCTAAAATAGTGGTAATTTTGAATTTATACATAAATAATATATTTTAAAGCGGTAAACGATCACTTTGCAATTATTACCTCATAAATTAAATTGTAAATAATAAATAGAAGCAAGAAGGCTAAAAACATTTAATAAATTTTTTAAAAAGTCTGTAAATATTGTTGACATGAGAAATCACACCAAAAAAATCACGACAAATTACGAAAGGAAATTGATCGATTTAGATATGTAAATGGACCTCAATTCTCTTTAGTAAGACCAAACAGAAAAGCTAGACGAATTTAACAATGAACAAAGAGAAGAAAATAGAATGTAAAGTAAGCTCGGGACTGTTTTTATTATAATCATTTAAAGTAATACAGAGATGTTAACTTGAAGGCAAGAATCACAAGGTCGTAGAGTAAAAACGAGAGTGACGTGTCTGACATAGACTTGATTATCTTATATTTATAGTACGAGATGCGAGGTTGCGAGCTCCGGATTACTGGTGACACGTCGTTTGTCATTTTGGAACTCACAACTACGTCTTGGGACACCTGTCATTGGAGACTTATTCGTATGAGGGATGGTTACGGATCGATCGGGCTGATTGGCTTCATATCTGCGGATCTTCGGGGAGCGGTTATCTTGAGCGGATATTTGAATCTTTTATCAGACTGGCATAGTTCCTGAACCTGTTAGCACTAATACGTGGGCTTGAGCCCAATTTCCTTGTTAGCTTGAGGACGAAGTCTAACATCAACAAAAATTATTTTTGTTGAATTTTTTTTTTTGTACAAATTTATTAAAACTGAAAAGAAAAAACAAGGGGGAATGGCCGATTCTACTACTCATTTCAGTAGTTTGGACCAAAATATAGAGTAGCCTAATTTTGGACACTTTTAGTAGTGTTTTGAGGAGAGATAATAATTTGATACCCGGTTTACCCTTTAAAATTTAATTTTGTTCATTCAAACCCTAAACCAAAACTTGCTCAATAAGAATTCAAGTACGTCTTGTTTATTGTGTCATCACAGCTCTCTCTCTCTCTCATCTATTTTTTCTCTGCGTGTGAAGGACGTTTGAACTTCCTCCATGAGCTGTGTGTGTCTTTGAAGTGAAGCTCAGCTCTCGGCCACCTCGTCATCGTCTAAAAGTAAGCTTCTTTCGTTCATCGCCGTCGTCGTCTTCTCTCATCTCTTTTTGTTTCTGGGTTTTCGTTCATCCTCGTTGGGTTTCTGAGTTTCTGGGTTTCGGAGAACATGTTTGTTCAACGTCATCCTCGTGCATCTTAAAAGAAAGCTTTTTTTTCGTCGGTCATCTTTGTTTTCGTGTGCTTGTTGTCTGGGTTTTAGGTCTTTGTCGTTCTGGGTTTGTTGGTGCCATTACCCGCCGTCTCTGTGTTGTTTGTTGCTGGGTTTGTTTGTGTGTTGTTCTTCGTGTTTTTGGACATTTGAGTTTTTTTTTTCGCGTTCTTGAATTGTAGACTGTCCCCGTTATACGTCGTTATTGGAATTGTAGATATACATGTCTACAATTCTTGTAAATGTGGACATATCGGTGTACACCTTCAGCTGTTGTAGACTAATACGTCTATTACAACTGAAATTGTAGACCTATATGTCTACAATTACAAGAATTGTAGACATATATATCTACAATTGGTGTAATTGTAGATATACATGTATACAAATAGTCTCATTGTAGACATTTAATTTTTTTCATACACGATAATAACAATCAGATATGCGTTTTTGCTATGCAGGAATGTCAGTTGTAACAATTGTAGATATTATAGGTCTACAGTTACTACAATTGTTTTTAACTGTAGACTTATAAGTCTACCGTTTATTACAGTTTTTATTACAATTATACATATCAAGGGGAATTGGCGGCATAAATCATCAAACTCTTTCTCTGGACTCAATGAGAAAAACAATTTGAAATCCCTAAATAAGAAAAGGACCCCAAATTGCTTCTTATTTCTCTCGTCTGCTTAACTTCAAGTCGCGATCTTGCAGTCATGGGAGAGCTTTGCTACTGTGGCATTCTTGTTCGCGAGTGCGCTTCGTGGACAATTTTGAATCCTGGAAGGAGGTTCCACGGTTGCATCACAAAAAAGGTAAGCTCTCGAATCACGATTGTGAATCGCGTCTTTGTTTTCGTCGAAAAGTCACCTCTTTGTGTTTGTTTTCTCAGGAAGATGGTGGGTGCGGGTATTTCAAATGGATAGACCCAGAAATGTGCTATAGATCGAAGCAAATCATTCCCGGTTTGCTGAGGAGGAAAAACATGTTAGAATCCGAGAATGCGGGACTTCGAAGTCAAATTTTCAAGCTGAAGATGGCTCTGTTCGTTGTCATTGTCATTGTTGTAGTTTTTTACATGCTCTGAATATGTTTGGTTAGTCAGATAATAGCTGCTCGAATAAGATTTTAAGGTATCTGTTTTAAGGGTTTTGTAATGATGTAATGAAGATGATTTCAATGCAATGCAATGACAATTTTTTGTTTGAACTGATACTTTTGCAGTGTTATGGTGGTGATGAATTTACAATGTTATATTTCAGTGAGACATGGTTAATGATAGAATTGAATTATTATAGTTGTATGTCTTTTTTACGTCTTGAATGCATTAGACATCATTGTCTACAATTAAACTGATTGTAGACATTTATGTCTACAATTGTGGTGATTGTAGACATTTAATGTCTACAATCAGTTCAAATTGTAGATATATATGTCTACAATCATCACAATTGTAGACATCACTGTACACATCTGTAGACACAGCCATAACAAAACAAAAGCATACCGAAGCCATACAGTCATAATAAAACGAAACAAAAGCATACGAAAATATATAGCAATGTTTAGGCATTCAAACTTCAAATTGTCATACAAAACCATACAAAAATATAAAACATAGTTTTAAAAGTAACTTCATAGTTTGAGATTTGAGTTCATGTAAACATAAAAATCCCAGCCCAAAGATGTCGGAAACTCGTCGTCAGATTCGTAGCCGGTCGCAAGTTTCACCGCCACATGGTCTCCTCAAACTTGTCCAATGCGCCGAAGAAGATGAAGTTGTGGTCCACAATCTCTTCTTCGGGGACAAATCTTACAAATCCCTGCATATGTCAAGAAAAAAGCATGAAACTCTACACAAACAGTCCTCATATCACCAGAACTATATCTACACAAACATGTAATTGTAGACATTTATAGCTATAGTCACTAGACATAAACATCTACAATTCTAGTGACTATAGCTATAAATGTCTACAATTACATAAATTATAACCTATGAAATCTTCAACACACAGAAAATGCAAATCAAAGAATTCTACAATCACATAAATAATAACCCAAATTCAGCTTTGCATGCATCAAAAAGTTACCCAAAATGCTCAAAGTGAAGAAATGTACCTCATTTACAGTTGCTTTTCGTTTTCGGAGCTCAAATGGCGATGTCTCATCTTAATTTGACGCCGGCAATTCAGTGACTAGTTTTGGTTTATTCACTCGACGAGACGTTGTTGGCTTCTTGGCGGGAGACTTTTTCGCTGGAGAGACTTTTCTTCAGCGGCGTCGGACCTTTCTTCGTCGTCCTCGAATTCTTCCGAACCGGCGCGCATTTTTTGGCCGTCATTTTCTGCAATTTAGCGTTTGAAAAAAGGTGATTCGTAGAGATTTGAAAGAATAATGAAGATTAACAACGAACCTGAGATATTTAGGAGAGATTAGCAACGAACCCAGAGATTTCGACGAAGTGGATGAGTATTTCCGAGATTTCGGCGAAGTGGGTGAGGGTTTTAGAGAGAGAAAGAGTCGGAGGAGAGATGAGAGAGCGTGAACCAAGAAGATGAAAATGAGTTTCATTTGAGTTTTGAAATATTAACTGACGCTATTGTTTAATGAGGTATTTTTAAAACAAAAAATAAATTCAAGGGCAAATATGTACTTGCTCACTTAAGCAATTACTAAAAGTGTTTAAAACAAGAAACTCTATATTTTGGTCCAAACTATTGAAATGACTACTAGAACCGGCCATTTCCCAAAAACAAGACTTATCTTCAGTAACGACCCACCGACTATCTGAATGAGAGCTACAAAACAATGGGCCTCAAGGGCCGATTAAAGCCCACATACAAAACAGTGAGTTTCGAACTTTACTTTAAAAGGGATGACAATATACCAGTAATACCCCTCGATATGTCCGATACATTTCCTTAGGTTAATACCAAAAGAATATTCCAAATTGTAGGGTATAACCGTAATTCACTTATAAAAATCGTACGACAAACTGGGAAATCCACAAAAAATAAATAAATATGTTTTTCTTTCACCCGTAAATGCTATAATATATAATCTCGCACACAAAGTACCAAACACAAAACCACACTATCTGAAGCTCTTTCTCTCTCGATCCCCTACTTTGTTCGATTTCGATAATTCCGAGAGAAAATGGGAAGGAAGTTCTTCGTCGGCGGTAACTGGAAATGCGTAAGTCTTTCAATCCATAGGTTTCCGTGTAAAAATCGAATGAATTGGATCGTTTTAAACCTATTTTTTGGTTCTTAGCTCAGTGCTTTTGAAAAACGAAGAACTAGTGATAGATCTCAATTCACGATTGTCGATCTAGTCCTCGATCTAGATTTTGTGCGATCGTGTAATTTATTTGTGAATTAATTGTTTTGTATTGTTTGAAGTATCAAAGACTGGTTTTTATTATCAAATTATAATATTTATATAGGTGGTCTTCTTTGATTGTGTAGAACGGAACCTCTGAGGAGATCAAGAAGATTGTCAACGTTCTGAACGACGGTGATGTGCCTTCCAAGGATGTCGTTGGTATGTAAATCTGGATTACTTATTGTCGTTTTGATTGGTCTTCTTACTGATTACTAGCTTTTGTTGAGGTTTAAGCGCTAATATTAATAACTCCACTGATTTGTGATTTGAAATGAACAAAAATAAATGACAGTTGGATCTATTCTACTTTGACATGTTATTAAACATGTCAAATAAAAAGTTTAAACTTTCATTAGGTTTTTACTGTACGACAAGCAGCAAAAAAATTGAACAACACATTTTACTGGTATTGAATGAGTTTCTGTACTAAATTGATCACTCTTATATAGAATTTGAACGGTGGTGATGTAAATCGGCTGTTTATTATTCGTTATCTGTGTTATAGATGTTGTGGTTAGCCCTCCATACGTGTTCCTTCCGTTGGTGAAGAGTACGTTGAGGCCAGACTTTCATGTTGCGGCTCAGAACTGCTGGGTTAAGAAAGGCGGTGCTTTCACCGGTGAAATTAGGTATATTTTTATAAACTATGTTATGCAACTTTAGTTGTAATTTTTTTTGTTCATTTGTCTTAAATGTTTCTTTAGTATGTGTGTACTAATTAATATCTTTTGAAACTTGCAGCGCAGAGATGCTTGTCAATTTGGACATCCCTTGGGTCATTATTGGTCACTCCGAGAGAAGACAAATACTAGGCGAGACCAATGAGGTATGTTGTTGAACACACTCCTTTTTTTTCACTGTAATAATTGCGATATAAGCAATATTGAACTGTATAATGGACCGATTTTATTTTTGTTTTGTTATCGCAGTTCATCGGTGACAAGGTTGCCTATGCACTCTCGAAGGGTCTGAAGGTGATTGCTTGTGTTGGTGAGACCCTCGAGGAACGTGAGTCGGGATCAACCATGGATGTTGTGGCTGCGCAAACCAAGGCCATCGCGGGTAAAATCTTTACTTCTAGCGCACATAATATATTGGTGCAAGTTTCTTAAACATCGTCCTTTGTTTCCCTGTGCTGGGTGTGTCTTTTGTTAAGCGCTTTTTGGAGTATTCATTTTTATTATAATCTTATTATCTTACTGCTCACTGGGTTTACTTTATTTTCTATATGTGTGGTTTGTTATTTTATTTATTTCTTTTGGATAAGGAGTATTTTCAATTACTTGTGCATTTTGGCTGTTGAAACTCTGTGCCCTAAAGACGTTGCTAACTATTTCTTAAATAACTTGTTGCACAGAAAAAGTGTCAGATTGGACTAATGTCGTCGTAGCTTATGAGCCTGTGTGGGCTATTGGAACTGGAAAGGTCGCTTCTCCAGCTCAGGCTCAAGAAGTAAGTCAATAGTTATTTATATTACGTATAGGTTTGTATGCCGTATGTAGGTATGTATCTTTAAAGATGACCATTTGGTATTATTTAGTAAATTTGGTGATATAGTTATTTTTTCTGAATTGTGTTTCTGCGAAGCTGAACATGTCATTCATTTGATAAATTATTTATTTTATGAAATGGCTCAATGCTAAGATGATATATTAATCTGTTAAATTCCATGGGGGTTTTTTTTTTCATCATTCGATGTTTTATCGAATATTTTACTGTGATAGGTACATAATGAGCTGAGGAAATGGTTTGAGGCTAACACCAGCCCCGAGGTTGCCGCTACAATCAGGATTATTTATGGAGGTATGATCTTATACCCATCTTTCTTCCCTTTTTTCCTTGTAATCTCAGTGCCTGGATTTATCTGAAAATCAATCGTCATAACCTGAGTTTGGATTTGTTGAAACTGTTTATTGGGCATATATGTGCATAAATGCGGGCTTCATGGAATCGAGAATGCTATTCCTTGCAAAAAAAAAAAAAAAAAAATCGAGGGGGGTTGCTCTAAATTGGAACCAAGGTTTTAATAGGCGTAAACGGTAATCGAGGCGATTTATGTTTTTGAGGCGAGGCGTAAGCCAGGCGTATTGAGGCGTAAGCCTCAGAAGATGGGCATAAATTAATTTTCTGTATAAATCTGGAATCATTCCAAAATAAATTTAGACTGATAATGCTTAGTTTTAACTTTCATATACTAGTTAAACAATGAAAACCCAAAAAAACGCTAATCTACATTTTAGATCAGGTTTAGAGTTATATATATCAGATAATGAAAACCATTAAATACTAGTTTTAGACTTAGATTCAGGTTATGTGTTAAAAAAACCCTAATTTACGTTTTATTAATCTTTTACTTAAAAAAAAACCCAAAAAAGGCCCAGAAAAAGCCCAAACTTTTAAATTGGGCCTTTTTAAAAAAAAAAAACTGCCCTAATTCATGCGAATCTGGGCGAAAATTTCAGAGAACCAGAAGGCGCAAGTCGACTTTTTTTTTTTCCAGGCTTAAGCCTTAGGCTTTTTCCGACCGCCCCGCCTCAAAAGGCGCACCTTGAAAACCCCTTTTAAAACAATGATTGGAACTTAATAATATCAAATAGAACAATCGAATTGAGTTTGTTTTCTTGTAGTTTTGACATTTGAACATATTCCATAATCAGGTTCTGTTAGCGGATCGAACTGCAAGGTGCTGGCCGGACAGCCTGATGTCGACGGATTTTTGGTTGGAGGAGCTTCTCTTAAGGTACAACATTCAAGTTTATTTTTTAAGAGGCGATTTTTTTTTTAAATTCCTTTCCTTGATTAAACATGTTTAGTCCTTTAATCTTAATAAGCATCTTTGTGCTGCATTTTACTCACGCTATTTTATACGTCCACAGCCCGAGTTCATCGACATTATCAAGTCAGCCGAGCACAGCGCTTAAAGTGTCGGAGCAAGGGCAGTTGATTTTTCTTTTTAAAACCCTTTTGTTTTGGAGGTAGATAATCTTCTCCGTACAATCGCGTAGATAAATTTTCGAGAATAAGTTGTGCGTTTTTTGTTTTGCTATTTGTATTTGGAAGAGCACTGTGGATGTATCCGTGGATGAATAAATATTTTCGACCAGCAAACATCCGTTTAGGCTGTTGATAGTTCCAGCAGAGACTGGACGAGATTACTTTGTTTAAGAAATTAAAGCAGTCTTTGCACAGATTTGATAGCTTAGAAAAAAAAATCAATTTAAACATTTGATATTGCTAAATAGTCGATTTTAGGTAAATGGCCATTTTCAAACCTAAATCATAGGTAAATAGTCAATGTTTGTTATATGAAAATGATTATTTATATAAAAATTATGTCTAAATGTGAGTTGCTTAATTAAGATACGTAGACTATTTAACAATGTCAAAAAAATAAATCGGTTATTTTCTTAATGAAACCAGGACTGATTTTTATATAGAAAAAGGGTAAAAGTATAGGTAGTCTTGGAAAGTTTCATAAGGTTTAGTGTTCACAGTCGACTATTTTACAGGACATTTACGGCATAAGTAAAGCCTTGTTTTGTATATATTTTTATCCTACGGACTAACGAGTCATGGCAGCAATTTGGCTCAAACAATAATTCAGTAAAAAATTAAACTCACAAGTAAAAACGCAAAACCGATATAATCTGATTTAATATATTCTTTAGTGAAAAAATGCTGTTTGCAATACGTGTGGAATGAGCAAGTAGCTCGTTCATTGAAACTTTTACGAATTTTATGTGAATCACGCGTTGTTTTTTTTTTTTTTTTGGGTGTGTGTGTTTTAATTAGATTATTTAAGACATTATACATGTAACATGAGGCTGTGGTCTCAAAGAAGAAAACATGAGGCTGTGGATTAGGTATGGTAAACGGCTCTAGTCGGCCTTCTAGATTTGGAAGAAAAAAATATCCAGTCAGGAACAATCAAATTAGGATTTGAGTGATTTGTCAAAGCCTTTGATGTCCAAGTAGTTGACTTTTGAAGTTGACATCTGTTATTTGAAGACAGGTGTGTGTAGTTATTATTCGTTGTGTTCGTGTACCGTTACTTTCAGTTACAACGCCAGATACCACCAACCAATTCAATAATCACATAACGCAACAATCTCTCCACCCTCCAATAATAATGATGATAAGATTTAGCAATGGATTCATAAACACAAAAGCAATGGTATTACAGGTTGAAACGTTTTAACGTTATTCATGTCCATGTGCGTTGGGGGAGGAGGAGTTCAGCTAGACGACCAATATTCTACAGTTCGCTACAAAGAACTTCAATAAATGAGCTTTCAAGTCTCTTATGCCGAATCTGTGCAATGTATAGAAATGTTTTGAAGTGAAGGAAATGGGCGACAGCCTCCTTCTCTTCATGTTCCGCTTAGAGAAAGGATGCGGCCCGAGACTTGGACGTGAACTGTGGGCTTCTAACAAACCCTTGTTGATCCATAGAGAGCCGAATCGGGTGTCCTAGAGAACCGATTCGGGTTACGTGCATGCACTAAAACAAATAACTACTTAGGACTTCTCCAATGCACCGCTATAACAGCATATAAGATGTTATTTTGACTCCAACCACACTGCATATCACACTATATATGGTTGTGTGTGTGAATGTACATGTGTTTATATATCAGTTGAACCTTTCCACTTAGTACCAATTGATTTTAAGATGGAACCCCATGATACTTTAACGATATAATCTTTAAAAATTGTGGCCCTGATTATGTGGTATTTTAATCCTCTTCATCTCATTAAATAATGGCTTCCGCCTCAATGATGGACCGGATACATGCAGGCATGCCAGGCCACCAAACAGTAATCTTACAAGCAGAGGCGGAGCTAGAAATTCACTTGAGAAGGGGCACAAAGAAACTAACAACAAAAATCATAATTTAATTCATTACAATTGTCCTCTACGATTACTCATACATTGAAAATATTGCATAATACTTTCATTTTCAACTTTATCAAAAATATCTTTCTCTATGTATACGATCAAACTCTCATTCATCCACTTATCATTCATCCGATTGCGTAATTGACTCTTCACAATAGCCATAGCAGAAAATGCTCTCTCAACTGTAGCGGTAGCAACGGGAAGAATAAGAGCTAAGTTCAAGAGCTTATAGACCAAAGGGTACACTTGATTTCTTTTTGTCTTCACCATGTTTTTAGCGAGATCACCAATACCTCCTAGTTGTGAAAAATCAATGCTAGAACGAACATCACATATATAATTCTCAAGTTGATCGTCAAGTTTCAAAAGCTCGATTGGAGAAAAGTCTTCCGGATAGTGCTTAGCAAGACATATTAATCTTCCTTTATCAAAAGAAGAGAATAAATCACGAGGGCATAAACAAGCTATACAAAGAAGCAATTCCGTGTTCACCTCGGTAAAACGGTCATTTAGCTCTCGAAGTTGCATATCGATGACGGCATAAAATATATCAACTTTGAAGTGATGCAAGTTTGTAGCCTCTTCCACGTTGCGTCGCGATCGACCTCGCATAACAAATCTATCATTCATCCTCGGTATATCTATATTGTACTTTTTGCAAAAAGAATAGATATTATCAAGTAACGACTCCCATTCTTCATTTCTCATCTTTTGAAGTTGTGTCTTGGCTATCTTCACAAGATTCATCGCATTTACAATATCTTGATCTTTTCGTTGTAATGCCTTCGACAACTCGTTCGTGCTCCCCCAACATCTTTCTCATCAAATGCAAACTAAAAACAAACTCGAATGATTGGATCGTATCCAAGAGGCTATTTGCTTCACATCTTTGTTCCATGCTTAATTTGTCATCTACAATCTTTTCAAGAACATCAATGATAGAGGGAAACATGTGAATCACACTTATCAAAGTGTCATAATGTGAACTCCAACGTGTCTCACCCGGCCTTTTAAGAGTGGTAGATTGATTTAAGCCTTTTCCACTTAGCATTTCACCACTCTTTAATGCCTCATCGTTCACCACAACTTGTTTTTCATGAAGCATGTCACAACGCTTTGAGGAAGATCCGACGACGTTCAGTAAAATAGAAATTGTACCAAAGAAGGATGCTATATGTATTTGTTTCTTTGCCACGCCGACAAGAGCTAACTGAAGTTGATGAGCAAAGCAATGAATATAAAAAGCGGATGGATTTTGCTTCAAGATTAGTGCTTTTAGGCCATTGAATTCACCTTGCATATTGCTAGCCCCGTCATATCCTTGCCCACGCAATCTTGGCATACTCAAACCATATTTAGAGAACAATTTATCAATCGCTGCCTTTAACGAGAGAGCAGTGGTACTAGCAACATGTTCAACATCAATAAATCGTTCGATTATATCTCCATTCTTGTTCAAATATCGCAAAACTATAGCCATTTGTTCCTTCATAGAAACGTCACGAGATTCATCTACTAACACGGCAAAGAGTGCATCACCAATATCTTTAATGATAACATCAAGAGTAATAGCAGCAGCAGCAGATACAATATCTTTCTGAATATCCGGTGACGTTAGTTTATTATTTTCTGGAGCCTTGTCTAGCGAGACATTCTCTATCGCATCATTATGAGCACACAAAAATTTCAACAACTCCAGAAAGTTACCTTGATTGGCTGAATGTTCAGATTCATCATGACCACGAAATGCGAGACCTTGTCGTAGAAGAAAGCGGACACAATCAACAGATGCATTTAGGCGAGTTCGATACTCACTACGAGATACCTCTGTATGGTTGGAGAGAATTGTCTGAATATGTTGATCTTGATTCTTCAAAGCCTCGTAGTTCTTCCAAGCATTGTTATGAGCACTGCCTATCCCTCCTACATGCTTTTGAAAATTTTCCTTTTTCTTCCAATTTGAATATCCAAGCCCAACAAAAGAATCACCACCGGATTGTTCTCCACAATTTGATCTAAAAAGATAGCAACATATACAATACGCTGCATCTTTTTCAATACTATACTCTAACCAACTTTCGTACTCTAGAAACCAATCGCGGTTAAAACGTCTTGATTTTGTTCCAAATTTTGTAAACGGAAAAGAATGATCTTTGGGTTGACATGGACCTTTAAGCATATAATATCGTCGAACTCGATCGCGCAAATTGGGATGATATGTGATGATAGGAAGTCGAAGACCGGGATCGGTGGGAAGAGCTTCAACACTAAATTCATCATTGTCCACCTTTGCATTTTTTTCAATATGCCATTTGTCTTGACATTGAGATTCTAATTTTCTCTTAAAATATTTACCAATACCTATGCCAAAAATATTAAACAATAACCATAGTCAAACTTTAGCAATTTTATAAACATTAGCTAATAAAAATCATCATCAATAGAACACTTCAATCATATAAAAAAAATCATCTGCATGATTTGGGAATTGAAGTGAACAAATAAGAAAATAAATTTTTAATTGCTAAGTGATACCTTGAGAATGAGAAGTCATGGAGTTGGAGTGAACAAGACCTAGTGGTGAATTTTTTTAAATGGCTAAGTGGATTTTTTTGCCTGCTGCGCATGGATTTTTGAAGAAGAAGAAACAAAAGATATTTGGAGTTGGAGTGGAGAACAAGTTGTACGGTTGTTTTCTCTTATTGTATTGTATATATAATTTATTTTATTCATTTGGACTTAAAATGGGCTGTGAAAATGGGCTGCAGTGGTCCTTTGATTATTTATTTAAAGAAATAAAATTACTGCTATTACTATTATGTTGATTGTGATTGGGGATAGTACACTGACAGTGATACGTGTGATATCTAAATCTGCTATACCATATATATATATATATATATATATATATATATATATATATATATATATATATATATTTTAAACGTCAGGCGGGGCACGTGCCCACTCTGGCCCCCACCTCCCTCCTCCTTTGCTTACAAGAGATATTACCAAGTTTAGCAATATTGTGCGCTACCTTGTTTAAAGTGCGGGGACATAACACAAACTTGATAGAAATAAACATATCATGTCAATTTAAAATATCACTTAAAATAACACCAATGGAAGTATCATTGAAGCATTGACGAAGTAAATTATCGACGATGCCTTTGCTGTTGGATTCGAGGATGACACGTTGAAAACCCAAAAGTAAACATCATCAAACGACAAATAAAATCTATGTAGCCTCAACCACTTCGATGACAAAAGTGGCATCTATATGCCAGTAAGCTGAGGCTAGAGAGTTACTGGTCTCATCACAAATGAATAAGCCGAGGCCAACTTTTATGGCGACTTGGTTGATGTAAGCGTCAACGAAACCCATCCATTCTCCAGCGGTTTCCATCTCTGAGGACTTTTGGATGTAGGGAGGGAATGAATTTTCGGCTGAGTATCATGTGGCTTATAGTTTGAATCATGATAAGCCGCTAACAATAAGTTCTGGAGACAACAACACAATCTCGTGAATCAGTTTGTTTATGCATTTCCAAATGCGCCAAAGGATGACAATAACCTGATCTATAGAAGAAGAGTGCATATTAGAAATCAACTCCAAACAGAAGAGATAAAAGTTAGGTCACTTGCCGTGTTTTTTTTTTCAAGGGTAAAAGTACACAACTTGCGGATATCGCGGAGAGCTCTGCATCCCCTAAGGGTATGGCGGGTGGTTTGAATGGAGCTTTTACAAAGATGGTAGGTAGTCGAGACTCCCATATCGTGACTGCGAAGGTTGGCCATAGTCGGGATCCATCCATTGGAAGCTTACTAGAAGAAAGATTTACACAGAGGGATATTAAGAGCCCAATTTTTTTCCACCAAACCTCTAGACCATTGCTGGGAGAAACTTGACCGAGGCCCGACGCCCGAACGGCAAACCAGTATTCGCTACAAACCGTGAATCTACTCGACTTTTCAAAATTTCAAATCAGTGTATCATTAGCGTTGCGAAGGGGCCAAGGAATCGATAAAATGGCATATGCTTCTAGATTTGTGAAGACATTTCGGATCAGGTCACCATCTTAATTACCATTCTTAAGATGAATCTTATACACCATAAGGTAATCTCTAAGGTTTCGAGCCGAAAGGGATTTCATGGGGACTCCTTTCCTTAGACCTTAGACTTACGGATCTTAAGATATTAATCTAGATCATTATCAAGACCCCACCCTAAAAAAAATAGATACCAGCATCTTGCTTCACGGTCTTCTATTTTTTTCTATATTTCATATGGAACTCGCGAGATAGAGTATTTGAAATAAGCCGATTTCTCAAATTTACGGGACCAACTACTGTATAGTTTGACTCATTGAATTCATTTGTTGTTATACACTGCTCGCGCGCTCCCATTCTTTACGGATCCCTTTGTCCTGATAGACAAAAGATCAATTTTCCGTTACCTACCCTCCAGATAGCACCCTTGGAAAGTAAATTATTACCCCAAAGATTACTCTTCCTCATGAACGAGGAAGTTCTCTTTCCCAAGGCAATGATGAAATATGAATTTTGGTGATTGAAACCTTCCAGAGCACTATGGCAGCGAGCAAGTTAGGCCAATTGTAAAGACGCAACGCCTGTTTGTCAAGAAAAGATTGGTTAAAAATAAAAAGATTACAAAAGCCTATACCTCCATTTACGTTGTGCGAACAAAGATGTTCCCATGTATACCAATACATTTTTGAAGTGTCATTACCGCCCCACCATAACCGAGCACACATTTTATATATTTCATCAAGAGAAATTTCATTTTGTGGACCTAAAAGTGAACAAAATATCGAGATTAGACCTCATATTTTAAATATATCCATAAATGGACTTTTGTCTCAATTTCGGACACAAATGCCCTTTTGAACAAATAAACTCATTTCACTTCCACTCTCTATTTTCCGAATCCCTCATTTGGTCTTTCACGCTCAATTCCAACAAGATATAACTAAATTCGACGAGATACGAGGGAATCCGACGAGCTAAGATAACCTAGAATGACAAAGTTTCACGTATATTTGATTTTTTCCGCTTAAAATGCTCAAACATATTAATTTTATCGTATAGCATCGTACATTATCGTAGGTATCGTACACTATCGTATATTATTGTACGTTATAATTATAATGTACATTATCATTTGTATGAATTTTATCGTACATTAAAATTATAATTTATCGTATCTCATCGTACTATTTCCTACGACATCGTATATCATCGTACTATATCGTACGACATCGTATAATTAAAATTATAATTATAATGTACATTCGTACTGCATCGTATATTATCGTACGTTATAAGTATTATGTGTACATTATACTTATAACGTACGATAATATACGATGTCATACGATATAATACGATGAGATATGATACATTATAATTTTAATGTACGATAAAATTCATACAAATTAAATTGCGTTATAATGTACGATAATATACGATAGTGTATGATAATGTACGATGTTATACGATAAAATTCTTATTTTTTTGGGCATTTTAAGCGGAAAGAGTCAAATTCACGTGAAATTTTATCATTCTAGGTCATCATAGCTCGTCGGATTCCCTATATCTCGTCGAATTTAGGTATATCTCGTCGGAATCGAGCATGAAAGACCGAATGAGGGATTGAGAAGATAGAGAGCGAAAGTGAAATGAGTTTATTTGTTCAAAAGGGTATTTATGTCCAAAATTGGGACAAAAGTCCATTTTTAGATATTTTTAAAATATGAGGTTTAATCTCGATATTTTGTTAATTTTTAGGTCCATAAAATTAAATTTCTCTTTCATCAACCACTGAACTTGGAAATCTAAAAAGATTCATGGTGTAAATGAGGGTGGACTGGATAACAGCTTTAATTAAGACCTCTCTCCCACTCATGGAAAAGAACTTAGACTTACAATTGAATAATCTACCCAATATCTGGTCTAGAATCGAGTTAAACAACCCGTTTTTGTTGTGACCGGCGTATAGCGCAGGAGTCCCATGTATTTTTGGACTCCGAGGGCAATGGCCATCGTATCGCAATCTTGGGCGTCCATGTTAGGGATAAAACAGACATCATATTTCTCAAAGTTAATTAACTAACCCGAGGCATTGCCGTATATCTTGAGAATGGATTTGAGACAGTTGCAATTTTTATATCGTCCCAAATTAGAAAAGGCTATCATCTGCGAATAGCTGATGAGACACCGTGGCACCGGATCTGCCACACTTTAGTCCATTCAAAGAGCCCTGGCGACATTCTTGATGGACTAGATCAGAGAAACAGTTATCACAAATCAAAAAAAGAAACGGGAAAAGAGGGTCGCCTTGTGAGGCCACAAACCGAAGAGAAATGACTGTGGACAAACCATTTATAATAACCGAGGAAGATACCAAAGAAATGCATCTGTATATCTATAAAATTCTTTGTAGAGGAACGACCATTCCACTCTATCGTAGACTTTAGTCATATCCAATTTCAAAGCTAGATTCCCGTAGACCTTTTTTTGCTGCATTTGAGTGCGTGGATACATTCTAAGTCGATCAAAGCATTGTCGGTAATGAGTCTTCGAGGGAGGAACACACTTTGTTCCTCGAATATGAAATCATAAAAAATTTCTTTCAATCTATTGCACATAGTCTTTGCAATAATCTTGTACACCACGTTCTTTTGTTTCTCGACGGTGAAGTAAGACTAAGCTCATGAGCTTATTATCCTAGGTCGGAACAAGTTGATAGGATCCCTTTTTTTACGCCCCCACGTTGCCACACGGGAGGGACATGGGGGCATAAAAAAGGAAAGAGATGGATGGGGTTTCTCTCGCTTTTGGCATAGCGGGCCCCAAGCGGAAGGCCCGCACGACGGGCTATTAGCTCAGTGGTAGAGCGCGCCCTTGATAATTGCGTCGTTGTGCCTGGGCTGTGAGGATAAACTAAATTCATAGACCTTGGAATGAGAATCATTTTTGGGTATGAGAGCAAGGAGTGTGTGATTAATATCTTCCAAAGTGATGTTGCCATTACGAAATTCAAGAGCAGCCTGAGTCACGTCTTGGCCCATGGTGTCCCAGGATTGCTTGTAGAAGCCAACGTTCAACTATCGATACCAGGACTTTTCATGGGATCCATGTGGCCGAGGACGAGTTTTATGTCTTCGGCGAAGAAAGGCCGGTTGAGTTTGTCATTCATACTCGTAGAGACCTGGCACGGGGTAACATCAATCACATCTCTAAATTCAGCAACAAAGGGGTTCAGAGAGGCAAACAAATTTGAGAAAAATCGGCATCACCTAAGTACTCAAGGCCGTAGACCCGATTTCCGTGTCTGACTCAATGGTCTTGATCTTGTTGGAAGACTTTCGTTGAGAGGTGCATTTGTGAAAATATACAGAATTTTTATCTCCTAGCTTAAGCCTCCATTCCTTGGAACGAGAAGCCCAATACTTCTCTTCTTTTTCTCACACGACATATTCTGTGTTGCGGGAAGTGAAAAACATTTTTGAAACATTGAAATTGCATTTTAGCCAACATTTGATTCATAATGGAAAATCAGTCACTCTCATTATTAACTGACCAAAAAGGCCAAAATATCCTGTAATCAATTTTAATTTAAAATAAAAAATACTAACTGCATGTCAATTTTTTTTAGAAATCTATTTGATTAAGATTTGACTTTATTTCCGTATTTTTTCTCTTTTCTCTCTTGTGCACTCTACTTATTTTCTTGGTCTGTAGCCACGTATTTATGTATAAAAGCTAACATTGTCTCTTTTGGTTAGTAGTAATAGGAGTGACTAATTCTCATTTATTTTGTTTTTTTTTTATAAACTAAATGTTGGTTAACATGTAACTAACAAGTTTTATATAGTTTAGTTAGTTATAATTTTATTATTTTCATGATATTAGTAAAATTATAAAATTCTAATTTGTTAACATGTTTAATATAGCAATATTTGTACGAAAAGGACAAAAATGCTACAAATGACCAAAATACTATAATTAAAAAAAAAAAGGAACCAAAAATACTATAATCATAAAAATTCAAAAATTATTTACACTAATAATTGGTTTCATATATGACTTGATTAATACTCGTAACAGTCTTATATGGTAGACTTCCTAAATAAAGATTGAACCGAGATCACTGATCTAAGTGAGTCGAGGTCGTATGGATCTCAAGCTGGTGAAATTTTAGCCCCCTAATAACGTGTCATGATTTTTTTTTTTTTTACGTGATCGAATCTTCAACATTTGATGATGTGATGCTGCTTCATTCGTTTATTATTATTATTCGCTGGCCGTAACAACATTATTATAGATTATTTAGTGTTTAACATATCTTTAATACCAGAAATAATGATACGATAGAAAGACGCAGTATTCAATATTTAACAGAATATTTGGTATTAAAAAATCCATTACGTAGATTTGAATTTCGCTTTCAAGCTGAGATCTAAAGTCAAACCCCCCAAAGTTGGCCAAGGAAAATATATTATATACATGCATACACACATATATGACACGGGATATTTTTGGGTTGCTGACGTATTGCAGACATACCCAACTATTGGCCATATTTTTCCATTTAGTTTTTTTTTTTTTTTTTTTTTTTTTTCAAGCATTAGAGCATCTTTAATGGTGCAAAAAAAAGGACTTGCTAGCAATTTTGAAAAGTTTAAGCTATTAGCTTAACCATTGTTGCACATTTTAGCTATTTGCTTGGTAGAGCAAATTAGCTCTATTAAGCAAATTGGCTCTAAACTAAGCTAATGGGTCCCACTTATTTTTCAACCAATGAGAATGCAATAAAATGTAAAAAAAATATGGTTAATGTTTAAGTAATAAGATGGAGATTGGCTTACCATTAAAGATCAATGTTGCTTAAAAAAATTTTACCTTAAAAAATTGATTTGACAAATTAAGCTAATGTATCATTAAAGATGCTCTTACATAGCTCTGACCAGACACCATGTGATCTAGTTGCTGGAAATTAACTACATTATTGGTCCCCTGTCTTCTTCCTAACATTTGTTATATTTTATGGAAAAATTCCATGCCAGGGAATCTTTTAACCTCTGTTTATTTTTTTTTTTTTTTTTTTGAAGTGGAGATTGAACCACGACCTCCACACAGGAAGTGGTGTGGAATTACCACTAGATTATCCTAGGTACCACTTAACCTCTGTTTATTTAATAATATTATTTTTTATTATCTTCTCTGCAATTATTTTCGGTCGGTTTTAACTTTTAAATGCTTGCGTATTTCATTTCTCAAACTTTATAATCATTTATATTTTTGTTTTTAACTGGGGTTGTAGATACCCTAAAAATGTATAGTACATAATCTAAGCAAAAATAGAAGATAATTATGACTTCGAATTAGTGATCTTTGTAGATAGTGATTAAGACGTACTTTTATTTAAAGTTCGGCAAGATAAGCAATAAAGCAAAGAGTTTGGCAACACATGTGACGGTACAATACGTGAACACTTTTAATCATAGAGCCTTTGACTTTGAGCATTATGATTTTATACATATATGTATATATATCGTTATTTTCAAAGGGTCATTAGGTGTTGCTCAAATAGTATCTATTTTGTTGACAAAATATAATTTAGACAAAAGTACTAATACATTATTGATAATTTGGAATTTATTTCTCTATATTTAATGAGTGTTGACCTTATAATTTGGACAAAATTTTCACATCTGTATTACATATGACGAATTCTTTAATATGGACTTTCATAATCATCTAAACTTTCATTCAGGGGTTATCTTCAGAAATATTCAGTAAGAAAATAAAACAACAAAGGAAAGATATGGCTTATGAAATTGTAGATCTCAACGAGCATAATAACAAAGTTAGCCATCTGTAATATAATTTAAAGAAAAGGACAAGGGTGATTAATGTAAAGATATCCTCACCATATTTCTTAGCTTTATAAAATTGTTGACAATAGGTGAATATCATCACAACTATTTTCTAGTTTAGAGGTTTAATTGCACTTGTTGGTCAACTCTACATAAAAAATAAAATAAAAGATTAGCGCTATGTTCAATTATTTGAAATTTCTAGTTATTTTTATTCCGTATCGTCCAAAGTTATTGATAATTTTTTTCACAACGATTAAATTATTCGACGCTTCTATATTCTTTCAAGCAAATTATTCCTTTAAGAGTGGATGTTTCGGTCCATAAAAAAATTCTTAACTATTTCAAATAACCAATTTGGTTAATTACTTCTTTCAACAAAATAAATTCAAGTACGTAACGAAAATTAAATAATAATTAAATTTGAGTGTCACATGTATTCTATCTCAATTAACTAAATATGAGTCAATCTATGCGAGTTGTGGTTGAGGATTTAATCCTTGCGGAACACAACATGTATTCATTGTTGAGGCTTGAAGGTTATTTAACGTCATTTATGTTTAAATAATCAAATATTATACCATGTAAGATTAAATCATAAAAATTAAAACCTTTCAAAGTTTCACTGAAGTTAAACCCAAACGTTATCTACCAACATCCCCTAAAAAGTAAATTTCCCATGAATATTTATCCAAGTTGAAATATCTCAAGGTCTTAATAAAAACTTATATGAAAGAACAGACAGGTGAATCTGTGATAATCACATGATTCACTCCGTTGATACATCTCAAGAGAAAGACCAAAATTTCCACAAAATTGAGTATATAAGGAAATTATTGCATATCCTGTGAGCTTAAGGACCCATAAAGATCACTTGTTCAATAGCTCCAAGGCTACTTTCCTAATCCATATTAAAAAAATTAATAATCATACATACCAATTACAAAGGCCAAATGATTTTGGCATAAACTACTTATAAGAAAAAAAAAAAAAAAAAAAAAAAAAAAAAAAAAACACCTGCTGTATTATCTTGAAGAAGCTTTGACCGATTGACAAAAGTACTTATTTTGACCGATTGACAAAAAAGACAACTATTTTTTCTTTTTGCCTAAATAGATAAGCTAGTACCCTTTTTCCAAGCATCTCACGTGTAATTAAAAGAAGGAAAGAAAGAAAAATACGTTGGGGGAGTGGACCCCACATTATCGTCCGGAGGCTGAAAACGCCCACTTGACCACCCCCACCGGCTCAGCATGCCCAAAAAAAATATATATATATATATATATATTCTAAGACAATTGAATCTATTAATTAATCTTATATAGGCCTACGTTATCAACAAATAATCACATATATTCATTTCTCAACTGACCGACTTTTATCAACTTATGTAATACTTTTTCTGAATTCAAAAGGAAAAAAACATATCAAACGCCAGCCTGGCGTTCAATCAAGATGGTTTCTTGTACTATTATTTACTTAACCATGGAGTATATGTCATTTAACAATTATAGTATCGTCTTGAGTAAAAAAAAAGTTGTTTATATTAAAACTAAGATGCAAAACATTAGAAATAAAAGATATTACTTTATGGGTTATATAGGTATATAACTATACGACTATAGAGATTTTGATTTTAGTCAACATTCTGATAATTTCTTACTAATAGTCACAGCAATCTATTTACAGCGTGTTAAAATACTAAAATGTCATCAAATAACTCCCACCTATTTTCACCCCAAATAATAAAAATTTAAAAACAAACATTCGGTCAATAACTACTCGCGCTATTCGAGGAACATCATTAACGTCATTAATTAACACCACCGATTCATGCAAACCCGATTATTCACTCGAAGAAAATTTCGAACCCAAAAAACCCTAAAATATTTGAAGCTAAAAATATTAAAAAACTCGGACCCAAACTGTGGCGATCGAAGATTGTCTGGGTTTTTTCGGCGTTTGAAGAGTTTCCGGAAGCTTTTAGGCGATTGAAGATCATAACCACTCAAACCCAACGCTAAAGAAAGGTAATATCCCGAGGGTTTTTTATATTTTTTTTTTCAAAAATGGTTGTTCTAAATTTTTGTTGACGGTTTTAAAATTGTATTAACAAAAAAAGTGGTTATGGAATGGGATTAAAAAATAATTGTTAATAAACTCAATTGATAGTGTTTTTGTTAGTATTTTTATGAGTGGAAATTATGTAAAATAGTCGATGGGGTTTAAATCGAAATATAAATCGTCTTTTTCCTTACTGTGATGAATTTTGTTTGCATGTTAATTAATCTTAAATGATTATAGTGTTAATTAGGGTTTGCATGTTATTTTTTGTTCCTACTTTACCGAGAAATAGTGTTTGCGTGCTAATGTTTTTTTTTCAAAACTATTAATTAAGGGTTTGTAATCTGAGAATGACGTTAGTTTGAAATCAATAATATTGTTTGAACGAATGGCCAAGAGTTAAGGCCGAGAGTTAATTGATGAATGCTCTTGTGTATTTGATGTTATGATGTTTGGTACATTTGTTATTAACATATATAATTGCAATGGCGAAGAAATCTACATCAAAGAAGAAGGTGAACACCGAGGACACACAAGAAAAAGAGATCAAGTCGTCTCGTCGGAAAATAAAAGAACCAAAGGTATGTTTTGAATGTGGTAATGCTGAATATGTTAGATGTTTTATTACTACTGGTTTAAATACTGTAAATGGAATATAATTCAATTATATGAACTGAATAAAATCCAGTTTTGCATGGTTTGTTGTAGTAAATAGATTTT
The DNA here is from genome assembly GCF_054948205.1 of Urtica dioica subsp. dioica. Classification (NCBI taxonomy): domain Eukaryota; kingdom Viridiplantae; phylum Streptophyta; class Magnoliopsida; order Rosales; family Urticaceae; genus Urtica; species Urtica dioica. The sequence goes on along the minus strand of NC_142767.1, from coordinate 12,424,827 downwards.
TTGTAAATTAGCTGTAAATAAGTGGTGTGTGTTTCTAGGATCTACTATAGGAAAGTGGTTGAATCTGCATGTGAGATAAGTATATGTAAATAGCTTGTTAATAAGTTATTATAAAAAGTCTGATAATTGTGTCAATAAGTCACAAATAATTTTGAGAGTGTGTTGGTAATATGCTACTATAGTTTGTTTATTCTGACAATAATACATCTGCTTTATAGATTGGTGAACTGATTGTGAAACGAGAAAATTGGGACTTGAAACAACGAATAATAGTTCATTCGTCGTTTAATGTCATTAACAACCTGATGTCACTCCTCGAAACTAAACATCAAATGGAGTTATTCAATCATGGGTCATTCGCTCATCTGCAACATCTTAAAGGGGAAGTGTACCCCAAGAAGCTGGCACATTTACTCGTCCTTAGTCAACTGGAGTCGGGGAACAAATAAGAACTCCATTTTAACATCGAGGGAAACATATTGGTATTCAATATCTACGACTTTGAAATTATTTCAGGTTCGTATTCAATTCATATTCTAAGTTTATTTAACAAATTAAAATTTGATATTGATATTCAGTTTATTTACATTGTAAATGTAAAATGTGTATTTACAGGGTTAAACTACGACAGCGTACCGCGCTTACAAGATCAGCTTCGTTCGGACAATCATTTGAAGGATGAATACTTCAAAGTGGCCGGAACTCAGCGAGCATCATACTTGCTCGGGATTCTGAACAGTAAATTAGGTGGGAACGATGAAGAAAGAGTAGCACTCATGAACTTGGCCAGTTTGGAGACCATGATTCTGCCTCGCGAGCGCCAAACGAAAATTCTTGATGACCATTTAAAAATGGCCATCGACACAGACTTGTTCAAAAGCTATCCGTGGGGGACAGTTAGCTACAAGGCCTTGTGCTGATCCTTAAAAAAATCGAAGAACTACGCTGCCGAACGAACGAGATTCAACATCGATGGGTTCCTGCATCCATTAATTGTGTGGGCATATGAAGTCATCCTATAATTCGAGTATCACAGATGCACATCCCGAACCACCGAGTTAAGCATACTCGGACTACTGAAATGGCATTTTAACTTCAACCCCGAATACGACGAACTACAACGTCATATATTCGATAATGAGACAGTAAATAAGTCTCCACACTCATCAGTGTAAATATGTAAATATATTGTTGTAAATGACTTTTTTTTGTATTAGGTTCGTATTCGTCCACTAAACGCTACGGAGGAGAAAATGGCAGAAGGATACATTGAACGGGTAGACCCTGCCAGTCCAGAGTCAATCCCCGATCCGGTTGACAATGGCAAAGGCGTTGCTAGCAGTTCAAGAGGCCCTGAAACTGAAATGCCTAGCCATTCGACCGAGGACATGCACATGAAGTTGGATCACACTCTCCAAACAATAGAAGTCCTCAAGCAGCGTGTGGATGAGGCCCATGAAAAGTACGGCGCGTTAATGGAATTATTTCAAGCATACATCCGTAAGGATTATGATGAAGCAACACTGAGGCAGCAAAGAAGAAACACAGTAAGAGTTGTTTATTGTATTGAAATTAGTTTAACATCTAACAATCAATTAATAGGAATCAGGAAGATCATCACTAACTGACAAAAGCGAAGAACCACGACACTCACATGAAACCATTCCTGTAAGAATTAGAGTTTTGTAAATACGGCTAACCATCAGTAAATTGGATTAATTTACTCATCACATATGAAATTAACAGGAGGTGACCCCTGTTTAGAAGAGAACCCCAATTCAGGAGACGACCCCAATTCAGGAGACAACTCATGTTCAAGAGACGACCCCAGCCCAACTTCCCAAAAAAGAGGTATTCGGGTATATCTGAATCTAGTAATTGAATTTCAATGTCGTTATATCGATATCCATTTACAGAAAAGTAACAAGACCTCAGCCCACCCAAGTGATGTTAACAAACATGGTATGATCTTATTAGAAGCATATTTAGCTGATAAATCAACACTACTAATATTGTAATCTTAATTACAGATGCTTCGGAAAAGGACATTGAATGTGGAGACAACAGCCTCGGAGTCTATTTCTATGGTACGTAGTACTGTAATTATACAAACAATTGTACTAGTCGACACACTATATTAACATAACTACATCACATGATATTTCGCCACTGCTAGGGGAAAACGCTGCTCATTATAGTCCAGTAAGTAAATGTAGTTGGAAATCTAAACAGTGAAAGTATTGTAAACTAACCGTAACTTGTCACGTGATGACATGCAAAAGCTACAATATGATTGAGTTTTTACCGTAAATGATGTGTTGAATAGCATACCTAACAACTACGAATTTGAACAACGTCCACAGGTTGTTCAAGAGGAGGTGGCTGAGCCTAAAGTTGTACCTGGTCGCGAATACAAACGCTTGAGGAAGAACGACAAACCAGTGCTCAAGCCAACAATGAAGACTGAACAGCCCAGCCAAACACTTCCTAGGCAGCCAACTACCGTTACAGACATTCCCCCAAGCCAGTGATATTGGCGTAGGCAACCCCTAAGTATTTATATAAACAGTTAAATGTTGATTAGTCATGATGAGATGATTTAAATGTAAATTTGTGAATTGAATGTCTATACCGTTGTTAATGAACATGACGTTGCACAGGTGGATATTACTCCGACACGACCAAAAAAGACATCACCAAAGGTCTCAATTCCACAGCCCGTACTACCAAGACCGAAACGTACATGTAGGAAGTCCGTCTTTACAACATCTCCATACGTCATTGAAACCAAAAACAGAAGGAATGACAACGAGAATCCTCCTAAAGACAATGACGGCCACGATGCAGATAACGTCGGTGACAAACCAATAAGTCAACCATATTTTGACTTAGGAATTTAGCTTATTTACTGTTCTAATGTCCTAAACTAGTATTTACTGTTTTAATGTCCTAAACTAGTATTTATTGTTTTTTTGGAATGTATTTTGGGTCCCTTAGCAGTTTTTGAAAGACTTGATGAAAAATGCTAAGTGGTTAACGGAAAATGACTCTGTTTTGGGTTTTTATTGTTGATGCCATGTTACTGGAATAGTTAAGTCGATATGTATTTAAGTTTTTGAAGTTTGAGTTTCTTCTCAATACTGTAAGTATGTGTATATCTACAACTTTTATCTTTTTTTTTTGGTCTATTTACATGCATATACATTAATTAACTACCAATATGTAGCCAATATTTTGTTAATTTATATTTATAATCTATGTTTTGTAGATCTATCTAACACAAATTTTAGAATTGCATCTACGTTATATAAATGTAATGGACTCAATTCTCGTTAGAGAAAATAATCATAATAATTAGTGATTAAATTTATAGCGCCATGAATCATAATAAATGGAATCGTAATTCTCAGTGAGGTGCCACGTGTCTACCAAAATATATCGTACATTCTTCGACTTATTCTTCGTCTAAGCCAAGGAAAAATTAATTTAAGCCACAAAGTACAGAGAGAGTCAATGACCATACAACATACCTTGAAAATGGATTCACAGTTCTAGAATCAACGCTCGTAATGAAGCCGGCCGAAGAATGAGAAATAGGATAGACAAGGTGTACCGTGGCGCAAATATTTATACAAATCGTAAACCGTTGTTGAACACTCGAGGAAGTGTTCCACTATAGGTATAATTTTCAAGCACCGAATTCTAATATTTACCGTCCCTGGATATTTTCCGATCATACGAGCATTCATTCAAGGAGTCATGTATCCTTAAAATTAAGCATATACTATTATATTGAAAAGGAGTTTAACGGGGCCATCAACTGCCCAATGAGATGCCCAATTTATCATCCACTTTTAGGAATATTTTCCATATAAAATGGTTAATATCTTTTGATTTATAATTAATGTAACGATTAGGCATATTTATTATTTTAGCATAAAAATATGTTAAGGCAAGTATTGTTGCATTTTTCATATTCTTAGCCTTCTACAATAACTTGATTAGATGTTTATATTTGAATATGAAACATCTAATTTCGGAAAAACAATTAAACTTGATCGGTGATTAATTTAGACGTTGATAGATATATTTAAAATTACATACGTAAAACACAAGGTGTAGGTTCACTGAATGTGTTTGTACAAAATGCTTGTACATGACTTGGAGAGGCTTTGATAAGATGTGTCATTTACATAATCGTAACAACACACATATTGAAGTTACAATGATTTTCATATGAAAATTAATCTTAATTCTAACATGGTCCTAACTCCTACATTTATATGTTATATTATCGGACTTTTTAATTCATTTGTGCACAACTAGTTGTGGACTAAACACATATATATCGGTAATTCAAAATATGATCAATAAAGAATGAGATATAGAGATACAAAATCCAAAGCTCTTTCAATTTAGAGATTTAAGCGTTGGATTTAGAGATTTAGAGTTTTAGAGATTAAGAGAAAGACTTTTAGTATATTATTCCCATTTATTAGAGTTTGATTTATTAGGTCCATAGTATTCGAATCGACTCTGACAAGATGAATCAAGATATAATGTTATAGTATGTTATTAGTTACACACTAACATTTACAGTTTAATTATTGCACGTTCCATTTGTAAAATGTGATTTGACGACTTTATTAAGATGGGCTTTGAGTTTGAATTAAAATAAATTTCAGAGCCTAGTAAAGCGAGGGAGATGAGCCACCCTTTGGTTTAGTATGTTTTTATACCGATTCTTCTTCAAAATGCATGATATAAATTATTTTTCTACATACAAGATCGAGTACTATAAACATTTAAATCTTAACTAAAAGATACAATCTCTTACTTTAAATTTTATGCTCAACTAACTAACAGTATTGTGTTTTTGTAAAATTTGATTATCATATAAAAATTTTGAATTATATAAATAAGAAAACTGAAAAAATTCGACCCACATACAGTAGAGGAGCTAGGAATTGAAGTCAAAGGGGTAAATTTGAAAAAACAAATTAAGGAGAGACAAATTTGAAAAAAAATCACATAAATTTAGACTAAAAATATAAAATATATAAAAATTTAGAGTAAAATTTATAATTTTTTAAAGTTCAGAGGACATTGGCCCACCCTGATCTCTATGTGGCTCTGCCACTGCCCACGTAGCTCTCTCTCTCTCTCTCTCTATCTATCTTTTTATATATATAAAGTAAAAGAATAACTTATGCTCACAAAACACTGTTCAATAAACAATATTTTTGTTTTTTTTTAGAAAAACTATTTTTTATATAGAAAAACAAAGAGATTGGATCCTAAACACAAGTATGTTCATTCGTATCGTTTTTTTTTTATCCGAAAGATAAAAATGTCTTAAAAAAGCTTTAAATATATTTTTTTTCAAACTTAAATATTTATGGAAATGTCTCTATATATTTTTCTTCCAGATTAAAATATATTAATTATTTCGCAACAACGCGAGAGATACTGCATGTACATACATATATGTTAAATATACATATATTATATATAGTATGAAAAATGTATAAATGATCATATAATTACATTTTTCGATAAGAGTGGTCGATGCAATTGGTATGTATCTCCGACTCTACTAAATAAAGAGAAGAGTTGGAGTGATATCAATAAAATAATAGAAAAAGAAATGCTAATACTTCTCGAGTGTGGTAGATCATCAATAAAGTATAAATGTTCATGTTTTTCAGAAACGAATATATAAATATATATATATATATATTAAATAATAACGAAACTGATATATAGTTGGCGCTGTATGGGTGGATACATCATATATTTATCACCTATGTTTTTTTTTTTTACACACGACACGCTAATTTAAGAAGCACGAAAAAATTATGGGAAAATAAAATCAAATCTCAAAAGAGCTAAGTCAACCATTGCACTCTTGTCTTCTCTCATTTAATTCCATGAAGAAAAAAAAAATGTCATCCAAAAGCGAGAACGTTCTTCGAACGAACAGAACGACCCCACAACACTCCAAAAATTCACGTTCTTAAATCAAAGCAAAACCATTATTTTATCTTACTTTTATTGGTTGGTTTGTCACATTCATTCATTCATATATGGCTCTTTGACAGCCAAACTTTTTGGTTTGAAAAACCTCTCTCCTTTCACACTTAATACCAAATCTTATTCTTCACGGGCTTGGATTTGGCCTTCCTTTCAACTTGTTCACACTTTTTTGTTTCTATATCTTCCTCTTTGACTGTACAACTTTGAGTAGTCTTCTCTGGTCCGAGACATCCATTACGGATTGAGAAGAAAATACCCATAAAAAAAAAAAAAAAAACTCCATGGGTTCTTGTTTCAGCTCAAGCCGAATCAAAGCTGAGAGCCCAGATCGTCATGGTATGACACTTTTTCCAGCGACTCTTTTGTTCATTTTGGTCTTCTATTGCTAAGCTGAGAGAAGCGTAGCTAGGATAGGGTAAATGGGAGGTTTTCGTGCAGATGACGTATTCGATGAAATGACTCGGTGAAACAAAGAAGCTCAATTGTGTTTTTTCTTTTTCTCTGTGCTTGTACATGTAAAGGGTCGAACTCCAGAAGCAAAGTGTCGTCTTTTTCGGCGCCTTCGACGCCCCGAACCGAGGGCGAGATACTACAGTCGCCGAACATGAAGTGCTTTAGCTTCAACGAGCTCAAAACCGCCACGAGGAACTTCAGACCAGACAGTATGGTCGGCGAAGGAGGTTTCGGCGGCGTCTTCAAAGGGTGGATCGACGAGAATTCGCTGAAAGCCGCCAAGCCCGGGACCGGCCTTGTCATCGCCGTGAAGCGCCTCAACCAAGAAGGCCTTCAGGGTCACAGGGAATGGCTGGTAAAGTTGATTCCCAATCCTATCCCTTCACGATTGAGTTAGAAACATCAGTGGCGTAACTTATTTTTCTTTCTCTATATAGGCTGAGATCAATTATTTAGGGCAGCTCGAACACCCGAATCTCGTGAAATTGATCGGTTACTGCTTGGAAGACGAACATCGGCTTCTGGCGTACGAGTTCATGCCGCGGGGCAGCTTGGACAATCATCTTTTCAGGAGTGAGTCCGATCGATTCTTCTTTGCCTTCGATTCGGAAACTAGTGCTTCTTATCGCATATTTATTCAATATACATATTTTTTAATCTGGTGTAGGGGCGTCTTACGTTCAACCTCTCTCGTGGGCTATTCGGATGAAAGTCGCACTTGATGCCGCAAAGGGTTTGGCGTTCCTTCACAGCGACGAGGCTAAAGTGATATACAGAGATTTTAAAACTTCCAACATCCTCCTCGATTCGGTACATAAAATGTTTCATTTGATGCAATTTTTTTTCTCTTTCATTCTTCTCTAGAGATTCAGATCAAGTTTTTTTTTTTTTTTTACTAACTATTGGGTTCATTTTCATTTTTGGCGTAACAGAAGCACAACGCGAAACTCTCAGATTTCGGGTTGGCAAAGGATGGGCCGGAGGGTGATAAAAGCCATGTCTCAACGAGGGTCATGGGAACATTCGGCTACGCGGCTCCCGAATATATGGCCACAGGTATATATTTTCGGAATTCAAAGCAGTTAATGCTTTTCACATGTTGAGCTGCATAATCAACGGACGAAAAAAATATATATGTCTAGCATTTCAATGTAGAAGTTACTGATTCCTTTCTGACATTTCATCTCTTTTTTCTTTTGTGAAGGTTATTTGACGAGCAAGAGCGACGTGTACAGTTTTGGAGTGGTTATGCTCGAAATACTGTCTGGAAAACGAGCCATCGACACGAACCGACCCTCGGGAGAGCACAACTTGGTTGACTGGGCAAAGCCGTACTTGGCGAGCAAAAGACGAGTCTTCCAAATATTCGACCCTCGGATCGAAGGCCAGTACTCACCAAACGGAGCTCTGAGGGCCGTGAGCATCGCGATCCGGTGCATAGCCACGGAGCCGAAGCACAGGCCGAGCATGAAAGAGGTCGTCAAATCCCTCGAAGTGCTTCAAGTCCCCGAAAATGATGGGACCGAGGGCCCCGCGATCGCCCGCAGCCAGCGCCACAGTAAGAGCCTCGACGGCCGACCATCCAACGGTCACAAAAGCCCGAGCATCGGAAAAGCGTCTTCGTATCCTCTGCAACCGTCTGTTTCTCCGATCCATACTTTGAAAGAATGAATCCACAAAAGGGTATAGGAAAATTAACGTCCAAATCGCTGTGTGTGTATATATATATATATATATATATATATATTTATATACATTGGGCTCATCCGGTTTTTTTGGCAAACTATCTTTCATCCGGAATCGCGACAAGGTTTGACCTCATCCACTGATGAATCTACTTGTAACAAAATTTTGTATAAACAAGCTTGAAGACACACGTATAGAAAACATTGATGAGGTTGCTTGTATTGAATTGAGTCAGCCATTTGTTTGAGCTAATAAATAAATTCACAGAGGTCTTTTTTACTTAACTTGCCGTGTTCGTGTTGTGTAACTTATTTGTTTTTTCTGTTTTGAGGAATTTACTTTTTTCTAATGTTTGATTCTGATGTGACTAGCATATACCATAATTGTATGGTTTGTGTAGTTCTAGCAAAAGAGGAATCTGGGTCCAGTTGTGATATAGGGAGAGATAGTATAAACTATAAAGTTATCAGGGTTATCCAAAATTTGAAAGTTCAGTTCATCCTCAACTCTTTCCTCTTTTATGTTTTTATTTTTATTTACTTTTGTGGAAGTGAGGGTTATTAATTTTCTTAAATAGAAAGGATTGATTTGAGTTGTTGTACAAGATAACTGGCAAACGCTAAATTAATTAAGCAAATCTTGCAAGTGTTGCAACATTTATCATCAGTTCGGAATACAATAACAAATATGGTAATTTAATTTTTGTAGGTATAATATTGCTCAAGGATAAAAAAACAATAAGTCAATCCGTATAAGAAAATTAGGTACCAAAATGTTTTTTTTTTTAACAGAATACCAAAATGATTTTATTTATCACAAATTCTTAGATATTTAGTAATTATATAATATTAATAGCCTCTAATTCTAGTGGACATGCAATTTATACAGTTCCATTACGTGATGTAATATCTAACGTAAGGACATTTCAGTCATAGCAATATAATTAAAAAAACAAAATCACATTTCTACCTTCCAGCTCAAGTTTGAGGAACTTTACGGGAGAAAAAAAAAAAGACATTAGAAATTAGAACTACAAAAAAAGTGCAGCTAAAACCATCAGCCCGGAAGAACAAGTGCAGTGCACCGAGACTTTCCTCATGTGTTGCGAGTGCTTATACACGTCAGCATAAGCTGCTGAGTTGGCATTGCCTGCGTGCAATAGCTCTCAGCTGAGTTGTATGCTCTCACTAGTCTAGCGTGTGTTGTACGGAACAATAGACTAAGTATAAAAGTCTGTTGTGTTCTCTGTACTCTCGAATACAAAGTTTGGTATCAGAGCTTTAAAGGCAAAAGACCTTGCTCAACAATGGCATCATCGATGTAAGGTCTTGGAGACAGCACTTCATCCACAATGTTTCAAGTTTCTCCAAATTTTTCTCCGCATCTCAATCAGACTCGATCGCAACAATTTCATTCTCTAGAGGTCTCAAGTTCTTCAATTCTCAATAAAACTGCATCAATTCCATCTTCGTTCGTCGAGATCCGGCCAGATCCATCTCAACTTCCAATTAGGCGTGCAAATCCAGAATTTCAGAACTGGATGAGGTACGATCAGTTCTTAATTAGTTGGCTCTTCTCTTCTATTTTTGAATCAATGCTTGGACATGTGAATCATTGACGATCGTCATTAGAAGTCTGGTTTACAAATGAGAGAATAAATACCACTCACTCAAAAGCCACGTCACTACTCAGCTGGAGAACTTGAATTTGCAAGCCAATTACAAGGGAAAAGGCAAACTGGCAGTAGGTAATGTGTCACTTCTTTTAATGTCTCATATTGGTGATTCTATCATACATGTACCTGCCACTCATACTAGCCTTAAATTTAACCAAACACCTCATGTACCACAACTTACCAAGAATCTTCTAAGCATTTTACAGTTCACTTGTGATAACAATGTCTTTATTGAATTTCATTATGGTATTTGTCTTATTTAGGATAAGTGCACTGGAAAAATCCTTGTGAGTGGAGTGCTTAAGGATGGTCTCTATCAGCTTCGTGTGTCTCACCCTACACCTCAAATGTCTTCTCAGTGTCTCATTCAAGTCAATCTTAAGTGATGTCTAGTACTCCTAGAGAAAATGTGTGTAATAGCTCAACAAACGTTGTGACTAATAAGCCTTTCTATAACTCTGTTTGTAATTCTACTTGTAATACCTTAGGCTCTAAACACTAATCATGTAATCAACTCTGAAATTTCTTTGTAGCATAGAAGACTTGGTCATCCTTCTCCTAATGTACTCAGCCATGTAAGTCCACATCCTGTTCATGAAATAAATAAGTCTTCACTCTATGCTTCATGATACTTGGAAAAATGCATCAAAATCCATTTCCAAAATCTTTGTCAAAAATCACATCACTCTTTCAAATATGCACTCTGATTTATGGGAACCCTCACCTTATGCCTCTCGTGAAGGATATAGATATTACCTAATATTTGTAGATGACTACAACAGATTCACATAGATCTTTCCTTTGAAACTGAAATATGACACACTTTCAATTTTTAAACACTTTAATGCCTACGCGGAAAGACATTTTCCCACGAAAATAAAGAGATTACACACAGACTAGAGAGGTGAGTATAGGGCTCTAGTTACACTTTTAAACACCTTAGGCATTTTTCACATTCACTCATGTCCCCACATCCATCAGCAAAATAGAATTGCTGTAAGAATGCACCAACATATAACTAAAACTAGTCTATCTTTGCTATCTCCATCTCAGCTTCCATCCAAGTACCCCATTATGGAAAATTCCCCAATGCTACCTCCCGTAGGAGTCTGGGTTGTGTCTCAGTCCCAGTGTGGCTGATCATCCTCTAGGACCAGCTACTGATCATCGCCTTTGTAAGCTATTGCCTCACCAACTAGCTAATCAGACACGAGCCCCTCCTCGGGCAGATTCCTACTAGTGGGATGCATTCTTCACAGTTGTTTCACTTATCAATGTAATTCCCACACCAGTTCTGCAAAACAAATCTCCTTATGAAATCTTGTATTGCAAGCAAACCTGTTTTGTCATCAAATAAAGTATTTGGCTGCACCTGTTTTCCATTTCTAAGGCCTTGCAACTCTAACAAATTGAACTACACGTCTTTTAAATATGTCTATCTAGGTCCAATAGGTCATCATAAGGGATACAAGTGTCTTCACTCTAGTGGGTGTACATTGTTAGGGATGTTGTTTTTGATAAAACTGAATTTCCATATATGTCTATCTTTCCTAACCAGTTATCTCACCAAACAGCATCATCATCTAACTCACATTCCTCTTCTTACACTATACCACTAGCTCACCAACCCGTGTTCCCTATTGTAGATCACCACTCATACTCCAGTGCCTCACATAATCACGTGTCAACTCCACACAGCTCAAGCTCTCTCTCAACACCCAGTGAACCGAAAAAATGTCCACAATTCTGATCATGCTCCACTTTTGAGTCTTGTCCCTGACCAAGAGCCATGTCGTGATCCAGATCCAAGGATGGCATTTTCAGACCAAAAGCCCTTATAGTTCAACATTTTTTTTTACTCTATCTCACCTGAACCACAAAATGTGTCTGAAACCATTGCAAACCCTGAGTGATATGGTGCTATGAATCATGAATATGAGGCTTGATAAGATATGGTACGTGGGTTCTTATCCCTTATATAGATGATATGAATGTGATATCCAACAAGAGGGTGTACAAAACTAAGCTAAATGTAGATGGCTCTCTGGATAAGCTTAAAGCTAGATTTGTTGCCAGAGGATTTCAGCAAACTGAATGAGTTGATTACTTTGATACATTCAGTCATGTGGCAAAGCACTCAATTATCATAATTTTGTTCACTATGGCTACAACTTTAGGATGACCTATTCAACAAGTTGATGTGAACAATGCAATCCTGAATTACTTCCTCAATGAGACTATGTTCATGGCACAACCAACATGCTTTGTGGATCTCAACTTTCCTGAACATGTGTGTCTGCTAAAGAAGGCCATCTATGGGCTTAAGCAGACCCCACGAGCCTAATTTGACCAGCTCAAGCAAGCACTCACAGGTCTTGGTTTTCACAGCTCTTCATTAGATCATTCTTTGTTCTACAAAGGCAATGGAAAAGATGTTATGCCCATCCTTGTTTATGTGGATGACATCTTCATTACTTGTGGTAATAAGACTCTTCTCAAGCAAATTGTGTCTCAACTCAATTCTTAATTTGCACTGAAGGATTTGGGAGCTTTCAACTTTTTATTGGGTTTTGAAGCTCAAAAGACCGGTAATTCTTATCATCTTGCTCATAGAAAGTACACCACTGATCTTCTTGTCAAGACAAATCTTCTGAGTGATGACCCTTGTCCCTCACTAATGTGTCAAAGCAAGAAGTTCAGTGTTGTCGGGGCTGAAATGTTTGAGCATCCATAGGTTTACAAAAGCACAATTGGTGCACTTCAGTATTTGACTCTAACAAGGCCTGATATATCCTATCCTGTAAATAAGTTTAGTGAATTTCTGAAAGAGCATTCTCATATATCTCAAAGGTTCACTTGATAGAAGCTTGTTGTTCAACCACGAGCATCACTCTCAATTGAATGCTTCTTTGATGCTGACTGGGCGAGTTAAGTAGATGACATGCGCTCGACCACATGCTATTGTGTATTTATTGGTGGAAACTTGGTGAATTGGTGCTCATGCAAACATAAATTTGTTGCATGATCGAGTTGTAAAGCTAAGTACAGAGCTGTAGCTGAAGCCACTTTTGATGTCACATGGGTCAAAGCATGCTCACAGAACTTGGACTCAAGTCACTAGCTTGTGCTTTTACTTTGGTGTCGTAATGTAGGCGCAGCTTCCTTGGCCTCCAATCCGGTGTTCCATATTAGGACTAAGCATGTGGAAGTGGATGTGCATTTTGTGCGTGTAAATGTACTGTCAAAAGTGCTTGAGATCAGATATGTCCTTACTGAAGATCAAGTGGCAAATGTGTTCACCAAGCACTGTCGATTCCCAGGTTTAAAGCACTCAACGACAAGCTAACATCAGCTTCCTCTTCGGTGCAATGAGTTCAGCTTGAAGGGGTGAGTTGCGAGTGCTTATACACGTCGGCGTAAGCTGTCGAGTTGGCATTGCCTGCGTGCAATAGCTCTCAGTTGAGCTGTATACTTTCACTAGTCTAGTGTGTGTGTTGTACGGAACAATAGACTTAAGTATAAAAGTCTATTTTGGACTCGTTTGTAATTTGAGATTGCTCAATAATAAAACTATCGTTCTTCTCTCTACTATCGAATACGAAGTTTTACACATGGACTTTCAACAGGCTAACATGAGAAGGTGAAAATTGGCTGAAAAAAATGGAGGATAAAATATTAGGGATACTCAAAATTCTATGTTGGGTTCGGAAAAATTTGTAGAGATTTTTATTTTCCATCAAAATATTATAGGAAAAATGGACTATCCTCTTTAGTGTTTCCATTTGTCAGCGTACTGGTCAGTTCATAACATGTTGTGACAAGGAAGAAGACCAAAAGCGTGTTCAGGCTCTCGCCGCATAACTTTAGAGTGTACGACCTTAACCAAAATAGGCGGAATAATTTATGCTTGATTTATAATAAGCTATATAGCATTTAATTTCAGGGAATTTCAATGTATAGTCATTGCATGTTTTTGGCATTGTCTTTCTAAAATATATATTTTAATTTTTTTTAATTTTCAAAGATTACAACGGAAGGCTTGTCGAAGTGGTTTTCAAAATCGTGGAGAAAAAATGTCATATATTTTCTCTCCCTTTCACTCATATATTTTCTCTCCTTTGAAAGATTACAACAGAAGGTTTGTCGAAGTGGTTTTCAAAATCGTGGAGAAAAAAGGTCATATATTTTTTCTCCCTTTAACTCAATAGTTATGCATTTGTAGATAGGAATTGAAAATGAAAAGAAAAGAGAGGAAAATGAAAATCGATGTTTTTTTAGAGAAAGAAAAATTGATGTTAGTTGTGGGGGTGCAAGTAAATAACTAAAGTAGATGATTAAAATGCTAAGAATTACAAGTGAAAAGGAAGTTTTCTACAACTTATATTCATTAGTACCCATCTGTGTAGCTTGTTAATTACACATATTTTGTTTGAAGATAATAGTGTCAAGAATATTTTTATATTATTTTTTTTAATTTTCAGATGATTTTGCTATTATTAGATGTGTAACTCTAAATGGAAAAAAATGCAATATAAAACTAAACAATACGACATAAAATTGTAAACAATAAGAAAAATGATACCAGTATAGCTAATGAGATATTTTAATAATTAAGTTTGAAACGAACGTTTGGAAAAATTTCAAAGAAATGTAGGTGAATAAATTTGGAAAAAATATTATTTTTTATTTTTTTTTTAAGTTCAACATTTTTAAAATAGCAGCGGTTTTAATTCTTTATAGAAATGATGAATTTAATATATTGTATTTCTTATTCATGAACTGTAAATATATCCCAAAAAATATAACAAAATTATATAAAAAGGGCCGATTAAACAACTAGCCAAAATAACAGCCTACTTTAAAATTATAGCCCAACTATTTACATATTTAGGAAAATAGCCAATTTATCATGACAACATTCCAATATTCCAATAATAACCTTAGGTTAATATTATTAACTATCATAGTAAATAATATCATCCATAACAAAAAAAAAATAGTAAATGTAATTAACAATAACAAAAACTACATTAAATCTTATTTGTCGTAATAAGAACAATAGTAAATCTTATTTACCGTAACAAGAACAATAGTAAATCTTATTTACCGTAACAAGAACAATAGAAAATATGATTAACCATAACATTTTCTAGTTAATCTAACAGGAAAAGTATAAAATATGAGGACTAGTTAATCTAACAGTAAATACGATTTACTAATTATTTCCGTGAACAATCGAAGACAGTAAATCCGACAGTAAATCATATTAACTATTGAATAAATCACTCGTTTCTATGGTAAATATAACAGTAAATCTGATTTTATTTATAACGAAATACCTACGATATACACAACATTACAATTCTATTTTTCACAAAAATTTCTAAATATTTTCTCATATCAAAAGAAAGATCCAAACAACTAAAAAATCCTCCGATTAAAGATAGACAAAAAAAAAAAAAAACAAAAAAACAGAAGGTTCGGGAATCCAGGTTCCAATCAGAACCTGAGCTTGGTGAACCTCTCTTCGAGCCTCTTCTTGGCCTCCTTGAGATCCGCGACCTTCTTGTCCTTCGACTGGAGAGCGTCGGTGGTCACGTCGTCCCGAGCCCATCGGAGCTTTCTCTTTTCGGCGGTGGACGCGCAGGCTCCTCTGACCAGGCGCGGGTTCCTCGGGTTTCTCCGGTTCCGGCGACGCTCCTCAGCTCCGGTCTCAGGCGGGCTTCATCTCTGGCGCAAGCAACGAAGGCTCTCACTCTCCAGATTTGCGCGACGGAGGCTGGTTCGACGGCCGGCTTTGCTCTGCCCCGGTGACGCCTTGCGACGAGGAGGGTTGTCTATCCCGCGCCTCTCCAGGCGACGGCGTTCGACGACTCGGACCTGCAATCGCGGCCCCAGATTCGCGCGACTGGTCTCCGTCCCCCGGCGTTCCTTCGTCGGCGCTCGTCGAGCTTCCTCTCCGGGCCTTTCCAGATCTGTGCGACGAGAGCCGGCGCTCCCCAGATCCGGTGAGTTTTCGTCCTTCGCCGGAGCTCTTCGGCGGCGATTTCGTCGTCACTGTCATCGGATCTCTCACGATCTCCAGCAAGATCGGGCAGAGAAAAAATGGAGGCCGTTTACGGTGAAGTTAGAGAAAATGGCATTTTTGGTACTACGTGTAATATTGGCTATTTAGCTAAATAAACTAATAAATTGGCTACTATTTTAATATCCTCTGCCTATAGGCTAGTTATTAACAAATCTCATATAAAAATCTGATAAATATAACAAAATTATTATTTATTTTTGCTGTAAATATTTTAAACTCGTTATTAATTTAAAAAAAAAATGCACTATTGCACCAATATCCGAGGGAAAATTGCCAAAAGTAGGACTAAATTAAGGCAAAATTCCATTTTCCTATTTTTTTCAAAAATTTACCAAACTAGGACCGGTCAAACAAAAGTCAAATGAGAGATACACAAAAATCTTCCTATTATACCATCATACTAATTACCAACCTACAATCTTTCCCAATAAAATCTCTTATTTTTTCTAACTCTTTCTATTTTCCCGCTCATCCCATCGAAAAAACGATTTTTTTTTTTTTTATTAGTCTTAGTTTGGTAAATTTTTGAAAAAAATAGGAAAATGGAAATGTCCCTTAATTTAGTCCTAGTTAAGGAAATGTCCCATATCCGAGGCTTAGAGCACTTATAGGCCCATCAAAGTTGAGCCCAAAGACACGAAAGGATCGGATAGGCATAATAGTGAGTCGGGATTTCTAACTGTGCCGAGGGGTTTCAGACTCTCTCAACCTCTTCCTTATCAATGGCGTTCATTCACCACGTGTGCTCATCCCCGTTCGCACGTGCCTTCCGCACGCGCGCCATGTCATCAGCGACGGCCGTACCCGCTCCCTCCGTCGCCGTTGCGTCACGTGCCAAGTCCGACGACTCTCGTGCTCTTCTTGGCATGTCCGAGGCCCAACTTCAACAGCTAGCCCTCGACTTGGGTCAGGTATATCACCGTTTACAACAGAGAGCTGATTCTCCGATACATACCGTAATTTATTCAAGAAATGAAATGCGGTGTTTTGGTTCTCTCCTAAGTGAGAACTTGATAAACCGTTGTTTATAGATAGAATTATGTTCAACAATTGGCTTGTGATATAATGCGTGTGTATGTTCTGAAATAATGTGTTAGACTTTTGGAGTTCTTAGTAGGGTTTATGGGAGGGTTTAGGGACTGTTCTGATTGAAATTCATGTTCCGGGACTAAAATGCAACTCTCTCTCTCTCTCTCTCTCTCTCTCTCTCTCTCTCTCTCTCTCTCTTACAATTTCGTTACTTTTAACAGCAAGGTTATAGAGGGAAGCAATTGCATCATCTAATTTACCAGAGAAAGATCAGGGATGTTGAGGATTTTAGTCAGTGTAAGTTCTCTCATCCACTCACTTTTTTTTTCTTGTCCTTAAGTTTGTGTTTTTATGGTCACTCTGCGGTGTAGTAACTGATTGGTTTATTCCATTGGCTTTAATTGAATAAATAAAGTGCCAAAGGCGTTTAGGAATGAGCTTCAAGAAGCAGGATGGCAAGTCGGGCGGTCTCCTATTTACCAAAGCGTCACCGCCACCGACGGAACCATCAAGGTAATAATTCTAGTTCCGGTAGTAGATGAAGGGAGGTAAATGGAAAGTGAAAAAAGTAAATTTTATTGGTGTTGATGACATGTCACAGCTGTTGATAAAGTTGGAGGACAAGAGGTTGGTTGAGACTGTTGGGATACCCGTTCCGGACGATAAAGGTTCAATGCGCCTCACTGCCTGCGTTTCATCACAGGTTTTTTTTTTCCCCCTTAAAAATGTCCTCTTTTTTTTTTTGTTCCAAAAATGTTGGTTAATTTTTTTTTTAACTTGGTTTCTTCTTCTCTTTAACAGGTGGGTTGTCCTTTGCGCTGCTCGTTTTGTGCAACTGGAAAAGGTGGGTTTTCGAGGAACCTTCGCCCACATGAAATCGTGGACCAGGTAAAGTCTACCACCATTTTTTTTTGGT
Organism: Urtica dioica subsp. dioica; assembly: GCF_054948205.1. Classification (NCBI taxonomy): domain Eukaryota; kingdom Viridiplantae; phylum Streptophyta; class Magnoliopsida; order Rosales; family Urticaceae; genus Urtica; species Urtica dioica. The sequence goes on along the minus strand of NC_142767.1, from coordinate 12,406,944 downwards.
TCACACTCTTTAAGGATCTCGTTTTTTGCCCAAACGTAGTTTTTTAAAAACTGTATATATGTGAAGGTGTTGGCTATTGAGGAAGCCTTTAAGCACAGAGTGACAAACGTCGTGTTCATGGGAATGGGTGAGCCGATGTTGAATTTGAAGGCTGTGCTTGAAGCTCACCGCTGCCTGAATAAGGTTACACACTCGAGTTTCATTTTGTACTTTTGATATTTCAACGCTTTTCTCACATCTCAGATTTCCTCTTCTCTCTCTCTCTCTCTCTCTCTCTCTCTCTACGTAGGAAATTCTAATTGGACAAAGAATGATCACAATCTCAACCGTGGGCGTTCCAAACACTATCAAGAGGCTCGCTTCTCACAAACTTCAGTCCACATTAGCTGTCAGGTTGAGCAGTTTTTCGGACTAATTTAATTCTTCTCAATAAGTTTCGGTGCTAATCTTTTCGATTTCGCCACATCAGCCTGCACGCTCCTAACCAGAAGCTTAGGGAAAGCATCGTGCCAAGCGCAAAATCGTATCCTTTGGACGCTCTCATGCAAGACTGCAAAAACTATTTCACCGAAACCAGTCGACGGGTTTCTTTTGAGTACGCACTTTTAGGTAATATCATCTCTCGTGCTTGTTACTCTTACAACACACACGCCTTTGATTTCTCCGCGTGGATAAAATAAAGTAAATGTGTTTCGTCTTGAAGCCGGAGTGAATGACTCGGTAGAAACCGCGACCGAACTCGCTGAGCTGATCCAGCGTTGGGGACGCAATTACCACGTCAATCTCATACCTTACAATCCAATCGAAGGGTCCGAATTCAAGCGGCCGAGCAAGAGAGCGGTATTTATTTATCTCAACCGAGTTTTTCTGGCTTGTAATTTCGGGGACTCAAAAGTCGGTGCTTTGTTCAAATCTTTGAAGGTATCGGCTTTCGTGGCTGCTTTGGAGTCTCGGAAAGTGACGGTGAGCGTACGACAAACACGAGGCTTGGAGGCAAACGCGGCCTGTGGACAGCTCAGAAATGAATTCCAGAAGAGCCCTTTGCTTAATGACTCAGAAAACGCCGAGCCACAACCCGAAGTTGCCACAGATGTGGAACTAGAAGATATGCCGTCGGCGGACTTGGCTTTGACAACATAACCTTCCGGTATATTGATTGTATCATATAAAAAAAAAAAAAAAAAAAAAAAAAAAAAAATCTGTTAGTCAAACATGAAGCTAGCTTTGTGGCTATGATATTTGTAATTGTAGAATTTATATGTATTGTTTCCTCTTATTTTTTTGGCTGGCTTTGAGAATGAAGAAACTAACTAAGATAAAATTCTAGATTTGAAAAAAAATTGTTTGAGGGAAATTATTTGGTAAGATAATGGATGATGGGTAATTGGGCAAGGAAATTAGTTAGTTGCAACAAGATTTTTTGAAGAATTTGTTGCAACTAGCCAATCTCTTAACTTTATTAAGATTCTAGCTAAAATTTTATTTTATTAAAAAAAAAAATAATTTATCAAGTCCGCAGTAAATTAATTAATTAAAGAGTAAATTTAATTTATTATTTAATTAATTTAATTTACTTTTTTAGTTAATTAATTTATTACGGATTTTATGGACTATTTTTTTAATAAAATAAAACTTCGTCTATTTTTTAAAATGAGAGTCAACTATTGCGCTACCATCCTAATTGCTCAAAATAAAATGGGAAGAAAATAAGTTTGTTTTTATTGGGAGATCCTAAAAACTAGGAAATTTAAATACAATTTTTTTTTTTTCGAAATTAAATTAGTTTAAACAATAGAATCATACACAAATAGGAGTAAATAAGTTGGTTATTCCACATTACAATTTTTTTTCCTTCGAATTAGACATATCTAAGAGAGTTTAGTTACAAACATGTAACTAATAGTGTCAATTTTGTCACTATTAGTTACATGTTTGTCACTATTAGTTACATTTTTGTTACTAAACACTTTTAAATCTGTCTAATTTGAAAAAGAGTAGTAATGTGGTATCAACCGCTTATTTACTCTTATTGGTGTCCAAACCCCTTTAAAGAATTAAGGACGGGCTAGCTACCTCGTCCATATTAGACCTGTCTTATAAAATAATAGCTCAACTATGAGTTTAATTGGGTAAATAGTTCAAACTCAAACCCAACAATATAATTTCGTCAAATCCAAATTTGCGACTCCAGAGCTCAGACATCGTCTCTCTTGGCCTTCGAAGACTTGAACGGCATTGAGATTGACTCTGACGGTGCCATATTCGGTTCTGCTATTGTACGGAAGCTCGAAACCCTAGGCTTCACGAACGTCTTACTACGAACCCACACCGTGCTCGACCTGCCTCGCTAGAGCAAAGTCAAGTCCTTTTTCGCCGCCGAGAAGCCCGAATTCGTGATCCTTGCTGAGGACGGAGTAACGATCAGATTAACTCCAGCAGAGTTAATCCGATTAACCTTCACAGTTAATCGGATGAACTATCAAAGTTGATACGCAGAACTGGACTGCGACCTTCGAACAGCCAGACTGGCGCAACCGCATGACTCGTTGATGTTCGAGTTCGTTTCCGAGGTAGGATAGTCACAGTTAATCGGATTAACCTTCACAGTTAATCCAATTAACTATCATAGTTAATACGCAGAACTGGACTTGCGACCTTCGAACGGCCGGATCAACACAATTACGGGACTCGTCGATGTTCGAAATCGTTTTTGAAAAAGGTTCGTCACAATTAATTAGATTAATTATGACAGTTAGTCGGAATAGCTGTTGCCAAAATGGACTTGCAGAAGTAAACGAGTCAGGGAACACAAATTCATTCATGGCGGCTCCGCCTCGGATGCTCTCCATCGGTGTCGATCACGATATGAGACGATGCTCTCTCCCTTCTCCTCGTCCTCACCGAAACCCTAGCCGAGGCCAGAGAACTTCTCACCGGAATCCACCAGAAAAGAACCAGCAAATTCCTCTCTCGATCTCACTAGCGAAGAACCAGATCTGCCTCCCTCAGCCCCCCCTCCTCTGTCGGATCGGCATCGTCGAGGAAGATCTACATCGGAAACGTCCAGGTGAACATGGACTTGGTGAGATTAAGGGACATCTTTGTTTAAAATGATCTATGGAATGTGAAGATCTGTTCACATGTGGGTTAGAGAAGAAGAAATTGATTTCGAGAAAGGGCATTGAGATTGTGATTAATGTTGGCTATTTCCATAAATAAATTAATAGTTTGACTATTATTTTAAAGGTACTCCCATTAAGTGGCTATTATGGCCCAGTTTGGCATTGTTGTGCTGCTTTCAGAATTGCTTTTAAACAGTTTTGTCAGAAAAAGTGTTGTCAGAGAAAGTAATGGATTGTTTGGTTAATCAAAATCAAATGCATTTGATTTTTTAAAAAGTTTCAGTTCAGTATTTGGTAAACAGTTTTATTTTATTAGCTTCTGAATGTCAGAAAAGACTAAAGTACACCTAAATAATATTAGTTAAATCTCAATATTAATATAAAAAGAAAAAATAAATAATTTAAGTATTTTATAAATAATATAAAATAAAATCTCATCTGTCTTGGAAAAAAATATTATTAAACGAATAAAAATTATTGTCCCATCAAACTTGCAGCAATATGATCCCTTAAAATTGTCATCTCTAAAGTTCCTGAATTATCTTGACTTTCGCCATCTTCATTGCCGTCGTGATCATCATCTATAGTAATGTTATCTGTTGTTGTATCTTCAAAATCCAGATCATAATTTGCGCACTTCCTGATAAAGTTATACAAAGACATTGTTGCGATAACTATTTTTACTTGTTTGCCAAATGGGTAGCTAGGCATGTCACGTAGTACCTTCCCCTTTTTCTTCCAAACTCCAATGTTCTCTCAATCACACTTCTATGAGAGGAATGCGCATGATTAAATACTTCTTGATAACCATTTGGTTATCCACTTGAACGGAATACTGGAAGATGATATCTTTCGCCTTCGTATGGTCCTAAAAATCCCTTAATTAGTGGATATCCAGTATCAACCAAGTAATATTTACCTATAAAATAAAAATAAATTTCAAAACATAAAAATAATAAATTGTTATTAAAATTCGAAAAAATTATACTTGATGTGAAATGAACCTGTAGGCGGCTTTGGAAACTTAAGACTAGGATCACGCAAAGCTGTTAAGAATATTCTGGCATCATGAGCCGAACCTTCCCACCCCGCATATGCGTAGATAAATTGCATATCAAAATTACACACTGCCATGATGTTTTGAGTTGGAATTCATTTTCTTCCAATGAATGATACTTGATCTTCAGGAGATATGATAGCAGAAACATGGACACCATCTATATCACCAATGCAATCCTGAAAAATCAATAAAATAGGTAAATGAAGAAAGAAAAAAATTAATCATAAAATTTATAAGAAGAAAAAACATAATTACCTTAAAATGCGGCATGAATCTATTGTCTTTCAAAATTTCTTTTGGAGTGGACTTGAATTCTGGATCTTCTGGCTTCAAAATGTTTACACTCATCTTACATATGCAATCCAACACCATATTAAAATATCTACTGACAGTCTCTCCAGAATGTTGACTAATCTATTTAAAGTGCCATGACCTAATGTAAATAAAAACATCGCCAACATTTCATCAACAGTCATTCTTCTTGATTCTTTCAATCCGTAGTTTCTTCGTAATTCAGTGCTTAATTTGGTAAAACATTTATGTCCATTCTGAACATATATTATACATCTATGTCCATGTCCTCTTAACATCTCCATCAGCCATGCATGTCCAGTTTGAGAAGAAGTCATACATGGAGTCTTGTATATGTAAGTCACATAATACTGTCGAATAAGATGTGCAGCCGTGCAGATGATTTGATCCGTGATACGTTCTTCGTCCTCGTCAATATTCATCTTCTAATTGTTCTATATAACAACACAACATTTTCAAACTGTAAAAGATCATATAATAATAATAATAATAATAATAATAATAATAATAATAATAATAATAATAATAATAATAATAATAATAATAATAATAATAATAATAATAATAATAATAATAATAATAATAATAATAAACTTATGACATTCAAAAGTAAAAGAAAGTCGTTACAAACTTAGAAATATCCCTACAAAACTTGAAAGTAGTAAAAAAAAACGACACATCATATTCCTTTAGATTGTTCAAATTTGAGCCATGTAAGTTTCTTGTACGGATCTTCAATTGACATGAACATTTCTATTTTCTCCTTGATCAAGAACAACCTGGTTGTAAATAAATGTAACTCGCTACATATCTCCACTCCGGGTAAGGAAGTGACAATTTTCATGATAGTGGCTATGATAGAATCAAGTTGATCAATTTGATGTTGTTGCCGGTGCACTCATTTTTTCGACAGCTTCACAAAAACGATCAATTTGTGCTGATAATTTCACCGCACCTCCGATTTTCTCACTTTTTCTCTCTCTTTTTATTTTCAAGGAATCGAATTCGCATGATTTAGAGTTAAATTTTTTCTTTGTACTCGAACCATGTGACTCGTTATCACTCTCAAGTGGAGTAACATCTTCTACTCCATTGCTAACCTCACTTGGAATAGTTCCAAAGACAGGTGTCCAAGCATGATCACTAGTTGCTGCCTACCTAAAATCTCTACAAATTCTAGTTGAAAACCTTCTATGAGAAAAGTATTGAGCGGAATATATTTTCTTCTCATTAACTGGAATTATTTATAGGGTACAAGTAGGTTAACTATTTCCTAAAATAAAGCAAAGAAAGAATCGGTATAATTACAACCGAATATACAGCAATAAGGAACGAATAATACACTTTAAACTACTTCCTAAATATAGATACACCTAATATACTACCGAATAACACTCCCCCTCAAGTTGGTGCAAAGATATCAATCATGCCCAACTTGCTAACTAGTTCTTCAAATTTTTGACAGTAGAGCCCTTTGGTAAGTACATCTGCGAGTTGTTCTGCTGTTGGAACAAATGGTAAGCATATTTCTCCTCTTTCTAGCTTTTCCTTGATGAAATGACGATCAATCTCCACATGCTTAGTTCGGTCATGCTGGATTGGATTGTGTGCAATGTTGATTGCTGATTTGTTGTCACAAAACAGTTTTATATGGGCTTCCAACTCAATCTTCAATTCCTCCAGAATTCCTTTCAACCAAATCACCTCGCATACTCCTTGAGCCATAGCTCTATACTCCGACTCTGCACTACTTCTAGAGACCACATGTTGCTTCTTTGTCCTCCATGTCACAAGGTTTCCCCAAATGAACGTACAATAAGCTGAGGTAGATCTTCGGTCGTCTGAGTTCCTTCCCCAATCAGCGTCGGTAAACACTTCAACCTGTCTGCTCTGATTTTTAGTGAAGAGTAGACCTTTTCCTGGACTACCTTTAAGGTAATGTAGGATTCTATAGACTGCCTCGAGATGTCTTTCTGAAGGATTATGCATGAATTGACTAACCAGGCTCACAGCATAGGCGATGTCCGGTCGAGTGTGAGCCAGGTAGATCAGTTTTCCAACAAGCCGTTGATATCTCCCTTTATTCGCTGGAACCTCTTATTCTTCTCTTCGGAGCTTGTGATTTGGATCAATAGGAGTAGAACACGGTTTGCAGCCAAGTAGACCGGTTTCTTTCAACAGATCCAATACATACTTTCGTTGGGAGATAGCAATTCCACGGTCTGATCGAGCTACCTCAATTCCCAAGAAATACTTGAGATTTCCCAAGTCCTTAATCTCGAATTGCTTTGCCAGCAATTCTTTTAACTCAGTCAGCTCACTCTCGTCGCTGCCTGTCATCACTATATCATCTACATACACAATTAGAATGGCAATTTTACCTTCTTTGTTATGTTTGTAGAACATTGTGTGATCAGAGTGAGCTTGCCGATAGTCTTTTTCTTTCATGGCCTCGGAGAATCTTCCGAACCATGCCCGAGGAGATTGCTTGAGACCATGCACACATCTCCGCTAGGGTGTTGGTCAAATCCCGGTGGAAGTTGCATGAATACTTCTTCCTCCAAGTCTCCATTCAGGAAGGCGTTTTTTACATCAAACTGTAACAAGGGCCAATCTTGGTTCACGGCTAGGGACAGTAAGACTCGCACCGTGTTGAGCTTTGCTACTGGAGCGAATGTTTCTTCATAGTCCAGCCCATAGGTTTGTGTGAAACCTCGAGCGACAAGTCTCGCTTTGTATCGCTCTATCTGACCATTAGCTTGATATTTGACCGTAAATATCCACTTACAGCCAACAATATGCTTCCCTTTCGGTAAGTGAGTTACCTCCCACGTGTCATTATTCTTGAGTGCTCGCATCTCTTCCAAGACAGCCTCTCTCCACCTTGGAATGCTTAGTGCTTCCTGTATAGAACTCGGGATTTCATCAGTAGTTATGCGGGTGATAAAGGCTCTAAAGGCTGGAGATAGGTTCAGGTAGGATACATAGTTTGACAAGGGATAAAGGGGATGTTTGGTGCATTCTCGAACACCTTTCCTAAGGGCTATTGGGTCCTCAAATTGAGTTTGTAATGGTTCAAAGGTGTTACTTTGTTCAATATGGGCCGGTTCTTCTAAGGTTTCATCAGAAAGAGTGGGAGAATTGTTACCTTGACTGGAGTTTGGATCCGATGAGGACATTGTTTCAAGTATCGGAGACTCGTGACTCCCCCTTGAGTGAACACGTAATTCAGAAGTTGGGTCCTCAGCAGAACTAGTTTGAGTGTCATTATCTGGTGAAATATTTGGTGTGGCATTAACATTATCAGGTTCTAAGTTTTCATTTGTTACTTGCCTTGGTAAAACATCAGTTAATTCCCAAAAACGATCTTCAATATGTGTGATCTCCCCCTGAAGAGAAGTTTTTTCAAAAAAAGGTTTTGATTCAAAAAATGTGACATCACTACTTGTGAAGAGTTTACCCGAGCTTGGATCAAAACATTTAAAACTTTTTTTGAGTCGGTGAATATCCTAAAAAAATGCACTTAATGGCTCTAGGATCTAATTATTCTTATCATGAACATGAATAAAGACAACACGACCAAAGACTTTCAGAGGAACATGTGTAAAGCATCGGTTTTCAGGAAAATATTTTTGAAGAGTATTTATCGGTGTGTTATAGTTCAATACTTTGATTGGCATTCTATTAATTAGATATGAAGCAGTAAGTATTGCCTCACCCCAAAATCTTTTTGGAACATTCATAGAAAACATTAAAGCTCGGGTAACTTCTAGTACATGTCTATTTTTTCTTTCGGCAATACCATTTTGTTGCGGTGTATCAACACACGAATTGTGGTGGATTATGCCTTTTTCATTTAAAAAATCTGAAATTTTGATTAGTCGCAAAGACAAGATGTCGCACACAATGCGTTGACAATGTGTCCGACAACTTGCTTGAACACAGATATGGATAAACAACAAACAGTGCAGAAACAAAGTACACATGATATGGTTACCCAGTTCGGTGAAACACACCTACATCTGGGGGCACGCTGCCAGTGGAAATGTTTTTCACTATCTCGTAGTCAATAGTACACACAAGGTTTATATCTGATTACAATCAACAAATCAATAAAACCTAGAGACTATTACCACCAGTGATCACCTAGTCAGGGACTCCCCCTGAATTTGAGCTCCGTCTCAATTCCACCCTTCGAGCAACCTCCTGGCTCGGATGACCTTTAGTCTTCAGTTGTACGTGAACCTTCAATCACGAGAACACAAAACCCAACTCTCACCGACACTCAATCTTTGTGGAATAGTGTTTGAGAGAAAACACCGCTTATCACCAAAACACACAGCCTCCCAGTCCGCCGGTCTTGCACGTCTAAGAGCTCTGAGTGTTTGATAAAAAACGTCGAGGCTGCTAAGGGGGAGCGCATGGCTTTTATAGCAGCTGTAAAATCCTGGAAAGTATCTCGGGTTTCCTTACCCGGCCTCAAGCAAATATCACAAAGTAAAGACTCCAGCGAGGCGAATATTGTGTAGTGAAGACAGCAGCGAGAGATATCTTGAAATGAAGGCACCAGCAAGGCAGATATCTCGTAATGAATACAGCAGCGAGGCAATAACTCAGCAATAAGTCACCAACGAAGCAATCTGACAAAAACTGGAAACTTGCCTGTAAAAGAGTCTGCACACTGGAGGAAAGATGTCATACCAGAAGATGAAACATAACAACCGACATATTTCCACACATCTTGCACTAAAAAATAAAGCCAATAAAAACGTATCAACAATCTCCCCCTTTGGCTATTTTTTAGGCAAGCACATCCAGGACCAGTTCTCATACCAGCGTCATGACCAGAGAAGAGAGTCAAAATAAATGACCTCATGACGCCTCTCCCCCTGATTTCCTTAAAATAATACCAAAGGCAAGGATAGACCAACGCAGAGGGATGAACAACAGCATGTAAAGGAATGAGAACTAGAACACACGCATATCATAAACCAGCAAAAGTACGATAAAGCTGTCTTACAAAATATCCAGAACACTCAGTCAGAAACACAAGCAACAGAAGCGAAGAAAACCAACAAAAAGATGTCTAAGAGGTAGTTAGATGTTACAGACCAGAACAAACAAACATCAACTAGAGGGATTAGAGACATTGTTGGCGAGACCTTTAGGACCCCGTGAGTCGCTACTGACATCATCTTATGTATCTTCATCATCAGAACAAGCAGAAGGACCCGGCTGAGAGGTAGTAGCACCATCAGCGGTAGAGGCGGGTGTCATGACAGAGATAAGACACTCACAAGCGGTCTTTCTTCGAGTGGAGATTTATATGACTTCCTTGAGAGTAGCGACTTCTTCCAACATGCCTTTGAGGATATCGCTCTTGGCATTTTCCGACAGGGGGGCAACTTTGATGGTACGACCAAGGGAGACAGAAGTTGCGACAGAAGGCATAACGAGATCTCTGGCATGTTTCCCTTCAAATAACACTTAGGACTGAAGGAGAGTTCACTGGGAGGTTTACCTGCAATGTCATCAACCCTTAGCAGATCTCTCTTCTACGCCATCAGCATACCTGACAGGAGAGAGGGGAAGCCAATAGGAAGCTTCACAACATAGGACTTAGCATGCTTGGCCAGGTGGTTGAACACAAACTCCCCAAAGTCGAAAGACGCCCGGGTGCCAATCTGATAAATGAGGCATGCCAGATCTGACTTGATGCTTGAACTGTGAGACGAAGGGGCCCAATTTGAAATACCAATTCTGTACAGAACCGAGTATTTCGCCGAGAGATCTGAGGAGGGCAGAGAACCCTTAGAAGGCCAGGTCTTCTTCTCATCGTTAGTGAGCTCTTTGGCAACCACATCCAAGGAGGGGAACCGATCGACAGTGACAATTTTTCCTCTTCCCAGATACTCGTTGATGGCAGTGGATGAGACATCAAAGCATTGGCCGCGCACGTAGACTTTCCCAAACTCAGGGTGATGAGGCTGATCAACTTCAGAGGACAAATTGACTATGCACTCTTTCACCAGTTTAGGATAATAGGGCCCGATTCCAGAGACAGTTTTGCCGAGTTGAGCATCGGACAAAAGTTCCATGATCACATCAATCTTCAGGGCTTCCTTAGACAGTTCCTTTTCCAGAAAAATAGATCTGTGATAGACATACCTCCATTTTCTGACGCGGTCTTCCTCATAAAAGGAGACATTGTCCAGAGGGGCGGCGGGAACATCCTTGGGAAGCTTTTGACCTCCAATAGACTTCCTGGAGATGTGAGACACGAACTCAGGACAGTTATCTTCCTCTTCCTCCTCAATATCCTTCAGAACATCTGGAATTGGCTCATCAACGGTTTTTCCCTTCAGCTTTTTCTTGTTCAAACCCATCTTCACCGGTTTCTTCATCTTCTTCTTAGCAAGGATGGGAGTGGCAGCATCACTTTCTTCCACCACCTTTCTTTTCTTCTTTCTCTTCTCCGACAAAAGCGTGGCTAGGCACACGTCGTCATCTTTCTGAACCTTCTCTTTCAGAGAAGCAAGAATATCCTTTTCAACATCCTGGACTTGTTTAGTCGTTCCTTCTTGCCCCGGAGAAGATGTTGGCACATCTTTTGTGACCTCTTGACTCAAACCCAACATGCCTCCAACGACATCCACAGGAATAGGCTCTTGAGCATGGGGAAGCGAATCCCTATCCCTAGGAATATCAGTAGGGGTGATAGAGGCAACATGATTACCTTGAACAATCTGGTGAGGGCTTTCGATGAGAGATCCACCGGTGAGGGTTTCTCCTTCTGGAGCATCATCATCTTTTCTTCCTTCATCAGACGAACTACTGGAGCTAACATCTCCTGTAATGTCGGTGATCGAGAGAGCGGCTTTCTTGAGCATGGCGCTTCTGACGGCGGAGAGGGATAGATTCTCAGGGGGAACTGATGACCCAGCGATTGCACCTCCGGCCTGACCATCGGCGCGTTCACTGGGGCGCAGTCCCCGTACCCTAACCCCGTGCATGTTGCTTTCAGCGCCTGGTTTCCTTGTCGTGACATTTTTCTTTTTCATTGTGGCTTTTACTTTCTCTGATGGAGTGGTTGTGCTGATCCCGCTTCTGGTGCCAACCATTTTGAATAGAATTTTTAGAAAACTGTCACACAGGTAACCGTCGAGAAGGATAAACGAGCAAATATGGGAAACAAAGCTCAAGATCAGCGAAAAACAGGAAATTTCAAAATTCGAACAAGAAGTAACTTCCCTTTCTTTCTCGAGAATGGAACCGTCTGCATGGATGAGAGCAAGGCACGGAGAAATACGATGTCGTGACATAAAGTGGGCCTTGATCGATCTTAGGCCCAGAGAAACAACAATTGGCACTTTAGCCCGGCAAAACAGTCGAATGGGCCAACCAGATAAATGGGCCCATGAAATGAAATTCACAACAGACACGCGAACAAGAATCAGAGAAGGATCAGCACAGAAGATAAAACCAAAAATCCCTCCGATAAACAGTAATTGCTATTGATCAATAACGCATAAACCAAGAGAGGATCTGAGATTTTCAAACCGGTTAGCATCCAAAGCCTTGGTGAAAATATCTGCAAGCTATTTTTCTGTGTGGATGTATTCGAGTTTGATCTTCTTTTCTTCTACAAGATCTCGAATGAAATGATGTCTGATCTCTATATGCTTGGTCTTACTGTGTTGAACAGAATTCTTTAACATGTTGATTGCGCTAATGTTGTCGCAGAACAATGTCATGACGTCTTGTCCAACATTATATTCAGTTAGCATCTGCTTCATCCAGAGAAGCTGAGTGCAGCTACTCCCCGCGGCGATGTATTCAGCTTCTGCTGTGGACAAGGAAACACAGTTCTGCTTCTTGCTGAACCATGAGATGAGATTGTTTCCAAGGTAGAAACATCCACCAGAGGTACTTTTTCTATCGACCGTGCTACCTGCCCAGTCAGCATCACAGTATCCCACAAGCGTAGAGGAAGTATCATAAGTATATAAGAGGCCAAAATTGGCAGTTCCTTAGATGTACCTTATGATTCGCTTAGCTTGAGCCAAATGACTAGCTTTGGGATTGGCTTGATATCGCGCACACACACCTACAGAGTAGGCTATGTCTGGTCGGCTGGCAGTGAGGTACAGAAGACTACCAATAATACTCCTGTAGAGGCTTTGATCAACAGATTCTCCATGTTCATCCTTAGAGAATTTGATGTGAGTAGCGGCAGGGGTCCGCTTGTGAGAAGAGCTTTCCAAGCCAAACTTCTTAACCAAGTTTTTGGCATACTTACTTTGGGAGATAAAGATGCCATCTTCCATTTGCTTGATCTGGAAGCCCAGAAAGTAGTTTAGCTCACCGACCATACTCATTTCAAACTTTGACTGCATTTGTCGAACAAAAAGGTCCACCATCTTGGTTGACATTCCTCCAAAAACGATATCGTCAACATATATTTGGGCAATCATAAGATTTCCATTCTCTTTTTTCACGAACAATGTCTTGTCAACTCCACCTCGGGTGTAACCATTCTGCACAAGGAACTGAGTCAGTCTCTCATACCATGCACGAGGAGCCTGCTTAAGGCCGTAGAGAGCTTTTCTGAGTCTGTAGACATGCTGTGGAGAGCTGGGATCTGTAAACCCTTTTGGTTGTTCTACATAGACTTCCTCATTCAAGTACCCATTGAGGAAAGCACTCTTAACATCCATCTGGTAAAGCTTGAAGTGCATGTGACAAGAGATGCCAAGCAGGAGTCTGATTGCTTCAAGTCTTACAACAGGGGCAAAGGTTTCATCAAAGTCTACGCCTTCCACCTGTGTATAGCCCTGCGCCACAAGTCTAGCTTTGTTCCGAGTTATATTACCATGTTCATCAGATTTATTCTTAAAAATCCACTTAGTTCCAATGACATTCACATTGTCAGGTTTAGGAACTAATTCCCAGACTTCATTTCTTTCAAACTGAACAAGTTCCTCTTGCATAGCATTGACCCAGTATTCATCATCAATAGCCTCATTAATATTCTTAGGTACAATCTTAGAGACAAAGAAGAGATTACCAATCATCTCCCGATAATTATTAGGAGGTTTTGGACGAGTCTTTATTCCCTCACTGATTTCGCCAATCACCTCATGAGCAGGATGATTTTTTTGAATTCTTCTGGAAGGAATTCTTTGTTCAGTCTCAGGAAGAGATCCTTCATCTGGAACAATGTCGCTTACTTTGTCATCAGCATCAGTCCTGACATTTGGGTTTCCAGACGAGATGTCGTCCAAAGAGTTTTCAGCATCTGTCCTAACATCTGTGTTACTAGGAAAAACTTCATCCTCATCATTAGTACTGTTAGTAACATCATGATCATCGATAACCACCACATTTATGGACTCCATCATAGTCTTAGTGCGTTTGTTAAAAACACGATAGGCACGACTATTTCTAGAATATCCAAGAAATATACCTTCATCACTTTTAGGGTCAAATTTTCGTCGAGGATCTCTGTCAGCAAGTATATAACAAACCGAACAAAAGACATGAAAGTACTTCACATTAGGCTTTCTCCCCTCCATATTTCATAATGAGTGATCGAAGTACCTGGACGAATAGTAACTCGATTGTGAATATGGCAGGCAGTATTAAGAGCTTCTGCCTAGAAATGTGGTGGAATGTTTTTAGCCAACATCATAACTCTAGCCATCTCTTCGAGGGTTCGATTTTTCCTTTCAACAATTCCATTTTGTTGTGGTGTGATAGGAGCAGAGAATTCATGGGCTATCCCTTCTTCAGTACAGAACTTAGCAAAGCTCATGTTCTCAAATTCCCTCCCATGATCACTCCGGATCCTGATCACTTTGCCGATGCTCTCTCTTTTTTCTCTCTGAACCTTCTTACAAAGAGCTTCAAAAACAACAAAAGTGTCAAATTTCTCACGAATAAATTCAACCCAAGTATACCTGGAGTAGTCATCCACACACACGAACACGTATCTCTTCCCTCCGAGACTTTCGACCTGCATTGGTCCCATCAAATCCATGTGAAGAAACTCCAGAACACGGGATGTGGTAAGATGTTGCACCATCTTGTGAGACTTCTTGACCTGTTTCCCAATCTGGCATTCACCACAGATTTTTCCTTCAACAATCTTTAGATTTGGGACACCGATGATGGCGTTCTCAGAAACAATTTTCTGCATGCTTCTGAGATTAAGGTGACCAAGCTTTTGATGCCACAACTTGGTTTCGTCAACCTTGGTCAAGAGGCAACTGTTGTTTGGTACGGGTGACCACATGTAGCAGTTGTCACGTGATCTGGTTCCTTGCATAAGTTCATCATGTTCCTCATTAATCACCACACACTTATCACGAGTAAAATTAACATGTAAGTTTAGATCACAAAGCTGACTAATACTGATGAGATTAGCAGTAAGTCCTTCTACCAACAACGCCTCAGTCAAGCAAGACATACCAGGATAGTTTAACTGACCTTTACCCACAATTTTGGCTTTTACTCCATCTCCAAAAGTAACATGGCAGTTGGAGTAAGGTTTCACGTTGGTCAGGAAGGTGTGAACACCTGTCATATGACGAGAGCAGCCACTATCGAAATACCAGTCATTTCCGGTGGATGCACTCAGAGATGTGTAGGCAATATTGGCATGATAGTTCGTATTTTTTACTCTCAATTCCAGCCGAGTAGAAGGTTGTTGACGAGGTAGGACATTCCTGTGAATGGACTTTTGCTGACGAACGTTTCTCCCGTATAACCGATAGCAAAATGGTCGAATATGCCCCTTTCTTCCACAATAATGACATACCCAACGAGGTCTGTTGACTAGAGACCTGGTTGGTCCAGAGGGATGATGCCAGGGAAGATCATGAGATTTGTCATTACCAGATGGTTGGGGCAAGTTTCGCGACATCTGGCTAGTCTGCTTTTGGGGAATGAACGTAGTCTGGGATGATGAAGCTCCATGGGTGTATCCAAGCCCCTTCATGTTCTTTGCGGGTTTGCCAATGGTGAGTATTTTTTCAAGGCTGTCAGTCCCAGAGTTCAGCATTCTGACTGATTTAGTCATTTGATCAAGTTCCCCATTCAGCCGACTGACTTCCTTCTTCAGATCCACAATCGTTTCTAGGAGCCTTGCCTTATCTTCTGTCAGAGTAAGAATAAAAGCACACTGTTTTTCGAGAATCTGGGATTCCTCAACCCATTTGGTGTGCATGGTATTGTATGCTTCATTCATAGCATCGTCAGATAGTTCTTCATCTAGAACATATTTCTGAGAGCATTCACCAAATTCATTAGTAGACTCATGAGTATGGACAGAGGCAGTAAAGGCTACAAAGTTACTTATCTGATCTGAGTCGCTATCTTCATCATCTTCATACGAAAGAGTAGCGTTGTATCCCTTTTTCTGTTTCTTGAGGAAGTTGGGACACTCCTTTTGGATATGTCCAAAACCTTCACATTCGTGGCACTGAATGCCTTTGCCTTTGCCAGATCGTTCACCACTTTTACTATTCCTGTGAGGATTAGCATTCTTCTGGAATCGTTGTTGGAAATTGTCCTTGACATCTTGCGAGACATTTTTCCCATTCATCTGATTGAGTCTTTTCATGACCCTGCCATAGTTTTTTGCAAGCATAGCTATAGTATCGTCAATATCATCGTCAGAGTCTGAGTATACCTGTTCCCTTTGTTCATGAATTGAGCTTTTGAGGGCCATCCCTTTGCGTTTCTTTTCCACCTTAGGAAGGGAGAGCTCAAAAGTCATAAGGGATCCCATGAGCTCGTCGAACTTCAACGTCTTTAGGTCATGAACTTCCTCAATGGCCGTGATTTTCATTTTGAACCTAGAGCTCAAGGCTCTCAGGGTTTTTCGAACAAGATCTTCATCTGTCATTGGTTTCCCGAGAGAATAAGATTCATTGGCAAGATCACGAATGCGAACGTTGAACTCAACAACTGATTCATCCTCGAGCATCGTGAGGGCTTCAAATTTGGTTGTGAGATATTGAAACTTCTGCTCACGGACCTCTGTAGTTCCCTCATAGGCAACAACGAGGATTTCCCAGGCCTCTTTGGCAGTAGTGCATGTATTTATCAACCTGAAAACATCTTTATCGTCTCCGTTAAATATAACATTAAGAGCACGAGAGTTACCAAGGGCCGCCTCATCTTCAGTGGGGGTCCAGTCCTTTTCGGGTTTTGTGCCAGTACGGGCTCCTTTGTCATCATTCGTCATAGGAGCTTCCCACCCGTGTATCACAGCTTTCCATGTTCGGCAATCAAGGGACTTCAAGAAAGCGGTCATGCGTGCCTTCCAATAACCATAGTTGGTTCCGTCGAGTACTGGAGGGCGATTGACAGAACCTCCCTCTCGGGAACTATCCATAATAGGCAATCAGAAACAAAAAAAATCCAGGAAACCACCAAAAAGATCAAGGTGCCTGCTCTGATACCAATTGAAATTCTGATTAGTCGCAAAGACAAGATGTCGCACACAATGTGTTGACAATGTGTCCGACAACTTGCTTGAACACGGATATGGATAAACAACAAACAGTGCAGAAACAAAGTACACACGATATGGTTACCCAGTTCGGTGAAACACACCTACATCTGGGGGCACGCTGCCAGTGGAAAGGTTTTTCACTATCTTGTAGTCAATAGTACACACAAGGTTTATATCTGATTACAATCAACAACTCAATAAAACCTAGAGACTATTACCACCAGTGATCACCTAGTCAGGGACTCCCCCTGAATTTGAGCTCCGTCTCAATTCCACCCTTCGAGCAACCACCTGGCTCGGATGACCTTTAGTCTTCAGCTGTACGTGAACCTTCAATCACGAGAACACAAAAACCAACTCTCACCGACACTCAATCTTTGTGGAATAGTGTTTGAGAGAAAACACCGTTTATCACCAAAACACACAGCCTCCCAGTCCGCCGGTCTTGCACGTCTAAGAGCTCTGAGTGTTTGATAAAAAACGTCGATGCTGCTAAGGGGGAGCGCATGACTTTTATAGCAGCTGTACAATCCTGGAAAGTATCTCGGGTTTTCTTACCCGGCCTCAAGCGAATATCAAAAAGTAAAGACTCCAGCGAGGCGAATATTGTGTAGTGAAGACAGCAGCAAGAGATATCTTGAAATGAAGGCACCAGCAAGGCAGATATCTCGTAATGAATACAGCAGCGAGGCAATAACTCAGCAATAAGTCACCAACGAAGCAATCTGACAAAAACTGGAAACTTGCCTGAAAAAGAGTCTGCACACTGGAGGAAAGATGTCATACCAGAAGATGAAACATAACAACCGACATTTTTTCACACATCTTGCACTAAAAATAAAGCCAATAAAAAACGTATCAACAAAATCTCCCATAATTTTATTGAAGTATTCCCTTCCATTATCAGTTCTGAGAATTTTGATATGAGTTTGAAACTGATTTCTTATCATTTTGTAAAAAAAATTGAACGTATTAGCAGCATCAGATTTTTCTTTTAATAAATAAATCCCAGTATTTCTAGTATGGTCATCAATGAAAGTGATAAACCACCTAGATCCTGAGAGATTTGTAACGCTTGAAGGCCCCCACAAGTCACTATGTATTAGAGAAAAAGGTTTACTCGGCATATACTTTAGTGCAGGAAAAACAGATCTTTTATGCTTAGCTAGTTGACAAATTTCACATTGCAAAGAGTCCACATCTTTATTCTTAAACAAAACAGGAAATAAATGTTTTAAGTATCTAAAACTAGGATGACCTAACCGAAAATGCCATAACAATATTTCATCAGATAATGATAATAAACTAGAAGTCTGAGGTTGCTGAATTTGTTTACTCAAGTTGGAGTCTATGTAGAAGAGTCCCCCACTTTCCTTAACATTGCCAATCATCTTCCCCGAGCGCCGGTCCTGAAGAAAGCAACCAAAGGAATTAAAGGTAAACTGGTAGAAAGAATCGAAGACAAGTTTGCTCACAGATAAAAGGCTACATGCAAGATTGGGAACATGTAACACATTATTTAGGGTAAGGAGTGGTGAGACAATGACATAACCCTTTCCAGCAATTGGTAGGAAAGAGCCGTTAGCAATTTTTATCTTTTGGGAACCTGAACAAGGAAAATAGGAGCTAAAAACATAAGATGATCCTACCATATGGTCTGTTGCCCCAGAGTCTATGATCCAAGGATTAGTATCTCTGATTTTGACATTCATGGCTGATATAAAGGTACTTTTTTAAGCTAAGGAAGAGGATGGGGTTGTGGATGATGATGACTGATGAGAATTCCACAAGTTAAACATTTGTTCTAAGTTTTCTTTGGTGAAGAAGGGCTGCTCGGAAGCTGCTGACTCAGTGAAGACGTGACTGGCGTGGGAGGCAGCCTTGTCACGAGCTGATCGATGTGATGGCTGGAAGTCTTCAGGTTTCAATGAAGTTTCCAGCACTTGGCTTTCACATGGCCGGGTTTGTGGCAGTGGTCGCAGATGGGACGTTCACCTCTCTTTTGGAAGCGACTCGTCATGGTCGTAGTTTCAACCGGGTTTGCAGGTTCATTGCCTTTCGGCCCGAGCATAACCTGGCGACGGCTTTCTTCTCTTCGTACCTCTGCAAAAGCCTCTCGGGAATTGGGCAGTGGCCCTCGTCCGAGGATTCTTCCCCTGACTTCATCGAGATATGTGTTTAGCCCGGCCAAGAAGTCGAAGACTCGGTCTTTCTCCACCATTTTTTGATAGAGTGTACTGTCGGTGGGGCAGCTCCACTCATAGCTGCAATACAGATCTAATTCCTGCCATAGAGTCCTTAGATCAGTATAGTATTGAGTGACAGTCTTCTCACCTTGTCTTGCTTTTCTCAAACGAGTCTTTATCTCGAACAGTTGGCCAGCGTTGTCGAGATCCGAGTAGGTCTCTTTTACTGCACTCTAGATTTCGCTAGCGGTTGGTAGGAAGAGGTATGATCTTCCTAGACTCGTCTCCATAGAATTCACCAACCATGACATGATCATGGAGTTTTCAGCCTCCCACGTTGCATAGGCTTCATCAGATTTTTTCGGCTACACAGTAGATCCTGAAAGGTAGCCAAATTTTCCTTTACCTTGGACATACAATTTGACCGATTGAGACCACTCCATGATATTTCCTCCATTCAGCTTGTGAGAGGTTATGGAGAGGGTGTTGGTATGGTTTTGATCGGAATGACCAGTAGAGGAACTCGGTCCACCAGACCGAGTGGAATTTCCGGTTGAACTGGTACTAATAATACTCGGATCAGTCATGATAATTGGCTGAACCGATTAGATAAGTTTTTAGGGTGTTTGTGGCTCTGATACCATATTAGAAAAGTATTGAGCGGAATATATTTTCTTCTCATTAACTGGAATTATTTATAGGGTACAAGTAGGTTAACTATTTCCTAAAATAAAGCAAAGAAAGAATCGGTATAATTACAACCGAATATACAACAATAAGGAATGAATAATACACTTTAAATTACTTCCTAAATATAGATACACCTAATATACTACCGAATAACACCTTCTTTTCGAAATTTCGCTACATTAGGGTGCATCTGTAAAATGAATGATCAATTTTTAGACTGATAAATGCTCACAAATTGTAGATAAATTCTAAATATTTGATAATTACCTGTAATTTCTTATCCCATCATTCATCACTTGCATCGATTGTTCTCTTTTGAATGTTCCAGCCAAGACCAATTTCTTTGCCAATGAGTTGTTTCCACAATTTTCAATCATTCTTGAGAGAATCCCATTTATTTTTCAATTGAACTTTATCATACGTCTTTCTAGTGTTAATTTTGAAGTTCTTGATCAAGTTATCCTATCCAACCTTCGTAAAATGAGTTCGTGGTCGTTGTCCACCTTCAACTTCTTTAACGCACTACTCACAAAATAAATTGAGAGTCTGCGCATCCCAAACCGCCTTCACTCTTGATTTAATATTCTTATTTTCTACTATGGTTGTTTTGGCTATCCATCTAAAGCCAAAATAATAAGTGTAAATTTTAATTATAATATTTTATCAAATAACTAAAACGTACACATCCTATATACATATTAAAATAAACTCAATAAACTATAATATAATATTCATTCATATAGTAGCTATCATCCTATAGTAGCTATCATGAGATCCTGTTGTCCTTGGTTATGATGAATATTGAAATAGTAATATAACAATCACTTGTGCAAAGCATCAGAAACGTGATGGTGCCATGATGGGCAAAAAACAAAAAACAATGGCCCATAGAAAGACATCCTTTGAGCGAATTGGTCTCAAAAGTCAAAACGGTCACTTCAATAATAACCAGGAAAGCAAAGAGAGTAAGAGACCGACAGATAAATAGATAAACATCAGAAACATACCTCTTGATTTTTTTTTTTTTGGGGCAGAGAATTGTTTTGATGATGCGAGGAGAAGAGCTTCGCGAATACTTAAAAAAACCCTAAAAACAGAGTCACGGAAAAATAAATAGTACGTGGAGAGAGAGAAACTGATTCCTAAAAAAGTGACTTTTTGAAAAAGTATCAAATATTTGCTTTTAAATTTGCTTATAAAAAACAGAACTTTTTATTAAAGTGTTTTTTTTAACTTACCAAACATAAAAATTGACTTAAAATTCTAAAAAAAGCAAAAGCACCTAAAAATAAGCAACGCCAAACACACCTTGTGTTACAAATCTCAATAAGTAATAAGGGTATATTTGGTAGAATATAGTTGATTTCACTTGCCACATAAGTCTGAAGGCTATTAAAAAAAACTGAAACGTTCGCTAAAATGAAATTCATATGTTTCAAGTACCTTAGTTTTTTATTTTAATTTTTTAAGATTTAGTTTTCAAATAAATATTTAATTTATACATAATTTTTAGTTTTAAAAAATTTATATTTCATTCATAAAAGAGAAAATTGCGGCAAAAATACCATGAATGTTACGCTGCATATATTTAACTATCCATTTTTTTCCGACTGGTAAAATTCATAATATTTGTTTTTAGTTTGCTGTTATTATCTAGTTTAAATCAACAATTCAGATTTAACAATAATTTTTTATTTTAATTTTTAATAGAAGAATTTGTTGCAACTAACCAATCCTCTAGTTTCTTTTAAAATTGTAGTTGAAATTTCATTTTATTAAGAAAATAGTCCACCAGACCGAAGTAAACCCTTTTAAAATTGTAGTCAAAGTTTCATTTTACTAAGCAAACCTTTTTCTATACGTAAAACCTCACAGACTCGACAAATGGCTAGCCACCTAGCCATCACCGAGGGCGGCGTCCCTCTCTCTTTCTCGACTTCTAAAAGAATGGATTCCTCCCCCTTTGTCATGATACGATGGTCTTCTTGAACTCACGGTTATTCGGGATCTTGCCTTTATCTCCATTGTACTTCTCGAATCCTAGAAAAGTGACTTAGGGCCCTTTCAAGACGAGATATGTGATCAAGTCCGCTCATGCCACATGTCTCGCCTATATCCAAGGAGAGACGCGAGTCATAGTTCGCGAGGACGATCCCACACGCACGCCACGAGAAAGGGTCCCAAGCTCGCCGCAAGGACTCGCTCGCTCTCACCAGTTAATTTAATTTACTTCGGTCTAACTGAAGTAAATTAAATTAATTGTTTTTGTTAATTTAATTTATTTCGAACTAGTGGGCTATTTTTTTAATAAAATGAAATTTTAGTTAGAATCTTAAAAAAAAAAAACCAAGAGATTGACTAGTTACAACAAATTCTTAAAAAATTAACACTATATAAAACAAAAGAAATAAAATGAATAAATACAACTAAATTCGACATTATTTAATTTGATAAGATGGCCTAGCTTAGTTGAGCTGATAGAGGGTAGGTTCGAGTCACCGGGAGAAAAATAAATAAATAAACTTTCAACTCTGTTAGTTGATGAGTTTGAATTTTTTTTCTTTCACATATCTAAGACGGTTTTGTGATGGATTTCCAGCTGAAAATATTGTGAAAACTCATCGATCAAAGACTGGGAGGCAATATCAATCAGCTGGCGATCATCAATACCGTGAATATTCAAGGGCTGAGATTCTGCAAGTAAGTCTTTTACACTTCCGACTTGCCGGTCTCGTATCCCACAAGGGACTATCCGATTGAATGAAGTTAAGTCTGTGGTGACATTCAGTGCTAGGCCATGATATGTTATCCACCGAGACACTTTTATTCCTATGGCTGCCACTTTCTGGTTGCCTGAAATTGAAGAGAGAGAGAGAGAGAGAGAGAGAGCAAGTCAATGTAGCAAATCAACGTCACATTGGTGAAAATTGAAGGTGACCTAGTTACTTCGTTGGGAAAAGAAGAAAAGACCAATCTGCTTATAGTGTTGCAATGATCTTGAAGCATCTCAAAGGGTATAAAAAGAGCCCATAAGAGTTGGCAAGCTCATCTTTATTTATACATGGGACATGGGATAAAACCATAAATTATTTCAACTAAAATTGAGTTCCCTTTGTGTTGACTTAGTAACTCAAGCACTTATCTGTGCTGAAAAGAGTGAAAAAAACTATGAAAGTGTACTGATAGAAATAATTAGGAAGCATACCAACCCAAACGCCTGTTAATCCCTCGATCCTCGAGGCCTTGATAGAGAATGCGTTCGAAAGAACGCGAATGACTACTTCCTCTAGCGCCCTCAGGTACCAA
This sequence comes from Urtica dioica subsp. dioica, assembly GCF_054948205.1. Taxonomy (NCBI): domain Eukaryota; kingdom Viridiplantae; phylum Streptophyta; class Magnoliopsida; order Rosales; family Urticaceae; genus Urtica; species Urtica dioica. The sequence goes on along the minus strand of NC_142767.1, from coordinate 12,383,748 downwards.
TGAAGGTCCATCTGGTGATTCCGAAGATTTATGATCGGGTACAAAACAAGCTATAGTTGCAAGAAAAACAAAGGCGGGGGGTCATATACCATAATACATCAAATTAACCTTCGTAAATTATAAATGTCAATAAGTTTCAAATAAGAAACTATTACTTTTTAAGGCATAGTCAGTCAAACAACACAGCCCAGCTACCTTTTCAAACTCGGAAACCTAAGCTACTAAGCTTCCAACACTACCTAGCGTTCTGGATTTCAAACATGAGAAAACCAGAACACAGGATTTTCAGCAGCAAAAGAACGAGTCTTGTCTCATAAGCATCATCACACAGGCTCTTTCAATCATATCTCAAAGCCTTCATTAAAGAATCTATATATCCATTGAATGATCACTCAAACCAAGACCTACGTACACTGAATTATCGGAGTCCTTATCCTCAGTGAAGCTTCTTATCATTCACTAAGCATCACGCACTAGCGTGTAGAGATTGTCACATTGCAAAACTTAGTTCTCCAATGTTGCCAAGCAAGAAGTCACATTATCAATCTCCAAGCCCTCCTAATCACCAGAACATCTATAATAAGCGTAAACTCTGTTCCAACCATTACCAAATCGATATCGATATCCGATATAAACACCAAGCTGAAATCTCGTTACGTCTCGCCTTAAATAACTCGTTTGATTCGGTAACAAAAAACATTAAGCCGAATCGAAAGCGCAACGAAACGAGTTACCTGACCGGGGCCGTGAAACGTATCTTTGCCGCCGCGATCGATCCTGTAAACTTCGCACCGCGAATCGTCGACGTCGCCGGAGCTTCCGGTGCCCATCGTGTAGACGGGGCGGTGCTGGAGCACGATCAGAGAGTCCGGACAGTCACTGCCGGCGCCGATCGCCGCCTTCTTCTCATCGACAATCCTCTTCTGCCAATCCCACGCCTTTCTGTACGGGACAACGCTTCTGTGCAAGTCGAAGCACTCGCACCTGCAAAGCCATTACGGGATGTGAGGTGTTTGTTAAAATGAGTGACAGAAGGTGAGAGAAGAAGACTGACGGTCTTTCCAGCGATGAGAGAAACCGCTGTCGGCGATCCCAGAGAGAAAACGCCGGGGATGAACTGAGAGCGACGAACATCTCTCGATCGTTTGTCTCGGTATTAACGAGTTTGGTTGTTTCTTTACTTGTTTCATTCGTGCCTAAAGGTGTCAATAAGGCCCAAAAGAGACCCGGGCTCACGACCCAAAACTATAATACATGGAGAAAACTTTTCCCACTTGATTAATGATTTAGTATTATTATTTTTTACAGCCTAATAAATCAGAGAGAAACCCATCCCTTAAAAAAAGAAAAAAAAAGAAGAAGAAGAAGAGAAAGAGAGAGGTGCGCAGAGAAAGCGAATACAATCTGGTGAGTCTGAGCTTGCACCCAAAAGGAATGTCCTTTCCCAAGAAACAGCTCTTCACTCTCTTCCGCCGGAGATTCACCACAATCACCGGCAACACCACCACCGCAGTTTCAGCCCCAACCCTCCGCTGCACGAACCAAATCGCTTGGGACTACAAGCTGTTCGTCGTCCAGGAGTCCCAGAAGGCTCTCACGGAGTACCTCCACGCCACGCAAGGCCTTCCCTTCTTCTTCGCCGACCTGATCGCCAAGAGCTCTCTCTTCTCCCTCTCCAACCTCCTCCGCAACGTCCCATTCTCGGCCCCGGATTTTCCGACCACCATACGAAAATACCTCAGGTACCAAGCGATCAACGAGTTTGAGTTTTTCTTCGAAAGCATAGGCTTAGATCACCAAGACATTCCTCAGTACTTGCCCCGGAACCGGTTCTTCTTGTCCAGCGATGGCGAGGCGGTTCTTGAAGCTTCCATGGCGCTTTTCCGATTCGGGTTTCCTTGGAACACTCTCGGGAGATTGTACGCCAAGGAAGTTTCGATCTTTCGCAGGCCCGTTGGAGAATTGACTGCGTGGCTCGGCGGGGTCAGAGACTACTATGGTTTCCACAATCTGCAGCTCGTTGGTTTGTTCCTAGCTTTCCCTGAATTGCTGATACGGGAAGGCGAGTTGGGGTCCGATTTCAAGGCGTTGTTCGAGGATGTGAAGAGAGTGTTTGAGGAGTTCGATAACGGAGGTTCGGCGGAAGGGAATGTGGATGGTTGGTACGGCGTTTGTTGTAACATTCGGCTTCTTTACGAGTTGGGTTGCGAGAGAGGAACGGTCGGGGAATTCCTGCATAGAGGGAAACGAATCCTTCTCGAGTGCCCAAAGCAAGTTTTGGAGGATAAAGTAGAATACTTTCACAAGTTTGGTGTTGGGAAAGATAAGGTGGGTCGATTGCTCCTCCAGAATCCCGAATGGTGGGGTCTCGATCTTCAAGCTGTTGTGATATCGGTGTCAGGATTGTTGCAACACTTTGGAATGGATGCCAAAGAATTACAGTCCTTAACCATGAAATACCCCCATGTATTTGAAAGAAATAAAATGGGTAATTTACTAGGTATAGCGAAGGCATTGGATCTACACGAATGGTTCTGCGATAGGATTAAGAGTTTGGGCAGCCAAACATTGGTAACATATGCCATTGATCACTCTGATAAACAGCTTGATAAAAAGTTCCAAGAAGCCGTGAAGAAGATCGAGTCCACAAGATGCCACACTCATACAATGACCCAATTAAATTTCTTGATGGGACTCGGATTCGGAGATAATGTCTGGACTCTAAATGTATTGCGTTGCATGCTGGCAGCTCGTAATTGGTTACCAGAACGCTTCGATCACCTTCTCAGCCTCGGTATCAAACACTCGAAGCTCTGTTTGATGATGAAAACGGCACCGAGGATCCTCCGTTTAACGCCGCAGCTCGTGGAGAAGAAAGTCGGCTACCTGTGTAAAGAAATGGGGTCTTCTGTAAAGTACCTGGATTGTTTCCCAAGGTTTTTGGTTCATGACTTGGATAACCGAATTAAGCCCAGGCACAGATTCTTTGTGTGGCTCAGACAGAATGGCTTGGATACCAAGAACTATTCAATCAAAACTATGATTGATACTAGTGAAAAAAGGCTCATAGCGCGCATTTTTAGCATTCATCGAGCTGCGCTGAAACTATATCTAGAGTGTTATATAAAATAGAGTTGTTACTCCTCTTTAAATTAACAGTTCTTATTGATTTGTTTATTTTTGTTACATTTGGGTGCTTACATAGTATCATTCTATTTATTGTACCAGCTAATATTTGCACAGAGTGGAATAAACTCATCAGTGTCAGTCTGGTTAGCAATACCTCTGACTTTACATTTTGTGTGTTTTGCTGAAACTATTCTGTCGCCACCTGGACTTGTTATGGCTGCTTCTTCATCAAGTGAGATTTCTCTGGCGAGCATGGTCGTGGAAGAGGCCAGGGAGCTTCGGCAAAGGTAGATCAGTTTACGTACAAGGTCGGGATGTCCGACGCCTTCTCTGTCACTGTCGCCGTTGAAGCCATATTGTATTTCGTATTAATTTTTTGCTAATCAAATCATACATATGAGTTTGGGAGAGTCGATATATGTCTTGTTCTGGGAGCCTCGGCTCAAGATCAGTTCTTCCTCCTTCAGCCATTGCTTTAGGATGAGCTTGTGGGTTGGCTTGTCTGAGAGAGAGAGAGAGAGAGAGAGAGAGAGAGAGAGAGAGAGAGAGCTTGGAGCACTGTTTCAACTGCTGCGTTTGGGACAAATTATCTGACAATTAGCTGCTAATCTGTAGTAGTTTCAATGCGCACAACCCGAAGCCGCTTGTGGCTTGTGGTTCTCGAAGCCGCTGCGGCGCTTTTTCAATTCTGGTTTCCTTGGAACACTCTCGGGAAGTTGTACACAGAGGAAGTTTCGATCTTTAACAGACCAAGCGAAGAACTGACGGCAAGGCTTGGCAGGATTGAAGAGTTCAGTGGGTTCCACAATTTGCTGCTTGTTGGTGCGTGCTTGGCTTTCCCTGACTTATTGCTCGGGGAAGCTGGCGAATTGGGTGGTGATTTTGAGGCGTTATTTAATGATCTGTAGAGGGTATTTGAGGAATTTGATAACGGTGGTTGCGTGGAAGGGAATGTAGATGGTTAGTATGAGGTTTGCTGTAAGATTTGGTTTCTTTACGAGCTGGGCTACGAGAGAGGAACAGTGTGGGAATTCATGTGTAGAGGAAGAACACGTACTCTTCTCGAGCTCCCAAAGCAGGTTTTGGAGGATAAATCGAACTATTTTTTTTCCGAGTTTGGTGTTGGGAAAGACGAGTACACTCTTTGCTCCTCCGAAATCCAGAGCTGTTAGGTCTCGACCTTCCAACGCCGGTAATATCAGTGTCGGGACTGTTGGAAGACTTTGGATTACACGCAAAAGAATTACAGTCCTTAAGCACGAAATACCCTCATGTATTCCGATAAAAATAAGATGGGTAATTTGCCCGGTATAGCAAGGGCTTTGGACCTACACAAATGGTTCTTCGATAAGTTCAAGAGTGTGGATTGCCAGACATTTGCATCCTATGCCATGGATTGCTCTGATCAAGAAATTGAAAAAATGTTTCGAGACACGGTGAAGAAGATCGAGTCAAAAAGATATCGCAGTAAGATAATGACTAAACTAGATCTCATAATGGGACTCGGTTTCGGAGAGAATGCATCGACTCTAAAGGTGTTGCACTGCTTAGAGGGGGCCATTATTGGGTTACAAGAACGGTTCGATCATCTTCTCAGCCTGGGTATCAAATACTCGGAGGCTCGTTCGATGATAAAAACGGCACCGAGGATCCTCTGTGTAAGTCCCGAGCTCGTGGAGAAGAAATTCGACTACTTGTGCAACGAAATGGGATCTTCAGTAGAGCACCTACATTGTTTTCCGAGGTTTTTGCTGTTTGATCTAGAGAAGTGGATTAAACCCAGACACTGATTTTCTGTGTGGCTTAGACAGATTGACTTTATGGCTAACAATTCTTCAATTAAGCATGATTTATCTTAGTGAAAAAGATTCATAGCGCGAATTTCAACCCTTCATCGAGCTGCTCCGAAACTTTATTTTTAATGTTATCTTTGCTAGAGTTGACTATGTTAGGGATTTTTGTTGATTTTTTTTAATTACAAATATATTATAATTTTTCTTTTGGCTGGGGCAGAGAAATTTGAATAAATATACTTCAAAATGCTACTGTCAAATTTGAATAAAGGAAACGCATTTTACAATCTCATTTAAAAAAAAGACATCTGATTGTATTCTATCTGCCTCACATTTGTACTCAAAACATAGGTTTTCCAACGACAAAGCATTGCCGACTCTCACAGAATCGGAAATGCAATTGAAAACCGTCGCATAGATTATTTTTCAAACGGAAATCATCACAGGCTCATTTCACTTGAACGTAGAGAAAATAATCTCATTTCTAGACAGTGAAAACACATTGCAGAGTATCACATATCATCGCCAATTATCAACTTAAGAAAAAAGTCAGGAAAATCGCATATAATCTAATATATATGTTTGTGCAAATTGTGAAATGAATAGTAGCAGCGATAAATTCCCTAATATAAAGGCTAAAAAAAAGAGTTCTTTTTTGTTGGCGAAAACGATAGAGAAAGGTGAGCTGTACGAGTTTATGAGTATTCTTGTTCGAAGTGTTAAAGATCTAGTTTATGATTTTACGGCAAGAAAGTTCGAGAAAAAAGAACAATTACAATTGATATTGATTCAAATTTTGTCATCATTATTAATTAACTAATTCCGGATGTTTAAACTTGAGATTTAAGATTTAAAGATCTTGTTCGCAATCGGCGCAAATTAATTCGTTGAGTCGAGGCGTTCTTGATAAAGTCGGTTAGCAATTCGAGAGATCTAAAAAATTTCCTGATGCACTATTTATTTGTTAATGATTTTTTTAAAAAAATCTAAATTGTACTATTTTTAGTACTAAAAGCAATACAATTTCTCTCTTTTCACTCTTTGTTTCAATGAATCATTATGATATTGTGTTAGTCCAAACTCCAAAAGTTTGCACCCAAGTGAAAATTTGAATAGTCAACCTTTTCAAATAACTACATAACCAAATTTCTCAGGGTATATCGTGTAAACTCATATTTCTCAAGAACGAGGAGCTACTCCAGCCAACTCTAATTCTTTCAAAACTTGCTACCATATGTTCGTTAAAAAAGAGAATGCTTGGTCTTACAGGGTAAGTTAGGCACGATAAATTCAATCATGAGCGATTTCCCCATCCAAAATCTAGGCTATCAGTTTTTTAATTTTGAATTATTTTAATCTGACCAACCAAGCTAGAAAGGGGATAATTTCATTTCCTATCTGTCTTTCGTCCAATGCACATCTAGTAGACATTCTAACTCTGAACTTTATAATTAGCCATTTGTAGAAATAAAAAATATGACGGTAAGTATGCAAAACAAAAAAACAGTCATACTAAAATTACCACGGTAAATAAATAAAAAAAATTAAATACATTCGTCAACTATAAAAAGGGAAATTTCGTATTTTATATGTGAAATTACACATGATTTAATTTCTAAAAGGATGTTGTATAAATATGAAAAATTTGTGTATTTTGACCAAAACATATTTCTGAATGATCATAAGTTGTTGAATGCAGTCAAATGCAATGAATTGCGGTCAATTGAAAGTTTTAAATTGTTAAATTTTTTTTAATAAAAAACTGTGTGCCCAGCCAAAGTACATTTTACATAAAATTACACATATATCTCGGATTTTTAATTTTGGAGACATGTAAATACAAGCCCTAGAAATGAACTGTTAAACTATGTCCGAGCCAAAAAAAAAATGACAAACTATGAATTACAGTGAATAGTAAAATTCCAAGATACAGTCGGAGCTTCGGATAGCAGTCAAAAGTGGTATGTTGCAAGAGTTAATAAGAGCGCATGAGCGTCAGTTGTATTTTTTTTGGTATCCATGCGATTTTTTTTTTTCTTCATAACCTGGTCTTATGTTTGAGATATAGACATATGGCTATCCATTTTTCGAACGTAGATATCTTTCTCCAATTCAATGTTTGTTCCTTAATGTCCATTTTTAGCATGAGATTATATGTAAATGTGAGACATTATTAAAAAAAAATATATGAGAAAGACAGAAGTTTATCATTCTAAAAGTATAGGTAATTACTGTCATTTTACCTTATTTGTTATCCTTCCAAAATCTCATGGCAATTTTAATTTTTTTTTTTTTCATTCTTACCTTTATATACATAATGCATAATTGATTACATAGAGTACAAAATAGAAATATGGGAAATGGCCCCAACTAGTAGTGATTTGGAAAGTTTGGACCAAAATGTTGTGGTCCATGTTTTTGGACAATTATACTACCAATCTGAGGAGAGATAAATCTTTGTTACTCTTTCTGTCCTTTAATTTTTAATTTTGTTCATTTTAATCCAAAACTTGCTCATAAAGCCAAAAAAAGCTCTCACCTCTCACAGCTCTCTCTCTCTCTCTCTCTCTCTCTCTCTCTCTCTCTCTCCCTCTCTCTCTCTCTCTCTCTCTCTCTCTCTCTCTCTCTCTCTCTCCTCTGTTTTTCTCTCTCGTTCATTTTGACATACAAAAAAAGCTTACCTTTTTATGTTGGTCGTCCTCGCTCACCACCGACGAGCTCGAGCGCGTGAGCACATGAGGATGAACCTTTTCTTGAGATTCAGCACATGGCTTTGTTTCTAAATCACGACATTGTTCATGGCCGCGATCCGGTGGTGAGGCAAAAAAATCATCTCAACTGCAATTTTTGTTGTAGACATGGCCGGAGATCTAGTTCAGGTATGTGTCGTTCTGGGTTTGTTGGTGCCATTACCCGCCGTCTCTGTGTTGTTTGTTGCTGGGTTTGTTTGTGTGTTGTTCTTCGTGTTTTTGGACATTTGAGTTTTTTTCGCGTTCTTGAATTGTAGATATACATGTCTACAATCTCTGAAATTGTAGACTGTCCCCGGCATACGTCGTTATTGTAATTGTAGATATACATGTCTACAATTCTTGTAATTGTAGACATATAGGTCTACACCTTCAGCTGTGGTAGACTTATTAGTCTACAACTGCTGAAAGTGTAGACCTATATGTCTACAATTACAAGAATTGTAGACATGTATATCTACAATTGGTGTAATTGTAGATATACATATATACAAATAGTCTCATTGTAGATATTATAAGTCTACAGTTACTACAACTCTAGACGTCGATATCTACAATTGTTATTAACTGTAGACTTATAAGTCTACAATTTATGACAGTTTTATTACAATTATACATATCAATCTAAAGTTATTCTGATTTTTGAATTTTCTTATTCAGGTATGAGAGTGAACATATTTGTTGTATAAATGAGAGACAAGCCTCCGACATACAGATCACGTGTCGTCGGTAGACCGAAGAAGAGACGGATACATTCTCAAGGGGAAGAGCCTATTCTTAGGAAGTGTTCGCGATGTGGAGAAGTTGGTCACAACCAGACTACATGCAACAGTCCAGTTCCTTTGTTCGAGAGGAATGGATGAATTATTATAGTTGTATGTGTTTTTGGAACTAATTTCAGTTATTATAGTTTAATGACTAATTATATGTCTTTTTGAAACTTGGAGTGTATTTCAATAATGGATGAATGACTAATTATATGTTACAATTTCAGTAATTTATCTCTTTTTTACGTCTTTAATTCCTAAACATAAATGACAATAGCTCGTCGGGAGAAGCTGACGAGCTTAAGGTTCGTTATCGGGATTCACTGTGAGTCGGTTCAGGGGTTCGAGAATTTAACGAGTCTTAAATAAATTAAATGAATAATCCGAAAAATCATACAAACCGAGAATTCTGAATTAATTAACCAGAATTTAAATTCTCGAACATTCTTAAATAAATAATTAATAATCCATGAATACAATCTCAAATCCAAAAATTAAAACTCGAGTCTAACGCTATAAAGCGATAAACGACTCACGAGTGAGATCGAGCTTAAAAATCTTTTTCTGAATTCACTACTCTTCGGCTTCGACGCGCTCAGAAATGAACATCGAGTCAATTTCTAAATTACTCAACTCGTCATAAAAACCACATTTCAATCTCAGAATTAACTAACAGAAACCCGAGCCCGAACGAAATATCAAATCTCAAATCAAATCTCGGTTAAAATCTCAACTCCCAAATCTATTTTCCAAATCAATCATCAAATCAAACTGAGCGATTCATCAACTAAAACACAAAGAACTCCCGAGGTTCAGATTTTCTATCACAAGACACTAAACAACAACAACAACGACACATTTCAGAACTCCCAGCCAAAAGAACCACACGACCAAAAACAAGCAAACCAAGCTCACGGCCAAAAACACACAAGCAAACCAAGCTCACGGCCAAGACCCAATCCAAAACAACACTCGTCCAAAACCAAGAACAAACCCATAACCAGAAGAATCATCACCGAAAGCAATTCAAATCTTCAACTAAAATCATCAAAACACGTTCACAACCAAAACCCCCAAATCAAAACCTAACCCTAATCAACATGGATTCCAATCTGAAGAAATCTCCTCACCTCTCTATGTTCCTGAAATCCGGCCTCCTCCACAAGCTCTCTCTCCCTCCCGGCGTTTCTCCTAGCTAGCGGCGGCTCACACTTCACGGCGGTCGAGCGCTCGAGGAGACTCGGTGGTCGCGCGCCTGGGCTCGTTCCTTGGCAGCGATCCACGCGAGAGAGCTAAGCAAGGAGAAGATGATCGGAGTGGTCGAGGTGCGCGTCCAAGCTGGGCCTCCGCGGCAGCGGCGTTCTCCCTTCTCTCGGCCGGCGCGCGCGCGGTGGAGGATCGGTGGCTGTGAGTCGCGCGATGGAGGAGACTCGGTGGTAGCGCGCAGGAATAGGAAAGGAAGAAGGAAGGCGAGGAAAGGTGGCGGTGATGATTTTGGGTGGCCGGCCGGGAAGAGAGCTGGGATAATGTGGTCTGGAAAGTATTTTTTTCCTTGCTCTGTTTGCTCTCCAATGTCGCGCGGGTGAGGAGAGAAGAAGAAGAAGATAACGTGAAGAATGAAGAAGAAGGGCAAATATGTACTTGCTCACTTAAGTAACTACTAAAAGTGTTCAAAACAAGAAACTCTATATTTTGGTCCAAATCATTGAATTGAGTAGTAGATCCGGCCATTTCCCTAGAAATATTTTTAAACTTTAAATAGTGAATATAAATCTCTTTATTTATACCAAACAGGTTATACTGTATTTTAGTGGGCTTTGAGGTCTATTTAGGTCCAAGTTAAAAACCAGGCCGAAGTGACGTCATCAGGAGCAAGAAGACTAAATTAACTTAGGGCTCGAAGTGAGGTCATCTTCAGATCGAGCAAAGTACTAAAGTGAACAGGCATTTCATTACATTTCATATACATCGCTCTAATTCTCTCTCTCAGAATCGAAGCCGATCGTTGACGAAACCTCGTACGGTCACAGAAGGTAACGGTTATTCAGCTGTGTTTCTTTGATCGCACATTTCCGTTTGGTTAGGTCCTGAGAAATCCCAAGAAAGAAGTCAGAAGTTTGATCTTTGGGTCAGATAAATTTTTTTTCCCTTCGGAAATATCGCCAATCTTTACCTTTTTGTTTGTTTTTCTTTTTGTTTTTAAAAGAACAAAACGCAAGCTTTCAACATTTTTCCTTGTAATAGTGGAGTAGTTGCTTATGTTCAGTTTGGAAAATTAGGAAAGAGGAACTAGGTCATTTGGTTTGTTTTTGGAAATTTATGTTACAAATACAATAGCATGTTGATGAAATGCATTCTTTTGTACTTTGTTGTGACTGTGTTTCCCAGGCAATATGAGAAGGTATAGTCCTGAGTACTACAGTCCACCGAGGAGAGAGAGAGGGTATGGTGGCCGAGGAAGAAGTCCTCCAAGAAGGAGTTATGGAGGCGGCGGCGGTGGCGGTGGAGGTGGTGGCTATGGGAGGCGCAAGGAACAGAACGGTGGAAGCCTTTTGGTCCGCAATATTCCTCTAGATTGCAGGTTATGATGATTCAAACCAATAGTGTGGTTCAATTGCAAATATGTATTGGAGTCAATTATTGACATGTTGGAATGCTTAGTGCAGGCCAGAAGAATTACGGGTTCCTTTTGAGAGATTTGGAGTTGTTAGGGATGTCTATATACCCAAGGACTATTACACGGGGTGAGTATTATCTAATATGCTTTCTTTTGTTTCCCAAGAAAGAAATATGTGATGTACTACGTTGGTTGAGTAAGGTCTATATCACCTTTGTTTTGGGGATATATAATGTGTTCTTGGCAATTTAGGTAAGGAGTTTGTTTTATTTTATTTTTTTTGTATATGAGAAGGCAGATGCTGAGGCAAATTAGTGAACTTTTTCACTTCATAATCCTATTCCTACATGGGTCAATTGATGTAGCAATGGATTCTTCTTCTGAAAAATTCTAAACTTTTGTGTTTATTTGTCTTGTTATAGTGGATTTGGAACTGGTTTGTGAAGGGTATATGTTGATTTGAACTTTGAAGTTAAAACAAGACCAAGCCCTACATTTGAGGAAGGCCTACCGTTTAATTTGCCTAGCGTAGTGGTATACCCAAGCGTGTTAAAGTAATGTACAAGAGAAGCATGTTCCACTTTACGAAGAGTTATTATATAATTTACAAACCATTAGAAGTTTGGTGAGGAGGAAGATCGAATTCGAAGACTTCATGGGGAGAGTCTTTTAGTTTCGAGGCAATGTTGATTTCAAGTGCTTCTTATTATTAGAAGAATGTTGAAGCCTTTTCAAGTCCCTTGGATCTTTTGAAGCTACCTTTCGTACTTGACTTAAAGTTGGTCAGCTACTAGGCTTCAAGTATTCTATCCACTTATGTGGAAAAATGCTACAGAGGTGGCGTGTAAGGTATACTCAGTCAGTCGTGACACTCTGGCGGTAACACACTACTAAATTTGGCTAATTATTTTTCCATAGCCTGCCATTGGGCTAACAACTTGGTGATTGACAAACATTGAAATTAAATCGAGGGTTTGTTCTTTCTTCCATCCAGGGAACCTCGAGGATTTGCATTTGTGCAGTTCGTGGATTCATACGAGGCCTCGGAGGCTCATTACCACATGAACGGGAAAACTTTTGCTGGACGGGAGATTTCGGTTGTTCTTGCAGCAGAGACGAGAAAAAGGCCAGAGGAGATGCGTCATAGGACTAAGAACAGGTAGAATTTCCAGTGTCTCTAGAATTTCTGCCCACATTTCCTACCCAAATGAAACAAGACAAAATAAAACAAGAAGTTAAAAGACTAATGACTAATGCTTGAATTTTAGATATGATTATAATTCCAAACTGTGTTATTCTTATGCAGCCGAGGACCTCCACCAAGCTTCGGGGACCGTAGATCGTCTCATTATGGTAAAAAAAAAAGAAGGAGAAATCACTTTTACTGTATAGAAATAATTAAGTCAGCTCTGATCGATGTTACTAGTTAGCATCTAGAGCTTGTGTGTTCTATATGTGTTTTCGTACAAAAATAAATGGCTTTTGTTTCATTTTTCTCTCACGGGCTTTAAACCTTTACTAAAAGTATGTGTGCCTTTTTCTGAATTCTTCTAAGCATATGAGAATTGGATTGATAAGATTTGGTTCTTTAACTTAATCATAGCATATAAAGCTCATTGGTTTAAGGTGTTTTGTTGGTTTATAGCGTTTTTGTATGTTTATATGTTCATACACTGCTTGGCTAATTTGTTATCGATAGCTGTTTTCTAGTGCAATGTCTCTCTGCCTGGCTAATTTGTTATCGATAGCTGTTTTCTAGTGCAATGTCTCTCTGCCTGGCTAATTTGTTATCGATAGCATATATACTAATAGTTAGTTTATACATATACTATCAGTCAGTTTATACTTGATATACAGATTGGTGATTTAACTTGGACTCTTCATTTCCAGACTTGAAAAAAATATTCATAGCTATTTCTGAATTGAGATGCTAATCGAGTCGTCTTACATCTTCGTTAGTTAATTATGGAATCTAATCTTTACTCTGCAATATGCCTCAGAACGTTCTCGATCTCGTTCGGTGTCCCGTTCACGCTCTCCCCGCCGTGCACCAAGCTCGAGAAATCGTCACCGCTCGAGGTAAGCAAAGTTCTTCCAAATGAAATTACTGTTGTCTACCCCTATCTATGCAGAGTGTTAAAGTGTCGTGAAATCTGCCAGGTCACACTCACCTGCCCCGAAGCATCGCGATGACTATGGTGGGTCCCCTAGTAAAAGGCAGCGAGACCACCCAAGATCTCCGAGAGGTCCTCCGCGGGAACGAGAAGGCGATCGTGGTCGCAGATCATACTCTCCGGAATATGATAACACTGTCGAGAAAAATATCAGCAATGATAGGTAAACACTTGGCATCAAATATTCTATTGTTCTACAGTGAATTTTTTTTCCGATGTGTTGATAATGAGATTTTGTTACAGGAAACCCGGATCCGAGGAGGAAAGGGGTGATTGGCGGTCACCTGGTAGAGCATCAAGATCACCTGGACCGAGCCGCAGTGGATGATTGTGCGAGAGATTATCTGGATTAGAAATGATCTGTGTAGTAGAATCATTTACTTTGGTTTGTTATGAAGATTGTGGAGTCAGTTTTAAACCCAAATCCATAATGTTTGAAGAAGCAAAAAAAAATTATGGGAACTTCGTTCATGGTTCTATTCTCATGCTTGTGTTGTGATGTTAAGTGCTTGAAGTTTGATATTGAGTGGATGATTATGCAAGAGATTATCTGGATTAGAGATTATCTGTTGTAGAATCATTTACTTTGGTTTGTTATGAAGATTGTGGAGTCAGATTTAAACCCAAATCCATAATGTTTGAAGAAGCAAAAAAAGAAAAAAAAAAATTATCGGAACGTCGTTCATGGTTCTATTCACTTGCTTTTGTTGTGATGTTAAAGTGCTTGAAGTTTGATATTGGGTGGCAGCCAACTCTACTGCGTAAAATTTATTTAATCTTGGACTTTGTATCAAACCCCAAAAGATGTCGTCTTATCTTGCTTTTACATTTTTTTTAGTAGAATTAAATCCAAACTTCTATTAAAACCATATGCAATTATCGTAGAGATGAAATTTTCAGAGACGGTTGAAATTAGTTGTTGAACCATTAAGCACAATTTATAATAAAGGCTAGTCACATAGCTTTCGAATTTAGTGCTTATTTATTTAAAGTTTTTTTTAGCTCTTCTGATTTGATTTAATTTAAGTTGTCTGAGAGGACTAGAGATGTTTTTCGCTGTCTTTATTGGTCTACAAAGGTTCTCATTAGATTTTTAAAACGGTAATGCTTTGTAACCCGGGTCACGAATTCACACGACTCTCACCAAAAGCATTAAACACCAAAAAGTGTTTAAAAAAAGTGCCACGTGTCAAAAAATGTGTGGATCGTCCACATTCGTGACCCATGCTAAATATCATTGCTCTTTTTAAAATTATACTTTTAATGAAATGCTAGGGTACTTACATTTTTAAATTATACATTGATAATATATGAGAATCAAATCTGGTATACGAACTATCAGAGAACTAAACAAGCAATCCGGATAATAATAGTTAATCTCAGAAAAAATATACCAAAGAAACAAACTCTAGTGTGATTGAACAAAATATAATTAGATTATGATCCTACCCTATTTTACACTTTATTCCAATATAGACTTCTACTATTCACAAAATTTTAAAATAATAAATAGATAAAAAAAATACGTTTTTTTAGTGTTGAATATAAAGATTTGAGTTGGAGATCAAATATTATTTGATCCGACATAATTTGTATAATAAAATGAAAATAAATTGTGTTATAAAGTTTTGGTCTGGAGATGCTAGTTCTTATGTCGTCGTTTTTATGAGATAAAAACGACATGAGATTATTTGGAAAAATCTCAAAATCAGAAAATCCTTCTACCAAAATGCCAAGATCAAAGTTTCCTCTCGCCAAAGGACCTAAAACTAGAAGATCCTGCCGCCAAAATGTCAAGGCCAAAGGATGCTTTGCCAAAAGATCTAAAATCGGAAGATCCTTCTGTCGTAATGTCAAGACCAAATGATCCTCCCACCAAATGAACTAAAACCAGAAGATCCTTCCGCCAAAATTCCAAGACCAAAGGATCCTCCCGTCAAAGGACCTAAAACCATAAGATCCTTCCATCGAAATATAAAGACCAAAGATTCCATCCGCCAAAGGTCCAAAACTAGATGATCCCTCGGTCGAAACTCTCAAATCCGGAGGATCCCTTCGTCAGAACTCCCGAAACCAGAGGATCGCTCCGTAAATTGGAGGACCTCTCCGCCCATATCTCCGATCAATTGGGCCCCACATGCTCATAATCATGACCTAGCGCACCCAAACCCCTATAAATACCCATCATTTTCACCATATTTGGGGTTAAGTCATTTTCTACGTAGGCAAAACAATGCCTAAATCATTTCTCACACTCTCTCTATAATTTGTCTTTAAACTCAAAGAGAAAGGAAAAAAAGACCCCTCATCTCACATTACACTCATACTAATGTAGAGCGTCGAAGCGCGCATCTGGGGAAAACTCTCCACTCCAATAGCTCATTTTCCCTCATTTTTAAGAGTAGAAGAGTGAAGATCCATCCACTTGACGAGAGAAGGGAGTGAAGAAAGACGACCACCATCCTATCGTTTCCTACGAATTTGTCGTGACTTTATCGTTTCAAAGTTTTACCCCAATTAGCTCTTGTCTAAGCGGTTCCGATGGAAGCAACTCAATCCATAGCTTAAGTCACAACCTGAAGCCACCGAGAAGTAATTGGATGACCTAACGCGGCTCGCACGTCCTGTATAACTACGTTTCGCTTAAATGTTATCCGAAAAATGGTGAGTTAACCTTGCCTTTATTTAAAAATTCAGATTCATAAAAAAAACCTTCAAATACAAACATTATTAGGTTTATTTAACCTTGCCACTAAATTAATTAGGTTTCATTCTCGAAAAAAAAAAATTGACCATCAAAATAATATATAAACATCTGACTACTTTTTATTTTGTCCCTCGTCTTTCTTGATAGTTTTCTAGAAAATTAAGAAGAGAAAACAACTTGTGTTAATTAATAGGATTATCGCAACGGTTAATTCCCACTGGAGCACCTTAAACCCTCAAAGGCCCCCATTGGAGAAGGTCTAATATGTCGCGTATCTTGATTTATATTAAAAATGATGTCAGAAAAATGTAGTACGAGTATACCAACGGCATAAAAATGATCCTAATTCTCTATTCTCTATTGCCGCTATAATTCCCTTCCTTAAGACTTTGTGTCTCAATTTTGGGAGGAGGAGTAAGAATTCTAAATCCATCTTTGTCTAAATTTGTTCATCTTTTTGTGTTCTAGCAATTTCAGATCTACTTTTCTTTGATAACTTTGGGGCTTGTGATGCAGGCGCATAACGTGGCAATCGACGAAGAGATGTTGGGGCTGCATAAAGTTGTCAAAGTGGTGGCTGGTGACGAGATATAATTTTAATTTCAATTTTTTCCAACCTTATAGTGTTTGTGAACATTTTAATTTGTTTTTCTTGTTTCTCACTTTGTTTCTGACTGTAGACGGATAAGCCACCTTCCACATTCCCTTTGTGGGCTTCCTGTTAGATTTTTACTTATACAGGCGGAATAATCATCTTCTTCATGGTCATCGGACCACGGATGTTTAGACTTCTCCACCAACTTTTGTGGGTATTTTGAAAGAGCCAAGTGAGTGCTCAAATAATAATGTGCTATATCTATTCTTGTGCGGAAGTATGCACACGACGAGCGGACACTTGTACTTAGTGTTAGATTCACTCTGACCTATGTCCGTGATTTGCTCTGTATTAAGATGTTATTCTCATATGTTTATGGTATTTTCCCTAAGTTCTAACGGAAAATTTCGTGCATTTTTTTAATAAAAAAATCGCTTACCCAGGAATAAATCAATTAATATTAAAAAAAACGATAACTACAAAAAATAATAGAGTTATCATACATATATGTCTATAAAATAGACATCAAAAGTATCATTAATAATGTTCAATCCATTATATTAACATGAACGAAAAAAATAGTACAATGTTAATACTCTATATCCTAGTAGTTAAACAAAAACTGAAGAGTGGGCTAAATTCAACTCCTCCTACTCTTATTATCTCACGCTCATGTTTCCTTTTCTTTGTCATGATCTTATATTACAAAAGTATCATTAATGATGTTCAATCCATTATATTAACATGAACGAAAAAATAGTACAATGTTAATACTCGATATCCTAGTAGTTAAACAAAAACTGAAGTATTAGCAATCGCACGCTGGTTTATGAAATTGTGGGTTAAATTCAACTCCTCCCACTCTTATTATCTCACGCTCATGTTTCCTTTTCTTTGTCATGATCTTATATTAAATAATGATTTTATTGTATGGTCTTATTCTTTCTTGTCATTTTGACTTAGTGATAAATCTTTTGCGAAGTGTTATCAGGTTTGAAATTATTTTATTTGGAGTTGGTAATATCAAATATAAATCACATTTAATAGTGATAAACATTATGAGAAAACATATATTTGAAGGATGTTCCGTATAGCAATGTGTATATACACATATCGCATGAAGACAAGTAAATGATGTGTACATTAAAACAATAACCGTGTATGAGTATTGTCTACCGATAATCGCGAATTAATATGTCTACCAACAAGAACTGTAGACTATTGCAAGTCTGCAAGCAGCTCAAACTTTGTTTCAAGCTCTATTATATTTTGGAAAGTGATTGAAATCATACTGATGTACATTTTGCATTCCATATAAAATCGCACAACTTAACTTCCCCGAGAGTGAGCTACTTTTACCATTATTCCTAAAATATTTTCCTCTTATTTCTAAAACTGGATTGAAATGTCTTGAAAGTTTTTCATACCCCGGTTGTAGCCTCTACTAATTTGAATACTTGAAACGGCCATGCATTAAAGTGGCTTAGTGTATACAACAATTTTGAACTTCTCCTATGAAAGGCGAATGTTGCTTATCACTTGAGGGAACCCAATCAATCACCTCTCTCTCTCTCTCTCTCTCTCTCTCTCTCTCTCTCTCTCTCTCTCCCCCTCTCTCTCTCTCTGTGGATTGCCATGAACTCAAAGAAAATTCTAACACTTATATGATTGAGTTTTCTAATTTATGGCATATACTAGATTACGCCATGCTAATTATGGTACGTTGGAAAAATTAATTTACTTGGAATGTATATCAAAATTTAATATTGATTGAAAAACAAAGGTGAGATTTGTATTAAAGAAAAATTGACGAGAACATCATTTCATAGTGTTGAAAGAAATACATAATCCCTTAAATTAATCCAACTGATCCATTTAATTTGAAATTCATAAACTAAAAAGGGGAAAATAAATATTTTGTTGATTTTCACTAATGATAATCTTTGGAACAATAAGTTTAACAACTTGCTTTCTGATAGATCACACAAAAAGCAATCACAAACAAGTAGTAAAGCAAGAATATAAATGACACAAAGATTCGGTAATAGACACCCCCTATCTCTCTCTGGATTTCCATGAATATAAAAAAAAAATCTTACACTTATATGATTGAGTTTTCTAATTTATTTTGTATGGTAGATTATGCCATGCTAAGTATGGTACATTGGAAAAATTAATTTACTTAGAATGTATATCAAAATTTAATGTTGATTGAAAAACAAAGGTGAGATTTGTGTAAAAAAAATTGACGAAAAGATCCTTTCATAGCGTTGAAAGAAATACATAATCTCTTAAATTAATCCAACGGATCTATGTAATTTGAAATTCATTAACACAAAAGGTGGAAATAAATATTTTGTTGATTTTCACTAATGATAATTTTTGGAAAAATAAGTTGAACAACTTGCTGTCTATAGATCACACAAAAAGCAATCACAAAACAAGTAGTAAAGCAAGAATATAAATGACACAAAGATTCGGTAATAGACACCTAATCTTGGGGCTGTAAGTCCGAAAGTGGAAAGTACCCAGCTACTAATCAATAGAGGTACAATCTAAACTTAGACTTTGCAAACTCTCTCTCAGGTATCCATCTTCTCTAATGTCTAGTAGTATGGTACACATATATAGAATGCAAAGTGTCTATCGAATACAATGACGAAGGATACCAAAAACCAAATTTTAGAGGAAGTAAATTCGTCTTGAAAGACTTAATTAAAGTTGGTTAGATAATCAAAACCCTCAGAAGATTTTGTCGAAATCCTATAAAAATATTTCTCAAATTGGATCGTATCTCCGATAAAACTGAAACTAAAAAGTCAAAGACTTAAATTTCTACATGCAAGATAATATGTTCCACACGATTCTTGAACTACGCTTGAACAACTTGTCGAATAATAATTTTGCTAAAACACAGAACATGCCACACATAATCAATAATATCCCCAATTGACATTTTTGGCACCACACTACATAGAGTGCATCCACAAACTAATCATAATATTGAGTTATAAAAACATGATGCATGATATTATTGTGGAACTAGAACTTGAGTTTGTTCATGCATAGGAATATTTTGCTTCATAGTAGCTGGTCTCATGTAGATTTGTTTGTTATATTTTTGTGAGTAGACTACAGCAATAACATAGGTACACATATGTGATATATGTTATAGCGGAGGCGACCTAGATTTTTTTTCAAGAAAATATAAAACTCTTACTCTCCTTGATGGTTGCTTCCTTTGGTTCGATGTACTTCTGGGCTAGGTCAATGAATCAATGACAGGTCTTGATTAATGAATCAATGGGCCATAATAGGCCACCTCTTGGGAATTACTTCCATTGTCACGCTCATCGTAGCTCGATGGTCTATGTCTTCGACCTTTCATGTCTCAATTTTACCAAAATTCTGAATGAAGGATTGGAGAAATTCAAACAATTCTTGATGAATTGTGGAAATATGGAAAATTTGTCTGTTTTCTTTAGTTGCAACCCAATCAATAAGGTTATGAGAAACTTTTATGGCTCTTGAAAACTTGACATCGACATGTTGGGCAAGGTCTTAGTCCAAGGCCAAACTTATGTTCTTCTAAAATAAGGTGTAAAATTTGATGGTCTCTATAATATTTTGAAACATAATGTTGGTATGAAAATAGTTGCTATAGTCGATCGGGTCTTCAATTCTATTGCAAAGTTTCGAGCTATAAAATATTGCAGCTAGGATGGAATGGGTAACCTTTACAGCTACAATTGCAATGACAACAAATAAAACCTTCCTATTAATGAAATTTCAAATCCGAATAAAATACTTCAAAATTTGAGTAAACTTAACCAAAATTGCTGAATCACGACGATTTTTCAATTGAGAAATTAACAAAGGACTAACATGATACAAAATAAAATTTGCTCTAACACTTTTGTAAATTTGAATTAAGATGGACGTGACATACACAAACAACTACTAATTCAAAACTTCAAAGTCATTTAAAAAAAAACTACTAATTCAAAGGGGCTAATAAATAATTTATATAAATACACGTCCTTGATATCAACAATACTCTCACCTACATCGTCACCTCCAACACTTACACAAGTAAAACAGGAGAGAGAGAAAGAGAGAAGAAAATGGCAAGGGGAATAATGGAGGTCATGATTTTGAAAGCTAAAGGGCTTGGAGACACGGATTTTATTGGTACATTTCTTTCTAATTCTATATTTTTATTTTATTTTATAATACTTTCTAATTCTGTATTGATCATTTCATTTCTGGGTTTTTAGTGCAAGTGATGAAAGCCTCTTACCAGTTACATCCCACGTTATTCTTTGTTTTTATATATTATACATGTTGTCTTGCACTGAAATTCATAATCCTACCAAAGAGAATAAAAGTAAAAATAATTTTCAGTTAATATTTTTGCTAATCTTTGTTTCTGAAAACATGGCAGGTGATATGGATCCTTATGTCCTGATCGAATACAAAGGCCAAGAACACAAGACCAGCGTGGCTGGAGGTAACTAATTCTTTCCTCATGCATTATTTTGCACAAATAATTATGATTAATTAAAATAAAAAAAAAGAAAAATATCTTTGAAAATCGTCGTAAAAATATACATAAAAAAAATCATATTATATGTTCCAATCTCGTGAGATATTTTTAGATCTATTTTTTTGCGTTGTTCAGTGACGAAGTCAAAAGGTTGGACAAGTCGCCAAGCTCTTGTTGCTTGCTGACAAAAATAATAAAGTAAAAGGAGTAGTTGTGTGCACTAAAAATAACAATAAATAATAAATAACATACAATGCCACATAGATTGAATTGAAGTACAAAGGCCAAGTGGAGATATTCAAAACTATGGCCTAACTTGTTGGTTTTACAAGAAAGTGTTTACTAATTAAAAACAAAACATGTTACAGATGTGTTAGTGTTAGCCTCTTTAATTTTGAGTTTTGACCACTTGATCGTTGTGTGTCAAAGGCCAAGGCGGGGCTCCGGAGTGGAACGAGAAATTCAACTTCCGGGCCGAGTATCCCGGCTCGGGTCAAGATTACAAGATTACCCTCAAGATCCACGACAAAGACACCTTCTCTTCCGACGATTTCATCGGCAAAGCCACGTACGAGACTTAAGATATTGTGGCTCAAAATAACATGTGTGTGTGTGTGTGTGTGTAAAGTTTGGGTATTGTGGAAGCAGGATCTATGTTGAGGAGTTATTGTCGCTTGGGGCGGAGAAAGGAAGCTCGGAGATACATCCTCGCAAATACAGCGTCGTTCACTCCGACAATTCCTACCGCGGAGAGATTCAAGTTTCCGTGAAATTCACCAACAACAACAAGGTGATTCATTTCACCAGTTTTATATATTTATTTCTTTCTTTATTATAGATAATGTTAATTATTGTTATCAAGATTGTAAAAGGGGTTGCTTTATTTCAGGTGGAAGAGCAGCGCGGTGGGCACAACTTTGGGGGATGGAAGGAGAGAAGCTTTTAGTTTTATTTATTTTCTTTGAGCGTTGTATCATAAAACTTGTGCGTGTGTCTGTTTTTTTTTTTGGGTAGCTATTTGATGGCTTGTAATGGAAGGTTATGACTAAATTAACGTCTAATTAGTAATTACACTCCTTAATTAATGTCTAATTAGTAATTACATGGCTTAAATAACCCCAGGAAAGTCTTAGAGGATGCTGAACCAAGAGTTTCTCTCTTATATTGATTTACATATATTTTTTCTGTTAGAAAATAAACCAAAACATATGGGAAACTTGTAAAATGTTTGGGCATAAAAGAATGAAAAATAATAATGTTCTGTTCGACCTAAGACATTCTTAGAAAAAAGACAAATAAACATTGAACTCCAAAGGACGCTTAACGTTAATTTTAGCGTAATGTCAAGGTGAAGAAGAGGAATAATTGAGAACGAGTTTTCACCGAGTTTCTAGAGTGGAAGGAAGGAATGAGAACTCCTAGTCCAAAGTGAAGAAGAGGCGTCAAAATGTTGAGGATTCTAAAGATTTTTTGGACGGGAAAATGACTCATAAAAATAATAACAATTATAATAATCATGGGATTCTAAAAGATGTGTTTCACACTAATTCAGTCATGAATTACAATTCTCAGCTAAGACAATATCTTATATCATGGTATTTAAATAATAATAATAATAATAATAATAATAATAATAATAATAATTAGTTGCTCGCAAAGGATCCAATTCTCATTGATTGTGGACTTGGATTTTATTTCCCCTAAAATTAGACATATAAGTTAACAAAAATATTTACTGCAGTCTTTTGCCCGTTTAAACATTCATGCTTTTGTCCACACTTTGTGCAACACATAAACTGCCATCCAAAGTCTATGCGACGCCGATACGGCGATAAATCAAATATTGTGTCATGTAAAGTAAAGACTTTTTGTAGCGAATTAAAGAAAACATTTTAATACCATTTTATTATGTAGCTAATGACTCAATAACTAGTTGGACTATTTTTTAATTCCTATTATTTAGTTAATCTAAAATTTGGACATAAGATATCTAAAGTGGTTGTTGGTGCTAGACTACGTCTACTTAAAAGCTCAATAACTCATGCCCAATACCAAAAGCCTAAATGAAACAATATGAAGATCTAAAGTAAACTCGGCCTATTTCGAGGAACAACTCGATGACGAGTTCATCATAGGATCAACTCGTTGATGGATTTATTACAAGTATAAGTTTGCTAACGAGCTCGGTGATCGATTCAGCTCGACGACTACGTACCCGAAGATAGAAGATTCAAATGAGATTTAAATATGCAACCAAAGTGAACGTTTATTAGGAATCCCATATTGAAAGTGAATAGAAACTAACAACTTATAAAGGTCATGAGTTACTCCTCTCATTTGGTTTCGGATGGAACCTTATGATACTTTCATATGGTATCAGAGCATTCCGACTAACGTCAATGGCGTATCCTGGAAATTGCATTTCCAATTGCTGCTCATCTAGTTCCGACGACACTCAAGCTCGATCGCGACAATTGCTGAATGTGAGAGTTATGAATGAGGGAATCAACTGGAATTGCGAAGACAACATATATTGGAAGCACAACGTTGAACGCTACGAGGCATGTGAGATCATATTGCACGGAAATGCCGAGTTTGAGGCAAAAGATATCACCATTCAGGCACGTAGACATGTTTCGTTAAAGCGATTAGTTTCTCTCTTAGTTGAGAGAAGTTTGTCATACGAGCTAGTTATGAATATCTATATTAAGGAACTTGCGTTTTTAACAATGCATGGCAATCATATATTTGAAGTTCCTGATGGGTACAAGCTGAAGATTACATCAGGAAGTTCAGGTATTTCTCTGCAGTACAAACTTATTTATATGTGACCTCGTGTTTATACACATCTATACTTATTTATGTCGTTTGGTTGGCAGGCATGGAAGTCAAACTGGACCCAATTGCAAAGAATCTGATGGAAAGTGGAAGCTGGTATTGGAAGTACACGATTAAGGGAGTGCATATTAACTTAGAATTGGTAGACTTGTGAACTCATAATGACTAACGTTGTTGAGGCAGATGTGAATCCTAGTTCACATATGGCGTGTATCTCAACCTCTACTCATAATCACTTTCGATCTGAATGGTTAAACACAAGTTCAACCGTCTCATTACTTAATTCTTCTATGTTAATATCTCTTGTTATTAGAGCGATTGTAACTCAAAAAATGTATATGTACTCGGAGAAATAAAGTACATAAAATTATATCTATTTTTTGCTATTATTATTCCATGTTAATGTTAATCAATATGTATTAGCAAATTATGACATTATTTCCAAACTTGTAACATCTATTGTTATTGTTTTATATTATGGAATACGTTTTGTCAAATGGAAAAGTTGTGCGGTATGCTTCGATCTTTGATATAAAATTCAAATTATAGAACATGGAGTGCATCTTAATTATAGCTCAAATACTATTTATCTATCTTACATATCTTGATTAATCCAACAAGAGCCAAAGAAAAAAAAACATACATAAATGGAAGAATAATAAAAAAAAAATTATATATGTATATATGATAATAATAATAAAAACATAAACTGCATGTTCATCCAATGTTTGATGAGTCATGTAAAAAACTTGTGTTCCACATAAACCTAAGGTTGCTTGGGCCAGCAACGACACTGTCGTTTCCGACTAGGCCCGGACTCAACTTCCCGTTCCTCTCCTTCTTCCACATTCTCGGCGAGATCCTCCACGTCAGCACCGTCGACATCTTTCTCGCGCTCTTCCTCGACCTCCATCAAGTCGTCGTCGATGTTGTTCGGTGCATCAAATTCGTCGCCGTAGCCGTACTGGTCGTAGTCGTTGAACGAGTCGGTGAAATTAGGGCTTCGGCTCCGAGGTCGGAAAGCCAACTCGCGCTCGTCGTCGTCGTCGTCGCTGCTGACTAAATCGATAAGCTCGAGGTCGTCGTCGTCGTCGCTGAGTAGATTGATTAACTCTGGGCAGTGGTCACCGTCGTCGTGGTCGTCGTCGCTGCTAACCAGGTCAACGATTTCTGTGGCGGGGTTAGGGCTTTGTTGGTTCGTCGGTCGATATTTGCTGGACACTGAGTCATATTCGAGATTTTCCGAGTCGTCGATATTGGGTGGATCATAGAAGCTGAGCGATTCGTCGAACTCGGGGTCGTAGCGATCGTCGTCGTAGTCGGGGATTGTGAAAGTGTATTTTATGGGAGCAGAGACTCTCATTCTCGGTTTTCTTGAGAAGAATTGTGCGGCGGGTTTAGGGATTCCTTGGAATTCCATGCTGGGAAACATCGAGTAGGACTAAAGGCGAGAATCGTGATATGAGACTTGTGTAGTGTATGCAGGTTATGCGACTCTATATATAGCCATGTACTGTGATTTTGGCTTACGTGAAAAATAAAAGGAAAGTCGGATTTGTTTATGGAAAGTAGAAATCAATCCTACTCAGATTTTTTTTTGCTTCAAAAAGGAAACCAAATTTGTAGGCTTTAAATCTTATTACGTTGGATAATAATAAAGTAAAGCGGTCACTATATACTTTATTAGTTAATCAATTCTTTTACATTATAATATGTATTGTTTAATTTCTCAATTAATTTTTTTATTATTATTATTATTATCTAGTTAATAATTTTTTTTTATAAGCAATCCAAACATAAAATAGTGAACGCTTACATTGTAAAATAAAAAATCTCTTTGACGATAACTCCTTAACATTTAGAAATTTATGTGATGCAAGAGCCATATATATGCCTGCAGCATTAACAAATATGTATGCTGTGGCAGGATGAATTAAGGAGCTTGACCATACAATGAAGTGTCGAGTAAATATGCGAAGAGCATTATCAAGACTATTCTTCGAAGTGAGGTGGAAAAAGAAGGCCACACTGGCAAGTGCCATTAGTATATTGAGATACTTATTAATCCATCATTTATTTGAATAATAATAACAAATATTCATCATTACAATCAGGGGACGAAGCCAGAAATTCAAGTTATGAGAGGCTAATATGCGAAAAAAAGTTGAGACAGAGCTAATTTGTAAATATTTTAGGTAAACTTAAAACTGAAAAAAATGCAAATTTATTTTTTGAGGGGTCTATAGCACCCCCTGAGCACTATGCGGCTTCGTGCCTGATTACAATGATTTTTTCATCTACCATCAATTATTAATAAATTCATTGAAAATATAACAAGGGGTTTGTTGAACACAGTAGCAGTATACTTGTGTTGTGTAGATTCCGTGTAAGTTATGAATGCAATAGTTATGGTCGGTGGAATTTTGACAATACATAAATAGCTAGAGTGTCAATGTGGAAATCGGTGAAAACAAATTGCGAGTGAGAGTAGGGTTAAGGTGTTTTGCCTCGGTCAAAGCACATTGACGCACTCAAGGTTCTGAATAGAATATGATAAACAGTAATAAGGTTTGGGGGTTTGAGATCAAGACCTTTTTTAGGATGCAACAACTTGATTTCAATTTAAATGAAACCCAATGAGTATTGGACTAAGACGGTTATGAGTATTTGACCGGCTCGGTTGTTATAATAATTTATAGATTACTGATCATTAACCAATTTAATAATGAGAAGTTTGAAGATAAAAAATTCTCATAACAATTAAAGCCTGGCCTAATTAATGTGTTCAGTATGTTGTTTGATGTGGACACTTTGGATTAGTCGATGTGGTCAAGAGTGTACGTTTGCAGGTCAATGTGCGAGAACTAGTCTTCAAGATGCAATGAGGCCTAGAGGTTACAAATCATTATCGTTGACTCATTAGGTCAAAGATTATTCATTCAATGATTTTGAAATCTTAGCATTAAATGTTTGGACACCAAAGAGTCATAATTTTGAATTTCCTCTCTTGATTGCTGAGGAAGGCGAATGGAGTTGGCCTACTGATGTCCGCCCGCATGATGGAGCTGAAATAGCTTGTAGCTGAAAGAGATCTTCCCATGAAATATTAGGGAATATTTCAACTCCTCATCCGTCACAACATCTGGGTGTTGTTTGAGAATCAAACCACACATCAATCAGAGATATGCAATAGGTAGCTTGATTACTTCTGATGGATGAACTGAGCAAGAGTGAGGGAAATGCCAGTAGAATGTGCAAAAGGGGCTCCTACAGGGCTATCACCTACTTTGGCCAGATCCTAGTTCTTGACTTCAATCTTGTGGAGAATAGAGTACTTAGAGCTCAACTTAGAAGCAGGGTAAAGACCATTTCCTGGTCACACATTTTTGTCTTTTCTACCAGAGATCTCCTTAACTAGATCTATCTTAAAAGGAAGAAGATCCTCAGAAGAATGAGAGATCCTTCCAAGAAAGTCGTTGATGACTTGGGGAGAAAAATCAATGCACTTCCCACGCACATGAACCTTCAGGTAATCAATGCACTTCTCTGGAAGGTTGACAATGAATTCCCTGACGGCCTTGACATGATAGACACCATTATTGGTCATAGTCATCATGAGATCAACATCCTTAGTGCATTGGACGATCTCTGTAAACTTCATAACATCTTTTGACAACACAAACTCAGGAGCAACGCTCATTTTGACCATAAATTTCCACCGACCAGCGTCTTGAAGTGAGTGAAAAGAAATTTCATCCAAAGGAACATCATGAGCATCATTCCTTTGAATCTTCTTTTTCCTTTCAAAATTTCTCTCTGATTCCTCTTCTTCTTCTAAGATGTTGGTGGCGTAGTCAGACATATCTTCAGGAACAACATGTTCGTCAACAACATTATTTCCTTTCTTCTTCTGCTCAACATCTTCTTCTTCGAAGTAGGTTCTTCAATTTCAACACTTTTTCTTTTCTTTAGTTGAACGGGCTTCTTCTACTTAACATCCTTCTTTATCTTTTTCCCTTTGGAAACAACAGGGGTCTTCACAGAGCTAGGAGTGTCACCACTCATGACCTTCACAAAGTCTTTTTCAGAAATGGTGTTCACGACCTTGTATTGAGAGTCAGTCTTCTGAATCCCTTCCAGTATGTCCTCAGAATTATACCCTGACCATCTGCGTCCATCTGGGCCAGAGTCCGGTTATCATCAGTGTTTACTTGGCTAACATGCACATCAGTACCCTGACCATCCTATTGGGACTTTGTAGATGTTATTTCTTCTGGTGTAGGCACATCAGGACGAGATGAGCTGATGTTCTTAGACTTGTCAGTCCTAAAACCTAGATTTATTGTTGTTGACACAACTAACCCATAGTCATCTCCACCCAAGCTTTCCAACACCATTCCTAGGAGCCTCAGGCTCACCTAGATTCACTATAACCCTAGTTTTAGAAATAGGAGAGGGATAACCTTGTTCCCCATGACCAACAATCTCTGGTTCAACAGTAGTTAAAGTGGTTGCATGAAAGTAAGATTTTGAGGAAGATGGGCTGGAAGTAGCTCCTGTGATATCAACGATTCCCAGAGGTCTTCTAGGAATAGAAGGCGGAATACCACTATCCTTCACAATGACACCACGCATAACCGGATGAGTAGGAAGATCATTTTTCAAGTCTATAGGTAGACCCTAAGAAGAATAGTCTCCGGCCTGACCATTGACTCTTTTAAGGGTTTTTCCCACGAATGTCTTGACTCCATGTTTGTTAAGTGTGACCTTTTAAGGGACAACATCCTTGAAATCTTTGTTCTTGGCACTTTCCTTTTGGGTACTTGTGGTAGACGATCCTCAGCGAGTAGAAATCATTGTCGCAAACAAGAAGTTTCTGCGAAAATATAGAGCTAGGTCTAAGATTACAGATCGAGAGAGATAAATTTTCTTCGAGATAGAGACACAAGAGAAATGATTTTGAAACAGTGTGGAAGTTGTGACGAAATGGTTTTCTCTTGAGAGATAAACCATCTCACTCAAATGAGTGTCAGAACTCGTGGACGAAGTAGTTTGAAAAAACAATTTAACAAAATCGAGCACTATTGGCCCAAAAGAGATCAAAGACTTGTTCCCCACAATCTTTGACCAATCAATTAATTGCTATAAGTCCGGTAGACAAACACCCAAGGGTACCCTTAATTTTTTGAACTGAGCAGTGTTGTTACGTTATATGTTGGCTTTATTTTTTAGTGCAAGTTGTTTGGAAAGATGTCGGTCGTCATGCTCCTACTTTTGGTGAGACATCCTTCCTCTCCTGTGTGCAGACTTTATTTCAGGCAAGTTTCCAGTATTGACAGATTGCCTCACTGGTGACTTTATTATGAGATATTCGTTTAAGGCTGGGTAAGGAAACCCTAGATACACTTCCAGGCCTGTACAGCTGCTATAAAAGCCATGCGATCCCCATTAGCAGCCTTGACGCTTTTGATAAAATACTTAGAGCTCCTAGACGTGCAAGACCGGCGGATTGGGAGACTTTGTGTTTTGTTAATAGCAGTGTATTCTCTCAAACACTATTCCAGAAAGATTGAGTGTCTGTGAGAGTTGGGTTATGTGTTCTCGTGATTGAAGGCTCACGAACGGTTGTAGACTGAAAGTCATCCGAGCACGGGCGGTTGCTCGAATGGTGGAATTGAGGCGGAGCTCAAATCCAGGGGGAGTCCCTGGCTAGGTATTCACTGGTGGTAATAGTCTCTAGGTTTTATTGATTTGGTGATTGTAATCTATATAAACCTTGCGTGTACTATTGACTACAAGATAGTGAAATCATTTCCACTGGCAGAGTGCCCCCAGACGTAGGTGTATTGCACCAAACTGGGTAACCATATCGTGTGTATCTTCTTTATCGCACTGTTTGTTGTTTATCCATTATATGTGTGTAAGCAAGTTGTCGGACACATTGTCAATAAATTGTGTGCGACATCTTGTCCTTGTGACTAATCAGAATTTCAATTGGTATCAGAGCAGGCACCTAGATCTTTTGGTGGTTTCCTGGATTTTTTTTTCTAATTACCAGATATGGATAGTTCTAGAGATGGAGGTTCGGTCAATCGCCCTCCAGTACTTAATGGAACCAACTATGGTTACTGGAAAGCCCGCATGAGCGCCTTCATGAAATCCCTTGACAGCAAAACTTGGAAGGCTATGATACACGGGTGGGAAGCCCCAGTTACTGTTGATGACAAGGGAGCCTCTACAGGTCCAAAACCCGAGAAGGATTGGACCCCTACTGAAGATGAGGCAGCTCTGGGTAACTCTCGTGCACTCAATGCCATTTTTAACGGGGTTGATAAAAATGTTTTCAGGCTTATAAACACCTGCACAAGTGCCAAAGAAGCCTGGGAAATTCTTGCTGTTGCCTATGAGGGAACCACGAAAGTACGTGAGCAGAAGCTGCAGTATCTCACAAACAAACTTTGAAGCTCTCACTATGCTCGAAGATGAATTAGTTGTTGAGTTCAATGTTCGCATCCGAGACCTTGCTAACGAATCCTACTCTCTCGGGAAACCCATGACCGATGAAGATCTTGTTCGGAAAACTCTGAGGGCTTTAAGTCCAAGATTCAAAATGAAGATCACGGCTATTGAAGAAGTCCATGACCTTAAAACTCTGAAGTTTGATGAACTCATGGGATCTCTCATGACATTCGAGCTTTCTCTGCCCAAGATGGAGAAGAAACACAAAGGAATGGCCCTCAAAAGCTCTATTCATGAACAAAAGGATCAGATGAATGGAAAGAATGTCTCGCAAGATGTCAAGGACAATTTTCAACAAAGATTCCAGAAGAATGCTAACCCTCACAGGAGCGGTAAAAGTGGTGAACGCTCTGGAAAAGGAAAAGGCTTTCAGTGCCATGAATGTGAAGGTTTCGGACATATTCAGAAGGAATGTCCCTACTTCCTCAAAAAGCAGAAAAAAGGATACAACGCCACTCTATCGGATGAAGAAGATGAAGATAGCGACTCTGATCAGATAAGTAACTTTGTGGCCTTCACAGCTTCTATTTATACTCGTCAATTTGTTAATGAATCTGGTGAATCCTCTCAGATATTTGTTCTAGATGAGGGACTATCTGACGATGCCATGAATGATGCATACAATATTCTTCACACCAAATGGGTTGAAGAATCCCACGTTCTCGACAAGCAGAGTGCTCTTATTCTCACACTGACTGAAGATAAGGCAAGGCTCTTAGACATCATTGTGGATCTGAAAAAGGAAGTCAGCTGTCTAAATGGGGAGCTGGATCAGATGACTAAATCAGTCAGGATGTTGAACTCCGGCACAGACAGCCTTGACAAAATCCTCACCATCGAAAAACCTGCAAAGAACATGAATGGGCTTGGATATACTCATGGTGCTTCCTCATCCCACACTACTTTTGTTCCCCAAAAGCCTACTAGCCAGATGTCGCGAAACATGCCTCAAACATCTAATGGTGACAAGTTTCAAGAACAATATCAGCAACATCCCTCTGGACCAACCAGGTCTCTTGTCAACAGACCTCGTTGGGTCTGCCATCATTGCGGTAGAAAGGGGCCATATTCGACCCTTCTGCTATCGGTTATACGGGAGAAATCTTCATCAGCATAAATTCGTTCACAGGAATGCTTTTCCTCGCCGAAAACCATCTACAAGGTTGGAATGGAGAGTAAAAGACACATCCTACCATGCCAACATTACGTACACATCTCTGAGTGCGTCCACCGGTAGCGACTGGTACTTCGATAGTGGTTGCTCTCGCCACATGACATGTGATCATACCTTCCTGACCAACGTGAAACCTTACTCTAACTGTCATGTTACCTTTGGTGATGGAGTGAAAGCCAAGATTGTGGATAAAGGTCAGCTAAATTATCCTGGTATGTCTTGTTTGAGTGATGCTTTATTGGTAGAAGGTCTTACTGCTAATCTTATCAGTATTAGTCAGCTCTGTTATCTGAATTTGCGTGTCAATTTTACTCGTGATAAGTGTATGGTGATAAATGAGAAACATGATGAACTTATGAAAGGTACCAGATCTCGTGACAACTGCTACATGTGGACTCCCGCCTCAAACGCTCAGGCCAACCAATGGCTTATGAGCAAAGTTGACGAAGCCAAGCTGTGGCATCAAAAGCTTGGTCACTTGAATCTTAGGAGCATGCAGAAAATTGTTTCTGAGAAGGCCATTGTCGATGTCCCCGATCTAAAGATTGTTGAAGGAAGAATCTGTGGTGAATGCCAGATTGGAAAACAAGTCAAGAAGTCACACAAGATGGTGCAACATTTTACCACATCACGTGTCCTGGAACTTCTTCACATGGATCTGATGTGACCGATGCAGGTCGAGAGTCTTGGAGGGAAGAGATACGTGTTTGTGTGTGTGGATGACTACTCCAGGTATACTTGGGTTGATTTTATCCGTGAGAAATCTAACACTTTTGCTGTTTTTGAAGCTTTATGCAAGAAGGTTCGGAGAGAAAAAGGAGAAAACATTGGCAAAGTGATCAGAACACGGAGTGATCATGGGAGGGAATTTAAGAATATGAGCTTTACTAAGTTTTGCACTGGAGAAGGAATAGCTCATGAATTCTCTGCTCCCATCACACCATAACAAAATGGGATTGTAGAAAGGAAAAATCGAACCCTTCAAGAAATGGCTAGAGTGATGATGTTCTCCAAAGACATTCCAGCTCATTTTTGGGCCGAAGCTCTCAATACAGCTTGCCATATTCATAATAGAGTCACTATTCGCTCAGGTACTACTATCACTCACTATGAAATATGGAGGGGGAGAAAGCCCAATGTGAAATACTTCCATGTCTTTGGTTTTGTTTGTTATATCCTTGCTGACAGGGATCCTCGACGCAAATTTGATCCTAAAAGTGATGAAAGTATCTTTCTTGGGTATTATAGAAATAGTCAAGTCTATCGTGTTTTTAACAAACGCACTAAGTCTATGATGGAATCCATAAATGTGGTAGTTAATGATGATCATGCTGTTTCTAATTGTACTAATGATGCAGATGAAGTTTTTCCTAGCAACACAGATGTCAGGAAAGATGCTGAGAACACTTTGGACGACATCTCCTCTGGGAGCCCTAATGTCAGGACTGATGCTGATGACAAAGTGGATTAATGCTATGCAAGAGGAACTTGTTCAATTTGAAAGAAATGAAGTCTGAGAGCTAGTTCCTAAACATGACAATATTAATGTCATTGGAACTAAGTGGATATTTAAAAATAAATCTGATGAGCATGGCAATATAACTCGAAACAAAGCTAGACTTGTGGCGCAGGGTTATACGCAGGTGGAAGGTGTGGACTTTGATGAAACCTTTGCCCCTGTTGCGAGACTTGAAGCCATCAGACTCTTGCTTAACATCTCCTGTCATCTCCACTTCAAACTTTTCCAGATGGATGTTAAAAGTGCTTTCCTCAACGGGTACTTGAATGAGAAAGTCTATGTTGCCCAACCTAAAGGCTTTGTAGATCCCAACTCTCCCCAACATGTCTACAAGCTTAGAAAGGCTCTCTACGGCCTAAAGCAGGCACCTCGGGCATGGTATGATAGACTAACTTAGTTTCTTGTGCAGAATGGTTATACCAGAGGGGGAGTTGATAAAACCATGTTCATAAAGGAGGATGGCAACCTC
Organism: Urtica dioica subsp. dioica; assembly: GCF_054948205.1. Taxonomy (NCBI): domain Eukaryota; kingdom Viridiplantae; phylum Streptophyta; class Magnoliopsida; order Rosales; family Urticaceae; genus Urtica; species Urtica dioica. The sequence continues at coordinate 12,350,151 of NC_142767.1, read as the reverse complement.
ATGATAGCTCAAATCTATGTTGACGATATTGTCTTTGGAGGAATGTCAAACAAGATGGTGGATCTTTTTGTAAGACAAATGCAGTCTGAATTCGAAATGAGTATGGTTGGTGAGCTTAATTATTTTCTGAGCTTTCAGATCAGGCAAATGAATGATGGTATCTTTATCTCCCAAAGTAAATATGCTAAAAACATTGTGAAAAAGTTTGGCTTGGAAAAATCTTCTCACAAGCGGACCCCCGCCGCTACTCATGTTAAACTCACTAAGGATGAGCTTGATGAATCTGTTGATCAAAGCCTCTACATGAGTATCATTGGTAGTCTCCTCTACCTCACTGCCAGCCGACTGACATAACCTACTCTGTTGGTGTGTGTGCACGGTATCAAGCTAACCCCAAAGCTAGCCATCTGGCTCAAGCCAATCGAATTGTAATGTATATCTCGGGAACTGCTGATTTTGGTCTTTTATATACTTATGATACCTCCTCTACGCTTGTGGGATACTGTGATGCTGACTGGGCAGGTAGCACGGTTGATAGAAGAAGCATTTTTGGTGGATGTTTCTACCTAGGAAATAATATCATCTCCTGGTTTAGCAAGAAGCAAAACTGCATCTCCCTGTCCACAGTTGAGGCTGAATACATCGCAACAGGGAGCAGTTGTACTCAGCTCCTCTGGATGAAACAGATGCTTGCTGAATATGATGTTGGACAAGATGTCATGATTTCATTCTGCGACAATATCAGTGTCATCAACATCTCAAAGAATCCAGTTCAACACAGTAAGACCAAGCATATAGAGATCAGACATCATTTCATTCGAGATCTTGTGGAAGATAAAAAGATCAAACTCGAATATATTCACACCGAAAAACAGCTCGCAGACATTTTCACTAAGGCCTTGGATGCTAACCGGTTTGAAAATCTCAGATCCTCCCTAGGATTGTGTGTGATTGAACAATAGCAATTACTGGATTTTGGAGGGAATTTTGGTTTTATCCTCTATGTTGTCAAAGCTGGTACTTCTCTGATTTTTGTTCGTGTGTGTTTCGTGAAAGTTTTCTCATGGGCCCATTTTTCTGGTTGGCCCGTTCGACTGTGTTGCCGGGCTAAAATGCCACTTTTTATTCTTTTGGGCTTGAGATGGATCAAGGCCCATTCCATGTCACGACGTCGTGTTGATCCTTGTCAGTTTCTTATACATGCAGACGGTTCCATTCTCGAGAAAGACTGGGAAGTTACCTCTTATTCTATCTTTGAAATTTTTCGCGTTTCATCGCTCTTCTTTTCCATTATTTCTCTAATTCGCGCTTTCACCCATCTCGATGGTTATTTGTGTGGCAGTTTTTTTGAAATTCTCTTCAAAATGCTTGGAACCAAAAGCGGTATCAACACCACCATTCCTTCTAAGAAAGAGAAAACCACAATGAGGGCGAAAGATGTCAAGTCAAAGAAGCCAGGGCAGGAAAGTAACAAGCACGGTGTCCGGGTTCGAGGATTGCGATCCAGTGAGCGTGCCGATGGTCAGGCCGGATGTGCAATAACTGGGTCATCAATTCCTCCTGCAAACCCCTCACTCTCCGCCGTAAGAAAGGCCATGCTCAAGAAATCCTCTCTCTCTATCACCGACATTACTGGAGAAGTCAGTTCCAGTAGCTCCTCTGAAGGAAGAAGATAAGATGACGTTGCTGCCGAAGAAGAAACCCTCACCCGCGGGTCTCCCATTGAAAGCCCTCACGAAGTTGTGCAAGGTAATCTTGAAACCTCATTTCCCTCTGATGAGAACCCTAGGGACAGTGATACCTTGAATTCTCTTCTCGATGAACAAGAGCCCCCTCCCATTGATGCTATTGGCGGTATGTTGGGATTGAGTAGAGATGTCTTGAAAGATGTTCTAACATCTTCTTCTCTGAGGCATGAGGAAGAGACTGATAGAGGTCAGGATGCTGGGGAAGATATTCTTGCCTCTCTGAAGGAGAAAATCCAGAAAGACGACGACCTTTGTATCACCACTCTTCTGTCGGAGAAGAGAAAGAAGAAGAGAAAGATTTTGGAAGAAAGTGTTCCTGATGTTCCCATCCCAGAAAAGAAGAAGAAGAAAGTAAAGGTTGGCATGATAAAGAAGCGAGGAAAGAAGCCCGCTGAGACTCCTGTGTCTCCTGTTGACGAGGTCGCTGATGTTGAAGAAGAGGAATCAGTGATTTCTCTTAGAATAGGGAACAAGAGATCCGTGGAAGGGCAAAAGCTCCCAAAGAATATCCCTGCAACTCCCTTGGACAATGTCTCGTTTCATAAGGAAGACGGTGTCCTCAAATGGAGGTATGTGTATCACCGAGCCATCTTTTCGGAAAGGGAATTGTCCGCTGAGGCCCTCAAGATCGATGCGTCATAGAGCTTCTGCACGATGCTGAGATGCTCAGGACTATCACCAGCATAGGGGTATTCTATCTGGCTTTGGTGAAGGAATTTGTCGTACATCTCTCCTCATCCTTCGATGTTCCAGATGATGCAGAATTCAGAAAGGTCTTCGTCAGAGGACACTGTTTTGAGATCTCTCCTGGTGTTATCAACGAGTTCCTTGGTCGAGAGAAAATCATTACTGCTGATCGTGTACCCTCTCTAAACATCATTTCTCAAGATAATACTGGTGACGAAACCAAAGTCTGGCCATCTAAGGGAACGCTTCCCTCTTCTGATCTCACCGCCAAATACTCAATTCTCTATCGCATCGGCATCGCTAACTGGGCCCCCTCTTCACATGGGTCTAGTATCAATGCGGATCTAGCATGTCTGATCTACCAGATAGGTACCCGTTCCTCCTTCGATTTTGGTGAATTTGTCATTGATCACTTGGCAAAACATGCCAAATCCTTTGCAGTGAAGCTTCCCATAGGTTTCCCTTCCCTCATCATTGTTATTCTGCTCAAGCAAAACAAGAATATTTTGCGAAGTACAGATGTTGCGGGAAAAAGACCTGGTGTTCTTAACTTCAGTCACAAGCTCTTCGAGGGGAAACATGCTCGTGACCTTGTCAGACCTTCAGTCGCGACATCTGACATCTCTGGGAGCAAACTGAATTTGAGTTCAATGACTGAAGAGGTTCATAGGAATGTGCTGAAAGAACTCCTTGAGGAGATTGAAGCTCTCAAAAAGACTATCGAGACTCTCTCTAACAGGAAGTCCAAGTGTGAAGCCCTTGTTCGAGTTCTTACTGCTCCTCCTAGTGATGCTACCGCCACTCAGCGAAGACAAGCTAATGCTGCTAATGATTCTGTTGATGCTGAGGACTCTGAAGATGCTGAGGAGTCTGAGAACGATGAAGGGAACAATGACAGTACCTAGGATGATATTGGTGATAAGGACGACGGTGCCTGGACTTAATTCTGCTACCCTTTCTTTTTATGATCTGGTCTGTATAATCTAACTTATTTTCAGACATCTTTCTGTTGGGTTTTCGCTACAGTTTATTTTGTGTTTCAGACTGTTTTATGGATGGTGTGTAAAACCTCTCTCATGTTTTTGGTGATATATGTACTGTTGTTTGCTTGAGTTCTCATCCTTTTCAGGCTGTGTTTGTTTCTCCCTCTGTTTTGGTCCATCCCTACCTTTGGTATTCTTTTGAGGCAATCAGGGGGAGAGGTGTCATGAGGTCTTTTTTTTACTCTTTTCTTCTGGTCATGACGCTTGTATGAGAACTATTCCTGGAAGTGCTTGCCAAAAAAATAGCTAAAGGGGGAGATTGTTGTTACGTTATATGTTGGCTTTATTTTTTAGTGCAAGTTGTTTGGAAAGATGTCGGTCGTCATGCTCCTACTTCTGGTGAAACATCCTTCCTCCTGTGTGCAGACTTTATTTCAGGCAAGTTTCCAGTATTGACAGATTGCCTCGCTGGGACTTTATTATGAGATATTCGTTTGAGGCTGGGTAAGGAAACCCTAGATACACTTCCAGGACTGTACAGCTGCTATAAAAGTCATGCGCTCCCCCTTAGCAGCCTTGACGCTTTTGATAAAATACTTAGAGCTCTTAGACGTGCAAGACCGGCGGATTGGGAGGCTTTGTGTTTTGTTAATAGTGGTGTATTCTCTCAAACACTATTCCATAAAGATTGAGTGTCAGTGAGAGTTGGGTTCTATGTTCTCGTGATTGAAGGCTCACGAACGGTTGAAGACTGAAAGTCATCCGAGCACGGGCGGTTGCTCGAAGGGTGGAATTGAGGCGGAGCTCAAATCCAGGGGGAGTCCCTGGCTAGGTATTCACTGGTGATAATAGTATCTAGGTTTTATTGATTTGGTGATTGTAATCTATATAAACCTTGCGTGTACTATTGACTACAAGATAGTGAAATCATTTCCACTGGCAGAATGCCCCCAGTCGTAAGTGTATTGCACCGAACTGGGTAACCATATCGTGTGTATCTTCTTTATCGCACTGTTTGTTGTTCATCCATTATCTGTGTGCAAGCAAGTTGTCGGACACATTGTCAATACATTGTGTGTGACATCTTGTCCTTGTGACTAATTAGAATTTCAAGCAGTATCAAGAGCCTTAGTGAAAATGTTCGCCGACTGATTTTATGTGATGTCGAGTTCAAGAGAAATGACTTTGTAATCAACAAGATCTCTGATAAAATGATGACGAATATCAATGTGTTTTGTCTTGATATGTTGAATGGATTCTTTGCTATACTGATGGCACTGAGGTTGTCACAGTAGAGTGTTATGACATCCTGTGGAACATCATATTCCTTCAGTGTTTCATCCAAACCAGTTGAGTGTAGTTGCTTCCTGCTGCAATTTACTCAGTTTCTGCCGTAAATAGAGAGACACAATTATGTTTCCTGTTGAACCATGAGATCAGATTGTTCTTAGAAAGAAGCGTCTACTAGATGTGCTTTTTCGATCATCAACATTCTCTGCCCAATCAACATCACAGTATGCAACCAGAGACGAGTTGGTGTCATGAGAGTACAGTATTCCATATTTTGACATACCATGGACATACTTGATCATCCTATTGACAAAACTCAGATGGCTATCCTTGAGATTAGCTTGGTACATGGCACACACACCTATATAGAAGACAATATCTAGTCTACTAGCAATACGTAGAGAAGACTACCTATCATGCTCCTATTTGAGACTTGGATCAACAACTTCTACATCTTTATCCTTAGAGATCTTAGAATGAGTAGCAGTAGAAGTCCTCGTAGGTTGGTACATGGCACACACACCTATATAAAAGACAATATCTAGTCTACTAGCAATACGCAGAGAAGACTACCTATCATGCTCCTATTTGAGACTTGGATCAACAACTTCTACATCTTTGCATACTTGCTCTGTGAAATAAATATGATGTCCTCCATTTACTTGATCTGAAATCCCAAGAAGTAAGTGAGCTCTTCAACCATGCTCATTTCAAACTTTGACTGCATTTATTGCACAAAATGTTCCACTATAGTATGTGACATCCCGCCTAATTCAATGTCATCCACATAAATCTGGGCTATCATCATCTCATAATTTGACTTTTTAATGAACAAGGTGTTGTCAATGGTGCCCACAAGAAGAGTAGTAGTGTATATTTGTGTACATTTGATGTAATATAGTCTCATGAAGACTCTTGCTTGTAATTGCTTATTCATTAATAAAAATTTGAAACGTTCATTCAATCTTCATTGTCTGAAGCTTTATGATAAAACATTAGTCTTTAGTCCATAAACAAACTAAACAACTTACGAAGAGACAAATCTAGATTTGCATGAACAAACTCTTCGTAGTTTGCTTAACACGATATATTCGCAATCTAAGGGTCAAAGGACTATTGACCTCAGTATGATTGTTAGAAGAATCTATGATGTCTGGTTATGAGGCATTGAGAGTTGGAGACTCTATAGTTCTTCTAGGTATCTTCCGAAGGTACTGAATTGACCAGTGCACTTCTAGAGACAAGATAAGAACAAACCATTTAACCTCTTATGTCTCGAAGTCACTATGTATGAATTGCATCATGCTTACCTTAATCCTGAAATGAGACATGCCATTTCACAGCTTAGTATTCTCATTTGAGAAAATCAGAGTTCGGACTCACTATGTGATTCCGAACAGGGCCTATTGGTGAAGTACTAAGTTGTGAGAATGTCATGAGTAACTTTGTGAAGTTCTCATAGATATGGAATTCATGTACAAGATTGCTGAAATGCAATGTATGTCACCTCATGCTTTGTTCCTTGGAGTGTGAATAAATGAACTGGCCAGTGTCCAAATTGAGTCCTGACTCTTTTGGATGAAACAATGTGACTTGTTAGCTCATCGTCAATACATTGTTTCTAACTTATTCACAAGCGACAAAGGAGTTGAGGAAATAACAGCTAGAAGGGTAAAATGGTAATTTAGTAAATCCCGACTAGCTGATGACATTCATGAAGGGTAAACATAGATAATATTCAGTGGATCCGCTCATCATAATTAGGTTGAATTCTTGAGTAGAAAATAAATTCATTTGAACCGAGAGATTTTCAGTGTCAACTCTTTAGTGGAGTCAGTTGGCATTAAGCTAAACTTGGAAAATGTTTGTGAACTTTTGAGTCCAAGTGTTTAGCTCAAGCTTTGTTCATTTGGGTCCATGAGGTCACTGTCACGAATCACATCGAGTAGGAATAGTTAAACTGGAAGCTAAGTCAAAACAAGAACGAAAATTGTCAAAATGGTATTTTTGTCTTTTGAGACATATGATGAAATGAATGTCAATAAATTTTTTTGACAAGTTCATTTGATGACTTAATGTCACTCGGCCATAATAAGATTAATTGGGCCTTGTGGATTAATTTCATTTCATAACAATTTTATTGAAAATTCTTAATGGGCCTTTCTCATGTTGTTATGAACAAATGAAGAAGTTTCTAGAAGCTCCTTCTAGATGTGAAATGGGCGCCCAAATACCCAAGAGAAAGAGAGATTATTTTGTGCATAAATGTATCAAGATACTTGCCAAAAGAAAAAGAGGAAACAAATTTCCTCTATGAGGAAACAAGGAGAATCGACCAAGGCAACCAAGAAGGGAAACAAAAGAGGAAACTAATCCCTTGTGGATTGAATGAGGTGGGCGCCTATGTTGATAGGAATGGGTAATAAAAGATTGCTCATAAAGGCTTGGAAAATAAGAGGAAACTACTTCTTTCCAAGGCCAACCCCTCTCCTATAAATAGGACCCTCATTCCCTTCATTTTATTCATTCCACACAAGTTAGAGATTGAGAGACTCTCTTTCTAGACATTGTGGCCGAACTCCTCTCTCTCTCTAGTTTATTTTCGATTTTTGTTTTGGCACCTAGGTCCTCATTCGACCTAGTGTTTAGCTCTGTGACTTCAAGACTCATTCTTAAGTCGTAGTGTTTAAAAGTGCCCACTCACTAATTCCTTTTCTCTCGAGTGATTTAGTGATAGAAACTTTCGTGGTTGCTCGAGGTGCCGAGGAAAGAAAGAGGGACGTGCTGCGAGGGGAGACGAGCATTGCAACTTTCTAAGAGCTTCTCAAAGATCAAGCTTCAAGAAAGGTTAGTAAACTTCTTAGCTCATAATAGTTTTTAATTCCGTGTACTTGCTCTTTTGTCTAGGTTAGTAAAAACTGGTTTTACTTGTAAAAGAAAATTTTTAAAATTCCGCCGCTTACCGAAGCGTTAATTATTTTCTTAAACCCTAGATCGATTCCAACACAAGGTCTTGTCAGTGACACCTCCTGAGTAACCATTTGTAGTTAGATTCTCTGCAAGACATTCATACCAAACACGATGAGCTTGCTTTATGCCATCGAGATCATTCCTGAGCTTGAACACATGGTTTGAGATTTAGGATCAACAAACCATTTAGGTTGTTCCACAAAAAATTCATCATTAATGAAACCATTGAGGAAAGCACTGTTCACATCCATTTGATAGAGCTTGAACTTTAGATGACAATAGATTCCAAGAAGAAGACAAATGGCTTCAAGTCTGACTATTGGGGCAAATGTTTCATCAAAATCAATCATTTCCACTTGAATGTACCCTTGAGCAACCAGTCTAGCCTTGTTCCTGGTAACATTTCCATGTTCATCAAACTTGTTTTTATAGATCCATTTTGTGCCAATGACATTCTGTGATGTAGGTCTTGGAACAAGTTTCCACACCTTATTTTTTTTCTCAAACTGAACTATTTCTTCTTGCATGGCACTCACCCAGAATTCGTCATTGAGAGCTTCAGTGTCATTCTTTGGCTCAATCTTGAAAGTGAACCAGATATTTCCAATCATTTACAAGTAATTCACCGGGTCTTTTCTTTGAGTCGTGAGTCCCTCATTGAGATTTCCAATGATGAAATCAGTGTGATGATTCTTCTTGACTCTATTGGAGGTTTCTTACTGGAATAGTGACATCTTCTTCTTCTCTAGTGTTTGACTCTTCATCATTGTTGTTGCTGATGTTAGAGACACCATTTGTGACAGGCTAGAAGCAGTGACCACCTCATCCTCATCTCTAGCGAGTTCTAGGGCGGCGCGAAAAAACCGTAAACCGGACCGAACCGTTGATTTTTAGACCGTTGGTCCGGTTTTAAAAGGTTTAAAATTTCACCAGTCCGATCCGGTTTAAACCTTTAAACGATCCGGTCCGGTCTAAAAAGTCTAAACCGCGGTTTAGACCGGACCGGTTAGTATTTAAATAAAAAAAATTAATAAAAATATGTCCAAAACGGTCTGGTGTAAGACGGTCCGGTCTAAAACGGTCTAAAAGAAAACCAGTTCGGTTATTATTTAAGAAAAATATAAATAAAAAGTGGGCTAAAATAAAATGGTCCGGTTTAAACGGTCTAAAATGGTCCGGTCTATAACGGTTTAAACTGGACCGGACCGTTTTAACTGGTTAGATTTATTCTCATGTAGCAACTTGAGACACAAAGAATGGAATGCCTTGAAGGCATCTGACTTTTCACGCAAAAACTCAACCTAAGTATACCTGAAAAAATCATCAACGCAGACAAAAATGTATCTTTTTTCACCAAGGCTCTCAACCTGCATAGGCCTCATCAAGTCCATATGCAGAAGCTCAAGAACTCTGTTGGTGGTAAAACTTTTTACCAACTTGCGAGAGGCTCTAATCTACTTTCCAATTTGGTACTCTCCATAGATTTTCCCTTCTTTGATCTTGAGTTCTGGGAGACCACGAATTGCTTCCTTGGAAACAATCTTTGCCATGCTCTCAGATTTAGATATCCTAGCCTACTGTGCTATAAATCTGTGACAACTTCTCTGCTTACTAGACAAGCAGTAAAAGGAACATTGGAGGGAGCATTCCATACATAGCAATTACTATGGGGATTTGGTCCCATTCATCATTATCAACTCATCTTTGGTAACTATAATAACCCTATTTAGAGAAGTTGACAATCAGACCTTTATCACAGAGTTGATTGATGCTAATCAAATTAGCAGTTAGTCTCTTTACCAGTAAGTCTAACTGCTTATAACAATGATGAGCTTCAATTGACCTTTTCGTACAACTATTCCCAGTGTTTCAACAACGTTTATAACAATGCGTATTTTACAATAATGAGAACAATATAAAACAACTCTGTAAACAAAACTCCAACAATGGTAATCAATAACAACATAGTAAAATACACACCTAAGACCAGATTTTCGGCGATGACACTCTCGCAAAAATCTAAATGTTTGTTCTCTTTTTTTTTATACTCTAAAAATACATATAGCTTGTGATCTAAACTTCTATTTTTAATAAGTTCGGGAGATAATTGTTTTGACATTAGTGAATATTTATTGTTGATATATGGTAAATTTTAAATTAATTGTGGTTAATAAAAATTAACTACATATATTCGAATTAAAAAAAAAATTTATTTAATTTTTAGAATTTGTGTTTATTTCTTTTAGGACGGAGCTTTAAATTAGACTTTTAATGACTTAACCATTTTTTAAACAATTTTCAACTGAAATTTAGAAAGCTAACCGAAGTTCATCTCTAACTATTATATTCATAGCGATTTAATGACTCGAGAACTACCCCCAATTGGAAAAAGTATGGATAACAAGTACCAAAGTATTTGAGTTACGTCTTCATACTTTAAACCGGAAGAATACTTGGTCTAAATAATAGTGATGAACAGAAGCACTTAATCTTATTTAATATATAATAAACGGTTCTCGACAGTTCAAAAGTAGTTCAAATATCCCTTGCATAAAAGTTCAAATACGGCATGCACATCAGATATGTTTCCATTAAACAAATAAACACCACGTGTGCTTTCTTTATAAAAAGATAACGACTAGAAAAAAAGAAAAAGAAAAAAAAAAGACCACTTTCTTCTCGAGTTTCTTGTAGAAAACTCGAAACCAGGGTGCCAATATCCAATAGTATATATTCTTGCATTCATTACGTATTTAGAAATTAAACGGTTCGATCCGATCTAAAAAATTTAAACCGTGATTTAGACCAGACCGGACTGGATTGGACCGGTTAGTATTTAAAAAATGATAATAGAAAGTATGTCTAAAATAGCCCAGTCTAAAACGGTCTAAAAGTGAACCAAATCAATTATTATTAAAATATAAATAAAAATAGGTTAAAATAAAACGGTATAATGGTTTAAAACGCCCCGGTCTAAAACGGTCTAAACGGTCTACATTGGTCTGAAATGGTTTAAACCGGATCGGACCGTTTTAACCGGTTTGGTCCGATCCGATTTTTTTTTTTTTTATTTGGTCCGGTCCGGTTTAATTTTTTAAACTGTTTAGACTGATCCGATTTGATTTTTTGACCGATTTTAGACCGAACCGGACAGTAAACACCCTAATCCAAATCATAAATAAGGTATTCTAGTGTACACATACGTTAAGTCGTTTTCATAATAAAAAAAATATTCGTTTAAAATTAACCAAAATGCTACAAAAATAATTATAGTTTGAAGGTAATTTTATTATTAAAAAACAGTCACTACTACAAAAATAGGATTCTACAACGCTTAAAAAACGTTGTAGAATGATTCTACAACGCTTCTTAAGCGTTGTAGAATCCTGCGTTGTAGAAGCTTCTACAACGCTTAAAAATCCGTTGTAGAATCCAACAGCTTTCTACAACGCTTAATTATCTGTTGTAGAAACTACGCTTCTACAACGGAATCTTAAGCGTTGTAGAAGCTTCTACAACGGTCTAATTCCATTGTGTAATTTTAAAATATTTTCACACATGTCGCCGCGGCGACGTATATTATTCGCCGCGGCGACGTGCTTCTACAATGGATTGATATTCCGTTGTAGAAGGACCTCGCCGCGGCGAGAATTATACGTCGCCGCGGCGAGTTATTTGCCGCGGCGAGGTACGTTCCGAGCCGCGGCGAGAACATTCTACAACGGATATTCAATCCGTTGTAGAAGCACGTCGCCGCGGCGAAAAATATACTTCGCCGCGGCGAGAAATTCGCCGCGGCGACGTCAAATCTTAGCCGCGGCGAGATGATTCTACAACGGATATAATGCGTTGTAGGAAGGCGATGAATTTTTTTTTAAAAACTCGCCGCGGCGAAGAAAAAATCTCGCCGCGGCGAGACTAAGATTTCTAATTTGCTTGCTCTCGGTATCTTGTCTCGCCGCGGCGAGAAGTATAGTTCGCCGCGGCGAGAATCATTTATTTTCAATCCACAATTTGTTTTTTACACGATACTAGCACCTGAAAATAATCTTCAATACAAAAAATATCTAATATATACATTCATCTCAAATATCCTCATCTTTAAAACATTCAAAATCTAATATATACATCTTCGAAAAAACTAGCTAATCGTCACAGTTAATAAATGTTTGTACATAAATTACCCATTCTTCCCTAACTCTCTCTAAATCCTCTTTTGTATAGGATTTCTTATTTTCTAATTTTCCTACACCTCCTACGACTATATCACGCATATAAGAAATGACAAAATACCCGCATTCCGTGTTTCCCGTTTGTCTCGGAGCGTCCCAAGCCTTGATGTACGTTGATTGCCCGTTACTATTGGCGTTTTGATGCTCGAGCTTGAAATCAACAGGAACCCTATATAACACGGAGATTATAAGAGAAAAAACATCTAGAACGGTTTATAATAAAAATTATTTAAGAAATCAAAATATTACCTTTTTATCAATCGATTTAAATCCGTTGGGATTTTATTTCTCAACGGGTCAAAGAACATAGCGCTATTTCTCCAAAGGTCGAGGACAACGAGCATCCAATGCGCACCTTTGTTATACGGCATCAAAACTAGTTCACCAAATTTGCAATGTCGTACCACGTTTCCAACGTCCTTGACTCGTTTTGACAAATAAGCCTCCTCGTCGTCATTTTGTATATACGAACTTAAGCTCGGATTTATAAAACAAAAATTTCGAGTCTTCTTCGCCTTTTCTAGCCTCGATCGTAGATAGCTATGACAAACAAATATTTAGTTGATCAAAACACTAAATATTGAATATTGATATTAAAAAACGCATATAAAGAAAACTCTTACTCCATATAAACCGTTATGCTCCCCGCGCCAATTTCCAAGTATTGCAAAAAATCGGAAATGTCTTCAAATGACACCGGAATCGGGATAGCCGCGAGACTTGGACTAACATTGACCATAATCACATCCCCTTCCGATAACATTACTTTGTTGGCATGTTGAGCGAGCAATCGATACTTTGGATTAATCACCTTGTACGGAATCTTCTTAGCATCATCGATGCTAGCTTCACTCTCAAAACCGAGCTTTGAGAGTTGTTTGACAACCGGACCGCGACTCTCTATTCCCGAGTCCATTTCCATGAGTCTCTTCGGCCACGAGACAAACCCGCCTATAGCATCTTCAACGGTTTGAGCTTCTTCGGTGGGAATTGGCAATTTTGCTTTTTTAATCAAAACCCCCAAAACGGCCACGCGTAAATTTCCTTCCTCCAAAGGTGAGAAATGAACTACGCCTCCATTCATGTACGCTCGCCCATTTGCAACATGAATTGTGCCTCCGAACTCGGTGTCATCAATGAAAAGAAGACACTCGACGCTTTCATCCGAACTCGGTGTCACCGGCGTGGTTGGATTCAAAGAGCAACTAGCACGGACACTATTTGGTTTTTCCACAACAATAGAATCGATCTTCGGACGATCATCAACAATGATAGGATCGATCTTCGGACGATCGTCAACATCGTCGTGTTCTAAGCGAATCAAGAATTTTATCAATAACTTAATACCAAAACATTTATCTTCAATAAATAGATAAAAAAAAAATTGAACATACCTAAAGAGACCGCTTCATTGACGTGTTCTTCAACATTTGCCATCTCTTTATCATCAACAACCTTCGCGTTGAGATTCTCTTTCACTTGCTCGACACTAGGCGACTCGACATTAATGCTACCATTTCCACCGAATGCCTTCATCACCAAAGACTTTAACTCGCTCATTTCCCGACGCATCTTCATTACTTCTTCGTTGGGCGTTGGAGGAACAAAGTACTTAAAACGCGACGTGTGTTTGGATTGACCGCAAACTCGCGACGTTCCCAAAGCTTCTTGCAAAACACTCTTTCCCGATTCCGGCAACCATGTCCCTTGCGATGCTTGTTGTGATAACGTTTTCTACACATAAAATTATTTGAAAATAAAATTACAAGGTTAATTGTTATAACAAAGGTAAAGAACTTACGATTTTGTCTCCCATCAATTTGTCTTTCTCATCCTTGTAGTTATCTACGTCTTTCATTCGCGAGTCAATCCAAAGTTCCTCTTTCGTAGGCCATTCCCCCGTTTCGTCATGCTAGTAAGAAGTAATTATATAATAAATTAAAAAATAATTGCAACATTTGAAATAACTAAAAGAAAAAAATGAATCTAACCTTTTCTTGATCAAGCTTTCGATATCCATTTCGGCCCGTTCGAGATTTGTACACACTTTTTCCGATATTTGATTTTCCATGTTCCGATGTTTGTTTGAACATTTCGGTTCGTCTATACTCAACAAATGCTATCCAATCTTCTTCGGTGATACTTGTATAGTATTTCAAAATACAAGCCGGTCTCTTTAAGGCGATTGGTTCGTTGATTATGTCTTTGAGTAGATCGTTGTATATCTCATGACGAAATAACCTTGCGGCTTCTCCGACTCTCATAAGGCAATCGTGTTTTTGTTCGATAGGAATCGTAAATCCTTCTTGCATTTCGTTCCAAATCCGTTCTTTAATTTGGGCGTTGTCTTTACATCTCCAATCACGCATCGAAAGTGGAACGTGTTCTCTTGCTAACACGCCAAAGTAACTCGACAACTCATCACCCTCTTTACCGATTGGTTGCCCTTTATCATCAAATTGTACCGGGATTTTTTTACCAAGTGTTTTAGCCTTATTAACCCGACCCATAAGAGTGTTTCTTCGTTTTCCTTGTTCATCGGAGTTAAGCGCTAGTTGTCTTCTAATTTTTCTTTTACCACTACCGCTAGAAGTAGTAGTAGTGGACGACATTGAATCTAATAAACAAAATTCAAATCATAATTTCAATTTTCAACTCAAATGTTATCAAAATTTCAACTCAAATGTAACAAAAATCAAATATAAACTCAACTCTAATCACAATATAAACTCAAATCCAATCCGATTCTAAACAAAAACACAATTTCAATCCCAATTCAATCTACTATCAAATATATTTCTCAAATCAAATCAATATCAAACTTCAATTCAATAAACTCAAATCCAATACAATATCTCATAATTTCAAATCAATATCGAATTCACACTAAATAAGTTCATGTAAAAATGTTCAAAAACATTACCCGGAGTTGGACGAGCAAAAGGGCGGCGAAGAGAAGGTGGTGAGGCGAGGTGAGGGCGCGCGGCGAGGGTGGGCACGAGCAAGGTGAGGGCGCGCGGCGAGGGAGGGCGGCGTGGGCGCACGGCGAGGTGAGGGAGGGGGCTCAGCGAGAGGGCGGCGTGGGCGCGGCGCACGGCGAGGAGAGGGAGGTGAGGGTCGGAGAGAGGGAGAGAACGCGCGGGGCGAGGGCGCGGTGGCTCAGCGAGGTGAGGGACGGAGAGAGAGAGAGGGGCCGAGAGAGAGAGAGTGGTGGCCGGAGAGAGGGGCGGCGCGGCAAGAGAGTGGCGGAGAGAGAGAGAGACGAGAGAGATGTGAGTAATGGAGATGAGAAGAAATGAGAATGAGAAATGAGAGGGAAAAAAACGCTAAGTATAGATATGAATGGGCGCGGGTAGTTAAAAAAATTTGAAACTTTCAGATTTTTTAACGCTCCTACAACGCTTATTCTAAGCGTTGTAGGAGCTCGCCGCGGCGAAGTGTATTTCTCGCCGCGGCGAGATGATTCTACAACGCTTAGAATAAGCGTTGTAGGAGCCTCGCCGCGGCGAAACCAAATTCTCGCTGCGTCGAGAGTTACCCAGAAACGTCTCGCCGCGGCGAAAATGTGTCATCGCCGCGGCGAGGTAACCCTAGATGTCCTCGCCGCGGCAGTATACAATTTCCGCCGCGGCGAGACCTTTCTACAACGCTTAAGTAAGCGTTGTAGAAGCCTCGCCGCGGCGAAGGCTAATTCCCGCCGCGGCGAGGAATACATTCGCCGCGGCGGGAATTGTAGGATGCCGCGGCGAGAGTATATGTCTGGAACATGGTGCTCTCGGTAAGTTTTTCGCCGCGGCGACGACTTGTTCCCGCCGCGGCGCAGGACTCCTGCCGCGGCGGGATTTGTACCTCGCCGCGGCGTGATATGTCGCCGCGGCGAACGCATATTTTTGCCGCGGCGAGGACATTCTACAACGCTTATGGTAAGCGTTGTAGAATGTCTCGCCGCGGCGAAGTAGAAAGTTCGCCGCGGCGAGTGACACGAGACTGGTGATATAAATTCTCATTTCTGGTCTTTTTCACTTTGAACTCTCTCATAACCTCACTCGAAAAAATATTTCCAGTACCTTTTCTACTCATTCTAGAGCGTCCTCGTTTACTAGTCTCATCTACACATTCAAATCTTGTAAGTTCTTCTTTAACTTCTTCTAATTGTTGTTCTCTTGATAGTTTATACTAATTAGAATTGGTAATTTTTTGTATAATTAGGGTTTTTCTATGAATATGAGGAAGTGGATGTGGGAGAATAGATTGAATGAGATATATCGGAAAGGTGTAGATGAGTTTTGTGATTTTGCTAGAGAGAACATGGTAGATTTGAAATCTATTCGTTGTCCTTGTATTAAATGTGGAAATCATAGACATTTTTCGATTGATGTTGTTCGGACCCATTTGTTTGCATATGGAATAATGACCTCGTATCAAAGATGGTTCTACCATGGTGAGGTTTTTCGTTCTACGGCAAATGAGGATGATGTTGAAGATGATATTGATGATATGTGCGGCATGATGAATGATTTGGAGGACGATTTTGTTGAGCGACCGGAATTGTTTGAGTCCATGATGAATGATGCGGAGACACCATTATATGAAGGGTGTACAAGCTATTCGAAGTTGTCATTTTTAGTTACATTATTTCATTTGAAGGCGTCGGGGGGTTGGACTAACACTAGTTTTACTCTATTGTTGGAAACACTGAAAGAAGCATTTCCGAAAGACAATAAAGTACCTTTAAGTATGTATGAAGCAAGGAAGACTTTGGGTACATTAGGCATGAAGTACGAGAAATTCCATGCGTGCCCAAATGATTGTGTTTTATATAGACACGAGTATGAAGATCTAGATGAATGTCCGACGTGCAAAGAGTCACGGTGGAAGAAGGGTAAAATTCCATGTAACGGGGTTAAAGGAGTTCCAGTTAAGGTACGTACATTTTCATCACTTGATTAGGAAATACATGTAGCTCATATTCATTATTTATTACTGATTTTCGTTAAATATATTTCAGTCGTTATGGTACATTCCTCCAATGCCGCGCTTTCGTCGAATGTTTAATAGTGTCAAACACGCGAAGAACATGGTTTGGCACTCCGAAAAGCGTATCGATGATGGTATGTTGAGACATCCTGCTGATGCTGCACAGTGGAAATCATTCGATTTAGAGTATAAGGATTTCAGTGTTGATACTCGAAATTTGCGCCTTGGTCTAGCTTCTGATGGAATGAACCCGTTCAGCATGATGAGCAGTAAATACAGTGTTTGGCCGGTTATACTTGTGAACTACAATCTCCCTCCAAAGCTATGTATGAAGAGAAAGTTCTTGATGTTAACGCTTTTGATTTCAGGACCGAATCAACCAGGAAATGATATTGATGTCTATTTGGCACCGTTGGTCGATGATTTGAAGATGTTATGGGAGAAAGGGATGGAAGTCAAAGACGCTTACCGTGGAGATTCGTTCAACTTAAGGGCAATGTTAATGTGGACTATTAACGATTTTCCGGCCTATGGAAACTTGTCAGGATACTCTGTGAAATGCTCGATTGGTTGTCCGATTTGCATGAAAGACACATCTTCCATCCGTTTGAAGCATGGTAAGAAAACTGTTTTTCTGGGTCATAGAAGATTCTTACCAAGAGATCACTCGTATAGAAGATTGAAACAAGCGTTTGATGGAAATTCAGAAGAACGACCCCCTCCTAGAATTTTGTCTGGTGAAGATGTCTATGAGATGGTTAAAAACGTCAATGAAGTGCTTGGGAAAAGAAAGCGGAGTGCTAGTACTAAAGAATCGTTCAAAGAGAATCCTTGGAAGAAGAAATCGATTTTCTACGACCTTCCTTATTGGAAGACACACTACGTCCGGCATTGTCTGGATGTTATGCACATCGAGAAAAATGTTTGCGAATCGCTTATTGGTACACTTCTTGATGATCCAAATAAATCGAAAGACGGAATACAATCTCGATTGGATCTAAAAGAGATGAATATAAGAAGCATTTTGCATCCCGAGGAGGGGGGTGGGAAAAAAACAAAATTACCACCGGCAAAGTACACTCTAGATCGAAAGGAGAAAAAGAAATTGTGTAACTGGTTTGCTTCTATTAAAGTCCCCGAAGGTCATTCGTCAAACTATAAGAGGTTCGTGTCTTTGAAAGATTTGAGACTTACTGGAATGAAGACGCACGACTGTCATGTGCTGCTACAACAAATGTTGCCTCTTGCTTTACGAGGAATTGTGCCAAAAGATGTGAGGTTTGCAATATCAAAGATATGTGTATTCTTTAACTCGATTTGCTCGAAGGTCATCGATCCAACTCGATTGGATTTAATGCAGTCAGAATTGGTGAAAACTCTGTGCTTGCTCGAAAAGATCTTTCCACCTTCGTTTTTCGACATAATGATCCACTTAACCGTCCACTTGGTACGTGAAGTGAAATTAGGAGGGCCCGTGTTTTTACGGTGGATGTATCCAATCGAACGTTATATGAAAGTGTTGAAAAGCTACGTGAAGAACTACAATAGGCCGGAAGGGAGCATAGTTGAAAATTACATAGCAGAAGAGTCGGTTGAGTTTTGTTCTGAGTATTTAGCTAAAACAGACGAAATTGGGTTACCCAAGAATACCAATTTTGATTCAAAAGCTCTATCTAAAGGTATTTTTTTTAACACTTTATTTGTTTATTTAAATTATATATGAACATTATTTTTAAGTATTTGTTTCATTATATATAGGTAGTTATTCGATCGTCAACCGAAAAGAATGGGAGCAAGCAAGTCTCCATGTGCTACACAACGTTTCCGAGGTCAAGCCATTTGTGGATATTCATTTGAATGAGTTGAGAGTGAATAATCCAAAGAAGGGTAGAAATGAAAAATGGTTGCAAGAAGAGCACAACCGTTTGTTTCAGAACTGGCTTGGAAAACGCATATTTATAGAGGCATGACATTCATCTACGTTGAGTAAACTATCTGGCGGGCCGTCCTCAATGGTTACAAGGTACACTGCTTGGTCTGTTAATGGTTTTACATTTTACACAAGGGAACGAGACAACAAGCATCCCGTACAAAATAGCGGTGTTACATTGTTTGCTGAAGCTTTACATGTTTCGTCGGCAAAAGATAAGAATCCAAAACATGCTTTTATGAAGTATTACGGATACATTGAAGATATTTGGGAACTTGATTATTGCGGGTTGCGAGTCGCATTATTCAAGTGCAAATGGGCAGACAATAATCACGTTAAAGTTGATAATGAAGGAGTTACAATTGTCGACTTTAGACGGATTGGCTACGAGAATGATTCATTTATTTTGGCTTCGCAAGCAAGTCAAGTGTTTTATGTTTCAGATCCAGCAAATCCTGAGTTATCGTAAGTGGTTCATATGAAAGCGAGAAACGGTAACGAAGAAGAAGACGAAGACATGTCTAGCATTCCTCCGTTCACATCAGGATTACCGCCAATTGATCAAGAGGTGGATGATTTTAATGATGACGATGTTTCACATCTACTTCGTAAGGATATAGATCCTATTTTTGTTTGATATTGAACATTTAGATAATGTATTTTCATTTTGGATTTTATGTTATTCTACTGTGGACAACGTTATTTTTCATTCAAAATTTCTCTATACAATGTCATTTACATTTCTCCAACATCGCCGCGGCTGAGTACATCTCTCGCGGTGGCAGGATAATCTCGCCGCGGCGAAATACAAATCCTGCCGCGGCGAGGGACCTTCTACAACGCTTTAACAAGCGTTGTAGAAACCTCGCCGCGGCAACTTATATTCCATGCCGCGGCGAGGTCATAACGCCGCGGCTGGAATATCACCACGCCGCGGCGAGACAAGTTCTTAAAAAACACAGACTCTCGGTATAAAAATATCAAACACTCGCCGCGGCGAGATACAAATCCTGCCGCGGCGAGGACCCTTCTACAACGCTTTAAAAAGCGTTGTACAAACCTCGCCGCGGCAACGTATATTCCATGCCGCGGCGAGGTCAATACGCCGCGGCGGGAATATCACCACGCCGCGGCGAGACAAGTTCTTAAAAAACACAGACTCTCGGTATAAAAATATCAAACTCTCGCCGCGGCGAGATACAAATCCTGCCGCGGCGAGGACCCTTCTACAACGCTTAAAAAAGCGTTGTAGAAACCTCGCCGCGGCAACGTATATTCCATGCCGCGGCGAGGTCATTACGCCGCGGCGGGAATATCAACTCGCCGCGGCGAGGATATGTTCCCAAATATGAAGGCTCTCGGTAAGTTTCTCGCCGCGGCTATAGCTTATTTGCGCCGCGGCGACACGTTTTCGCCGCAGCGAGAAGACTACGCCGCCGCGGCGAGATTCTGTTTTAAAAAACGCATGCTCTCGGTAAGTTTCTCGCCGCGGCGACGTGTAAGTTTCGCTGCGGCGAAGACTTTCTACAACGCTTTGGAAAGCGTTGTAAAATGTCTCGCCGTGGCGAGGTAAAAAACACGCCGCGGCGAGGGTTATACGCCGCGGCGAAATGTCTAAGTCGCCGCGGCGAGATTAGAATAGAATCACCTCACCCTACACATTTTTACTGTCTTTCCCATTTTAAACTTGGTTTTCAACAGAAAAATTATCATTCAAGTAAAAAACCATCACACATTCAGATTTCATAATTTTTAAATATTAATCAAGTCTCAAACACACATTAACTAAAACACGAGTCTTAAACATAAACAAACCATGCGAGTCTTAATTTAAATTTAAAATGAAGCTTAAACAAACCAAACGAGTCTTGAATTTAAAATTTAAAGTTGGTGTTGTTGGTTTAGTCGTCATTCGGTGGTGGTGGTGGTGGTGAGTTCGCCGGATATTGAGGAGGTGCCATATGCGGTGGCCACTGTGGTGGTGGGTACGGATAATCGGAGTATTGAGGATATGGAGGAAATAACACCTGGTTCTCTTGGTTGATGTCCCACCGAGAGTAGAGATCGTTCAGTTGGTTGATCTGAGAGGCGCCATACTCCGCTTGTTGGTGCATGTACTGTTGCGTGTGTTGGAACCCGCCGACGAGATAGTTGGAGCATTGAGCTATGTAGTCGATGGTGGCGGGGTCGACTACCGGAGGTGCTGGTAAGAACAATCGAGGCTCGTTGACTGGTGGTCCCTCTTCCCCTTCCTCCTCCTCATCCTCCGCTTCCTCCTCTTGTGGTTCCTCCCTAATCTTGTAGCGATCGATGATGTTATTCGTAATAGGCCCCATAGGACCCTTGATCGTATCCCTTTTCGAGCGTCCTACCCCCGCATTTGTACAAAGGCCGGTAATGATCGACGGATATGGCAAACCGTGGCGTTCATTAGTATAGTCTAGACTCTTCATCCAATTGTAGATGAATCGACCGACGTTGATAGAATGACCTTTTATGATGCAGAACAACACCTGGATACGGCCCTCGTCAAGAGTGGTGAAGTGCTTGATCGGATAGAGGCGAGCGCAAACAAAGTAAATCCAAGCTTTAGCAATCCTGGTGAGTTGGTCACGCTTGAGTACCCTTTTCCCTTTTTCAAGGACCCAATCCTCTCCTGGAATGCACAGCAACCTCGCCATCTCCTCGTGGCTGCAAGTTCTCAACCATTCCCGATAGCCTTCATTCTCGAAAGGCACATCTGGGGTCCCAAGCAAATCGTTGATCGCTTCGATGCTCACATCGATCTTTTTACCTCGGACCGTCACAACATCTCCATTGTGATCCGGTAAGTTTGCGTAGAATTCGTACACGAAGTTTAAGTTCGTCTCGAACTCGGGAACGGCACAATACTTTACCCATTCATGACCAAGAATACTGTTGCGGATTGACACTCCTATCTCGGTGTTAGAGCTCACATTGAATCCCCGCTCAGGGATCACACTGCGCGACGAGATTTTGTCGTAACGATCCTCCGCGGCCTTGCTGGTGAAGATATTCGTGTTATAATCTGCTTCAGGAGACGATTGACGAGCTCGCTTACTTTTACTTTTACTAGGACCTTTGGAAGTGCTCGGAGCCGTGGCGCCCGCCGGATTTTTTGTTCGAACCATTTTTCACCTTCACAAAGCATAATCATAAAAAATTCAATCTCGACATCTACAATCAACATAACCATTTTAAATACTAACAATGTCACAACAATCACAAATTCTATATCAATTCCAACTTCATTTAAACATAACAATATCAAATTCATAAACAATTCCATTCTAACACAAATTCTAACTCAAATTCATTCTAACACAAATTCTAACTCTAATTCATTCTAACACAAATTCTAACGTCTCAAATTCATTCTAACACAAATTCTAACTCAAATTCATTCTAACACAAATTCTAACTCAAATTCATTCATAATAAAATAACAAACCCTAATTTTGTTAAATCAATAACCACCTTAAATCAATAACCCTAATTTTGTTAAATCAATAACCACAACATGCAACTCGGGGAAATAACATGAAATCCATATTCAAAAACACGAAATCCATATTCAACAACACGAAATTAAATCAATAACCACCTTACAAACTTAGAAAATCATACCTTTAAAAAGAGAGTGAGAGGCGGTGAGAGAGAGAGAGGCGCGAGAGAGTTGGGCGGCGAGGACGTGGCGAGCGAGAATGGCGGCGAGGATGTGGCGAGCGAGAATGGCGGCGAGGACAAGGCGACGGCGAGAAATCGGGGCGGCGAGGACGTGGCGAGGGATTTTGGAAGAGAAAATGAAGACAGAGTCGGCCGAAATAGTTTGTCTCGCGTTTGTATTTTGAGGAAAATGAGAAAAAAAACTGAAAACTGGTTTATATAGTGAAAACCTAAAAACCTCGCCGCGGCGAGAATATGTCTTCGCCGCGGCGAGAAGATCCTACAACGGATTTTCTAACCGTTGTAGGATCATCTCGCCGCGGCGGGAGTCCTACATCGCCGCGGCGAGGCAGTTTCATAGAAAACTGCTAGGCCACGGTATCCTTCTCGCCGCGGCTGAGGTTATTTCCAGCCGCGGCGACATAATCTCGCCGCGGCGAGGGAGGACCATCGCCGCGGCGACTCTATTCTACAACCCTTTAAAAAAACCGTTGTAGAATTTGTCGCCGCGGCGAGGTTTAAATCGTGCCGCGGCGAGGTCCATCCTTCTACAACGCTTTGAACTTGCGTTGTAGAAAGGTTTCGCCGCGGCGAAAATCACATGGTGCCGCGGCGAAGGTTCTACAACGGGTTGTTGTAACGTTGTGGGAAATCTGAAATTTAAGTTCTTCTACAACGCTTTTGTAAAGCGTTGTAGAATCACCCAGATTCTACAACGCTTATCCATAAGCGTTGTAGAAACACCCAGATTCTACAACGCTTTTCCATAAGCGTTGTAGAATCACCCAGATTCTACAACGCTTATGTTAAGCGTTGTAGAATCCCTAGTTTCTACAACGCTTATGTTAAGCGTTGTAAAAAGTCCGTTGTAGAATCTCATATTTGTAGTAGTGAGTATTGATCACATATCACCCATATAACAGCTCAATGACTATTTACGCTTTTATCTTTGGTGATAAAAGCTTGCCTTTTGTGTATTATCAAAATGACCTAATATATACTTTCGTCCTTATATATATATATATATATATATATATATATATATATATATATATATATATATCTTTCGCCCTCAAGCTTTGTTGCACAACTCTTTTATCTTTAAATACCTTCACTTTTTAATAAGTGTGTATATTCTATTAAAAAAAAAAATTGATATGGAAAGTGCGATATAAAAATAATAATGAATTTTTTTAAAGGATAAGACTCTGTTGCATGTATTAAAGATAGAAAGTATACTTCTGTTAATTATTCTAAAATAGGAAAGACGTTTATGTTGTCTAACCAAAAACTTTAATATATAACTGTTTTTCATGTAAATTTGACGATTTATTAATGTAACAGTAGTCAAGGGAATTTTTTTGTCATTTGCTCTTAAGATATTATAGCCGTCTTGATTGACGACACATTTAATAAATGCAGACAAACCGAATAAAAAATACTTGGCGGCTTAGTCTGATGTGGCTGACTATGACTCGTCGTATTGCATTGCCTTTTGCTCCTTCGTTATCTGTATATATATAAGCAATTTCTTGCATAAGATTCACATACTTCAAACTTAGTGAAAACTACATTACTTCTAGCTCATAGAGATCATAAACAAAAATACAAAAACATATATTTTTTTTTTATTTTATAGATTGACAGAGATATGGCATCTGGAATTATGGAGGTTTTGCTCGTGAAAGCTAAAGGTCTTCATGACACTGATTTCATTGGTATAAACAAATTGTATTTTCTTTTAATGCTAGTGCTATAATAATTTATTATTTTATGGAGTTATAATCCGATAAAACGGAAAAAAAAAACGATATGTTTGTATAGTTAATTTTTGTGAGTTTGCAAATTTGGGCAGGTCATATGGATCCTTATGTTATAATTCAATACAAAGGTCAAGAGCAAAAGAGCACCGTTGCTCGAGGTGATACTCTCTTCTCTTCTTTATTTATCTTCTAAACTTAAAAAGGAATATATCATAGTAATTTTTTTTAAGATCGCCAATTTAGTGTGGGAACATATATATATATATATATATATAGAGAGAGAGAGAGAGAGAGAGAGAGAGAGAGAGAGAGAGAGAGTTAAAACGTCCATGCAGATTATATAAAAAAGATCTAAAGTTTATTGACTAGTCTTTTAAGGTTTGGACTAGTGGCATTATATTGTAATTAGCCTGCTACGTAACATGCATGCATTATTTTTTTTCTTTCCGTTTTGACCTTGACGAGAATTATCAAATAAATGGAAACTATGTGGGGCTTTTTTGTTGTTATCCTTTATATATTTTCATATTTTGCACATATTCAAAAGCATCACTTTCTTTCATATATCGTATAAAGGCGTAAGTAGGTATAATAAATATAACTAAATAAATTATTACGTACTAGTGTCCCGGACGATAATAATACTAAAAAGAAAACAACCGAAAGGCCAAACAAACATTTAAAAATTATGTTATAGATGTGATAGGACAATGAGAGAAGTAATCCGTGATTACTTGGTTAGTTTTCATTTTCTTTTTCTTTCATGCAATATTCCTAACAATAAATAGGTCTACAATATTATTGATATATATATATATATATATATATATATATATATATATATATATAATTATGGCGTATACACATACTGACTATTAATAAAATTAATGTTTCTGTAACATTATATGAAATTTTTCTAAAAAAAAAAATCATTATTCAGGGCAAGGCAAGAATCCGGTGTGGAACGAGAAATTCAACTTCAAGGTTGAGTATCCCGGAACTGGTCACAATTACAAGATTGTCCTCAAGATCCTCGACAAGGACACGTTTTCTTCGGACGATTACCTTGGCGAAGCCACGTAAGAAGACATGCAACTTGAACCTTTGAAATTCATATGTTCTAGATTTATTAGGCTTTTAATATTTCCATATCTCAAAAGTCCCATTTACGTACGTTTGACTAAAACTAAATTCAAACAGGATCTATGTGGAGGATTTATTGTCAATGGGAGTGGAAAATGGAAGTTGCGAGCTACAGACTCAAAGATACCGAATTGTTCGTCCAAACAAATCTTATCACGGAGAGCTACAAGTGGACGTAAAATTTACTCGCATGGTAAGTACATTTATTCGTCTTTAGATTCATCTCTTCACATAACTAGATTTATATCTGTATAGAGATACAAAATTTGACTCAAATCCTGGTGGTTTTACTCCTGTTATTATTATTAAAAGAACTATATTGTTCACTTGAGTGATCATATTGGAACTGTGGTTGCATTTTGAAGGTGGAAGAGAGCAATGTTGAGGGGCACAATTTTGGAGGATGGAAGGAGAGCAACTTCTAAGTTCTAGCTATACAAATTTGTCTAATTGTTTATATCTCAAAAAGTTCACAAAAAACAGAAAAAGAAAAACACATTGTACCATTGAAATTGTTTAATTCCTTGTATTTTATTTATATTTTGTTGCGAATATATGCTTGTAATAAGTCGTCGTTGTAGTTATGTTTTAATAAAAATTCTTTTATTCTTGATATATCAAATTAGAAGAAAAAAAAGTTATGTTTTCATCATCACAATGTTTGTTTTTTTTTTTTTTTTTTAATTTATTACTATTCGACCTTAATTACAGTTTCAATCTCAAAACAAAACCAACAAGCTAATCTATATTCTTTATTGCTTATATAATACTCATACATTCCAACATGATATAACAATTTATATCAAACGTACTCACCAAACACTTAATTCTTAAAATGAATCTAGGAAACAAACAAATCAGCATAACAAAAAATTACTTGGAGAGTGTTGAAGTTTTCTGCTAGGAGAGATATGGAGCCCGGGGAAGAGAGATATGAAGGCGGGGGAGAGCACAAAAAAGGTAGGGATAGGCACGGAAAATTATTTCTGTCATGAAGCAAGTACTCCTCGTCGAGGCGAGGTATTCGGTAAATACTTTTTTTTATTTACAAATTGGTTTATACCATGACATGATTAATTTCTTGTGTGTAATTAGAGAAAACAAATAATGATCGTTTCCACAACGGAAGATATTGTCATCGTGGAAAGCAGATCTCGCCGCGATGAGACACCTCGTAGTCGCTGCGAAAGCTTGAAAAAGTGCTCCTCTTCTACGATAGAACTAAACTGTTGTAAATAATAACGTGTTCACGCCGGAAATCTATTTTTTTCGTGGAATGCCAAAAGAATTTAGGACTTTCCACTATGGACATGGACAAAGCTAGAGTGCCATGTTAGGGGGCTAGTTGTGTTTCACTACTACAAATAAGCTTTTCTGGTCCGGAGGGGCATTAGGTGCGACAAATCGCACCTAAAAGTCGCACCTAATTGGGCATCAGGTGCGACTTGTCGCACCCAAAGGGCTCCAGAAAAGAAAAAAATTTCGCTGATATTAAGTGGTATTGGGTGCGATTAGTCGCACCTGAAAGTCTAAAAAAATTCGGCGCTCAACTTCTCCCCCTCATTTTTTTCATTTGTCTGACGTGGAATTAATTTTTAGGTTTGTTTTTTTTTACTATCAGGTGCGACTAGTCGCACCTATTAGTTTTTTTAGGTGCGACTAGTCGCACCTATTTGAGTATCAGGTGCGACTTGTCGCACCTGATTACTAGGGTTAGTTTATAAAACAAAATTTTCTGGTTCGTCTTCTTCATTTCTTCACAGCCGAAATCTCTCACTCCCTCCCTCCGTGAGCCACCACCGCGAGCCACCACCATCTCCCTCGCTCTCTCTTTTCCGAGCCACCACCGCGAGCCACCACCATCTCCCTCCCTCTCTCTTCTCCGAGCCACCACCATCTCCTCCGTCTCTCTTCTCCGAGCCACCAAGTACCGGTCTTCTCCGACGTCCAAGTCCGCGCGCCGCTCCACCTCAGACCGGTCTTCTCCTCCTCCGTCGGTCCTTTCCTCCGCAGCTGCTCCTCCGCGCCGGTCCTCTCCTCCGCACCGGTCCTCCGCGCCGATCCTCCGCAGCCGCGCCTTGTGAAGCTCCGCCGCCACCTCACATCCACCATCTTTACTTTTTTTTTTGTTTCTCCGACCACAATCTCTCCGTCACCACCACCTCCGACCACCATCCCTCCGCCACAACCACCTCCGACCACTATCTTCTCAGCCTCGAGCTCGACAACCCCACCTCGGTATGTTTTTTATTTTATTTTATTTTTGTAAATTATGGCCATGATTTCCGACCACCATAGCTCCGCCAAATCACTCTATTTCTCTGTTTCTCAGTCTCATCTCCTGCCTGCCTCCGAGCTCGAAAGCTCCGCCTTATCCAACGCCTCGCCTTGACCTTTAGTCGTGCCTCGCCAGCCCCGACCATCATCTCGCAGCCCCGTCCTCTCCGCATCGCCTCATCCTGGTCGAGCGCCGCGTCGCCTCCGCGTTGCCGCGCCTTGTACCTCGCAGCCCCGTCGCACCCAATAGTGTCGCACCTAATAGTATATACTATTGGGTGCGACATGTCGCACTCAATAGTATTAGCTGCGGACTTTTAGGTGCGACTTTGTGGGCATCAGGTGCGACTTTTGTTGCACCTAATGCCCATATTTGTAGTAGGGTTTTTCTAGTCCTAAGGGGTTGAAAAATCTAAGTTATTATAATGTATAAAAAAAACTAACTAAAAAATAGTAAATAAAATAAAATAAAAGGTAATATCTTAGAGGGAGCCTTAAACCCCTCCTAAACCTTATGTGCCTCCGTCCTTGACTATGGAAATAATATTCCATGGAAGAAAATTTCCGTCATGAACGGCAATAATAAAAGTGTAAGCGAGTATTTGATGTAGCGTGTTTAGTATCAAAATGACAATAATAAATAACTCTTGTCTTTACATTTATCACTTTATAATAAGTTCATGTATAAAACAAACGATAATATCGAATGTACGATTGCAAATTGATGATATTTGTTTTTTTCCCCCCCTTTTTAAATAGACTTTCTTGCATACATCAAAGGGAGAGCTAGGCATGTATTATGTTAAGAGTCTTTTCGTTAAAATTCTAACTTCATTATCTAATAATTTAAAAATAGTTTAAGTTATTTTAATCTATAAAAAATAACTAAAAAATAGTAAAATCTGACAATTATACTAGAGAAATGGTCTTAACTACCACTATTTGATAAGTTTTTTTTTTTCAAACTTTTCACCAAAAGCTTAATTTGACCAAAAATACTACTAAACCACTTATACAAATACAATTTTACCCTCAACAATTGATATCCACAATTTATGTCAATTGTTGACATAGATGTCAACAATAGATGTCGATTGTTAACATCTATGTCAACAAACAGAGAACTCAAAACTGACAGATGTCAACAATAGATGTCAATTGTTGACATTCATGTCAATAATAGATGTCAATTGTTGACATTATGTTGAGGGTAAAATTGTATTTGTACAAGTATCCTACTGGTATTTTTGACCAAAATAAGTTTTTGGTAGGAAATTGGAAAAGACTTATTAAATGGCAGTAGTTTAAGTAATTTCTCATAATACTATGTGAGACGATGGACTACACTTTTAATATTGTGGAATTTGCTGCTAAAATCACAACTTAAGCACATTATTTCATTTTTATCACAAATGAGTCCAAATTACATTCGTGTCTTTTTTTTTTTGCATATTTGTCACCTATGCAATGTCTTAATTACCCTTATATCCAAACCACACAAAGCTCTGTCCACTCTCTTGCCTCAAACACCGATAGCGATAAGCACCAAAACCCTGGACGAACCAGGAAGTATTCCTCCGTCGCCGAGTGAGAATCTGGAGCCATTCTTCGCCGGAGTAACCTTGAGAGATTCTCTCCATCGCACTCGGTGGATAAGCACCGAAACCCTAGACGAACCAGGCAGTATTCCTCCACCGCCGAGTGAGAATCTTGAGCCATTCTTCGGAAACAGCGGAGAGGAAGAGTTCATAAGCTACGCTAAAAGCTCCAATGTCGTCAGATCCGGATTCTCGAGCTACCAGCAGAGCTCCAATGGCGGCAAGGAGAAGTTAACGAGCTACGCCTTCGATTCGAACAATCCACAAAACAACTTCCGGAGCTATGGCGACGGAGCAAACACCGCCGAAAAGCTTCACAAGCTACCGCAAGCAGTCGAACGTCGGAGACGATTCATTCCAGTCCTACGCCAAGGGATCCACCGGAGAGAAGATCGGATTTGCGAACTACGATAAGTCCTTCAGCGAAGGCACGAATTTGTGAGCTACGAAGGAAGGTGTGTCGTTCGCGAGCTACGCTAACGTCAGCTCTGGACCTTCGAAGGTCTCAACAATGGCGTCAGCTCTGGACCTTTGAAGGTCTCAACAATGACGGTCAGAGACAGGTCGGAAAGTGGATTTGCAAGTTGGTCGCCGCCACATCGGAGCCGTTGGCGCCGGAGTTCTCGTCGGGCTCGTCCAGGGATTTTCCAACGCTTCGGAGCATGATTCACGGATTCTAGGGTTTCTTTTCGACATTTTTGCTTTGGATTGATTTTTATCAATATCTTCTTCTAGTCTACTTTTATTTTGTAAATATTTAACTGTGGTTCTACTTTCTTCTTCTAGTATACTTTTGCTTTGTAAATATTTAACTGTGATTCTACTTTAAGGGTATTTTGGTCCAATATTACGTAAGAGTGGCTTACTTGCAACACATTTTTTGGTGGTGACATAGATGCAATTTTGTTCATAAGAAATTACTTTGGTGCAAATCTCTCTTTAATATTTGAATATTATTATTTCAAAAGTATGACTATTTGAAAGTCCACTATCCAATAGAAGCCAATTTATTCAATGAAATTAAATGTCATTATAGCTTTTTTTTTATAAAAATTTGTCATTAATTGCAGCTTTTTCATGATATTTGTTTATCATATTTTTAGAATAAATAGCTTATATTGGATAGTGGGAAACACGAAAAAATGGTCATATTTTTAGAATAATCCCTTGAATAATTAAGCTATAATTTCAATGGAGGGTAATCATGTAGTTATTTGATATAGATTCTTCTATAAAAAAAAATTAAAAAAAAAAACACTAAAATATGTTGCCAAACGAAAAACATCTTTATAATTTGTTTTTTCATGTAAATTTGACGATATATAATAGTCGAGGGAAACTTTTGTCATTTGCTCATAAGATATTATAGCCGTCTTGGTTGACGACACATTTAATAAATGCACTTGCTCGTCAAAACTCAAAACTACTAATAACCAAAGAGAAATACCTGGCGGCTTAGTCTGGTGTGGCTGACTATGACCCGTTTTGTATTGCCTTGTGGTCCTATATAAGCAACCCTTTCATCAGATTCACATCATTCAAACTTAGTCAAAACTTCATTACTTCTCATAGAGATCAAAAACAAAATCAAAACAAAACAAAAACAAATAGTACAAAATTGTTATAGATTGAGAGAGATATGGCGTCTGGGATAATGGAGGTTTTGCTTGTGAAAGCTAAAGGTCTTCATGACACTGATTTCATTGGTATAGATCGCTTGTATATTCTCTTAATGCTAGTGTTTTAATAATTTATTATTTCTGATTTGGGGCATAACCCGAAAAAAGAATAATGCATGCATTAATTTCCTTTCGGTTTTCTATCTTTGTTTATATACTTAATTTTGTGATATTGCAAATTTGGGCAGGTCATATAGATCCTTATGTTATAATTCAATACAAAGGCCAAGAACAAAAGAGCAGCGTTGCTCGAGGTGATCATACTCTCTTCTCTTCTTTACTTATCTGTCTTTAAAAGGAATATTACGTAGTAACTTTTTTTTTATGATCACTAATATATTCTTTGAGTTTGTTAACTGAAAAAAAAACACACACACACACACACACACTATATATATATATATATATATATATATATATATATATATATATATATATATATATAAACGCCGATGCAATTTACACCATGAATTATTCTTTAGTCGGGTTGCATGAGGATATGAAAGAAATGGTCTTTTTGAGTTTTGGACTAGCCTTGGCATTAGATTGTGATTGGCTTATACATTAAATGCATTATTTATACTTGTTGACGTGTCGTTGACAAGACTACTAACATAAATGGACATTATTGGATTTTCATGGATAATGATTTAAGATTTAATGTTAATAATATTATAATTTATATGATCAAGTCATTCTAAAATCTTGAAAATCATTGTTCAGGGCAAGGCAAGAATCCGGTGTGGAACGAGAAATTCAACTTCAAGGTTGAGTATCCCGGAACTGGTCACAATTACAAGATTGTCCTCAAGATCCTCGACAAGGACACGTTTTCTTCGGACGATTACCTTGGCGAAGCCACGTAAGAAGACATGCAACTGGAACCTTTAAAATTAAAACTATATATAGGGATTTATTAGGCCCTGAATATTTTTCATATCTCTAAAGTTACATTTTTATATTTTGCTAAGAAATACTTGTAAAACTAAATTCAAACAGGATCTATGTGGAGGATTTATTGTCACTGGGAGTTGAAAATGGAAGCTGCGAGCTACAGTCTCACAAATATCGGATTGTACGCCCTAATAGATCTTATCACGGAGAGATACAAGTAGAAGTGAAATTCACTTCAATGGTATGTAAATTTCTTCTTTAGTTTCATCTATTCACATAACAAGAAGTGCCTGTTTTGAGATACAAAATTCGACTAAAAATCTTATTAGTGGTTTAACTCTTGTTGTTATTGTTAAGAAAACTATTGTTCAATTGAATGATCATATTTGAATTGTTGTTGCATTTTGAAGGTGGAAGAGAAAAATGTTGAGGGGCACAATTTTGGAGGATGGAAGGAGAGCAACTTCTAAGTTCTAACTATACAAATTTGTTAATTGTTTATATATCTCATGAAGTTCCCAAAAAACAGATAAAGAAAAACACATTGTACCATTTAAATTGTTTCCTTGTTGATTTTTTTTTTTAGAATATATGCTTGTATTTATTTAAGTCGTTGTTGTAGTTATGCTTTAATAAAAAAATTATTTTGTTCTTGATATACCAAATTCGCAAAAATAAAAGTAAATGTTAGGATAATTTACAAGAATACCCCCTGAACTCGTACTCGATTATCAAAGTGCACCCTCAATTACGATTTTCCACAAAAATGACTCTGAACTCTTGTTTTGTTAACGCGTTGTCCCTTCTGTTAATTTTTTTCAGTTACCATCCAATTTTTGAGCACGTGATCTCACATAATTACTAATTTGAGATATCTTATCAAATGAATATATTTAAAACAAATGAAAAAATATTAAAAAGAATTTTTTTAAAACAAATGAAAAAAAATAAATTAAAAAGAAATTTTTTTACTGTCTTCTTCTTCTTCTAAATGTCTTGCAAATGGTCGGGGATTTCCTGAAGTCCGGCGTGGACCCGTTTCCGCTGTCGTGGACCCCGATTAGGACGAAAAAGATGCCATGCCTGTAAATGGTCGGGAATCTCTTGCGCAACGTCTCCGGCAGTGCCGATCCCCGTGACATCGGGATCACCATGGCCAGAGAAACCTTTGCGGCTACATCTCGTCAGTGATCCACGAGGAGTGCCCAGATTCAATGTTTCATTTTTATTTATATATAATTAATTTGAAAAAACAAGTAAAAGAAATGGTTCTTTTTTTTTTTCCTTCCACTATACTGATCCCCCACCAGATCTCTACAAAAAAAAAAAATCTTCTTCTTTCTTCTACCTTGCCGGAGACTCCGGGGCCTTTCACCGGACTTGCGGCGACCTCAAGGGATTGATTTTCGGATTCAAGGCGAAGCTCGACCGCTCGGAGGAGATCGAGGACCTTGTAATTTATCCTCCATCACCGACCATGTGAGAACATTTTCCAGATCTCTGCCATGGAAGACCGACACAAGCTTTTTATGGCCGTCATTTTCTCTCTCACTCTCTCCCTCCATCTCTGACCGGTCTCTTACGTCGCGGACCCAGGCGATGTGGCGGACCTCAGAGAGCTCGAGCGAGGTTTGGAGAACCCGGAGCTCTTGAAATAGCCGAACCGTCCGGCGACGCAGATCCGTTGGCATGGGTTCCAGATAGTGAAGAATGAGAAGAGGAAAGAAGGGTATAGGCTGGAGGATTTTTGCTCCGACGATTTGATGTGGGTAAAGTGTGGCGCAGATACCCGGCGTGGCCACAGAAGCTCCCGATGCGGTTCTCAGGCGTACAGATGATTTAAAATGAACGAAGCAATTTAAAGTCAAATTGGAATTAATATTTTAATTATTTTAAATGAATTTAAATGATATAAACATATTAAATAAATGAGAATACATTTTATATGGTAAAAATACCATTACAACCTCAACTGAGATCTCACGTGTCTAAAACGTGTCTCTTTAATGGATGGTAACTGATAAAATTTGACGGAAGGGGTGAAACTCGAAGAAAACCAAAGTTCAGGTAATTTTTTGTGGTTTTTTCGAGATGAGGGGGCAATTTGTTACCGAGCCCAGAGTTGAGGGGGTATTCATGTAAATTATCCTAAATGTTATTAGAGTGAGGGCTTATTAAGGTCATCAAAACTCAGAATTAAAAAAGAAAGCCTATTTTCTTTTTTATTTAGTTTTGAGTTAATAGCGGCAAAAATACTTAAAGTTTTTTCAAAACGATACTTATATACCTAATTTTTTTCTCTACGGCAAAAATACATGATGTTACGATTTCGTAGCGCTGTTAGTATTTTGGGCGTTAAGTTAAACAAATTCACACGTGTAGAGTTCTGGTGCACTGAATTAATGTTACACGGGTTTTTAAATTTTAAAAATGGTAAAAAAAATCAATTCTTTTGATCGAAAATACTCTAAATATATAAAATAAATCCCAATTTCATATTTGAAATCCCTAAAACACGTTCTCAATTCTCTTCTTCTACCTCACTCTTCTTCCTCAATGAATACAAAATCAAGCTGTGTGGAAGGTTAGGTTCGGTGATCTATGGCGTCAAAAAACTCGTGTTCATCGTACGAGACTCCAGTTCAATGATGAGGCTCGTCTTCAGCAACACCATCGGACATGAACTCGGTTTTGATGGTGAAAGAAAAAAGGAAGGTGGTTTTGTGGCATGTCTTGGGTTGAGAGGACGTCGTGGATGGATTTGAATCCTGGGAGGAGGTTCGTAAGGTAAGGTCAAGATATTTTTTTTTCTGTATTGTAGGGTTTAGTTGTTTGTTATTTTTCTTCAGACAAATGGGGGTTGCGATTACTTTATGTGGATTGACCCAGAGATGTGCAAAAGAGCTAAGCAAGTGATTCCAGGTCTACTTAGATGAATTAATCAACTACAAGTAGAGATTTGGGAAGTTAGAAAAATTGATGAATTGAGTGAAAACAATGAAGACCTGAGAAGAAGTAGCACCAAATTTGGAAGTTGTAAACTATTTATATTTATACTTATGCTTTGTTTATTGGTATTTTGGTTGGGTTTGTTATGTATGTAGAACTAAGATAATGTACTTTGTACTTTAGTGATTCCAGGTTTGTATGGTTATGCTTTTCAGATTATGTGATTGACTCTTTTTTTTTAATGAAATGGAAGGGTATATTCAAGTCTGAATTCATGTCAAAACGTACACATATTTCAGCCATTGTTCCAAAAGAATGTATAACACCTAAATAGATACAAAATAGTCAAGTCAGATCACATATTTTAGGTCCAAAATAGACAAACCTAGTTACATATTTTAGGTCAAAAAATGACGAGAAAGAAGACATATTTTCGGGTCCAAAATAGATTAACCTGATTACATATTTCAAGTCCAAAATAGACAAGTCTGGACAATACTTTCAGGTCCAAAAAAATAGAAAGTAAAGTTACTTGAACACAATTATATTCATATCAAAGGATTAAACACAGTTAAACTATATGAACTTGGCTGAGATGTTTTTGACGCAGATGTACTTGGCTGGGGTGCTCTTGACGCAGATGTACTTGGCTGAGATGTTCTTGACGCAGATGTACTTGGCTGGGGTGCTCTTGACGCAGATGTACTTGGCTGAGATGAACTTTGCTTCATTTGTTGTCTCTTCCTTCTTTCGGCTCTCTTGATTGTCTCTGGATTAGGGTTAGCCTTGACTGGTCAGCCTCTCTTCTTTAACAACTACTATAATAGAACATGACTTAAAAATATAATTAAGTCTACAATGTTTGAATACAATTAGTAACAATTACTATAATAGAACATAACTTAAAAATATAACAATACATACTTGTTGTGCAGCTGGATTAGGACACGTAAGCCTTGAATGTCTTGTTTTCCTACATTTGCTGCAGTGATTCACTTGGCCTTTTCTTGAATGTTTTGTTGCTCTATCGGGGAACGGAAACCTAGGAGGTGGCTCGTCATTGGACCTATTTCTCTTCTTCTATGGTCTTCCAGGAATTGACTGATCAGGTGGTGGGAGGATATGGTTTAGGCCAACCTCTGGCCATTTATCAGGACTGGCCATAGGCTCAACAATACCACTGTAAGCTGCAATGTACGCCTCTTTTTTGTACCACTCGTCAACGAAGTAGATGACATTAAGATTTGATGACCATATACACGACGGTGCATGTGGACACGGTATGCCACTTAATTGAAAGGCCCTGCAAGTGCATACCTTGGCTCTTAAGTCAACCACAAACGTCTTCCTTCCCATAAAAGCCAATTGGAACTTGCCATTTCTTGCAAAGCTTGCTTGACAGTACATGCAATCACATACAAACCCACTCGTGAGAAAAATTATCTAACAATCAAATCTAACATTATAGAAATTATCTCACATACTTTGCTGAATTCTTAAGCTTCTCAATGAAGGCCATTATGCGGTTACAATTTGACTATGCCAGAATCGTATCTTCTCCAACAAGGTAACAATAGGCTTGTCCCATGCAGGCATGATAGCCGCGTTAAAGCTCTCACACAAGTTGTTGAGTAACATATCACATTTGACCGCCGCTCTGAAATGTGATTTTGTCCACTCCTTTGGATCTTTCTTCAACAGCCACGCGTGTGCCTTATCATCCTCTTGTTTTAACTCATTCATTCTCTGATTAAATTCTTCACGTGTCATGGCTCGCGCACATGTCTACAACATTTGTTTAACCAATAGACCGATGTGATCCTTTTTGAAGTTGGCGTGCAAATGCCTCAAAAAGAACCTTATCTCTGCTTTTGGATAAACATCAAACAATGCCTTCTCCAATCATTTTTGTTTGTCGCTTATCATTTTGAATCTACTTGGATTCTGAACGTCTAAATCCTCGCTCAAAAGCTGCAAAAACCAAGTCCACCTAGAGTGTTTCTTTATCCACCACAGCAAAAACCACATGATATTGTGAGTTATTAGGATCTATATGTTGTCAATGGTGCCCACAAGAAGAGTTGTAGTGTGTATTTATGTACATTTGATGTATAGTCTTACGAAGACTCTTGCTTGTAACTGCTTATTTATTAATAAAAGTTGAAACGTTCATTCAATCTTCCTTGTCTGAAGCTTTATAATAAAACCTTAATCTTTTAGTCCATAAACAAACTAAACAACTTACGAAGAGGCAAATGTAGATTTGCATGAACAAACTCTTCGTAGTTTGCTTAAAACGATATATTCGCAATCTAAGGGTCAAAGGACTATTGACCTCAGTACGATTGTTAGGAGAATCTATGATGTCTGGTTATGAGGCATTGAGAGTTGGAGACTATATAGTTTTTCTAGGTATCTTCCAAAGGTACTGAATTGACCAGTGCACTTCTAGAGACAAGATAAGAACAAACCATTTAACCTCTTATGTCTCGAAGTCACTACGTATGAATTGCATCGTGCTTACCTTAATCCTGAAATGAGACATGTCATTTCACACCTTAGTATTCTCATTTGAGAAAGTCAGAGTTCGGACTCACTATGTGATTCCGAACAGGGCCTATTGGTGAAGTATTAAGTTGTGAGAATGTCATGAGTAACTTTGTGAAGTTCTCATAGATATGGAATTCATGTACAAGATTGCTGAAATGCAATGTATATCACCTCATGCTTTGTTCCTTGGAGTGTGAATAAATGAACTGGCCAGTGTCCAAATTGAGTCTTGACTCTTTTGGATGAAACAATGTGACTTGTTAGCTCCTCGTCAATACATTGTTTCTGACTTATTCACAAGCGACAAAGGAGTTGAGGAAATAACAGCTAGAAGGGTAAAATGGTAATTTTGTAAATCCCGACTAGCTGATGATATTCATGAAGGGTAAACACTGATAATATTCTGTGGATCCGCTCATTACAATTAGGTTGAATTCTTGAGTAGAAAATAAATTCATTTGAACCGAGAGATTTTCAGTGTCAACTCTTTAGTGGAGTCAGTTGACATTAAGCTAAACTTGGAAAAGGTTTGTGAACTTTTGAGTCCAAGTATTTTAGCTCAAGCTTTGTTCATTTGGATCCATGAGGTCACTGTCACGAATCACATCGAGTAGGAATAGTTAAATTGGAAGCTAAGCCAAAACAAGAACGAAAATTGTCAAAAGGGTAATTTTGTCTTTTGGACATAGGACGAAATGAATGTCAATAATTTTTTTTTTTTACATTGTCATATGATGACAAATGATTTAAACCACTCGGCCATATTGATGAATTTGGGCCTTGAGGATTAATTTCATTTCATAGAATTTTACTTGAAAATTCTTAATGGGCTTTTCTTATATTGTCATGAACAAATAAAGAAACATCTAGAAGCATGTTCTAGAAGGCCAATTTCGTGCATACCCTAGAGAGAAAGAGGAATTTATTTTGTGCATTGATGTATGAAGATACTTGCCAAAAGAAAAAGAGGAAACAAATTTCTTATACAAGGAAAGAGGATTTCGGCCAAATGGGTCAAGGGAGAAGCAAGATAAAAGAGGAAACAAATCCAAGGACTTGCTCCTATAGCTTGCACGTCCAAGATAGAGAAAGGGAAGCCAATATTTGCTCATGAATATGTGATATTCTATAGAAGAAGAAACTACCTTGTTGAAGGTAATCCCTCCCCTATAAATAGAGGCCTCATTCTCATTGTTTTCTCATTCCAAAGTTTTAGAGATTGAGAGCTTCTCTCTCTAGACTTGGCCGATCCTCTCTCTCTCTCTCTCTCTCTCTCTCTCTCTCTCTCTCTCTCTCTTCAATTTCGTTTTATTGTTTTGGCACCTAGGTCCTCATTTGACCTAGAGTTTAGCTCTGCGACTTCAAGACTCGTTCTTAAGTCGTAGTGTTTAAAAGTGCCCACTCACTGATTCCTTTTATTTCGAGTGATTTAGTGATAGAAACTTTCGTGGTTGCTCGAGGTGCCGAGGAAAGAAAGAGAGACGTGCTCCGAGGGAGACGAGCGTTGCAACTTTCCAAAAGCTTCTCAAAGTTCAAGCTTCAAGAAAGGTTAGTAAACTTCTATGCTCATAATAGTTTTTATTTACATGTGCTTGCTCTTTGTCTAGGTTAGTAAAAACCGTTTTACTTGAAAAAGAAAATTTTTAAAATTCCGCCGCTTAACGAAGCGTTAAACTTTTTCTTAAACCCTAGATCAATTCCAACACTATACCTATAGCGGCAAGCAACATTCCAACACTATACCTATAGCGAAGCGTTAAACTTTTTCTTAAACCCTAGATCAATTCCAACACTATACCTATAGCGGCAAGCAACATTCCCTTGCAATAAAATTT
The DNA here is from genome assembly GCF_054948205.1 of Urtica dioica subsp. dioica. NCBI lineage: Eukaryota > Viridiplantae > Streptophyta > Magnoliopsida > Rosales > Urticaceae > Urtica > Urtica dioica. The sequence continues at coordinate 12,310,959 of NC_142767.1, read as the reverse complement.
TATAAAACAACCATCGAACCCTAACAAAGGCCTACAACCCTTGTTGAACCCATCTTTGTACATGGGTTTGTAGATGTGAGTTATTTATAATAGTCATCCAGGATTGCATATTTGTCCTTCACCGAGCCTTCTAACACCTCTCTAGCTTTTTTCTTAGCATTATAGAATCTCGTCTTCGACACGTTGCTGAATTTGGAACTAGCAGCCATCTCTTTGAACCACTTATAATTCATGTTAGGATTCAGCCTAAAATTCTCTAGAAAATGCAACGCTAACCAGGGGCTTGTGACAAGCCTGTTGTCAAACACTATGCCACACTCATGCTTGTCGACTAACGTATTCACTCTAGCTGTCTTGTTGTCCTGAACCTTCGCATAAAGAATCCACTTGCAACAGTTTGCTTTACATTTAGCCCTTAACCTAGTTGTGTCATTAACCACGTACTTGAACTCCCTATCAACCTTAATGAATACCTCTCTAAATACTTGTCTCAAATCACCAATAGTATGGAATTCCATACCTAACTTGAACTTGAAATCCTCCAAACTTGAACGCAGGTTGAACTCCCTCCTACTCTTCGTCATCGTCTGTTCCTCGTCGTCACTATGCAGGCTGTCGAGGACGCTGTCTGATCTCACCCCATCAGAATCATCATCACCAACGTCTCCATTATTTCATACATCATTCACGATTGAGCGCCAATCGCGTGTCTGGGTGTTTTGAACATCTTCATCTTCGTTCGATTCTTCCTCAATGTACTCTTCTTCTTGCATATGAAACTATTCGTCATCGCCGTCACTGTCGTCCCCTTGTTGTTGTTCTGACATCTTCTTCTTCAATCGATTAGGGTTTCTGATTTCTTGTTTTAGAAAATTAGAGTTTCGAATAGATTTTTTTTTATTTGGGAATGTCGATGTTTTTCTTTGAGCGTATAACTCTATTATTAACTATTACTAATTATCAATATAATTAATAATACCGAAATTATTAAATATTAATAAATAATAACAAAAATAATTAAAACCAACATATATTAGAAGCTTCATCTTGATCGTTCAATTTTAACATGACGTACAAAGTATTAACGGAGCTACGAAATCGTAACATCAAGTATTTTTGCTGCAGAAAAAATAAATTTAAGTATATAAGTATTGTTTTGAAAATAAAATTTAAGTACTTTTGCCGCTATTAAGTTTTTAGTTTTTAACCCAAAAAGTCAATTAGCAAATAAAATATCTAAATAATTATTGGGAAAATATCAACAGTATCCCTTGTGTTTAATCGAAATGCGATATTTATCTATTCGATTTCTAGAAATATTAGACATATCCCTTCAGTTTAACATAAATGACATATATCTCCCCTAAAAAAAAGTTATATTACAAATTTCACCATTTTCGTTTATTTTTTACAAAAAAAAAATTTAACTCCCCAAAATACCATTAATGAAATATTTTTTTATTTTATATTCTATATATATAAAAGGGCCGGCTAAATAATTAGGCAAAATGACACCCCTACTTTAAAATTATAGCCAAACTATTAACATATTTAGGAAAATAGCCAATTTATCATGACAACATTCCAATATTTCAATTATACCCTTAGGTTAATATTATTAACTATCATAGTAAATAATATCATCCATAACAAAAAAATTAGTAAATCTAATTAACAATAACAAAAACTACATTAAATCTTATTTGTCGTAACAAGAATAATAGTAAATCTTATTTACCGTAACAAGAACAATAGTAAATCTTATTTACCGTAACAAGAAAAGAATAAATTTTATTTACCGTAATAATAACAACATTAAATCTTATTTACCATACACTACTACAAATACAGTTTTCCGGTGCGGATGACTTTTGGGTGCGACTTTTCGCACCTAAAAGTCGCACCAAAAAGACTTTCAGGTGCGAATAGTCGGACCCAAAAATCAATTAAGCGCTGGAAAATTTTCGCGAATTTTTTTAAATTTGGGTGCGACTAGTCGCACCCAAAAGTGTGTTAACACTATTGGGTGCGACTTAGTCGCACCCAATACTTTCTCCAAAGTTATAGGTGCGACTTAATTTTAAGCGGCCAAAACTTCCCCCTTTTTTTACAAATTTCATTGGGTGCGACTTTCTCGCACCCGAAACCACTGACACAAGTCAGTGGGTGCGACAAAGTCGCACCCAAAGGTGACATTGGGTGCGACAAAGTCGCACCCAAATTCAAAACTCTTTATAAAGAAGCAGCTCGAGGGTTTTCATTTAAACACCAAAAAAAAACCTAACTGCGATTTCTCTCTGTCTCCCAGTCTCTCCTGCTCTCCCACCCAGTCGCCGCCACCACTCCGACCGCCACCGCTACCACTCTCTCTCAGCCTCCGACCGCCACCACTACGCTCCTCCGACCGCCGCCACCACTACTCTTTCTCTCAGCCTCCGTCACGAGGCCAGGACCGCCGCGCGCCACTACCCTCTCTCTCTCCCACCCCGTCGCAGCCACCACTCCGACCGCCACCACTACCACTCCGGCCTCGCTCTTCCTCGCGCGACCCGTCGAAGTCCGGCCGTGAGTCTCTCAGGTATGTGTGTGTGTGTTTATGTGTGTGGTGTGTGTTTATGTGTGTGGTGTGTGTTTGTGTAACATAGAGTATAGTCATATATATACACAGATTTTATGTGTACGTAGTGTGTATTCGAATGTGTTTTTTTTTAGCTGCGAGAGATAATAAAAGTCGTGACCAGGCATAGAGTATAGTTGCTATTTTTTTTTAGCTGCGAGAGCCTGGGTTGGAGTCATATATATAGATTTGTTTTTTTTATGTGTACGTAGTCTCTCAGTTGCTGCTATATATATAGATTTGTGATCGGATTGTAGTTGCTATATTGGTCTCTTCACCATTGAATTTTAGTACAATTTTTTTTTAGTCATCAAACATCAATTATTGGATATTGTAGCACCGTCGCACGCGCTTCAACTCCCCGTCGCAGCACCGTCGTGCCTCTCGCAGCCTCGCCGTGCTCTACAGGTTAGCCTCTCGTAGTCCTTTTAATTGTGTTTTTAATTACTTTAGATTGATTGTACTTAGTATAATTAGTCTAATTGTTAATTAGTTAGGTAATTAAATAGGTTTTTATATGTATATATGTATTAATAATGTAGTTAGTTTGAAAAAATTGTTAATTATGAAATCGAAATTAATTTGATATAATTATAAAAATTGTTAATTATGTAATTGAAATTAATTTGATATAATTAGTAAAATTGGTAAAATTGTTAATTATGTAATTGAAATTAATTTGATACAATTATAAAAATTGTTAATTATGTAATTGAAATTAATTTGATATAATTAGTAAAATTGGTAAAATGTTTTATGTAATTGAAATTAATTTAGTTAGTAATTTTTTAAGTTAATATCATATAATTTAAGTTATTTGTTCAATTGTTAATCATGAAATTGAATTTAGTTGAGTTATTGTATAATTTAGTTTTAGTTTACATATTTTTGATAGATGAGTTGATATTGTTGAATTTTTGTTGTAATCGAGCCACGGATGTTCGATTTAGGGTTTCGTTGATTATTAAGATAGTTTTGGATGATTTGTATATGATTTTTAAATGAGTTTGCAGGTTTTTGGTTTGTTAGAATTATAGGGGAAATTCTGCCGAAATTTCGGTATAGTTTCCAATCAATTATTCTCAAAACCCTAATTTTTTCAATTCGACTTCAAATAAAATAAAATTCATAATTTCACCTTTATAGTTCTTCGTCCCTTAATTAGTAATAACCCTTAAGCCGCACTCTTCGGCATCAGCGCCAACATAAGTAATCGATTTCAGTCGTCTTCGTCCCTTAGCAACAACTATTAATAATTGTTAATTTTCTCTTTCGTTTAGCGAAATCAATGTCCAATCCAAGTAGAGATTGGATCACCGAGAACAATCGGTTGTCCTTGCAGTATAAACTCGGAGTTAATGAATTTATCCGCGCTGCAAGAAGATTTCCGAACGATAATTACGAATATCGATGTCCATGCAAGCCTTGCAACAACGTGAGATGGCACGACATTGGGGTTGTAAGGCATCATCTGCTAAACAAAGGGTTTACCCCGGGCTACACAGAATGGTATCATCATGGCGAGGTCGTGCGTTCCGTCGGTCATCTTGAAGAAGTCCCCATCGGAGAAACAGCCCAGAGAGGAGTAGGAGGAATACATGCTGCTGTGGAGGATATAAGAGATCACGAGGATTTCGATGGTGTTACGTAGCCGGCTCCGAGCGATGTGCTTGCGGAGGAGCAAGTGGAAGACTTGTTCGCTGAGTTGGAAGCGGAATTGTACCCTGGATGCAAGGAGTTTTCGTCGTTGTCATTCTTGGTTCAGTTGATGCACCTTAAAGTCACGAACCATTGGACGAACAAGTCGTTCACAGAACTGCTGCAGCTTTTGAGGAAGTCTCATCCAGCCGGTAATCGAATACCGGAGAAGCACTACGAGGCAAAAGCGAAGCTGAAGCGTTTTGGCATGGGATACGAGATGATCGACGCGTGCATTAATGACTGTGTCCTATTCCGAAAACATCTCGCGAACGTCGACGTGTGTCCGATATGTAACGAGAGTAGATGGAAGCCAACTGGTAAGAAGATACCGCAGAAGATATTGCGATATTTTCCCTTGAAAGATCGATTGAAGCGACTGTACGCATCTCGACACACGGCGCTTCATATGGAGTGGCACGAAAGAGATCGCGTCAGGGAAGCTGACGTTCTACGACATCCTACTGATGGTACCGCGTGGAAGAATTTGGACGAGAGATACCCAGGTTTTGCTGCAGAGCCTCGGAACGTGCGGCTTGGGCTAGCTGCGGATGGATTCAACCCGTTTGGGGATATGAGCCTATCATACAGCATGTGACCTGTAGTATTTACGGCGTACAACTTGCCGCCTTGGTTGTGCATGAAGAAAGAGTACCTAATGCTAACGCTTCTGATCCCGGGGCCCCATTCACCAGGAAAACACATGGACGTTTTTTTGCAGCCTGTGGTTGAAGAGTTGAAAGAACTGTGGGAGAATGGAGTCCGCGTTCGTGATGGAGCCAAAGATGAAGTGTTTCGGTTGCGTGCCGCGTTACTTTGGACGATAAACGATTTTCCGACTAGATCGTATTTATCGGGATGGAGCGGCCAGGGGTATCTCGCTTGCCCTACGTGCAACTTTGACACGCCGTCCCTAAAAGTCAGAAACAGGATCGTCTACTACGACCATCGTCGGTTCTTAAAAAGGCGTCACCGATTGAGGAAAAGCAACGATCACTACAAAGATAAGCACGAGAAACGAAATAAACCCGAGAAGTTGACTTCGCAAGACATACTCGCTCAGTTGGTTGGTGTTTCTTGCACGACTACTGGTAAACACGCTGCCTCTGTAGGCAAAAAAACGAAAGCGAGCTGAGAGCGAACTGAATTGGACCAAGAAAAGCATCTTTTGCGAGTTGTCGTACTGGTCTGAGTCGCAGTTGAAACACAACATGGACGTGATGCACGTAGAGAAGAACGTGTGTGAGAATCTTCTCGGGACGATGCTCAGCTTGGAAAAGAAGAACTATGACACCGAGAAGGCGAGGCTTGACTTGATGGACTTGGGCATCAAGACCGCTTTGCACTTGGAACCAAATGGGGGTGGGTATTACAAACCGCGAGCGTCGTACGTTTTGACCCTTGAGCAGAGACAGCGATTTACAGAGTACTTAAAATCTATCAAATTTCCCGATGGTCTCGCTGGGAATTTAAAAAAAATGTGACAACTGATGGGAAGCTCACAGGTTTGAAGTCGCATGATTGCCACGTGATCTTGCAAAGATTGTTGGCTGTTGGTATTCGTCCTTTTGTGCCACAACCAATACATGATACGATCACTGAGCTTTGCAACTTTTTCAAGTTGATAAGTTCGAGAACATTAAGAGCTGAAGATCTTGAAAGAGCGCAAGAGTCTATCGTCGAGATCTTATGTAAGCTTGAGATGATATTTCCACCTGTTTTTTTCACGATCATGGTTCACGTGGCGATCCATCTACCAGAGGAAGCGTTGCACGGCGGCCTGGTGCATATGCGGTGGATGTACCCTTTTGAGAGATACCTTGGGACGTTAAAACATTTTGTCAAAAATAGAGCTAGACCAGAAGGCTCTATTGCAGAAGCTTATGTTGTAGAAGAAGCTCTAACGTTCATTGCAAGGTATATTGAAGATAAGAAAGTAGTTGAAGAAGTTCAAGTGCGAGAGCTCTCCGTTTTTCGATCCGAGATGTGTGTGCCTTATGGGATGATGAACGCGATAGTATTAGACGATGAGCAAAGAGAAAAATCGGAGTGGTACATCTATACCAACTGTCCTGAAGTGGATCCGTATTTGGTGTAAGTAATCGATCCACTTGCTTCTCTAACTTATTTCATTGTTGTATTTTCTTTAAGCAATGTTTTAAACATGCAACAGCGAGCATTTGGATTTCCTGAACGAATCTGGAGTTCGCGATATTGAAGCGGAGCATAGAAAGGGATTCAAAGATTGGTTTGCGAACAAGGTAATAACACAATAACCCGGTTTTTTATAAACACACAAGTGCTAACCAATACTTTGTTTCGTAATAACCAGATTTTTGAAATGAAAGCTAGTGGCTCTGACGTGTCTGACGAGATCTACTCGCTTTCTATCGGTTCCCTTCAAGTCGCTTATCAATATCCATGCTGCTTTGTTAACGGCGTGAAGTTCATTACTCATCGTCGCGATAATCAACGAGTCACTCAAAATAGCGGTGTATGTGTGCCTGTGGATGATTTCACTTACTACGGTCGTATGGAAGACGTCATAGTGCTGAATTATAGGTACGACTGTCGTGTTGTATTATTCAAATGTATATGGTACGGTGACAAGCACGATTCTCGGCGACTAGTTCACAACGATAAGACTACTGGAGAAACGAGTGCTTTTACCGCGAAATAGTGGTTTACAGAGGAGCCGTACATACTCGCAATTCAAGCGAAACAAGTCTTTTACATCAAAGATCTTGTTTTAGGTGGTAACTGGGAAATCGTTCAGGAATGCAATCATCGAGGGATTTGGGACGTTCCTAAAGTCGACCCCACCACCTCAGCCTCGATTCCGTTGACAATAGAATTGTCAAACATCGATCGTCTGAATCATCGACATGAAATCGAAGATGCTGAGCTAGTAAATATCGTTGACGATGGTGAGGAAGACGATGATGATCATGAGGAATGCATCGTTTTTTAGGGAGAAGATGTTGATGTTGATATAGGTAGTGATGACGATGAATGCGAACTATCTATGTAACCACGGTTTTCCTCCGCCATATGTGATGTTTTATAATAAAATATATCCGTGGTGTCACCCACGTTTTTGTATGATGTTGTTTCCTTTTGTTTTGTGATGTATGTTCACAAATGTTGTTTTATTTTATACGATGTCAATTTACAAATGTTGTTTTCATTTTATAGGATGTCGACCGCTTCAGGTTCTGGTGCAGATTCGCCACAGAGACCGGATTCTCAAGGTCCGCCACAGGAACCTGATTCCCAAGGTCCTAAGAAATCAAGGGGACCAACAACCGGCTCGACGTCGGCACGAGCAACACAGGGTGTACCGGGTGCGAAGGTGGTCAAGTGGGACCCAACAAACCAAACATTCTATCAAGAGATAAGGAAAGAAAATAAAAAGGTTGGACTATTTAACAACCGCCTCGGTGCTTTGGTGAAAGCACATATCCCGCCTACGACTCGTGATTGGAGTGAAGTGACGCCCCAGATGTTGGCTGCTATTTTGAGCGCACTTCATTCCGAGTTCAGATTTGTGTACACGAATCTTGACACCGGCGAGGATCTGCCTGCGGATTGCTATCAGAATATGATTGATCAGGCTATCATTCGGAATGCCAAGATCAGGCGACGCAACCAGAAGTCCAAGCTATCAGAGAAGTTCAGGTTGGAGTTTTGTGGGAGCCAAGAAAACGCTAAGGCGGAAACACCACCGGGATATAAGAAAGAGGATTGGGAGGCGGTGGTAGACGAGTTCGCAACTGACGATTGGAAGGTACGTAATGTATGATTGTAATAAATCATAATATCTTTATCAGATTGAATAATGACAAAATTAATTATTTGCAGAAAAAGTCTAATCGCAACAAGGAGAATTCGAAGAAGAAGAAGACGAGGTCGACTCAGGGATCTCTTTCTTTCTTGGCTCATCGTCATTTGAACGTAAGTTATTCTAATTTTGAAGTACTTAATTTGAAATAAATTCAGTACTTATATTTTCATAACAATTACAGAGTAAGGATGATGGGACTTTGGGCTCCGCGTTAACGACGTGAGAGCAAAAACACCATACTAGAAAAGGTGAATGGACGACAGATTGGGCGAGACGAGCACATGTAAGTCATATGTGATAATTAAGTGTACGTTACTTACATAATAATTAATTTTTAATAATTTTTTTATGTGTAAAGGCGCGGATAGTTACTCTACTGGCGGATCTTCAGCGACAAGCAGAAGAGCAAGGCGTAGTCTTTGACCAGGACGCCGCAGAAGAGCACGCGATGCTAGAAATTCTCGGGAACCGTCAAGATTGGTACGTTGGAATAGGTCCAACGGTCCCGAGAACATCTTGGGCTATTGCTCAGGCTCAGGACGAAAGCTCGTCGTCAGGCTCAGGCTCGTCTCGGCGTCGTGTTCCAGACCTAGTGGTTGGCGAGCTCCAAGCTCAGGTGGCGGCACAACAACTCGCTATGGCGGCACAACAACAGCAGGTGACTTGGCGCGAAGGCCATTGGGTGCGACCAGTCGCACCCAATGACTTGGCGCGAAGGCCATTGGGTGCGACCAGTCGCACCCAATGACTTGGCGCGAAGACCATTGGGTGCGACCAGTCGCACCTAATGGTCTTCCCGCGGACTTTTTCGAACATCTTTTCTGACTTATGGGTGCGAATATAGGTGCGAAAATCCGCACCTAAAAGTCGCACCTAAAAGTCACGACCATCGGGTGCGACTACTCGCACCCACGACCTTTAGGTGCGAACTTTCGGGTGCGACAAAGTCGCACCTAAAGTCGCACCTAAAGGTATCAATGGGTGCGACTTTCGACCTTTAGGTGCGAAAAAAGTCGCACCCAATGCTGTTTTTTGTACTAGTGATAACAAGAACAAAAGTAAATTTTATTTACCGTAACATTTTGTAGTTAATCTAACAGGAAAAGTATCAAAGATGATGACTAGTTAATCTAACGGTAAATATGATTTACTAATTATTTCCGTGAACAATCGAGGACTAACAATTCGACAGTAAATCATATTAACCATTGAGTAAATCATTCGTTTCTATGGTAAATATGACTAGTTAATCTAACAGTAAATACGATTTACTAATTGTTTCCGTGAACAATCGTGGACTAAAAATCCGACAGTAAATCATATTAACCATTGAGTAAATCATTCGTTTCTATGGTAAATATGACTAGTTAATCTAACAGTAAATACGATTTACTAATTATTTCCGTGAACAATCGAGAACTAAAAATCCGACAGTAAATCATATTAACAATTGAGTAAATTATTCGTTTCTATGGTAAATATAATAGTAAATCCTACTTCCGCAAGTCCGTCGTCGAGAACTTCCACGCCTCCATCGCTAAGACCTTCCCAATCATACAGGAGATCAAGTTCTCCGGCGTCGAGCTCCCGGAGTTCCGGCAATCTCAGCTCGACAGGTTCTCCGAAACCCTCCGCGAAGGTCTCGAGCTCGTCGACACGGCTCTCCGTTCAAACCGCTACAACGTCTATAAGAACTACAAACTCACGCAGAAGATGGAGAAGATCAGCCGCCGACGAGCGCTTCGACCGCATCGACCGCACCGGCGATCGCCGCGGCCAGCAGCTCGACGAGGTTCTCCAAGCCTTGACCATTGGCTCTGGCTCCGGAGCCGCCAGGATGGTGGCGGAGGAGGCAGCGGCGGCGATCGCCGCCACCGAAGCGGTGGAGGACGCGACGCCCGGCGTGGGGATAGAGTTCGCGGTGAGGAAGGTGAAGGAAATGTTGATCGGAAGGGATGACCTAAGCTTTAAACCCCACAACAACGTATAAATAGAATACATATTTACCAACCGATCCTGAAGATTAACTTGATTCTAGATTAGTTAATCAGATTAACTTACTTAGTAAACTAGATTAACTGTCATATTTACCAACCGATTTAAACATTTGCTTAATTCCAGGTTAGTTAATCAGGTTAACTTACTTAGTAAACTAGATTAACTAACATATTTACCAACAGATCAGATTAACTTACTTAGTAAACTAGATTAACTTACATATTTACCAACCAATTTATACATTAGCTTGATTCTAGGTTAGTTAATCAGGTTAACTAACTTAGTAAACTAGATTAACTAATATATTTACCAACAGTTTGTGAAAATTAGCTTGATTATAGGTTAGTTAATCAGATTAACTATAGAAGTAAATTAAAGCTTCAGTCAATCAATGCGTTCAAACAGATCAGCGTATCAAACAAATTTTAAGGCTAGATCGAACAGCTCTGAGATGGATTCTTTTAGCTACGAACAGCTCTGAGACCGATGGCACGAGTCTCATCGGAGACCGAACACGATTCCGAAAGTGAAGCTATCAGAGATCGCGATGATGACTCTCCGATTGTTGTCTCCGGCGTTGGATATATATATTTTTATTTTATAGTTCTGTCAGAAAAAAAAAACTCTCATAAATAAATCTACGAATCATGGAAATGAAATTACTCATTTAAAAAAGAAGAGGTCAGTTATACATGTTCGTACATATATAAAACAAACAAAAAACCTAGATCTTTACAAATCGAAAGAAAGAGAGACCAAATCATTGAATTAATCAAGAGAATAAAGAGATGTATATACCTTTTTATTGAAATAACGAGAAAGAAGAGTGACTGGAAATGGAAAGATTGTTATTCGAATCATCGGAATCTGAAAAATAAGAGAAATCAAACGGAGACGAGAGAGCGACGGAGATGGAAGAAAGATAGGAGGGAAAAATAGCTGTGACTCGTCGCCGTAAACTTCCAGATTTTGACTCGTCGTTGTTCTCCTCCTCCGACGCCGACGGCGGAGGCTGATTCTCGACGGTGGTCGACAATTCTGCGTTGCGGCTCTGTGTGAAGGAGAGAGCGTGTGTGTTTATTTCTTCGTGAATTTCTCGTCTCCGTCGCCGGACTTGGCTGAGGAGATCAATTTCGATCGAACTCTCCTCCTCTATTCACTTTCACTCTTCTCTGTCTAGATCTGGAGTCAGAGTTCTCTTCGCCGACGATGATTTGGTCCGCTTCGATGGAGCAATGCGGTGGTTTTTTCGGTAAAGGCGTTGATCGTTAAATCGGAGGAGAGATTTGGGGAGAGTTTTGTGGCGGCGGAGATGGAGCTCACGAAAAGAGTGGATTAAACGTGGGAGAGAGAGAGACAGGTGGAGTTGGAGAAAGGGTATTTTAGAGACTCTGGGCTAATATTGGCTATATTCCCAAATAAATGCATAGTTTGGCTATTATTTTAATATCCCCTGTAGAAAAAGGCTAGTTATTAAAATTAAATTAAAAAAATTTCTTTATAAAAAGTTAAAGATTTTTTTTATATATAGAGATTTTAATTTTTTTTAATAAAATAATAAATAAATATTTATTTTATTAAGGGTATTTTGGGGAGTTCAAATTATTTTTTGTAAAAAATAAACGAATGGGGAGTTCAAATTATTTTTTGTAAAAAATAAACGAAAATGGTGAAATTTGTAATATAATATTTTTTTAGGGGAGATATATGTCATTTATATTAAACTGAATGGATATATCTGTTATTTTAAAAATCGAAGGGATAAATCTCACATTTCGATTAAACACAATGGATACTATTGATATTTTCCAATAATTATTTTACTAATAAAGATATGTCGAAGAGTAAACTTTGCAAACTGCCTCTCCTTTTCCTCTCTAGCTTTTCTCTTTTATTTTTTTCAATCAATCTGAGTTTGAATATCGGAAATTGATGGCGTCCATGATGCTGCGATCGGCGAAGACCGCTCTATCCAGAATCCAAATCCACCGCCATGGTTTTCCCCTCGAAACAGGTCTCGCGCGTCAATTCATCGCTCCCGCCGCCTCAGCTGTCGGGAAATCGCCCTCCGAGCTCAACTCTCCGGTCCCAAATCCCGCCGCCATCGCAAGATCTGAGGTCTCTCTCTCTCTCTCTCTCGCTAGGGTTTGTGATATTTACCAAAGGAATCTCGATTGCTTTCAAATGTCTGATATTCACCTTCGTAATCCTTTCTTTTATATTTTTACTGTGACAGAATTTATTTCACTCGTATCAAAAGCTTCTATCATTTATGCCTTTCTGATTTGAAGTTGGACTTGCTTGTTGAAACGTGGTGGCTAATTTATTTTATGTCATCGGAATTTTATTCTCAGGCACTTGCAAAAGGCTACTCGACCGCGGCGGCGACGACCCTCCGGCCACTATCGCCCCACCTGACGATATTCAAGCCCCAACTGAACTCTACGGTTTCGATCTCCAATCGGATTTCGGCGGCGATGCTGGTCACCGTCGCGCTGTCGTCCTATCTCCTTTTCGTCAAAGTCGGCGGGGTTTGCTTGACCTTCCCGAGCTTCTACCAGACCTTCTTCTATGCTTCGAAGTACATTGCCCCGATCACCACCGAGGTAACTGCCTTAGCCCTCGCGTTTCATCTCTTTTACGTGATTCGCCATCTCATCACAAAATGAGCAAAAGAATGTTCACACACCAGTGGTCGGATTGTTTGAAAGCAAGAGACAAGCTCAGGATTTTAGTCCTTAAAGAATGAGGAGAAGAGTGTCGAGTTTTCTTTTCTTTTTTTGTTTTGATATTTTGCTCGAAAATTCCGCAAGTACATAAGCTATGCTGATTTCGGTCTATGATAAATCATGGTGATATCTTTTCCTTTTTCATGGATAGACAACAACCCTTTGTTTCTTGGCTGTGTGAGCGATGAACCCTTTGGAGTTTTTGTTTGAATAATGGAATAGGCTTATATGAGTCTGCTATTAACTTTGTTGCTTTCTGTGCTCAATAGGGTAAACTTGGAGGCTTTTTGTTTTCTTTGCTGTATTTTTTTCAATTGCCCTGCATAAAATTCTTATATTCTGGAATGTGAATCTAGATTTGAAGAAATTGAGTTCTAAATGCTAAAACCATTGTGGTACATCTATATCTAGAAGATTCACAAACCCTCTGACTTTACTGAATTTTAAATCCAAATTGAATTTATGAAACCCATGGTAATCATGTCTTTTATGACTGAAAAACACAAGAACCCTTATTTAGCAAATGTGGAGTAATTAGGTTAATTGATACCTACATTCCAAAAGAATTTATGAAAGCCATATAATGAATTATCGTATATTTTACTTGGGTATTGAAAAATTAAATGTTAATTTTCTTTATGGGGTATTGAATGTTATTGGTGCTTCCAGATTTCATATTCTATGAGGAATTTCATATATTGGCACAATGTAAATGAAGAATTGAGTAGACATTAGAGCTTTGAAATCAACATGTTATCTTGGCAAAATGTAAATGTAGTCGTTTACACACAGTTGAAACAATCAAATTACATATTTATGGATGCCTCTTCCAGAATCAAAAAGTGAAAAGATACTTCACCACCTTCTAAGTTCTAACTATGAATGGATAAGAGAAGGCTCAATCAAGAAATTCACAATCCGGTTCAACAAGTTCAAGCCGAACACAGTCTCTTCGCAGTTAACTTTAAGGGAAAGATTAAGACGTTCATTGCATTTTCCATTAACAGTAGCCGTGATCAAGCATGGTCTTGCAGAGCTCAAGATCTCTCTGCTGAAGCACAAGCACAAACCCGATGCATTGTCGAGGTTTGAGGCGATTGGCATGTCCACCGACATGAGAAACACGTTGGCGTTGCTCAATATCATCACCGCCAAGCTTCTGCATATTTCAAGGAACTTGTCTGCGATTACCGAGTTGTTGCCTTTTCCCTCGTCTAACTCCCCAATGTGGTCGCTGAAGCTACAACTGCTGTGCACATTGAAAATTTCTGTGTCCATAAATTGCATTATGCAAGAAAAATCCTTGTGTTCTGATTGAGAAAAACAAACAAAAACTATTACCTTCTTGAGTATTCAAACATCCCTTTTAGTTTAGACTCCTTGTTTACGAAGGCGTCTATATCCAGAATGACTCTTCCCGTCACAATATAAAGCCAGCTTTAGAGGCAAGAGATGGTGATGGAAACGAACTTGGAAAGTTTTTGTTGTCGTCTGATTAGGGTCCAGAGAAATGACATCTTCTAGTCCAACAAAGTTCGGGACATCATCTTCGGATGTCAATGAACTATCAAATCAATTAAAGGATTATGCAACTAAGTGATGAGAAATTGACATAAAATTAATATGAAATATGATCTGACTAGGATATTTTGAAAATCAATTCAAGGAATAATATCTCTCAGCCATAGTCAAAACTTGGTCCTCGGTTTCCAAGACTTTGCTAGATTCCTCAGCAGCTAAACTTATATTGGACGTGTACTCTGTTGAGCAGTTTTGGAATGAAGCATCGACACAAACGAGAAGAGGAGAGATGCTTGAAGTTTCGGATGAAAAGGAATAGTCCACTTTTAGTCCGTCTCCATTTACTGGGTCCAGGAGGGCATAACTTTTTCGTTTTATTTTGCTGCTAATATCTCCCACGGTGATTCTCGCTGAAGACCTTGGGTTTGGACTTGGTTCTGATGTATTCACATCTGGCATACCGGATTGCTAATCCAACCACGAATCTAGGGCACTTTTTGACACCATTGCAGTCTGTTGTGAGTAACCTCTCCATAGCCTTAATGGCCACCTCCTTCAACAAAACAAGAAAATACATAAAACTACATAAGTAAACCCTATATAACTTGAACGCATGCCAAAATATTATCAGCTACCCCGAGAGAATTGAGAGGAAAGAAGGAAATATTTTTGTGTGAAAAGTACATGCCTCAACACATAAACTCCTCATCCGAATGAGAACACCACCAACCTTATATAGGCTGATATTCAAAATAGTTTTTGGCCATAAAACTGTTGTTCCATGATGGCATTTTAATGCACATCAAACCCATTAGAATGTGTTGAAGTTTGGAGTTACAAACGTTAAAAAATGTTCAGCCTATTAGTGCATTGTAACCACCATTGTGCCCATTAACAACCCAAATAAAACATACAAAATGTTTTTAATGAATTAATGAAGGAAAAAATTCGTCCAAAAAATTTAGACCACAACACCTTCATAATTTTTGATGTTTTTCAACACACTTTGAGCATCAATTTTTCATTCATCTTAACTCCGATTTTGGAAAATAAATAACCGTTTTTATAACTCTCGCAGCGAGGAATAAAAACCAATCAAAACATATTAGTTTCGATGAGTGGATCCCACTCGAATATTTTTCACAACTTAGCCAATAACTCGATATTAAATTCTCTTTAATATCAATAACCACACAATTTTTCAACAATTAGTACAAAATAAAACCCAATAAAAAATTAGCCAAAAAAATGTCCTTTAGATTCTCAAATTCAAATTTCCTAAAAATATGAAGGAAAAAAAATTGAGAACGAGACTTATATTCGAAAATATTAATCTCTCTTGAAAATTAACATTTTTTTTTTGTTTATTCAAAACTTCTCAACCCTTATTTCAGAATTTTAAAACCATTTTAAGTCTGTCAAACAAATTTGGAGGGCATTTCTGCTGTTTATAAAGGTTATAATATAACTAAGTCTATACACCCAAAACTACAAAATCAATACTACTAGACAAAATTATGTATATTAACTGTTTATCGTGATTTAGAAAGGTTGATATAAATGAATGAAAAAGTAGAAATAGTAGAATATTTGTTTAGTGTAGTTTATAATTGTTCATATATGCGATACAACTCCAAAAAAAAAAAAGCACAATATTTAAGATAAATCTAAAGTATACAACAATCAAATTCAAAAGAAAGTCTTGCAAGAAAAGAGATACAAAGTGAATAAAAGATTAAGAACGAAAAGATCAAAAACACTAAAACCCAGACTTTCTAAGAACACAAACATACATGAAAACCTATTTTAATGATTTTTACTTCTTAGTATCGGTCAAACACATCCCAAAAAGTAAACAAAACCAAGGTACATATGAATACCCAATCTTTAATCTGAGTACCAAAAACAAAAATCGTCTTCTTGTTGCTCCATCTATTCACTTTGGATGGTACATCGGACTTCGTAGATTCTTAGTTAGTGCAGCAGAGCCACTGTTGTCGACAATCCAGAGAAGGTCCCTTAACCTTGTCCATTTGGAACCCGAAAAATTTGAGAGGAAAAGAATGAGATTCCTTCGTGTTTTCTAGCTTGTTTTAACACAAAATTAGGTAAATAGTCAATTAAAACGTTTGAAATTACTATATATCAAATGTTTCGTAAATATTAGGTAAATAATCATAAAGATGACATGGCCTAATAAATGAAAGTGGTTATTTACCTAAAATTTACGTCTGTAAATATATAAAAGTGACTATTTACTTAAGATTTATGAAACGTTGGCTATTTAGCAATGTCAAACTGTAAATATCGCTATTTACCTAATGGGCCCTTGTTTTAATTGAAGAAAATAAGAGAAAATTTTGATTTTCACCACTTTCAAACATGCATTCTCATAATTATTTTCATTTTCCTTCAAACTTTCTCCCACATACTCCAAGTTCCGAACGGACCCTAAAACCTATGATAAAAAGGCACAAAAAATGCTGTCATGTATGATCTAAACTGCGATGGAATCATAGACGCTCAAGATGGCATTAAACTAGGTGACTTTGAGGACAATGGGCTTCTCGAGGAGGAGGATGTGTTATTGGCTTCAATGGAGGATGGCCCGCTAGAAATGGGGGCTCGTCTTAAATCGTGAAGATTGGGGTCATTGAATAGCACCTCGTAGATCACGATGATGTGTTTGTGATTACGAGTGACAAGGAGGTCGCACCAGAGATGGAGGTCAGAAGACATTGAGGAGATCTGGCCAGTGCTTCAGGAATGCGACTAGGTCGAAGATGGAGGCTCCGCAAAAGGTGTCGAGGTCGGGTTTAGTTGTTGTAGGAAGAAAACATTATTGCTGGGTATCTATTATTTAATTTTTCACCATTAAAAGGGCATATTTGATATTAAATTTTATTAACTGGCTTAATTTATCTAAGTATTAATAATGTTGATTTGTGAAAGAATAAAATGTTATTTTTGTCTTAAGTATTAGAGCTAGAGTTGCTCTATGTGCGGGTCACATCTTAAGTGTGTATCACCTTATATTAAGAATGTGCAATTTAAATTCCCAGTCAAAACAAAATATAATTTTAAATCAAAATCTAGTTGAATGGTTGACGACTTGAGCTGGTAGCATCCGTTATTTATTCATTCGAATAATTATATAAAGCTTTCTGAATGTGTCGCAAGCCGTCTTAGCTCAGCTGGTAGAGCGCGTGGCTTTTAACCACGTGGTCGTGGGTTCGATTCCCACAGACGGCGTTATCCTATCTTGTATATTTTATGCTCTACTCTGTTACATGCTTTGGTGTCTACACTACTCCATATTTGCATGTTTGTTTCTTTTACCATATCATAGATTCATAATAGCTCATCGTTTGTTTATTTACTATATAGATATCATATCTAACTGCTATTATTTTCGACAGAGAACTAAATTGAATTTTTTCAAAAGTCGATATGTGTGTTTGTGGGAATTTACATGGAAGAGCATTCCATAAGTTATAACCACCCCACGTATTCTATTTACAATTGCAACAAACATTGTATTTTATAAGTTTTACGATGGAAGCCAACATAAAAATTATAATAGTTGAGCCACAACGCTATTTGTTAGTTAGGTGTGTCCGTTTAAGAAGAGATAAATATTTTTAAAAAAAAAAACTAAAATAAAAAGAACAAGAATTTATTTACATTTTCATTTAAGATTTGTCTCGAAGCCCACTAGCACTGGGAAAGAATTTAAGGGAGTTTGTGGGTTTTCTGCTGGGCCTGCCTCAACAGCTCCCTCTAACCAGCCTGAGGCCCATTCTCACCAAGGTGTGGACAAATTTGTGACCGTCCATCATCCAAACCAGGATCTCACTGGACCCAGTCTCGCCACGGAACTCAATGGGGGACAGAAGAACAACTCTCTCGGGCCCACCCTTGCCCCCGTCATTGATCTTGGGGTGGCGCTCAAATCAGTGGCGGGTGAAGGCGGAGCAGGAAAGAGAAAGTCTAACGAGAGGACCAGAATCGGGAACATCAAAAAAATGGCGCGCATGTTTGAAGCTGGAGTAGGAGGGACGGGCGCGGGGGACCAGCTCTCACGGAGCAACGCGGGGCCATCACCTATTCACCAGGAGACCCAGGTTAGTGTTCCTTCCCCTCTCTCTATTTCTTTTTCAGACAATTTGGGAGGTGTCCAGGGACCGAGAGTTTTGGATTTGGTTATGGTTACTAGCAACTTAGGAGCTTCTGATGTTTCGGATTCGACTAAGGACGAGATGATTGAGAGAGCGGCGCCCCTCATGGACGAGGGCCGCCGAACGCAATGATAGGCCTTATTTGGAACGTCCAGGGGTTGGGAAACCCCGGGACGAAAGGAACCCTCAGGTCCCATGTTCTTGACTACAAGCCGGATTTTATTTTTTTGTCTGAGACGAGGCTTAGGAGGGACGGGGCCGAAAGGGTTAGGGTCCTGCTTGGTTTTGAGGGTTGTGTGACGGTGGAGTGTCTTGGTAGAAGCGGAGGTTTGATGTTACTCTGGAAAAAGCCAGTGAAGTTTTTACTTAGGACTATGTCGAGGTTTCATATAGAGGGTGACTTGGTTAGTGAGGAAGGGAGATCGTGGAGGTTTGTGGGGATTTACGGAGATCCGATTACCTCTCAAAGGAAACATACTTGGGAGCTTCTTCGTCGGCTTCGAGAGAATTATAGGGGGCCCTGGTTAATTGGAGGAGACATGAATGAGGTGGCTTCGAATGCGGAGATCCGGGGGGGCAGGGACAGAGGACCGGGGCAGCTGTCTGCTTTTCGGGACATGATGGTAGACTATGACGTTCAGGACCTGGGCTTCGTGGGGGACATCTTCACGTGGCGGAGGGGAGGGATTGAAGAACGTCTGGATAGATGTCTGGCGAGTCACGACTGGGAAGACCTCTTCCCTCGGGCTAGAGTTCAGCATCTTGGGTTTTGGAATTCGGATCACAGACCCCTCTTGTTATGCACAGAGGGTCCTAAGACTCGTCGCCGGCCAGGGAGACCGAAGAGATTCTTCTTTGAGGAAGCCTGGTGTGGAGACCCGGGATACGATGAAGTGGTTCGGAGGATCTGGGACAGGGACAGAGAAGGGAACAGGAGTCGGACGATGGTAGAGTCGATCAGACAGTGCAGAGAAGGCTTGGCTAATTGGGGTTACGAGAGAAACAGGGGGATGAGGGATCGGATCGAGAAACATAAATTGATCGTCGAGTTGGCGGGCAGATCCGGGCCGAACTTCTGCATGGATACCTTCCGTCGTGAGGAGAGACAGTTGAATGCTTTGTTGGACAAGGAAGAGCAGTTTTGGAGGCAGAGGAGTCGAGCCTCCTGGATGAAGTACGGCGATAAAAATACGAAGTTCTTCCAGCGTAAGGCCACAACGAGGAGGAGGAGGAATACCATTAGGGGCCTGTTCGACGAGAGAGAGACTTGGTGCTGTAACGAGACGGAAATCGAAGGAGTAATCTCCAGATACTTTATGGATATCTTCACTTCTGCGAGTCCGTCGCAGCAGGATATTGAGAATGTGGTTGCGGGCATCCAGCCCAAGATCTCGGGAGAGATGAATCATGAGCTTGAACGCCCGTTTGAGGTCTCGGAGGTGAGAAGTGCGCTCTTCTCGATGGATCCTATCAAGGCCCCGGGAAAAGACGGGTTCCCGGCGATCTTCTATCAGAAATATTGGGATGTAGTGGGGGAGTCGGTTTCAGAGACTTGTCTCGGGATTCTCAACGAAGGGAAATAAGTGGGGAGCTTCAATGACACTATTATCACCCTTATCCCTAAAGTTGAGGAACCTATGAGGGTGAGCGAGTTCCGGCCCATCAGTTTGTGTAACGTCGTCTACAAGATCGTCGCCAAGTGTCTTGTGAATCGTCCCAAGGGTACTATGCATGTGGCCATTTCTGAGAACCAGAGTGCGTTCGTGGGAGGTAGACTGATCTTCGACAACGTTATGGTAGGTTTCGAGGCGCTTCACACAATGAAGAGAAGAAGGTTTGGGAATGGTAGGTGGGCGTCCCTTAAGCTTGATATGGCGAAGGCTTATGATCGGGTTGAGTGGTCGTACCTGAAGGCGGTGATGCTGAGGCTCGGATACTCGGCTGTTTGGGTCGAAAAAGTGATGAGGTGTGTCTCCTCTGTTCGTTTTGCCTTCAACATCAATGGGTCGAATCGGGGACATGTTATTCCACAGAGAGGTCTCCGCCAGGGCGACCCGCTTTCTCCCTTCATTTTCCTTTTCTGCTCAGAGGGTCTCTCGGGTCTCTTCGGAGCGAGGGAACAGGCGGGTTCTATTAGTGGAGTCCGTTTCGGAGACCTTCGCGTTTCTCACCTCCTGTTTGCGGATGATAGCTTGATGTTCTTTAAGGCTTGCCCCGAGGAATGCGAGGTCGTGGCTGAGACCCTCCGTGTCTACTCAGTGGCTTCGGGTCAGATGGTCAACTTCCAAAAATCGGATGTCTGTTTCGGCAAAGACGTTGGGTCGGTAGAGGACGAGGAGCTCCTTGCCCAAACCCTAGGTGTTCGGAGGACGGACTGCCACAAACGGTACTTAGGTCTCCCCGCGTTTTCGGGACGGAAAAAGAAAGAGCTCTTCGATTACGTGAGAGAACGCATCTGGGAGAAGATTAAGAGGTGGAATGGTCTTTTCTTATCCCAGGCGGGCAGAGAGGTGCTCAGTAAGTCTATTCTTCAGGCTATCCCGTGCTATGTGGTCTCTTGCCTTAAGCTCCCGAAGACACTGATCTCGGAGATTCACTCGGCTATAGCTAAGTTCTGGTGGGGAAACTGCAATGGGGCTAACAAGACTCACTGGTGTGCTTGGGAGGTCCTCGTGCAGAACAAACTCGAGGGCGGCATGGGCTTCAGAGACCTGGAAAAATTCAACCAAGCTTTGATAGCTAAAAACGTGTGGAGATTCCTTAGACGGCCTGATAGTTTGGTGGGCAGGGTCTTTCGCGAGAGTTACTACCCACACGGGGACGTCTTGAGCGGCCACTGCGGGTCGAACAGCTCCTTTATGTGGCGCAGCTTAGTTTGGGGAAGGGAGATCATCCTGGCAGGCACGATATGGAGCATTGGTGATGAGGAGTCGGTCATGGTTATGGGAGATAAGTGGATTCCCAGACCTAGACTCTTTGCTTGGGTTGATCCCCCCTTGATCCCCCCTGACATGAGAGTTGCGGAATTGATGAGGTATGATGGTAGTTGGGATGAGCCACTAGTTTGTGATATGTTCGGGGAGGAAGACGCTAGGGCGATTCTCAGCATCCCCAGTGGCGGGGAAGGGGTCCCTGATAGACGTCGATGGCACTTCACAGAGGATGGCGAATATACGGTTAAAAGTGGGTATAGAGTGGCTATGGACTCTGTCAGGGTGGGGGCCAGCTCGTCTGACCAGACTAGGATGGAGGATTGGTGGAAAAAGTTCTGGAAATTAAAAGTCCCTCCTAAGGTGAAGCTCTTTACTTGGAGAGTGTGTAAGAATCGGATCCCGTCACGCTCTGTTCTCGCCAAGAGGAAGATCATCAACGACGACCGCTGCCCGATCTGCTCAGGGATGGCTGAGACGACCCACCATGCTCTCTGGGGGTGTAAGTGGAGCAGGAAGGTGTGGAAGGAAGCTGGCTTTGGTGGGATCCTTCCGCCTCACGGGGAGGGAGATGCCTTTGACACCATTCTCAGAGCGGCGGACGCTCTTGAGGTTAGTAATTTTGAATTCTATATCACTATTATTTGGGAATTATGGAACCACAGGAACAACGTCGTCTCGGGGAAGAAAGCTTGGAATCAGACGGAGCTCGTCCAGTGGACTGGGTGCTTCCTGGAGGAGTTTAGGGATGCGAACAAGGGAGCCGGTCAGAGTAAGAATAAGAATTCGGCCAAGCCTATGTGGATTCCTCCGGCGCAAGGAACAATCTCGGTGACTGTGGATGCTGCTCTAGATCGGGACCAGGGAGGATTCGGTGTGGGTTGCATTGCCCGTGACCACACCGGAAGGGTGTTAGCCTCGCAAACGCTTTCCCAAGCTAGGGGATTTACCCCCCAGCTTGCGGAGGCGTTTGCGGTTCTCCAAGGCGTAGTTCTAGCTCTCAGCATCGGCGGGTCGAGACTGGAGCTTCATTCGGATTGCTCGGAGGTGGTCAAGGCGGTGGCTGGGGGGAAGACCCCTACGACCAAGCTCGGGACGATCTTGCATCTCATTGAGAAGGAGGTGAGTAAGTTGGTTGAGTTTAAGATTATGTTTATCCCTCGTCTCGGTAATATTGCGGCTCACAACTTAGCTCGTTTTGCGGTTGTTCATAATTCTAACTCGACTTGGATGGGGCTTGTCCCTCCTTGCTCGGAAGAGGCTATTAGAGCTGATGATAGGGAGATCCATCCCCGTACTCCGGGATAGGGCTTTCCAGTTTTGTGTGTAGCTTGGTGACGTGGTTGTGTGTGTGTTCTTCTATCTCTTGTAACCACGGTTTTCCTCCGCCATACGTGAGGGTTTTTAATGAAATCTCCGTGGCACCGCCCACGTTTCTCAAAAAAAAAAAAACATTCAATTTAGTAATGCTTATGTTTATTGGTATTTGGCAAGAACTCATAGATTTGTAACTCTTATACACAAGTACGTCACATATCGAATTAATAGATTATAGATGGACTATTAGTCGTGTAAATAAACATGAGTTTCCCAGCGTCTTTTATCCTTACTCACACATTTATTTTCGGAATTCATCATTTAATTGATGTGCATCTAAAAATAATATGCATACATCTTATTGGTATATATAGGCAGTACTTATCACTACATTAAAGCAATCCTCAATGATGTAATCTCATACTTACAAAGTCGTAAAACGTTTTGACCTTTCAAAGATAAGGCTGTGAGATTGTACAACTTACCAGATGTTTTTCTTGTGGATCGGATTATGACTCGCACAATGTCAATGATCCAATATCTTAAAATGAGATGAGTTAAAAATGTGAAAAGTCCATTGGAGAAAAAAAAATAGAATTGGAAGTTAAAAAAGAATAAGGACATGTTCATTTAAAAGTTAGTGAAATATTTGCCTTGTAGAAGAAGGTGATGACAATGGCCAAAATAAAAACATGGAAGAAATGGTGAATATTGTATTATTATAGAAGTAAAATAATATAAATCCAATTGGTCCGTTTAAAAAAAAAAAAAAAAAAAAAAAAACCTAGTTAAATGACTAATGTAAGTAGTTTGTACATGTGTTTCTTATCTTTCACTTTTCAATTTTTATTATTATTTTGCTTTAATTAATGTGTATTGAATTTGAGAGATGACTTTAACGTACTGCCCCACACACAATGGCGACCAAAATATTATAACAAGAAGAAATGTTGCTTAATTTTTGTTTGATCAACTATAACAATAAAAGTATCATATTCACGAAGAGCACTTATAAAAATCTTCAGTAGGAATTATGTATACAAGACCCAGGAAGTCTAAGATAATAATAGTGCATACTTTATACTCAATAAGTAAAATGATCACACATTACCTCTTAAAATACGTCACGAACAGAATGCAAGTTTATTTTGAATCCAGACTTGAACAATATAAACTCGAGGGGCTTTCTTGCAAAAACTATCCTATGTGAGAATTTTATTCTTTAATAACATTGCCAAATCATTATCATCAAGCCGTCTTAGCTCAGCTGGTAGAGCGCGTGGCTTTTAACCACGTGGTCGTGGGTTCGATTCCCACAGACGGCGAAAAATTATTTTTGATTTTGTACTTAATCACTCCTTTCACTCTCCTCATTAATTATTAAATATAGCAAAAAGCAAAATTTTCAAAGAAAGGCATATTCATTCCAACTGTATATTTGACATTTCATTTACTCATTCCAACCTTTTAGCTTCCCTTGTTCATGCGCTTCACGTCGCTTTGCAAAAATTAATTTTTATCTGAAAGACTTCCAAGGAAATAGAATTCATGTGAATAACGCCAACCAAACCAGACCATGCATTGCACCAATTGAGCACCACCCCCACTACCACTCACTAAGTACTAACTCTACTATTTTCATTTTCTATCCCATTTTTTTTTTATTTTTTCTTTCCTCCACAACCACCTAAAGTTTCTTTAATGGAACCCACGATTCTACTCCCGAAATGACCAAAATAGGCGTCTATCTATATCTCCGCCTCCTCAATAAGATAGCCTCATTCTTCTCATGCTCTCTCTAACTTCGGTTTCAATACTTTCCTTTCTTTTTCTCTATATCAAACTAAAAAGAACCAATCATGAAATTTGAGCAACTCCTAATGCAGAGAAGTGAAGAGCAACATAAGAGACTTGCTCTTGAAGAAGAGGTGTATATATATGTACATTTAAAATATCATGAATTTTTCCCATCTGGGGTTTTGTTGTTACATCCAAAACCATGTCTTTACTTTATATTATATATATAGGTGAAGAAGTTGCAAGTGGAGCTAGAAGGAGAAGAAACGGTAAGAATAGTTTTGGAACATGCTCTCAACGGCTCTTCTTCGATGCCTTCTCATCCACGTCACTCCATCTCACTTCCGGCTCCGGTACGTACGTACAAAATTATCTCCATTAAGACCATCCAAAACGCTATATTATAAGTTAATCAATACAGCAATAGTTGAAACAAATGCTACAGTTTACAAAAGGACACATGCTTTGAGACAAATGAGAAAAGCCACATAGAAGGGTACTTATATTGTGTCAATAATTTCGGTGATGAAAATGAAGGTTAAGGCTCTAGTTTCGGAGCTGGAAATGATAGAGGACGAGATATTCGGGTTGGAGAGAAAAGTGGATGAGCTGAGACTACAGATGTATCAAGAGAGAGCTCAAGTTAGAGAGTTGGACATGAGGAGCCAAAAACATAACAAACTTCAGCGATCGGTGCTCCGCGACGACCAATGGCGATCAATGTCACAGAAATACGACAGCTCGAAGAGCGAAAGATCGATCGGCAGTGGAGATAGTAGGAGAGCTTCTGATGCAAGAAGTTTAGCTTCTTCCAATAGTAATCCCCTTTGTTCATACCAAGATACAACATTGCGTGTATTGAATTAAAATAAAGGCTATTTTGGTTTGGTGATGATGATAACAACTTGTGTTTTCTGTACTTTATTTTTGGGAAATAAAATTAAATAATTAAAAAAAAAAGACGTGCTTCTATTCGTGGGACCTCTAACGTTGTAGAGGGGAGCGTATATTGTCACGAATTATATAATGTAACACTATTGTAGTATTCAAACATTTCAAGGAATGTGATGATGTTTTGTATAATAATGCTTAAAGAAGGAACATTTATAGAATTGAAGTACGTCTCACTCTCGCCTAAGCTAGTTATTTTAATGTATATTTTTTTTAATGTTTTTAAGCAGGAGATATGATGGGTGAGTTATCAAGATCAAGGGTTGGTGGATCAAAGGTTAGGAACGTTGGGAAAGTGAAGGCAAATGAGCTCTCAGAAGAGCTACTAAAGTGTGTGATAGGCATATTTGTGGAGATCAAACACACACGTGTCGAGAAAGAAGGACCATCATCAGCTAGAAAACTCACTACCCTCTCAAGCATGAACTCAAAAGGGTTCACTGGAAAGACCCCATTTTCCAATGCCAAGTCACCAACATTTATCTTCAACTTTAATTCCCCTTCGAAGATGGACCCTTATGCCATTTTATTCCCCAATTCGGACTGCATTGTGAGGGATGTTGGCCCCTACAAGAATTTTCTCCAACTCACAGCCTCGTCCCTCGACATTACCCGCTTCCATGAATGCTTGGCCGGGATCGCAAAACTCAGGTCCGTTTATTTATTTACTTTTTTTTTATTCAGGAATTCAAAAAATGATTTTTGCTAGCGCACCTCATTGAGGTGGGGCCCTCTTTACGAGGTGCGCTGACACGTATCACAGTGCTCTTATAAATTAGTTTCACAAGCAAAATTAGATGTTTTTTTTTCCTTATATGCCCTTCTCTAAGAAATTTAAATAGTCATAATTTTTTTAAGGGCATTTGCTGCCGGTGGAAATTGAACCCCACGACCTTTGCTTTGGAGGTGATGTAGAATTACTACTAAACCAAGTTAGTTACCACTAAATAGTCAGTTATTTTTACATTATCATAATTAGAAGGGACGAAATTGTCAGAAATAAAAGTTAGATACTAAAATGTAACGAATCACCAAGTTGAATGAGGGATTATTTATTTTTTTCAGGGTTTTGATGAGTAAGCTTTGTGATGTGGACTTGACTTTCTTGACATACAAACAGAAGCTGGCTTTTTGGATCAACATCTACAATGCCTGTATAATGCATGTACTTGAGAGAAGAAAAAATAATACAATGTGTAACACATTTCAAAATATGTCATATATTTGTTTTGTTTCCACTATTAAATATGTTTTACAAATAATTTCAGGCTTTTCTTGAACATGGTCTGCCTTCTTCAGAAGAGAAGTTGTTGGCGCTAATGAACAAGGCATGTTGCATATGTATTGCATTTTCTTCTACAATAGTAACCCAAAAATAAAAAATCTATATTTCCCAAAACATGACATTATAAAATATTGTTGAACTGGCAGGCTAGTTTAAACGTTGGTGGGATAGTACTAAATGCTCTGGCCATTGAACACTTCATTCTCCGATGCCCTACCGAGTCAAAGAATGTAAGTCAAATAGATTATCAATGCAATCTCATACCTTGAAATCCCCATTATTAAGATGAAATTTCTTTTTCTAATTTTTGTAACATTTTTCAAGGCACCGGCTTATGAAAAAGAAATGTTGCTTCGACACGCGTATGGTCTAGGCTACCCCGAGCCAAACGTGACATTTGCTTTGTGTCGCGGAACTTGGTCCTCTCCGGCGGTAACTCATCAATCTCACATTTCGAGTACTATATAATTTAAAAATTTATTATAATTATCATTATTGAGAAGTTTAAAATTTTGATTAACAGTTAAGGGTTTACACCGCGGACGACGTGGCGGACGAAATGGAGAGAGCAAAAGTGGAGTACTTGGAGGCTTCGATCAGCGTGACGAGCAAGAGAAAGGTCGTTGTTCCGAAGCTTCTCCAGTGGCACATGAGCGATTTCGCAGATGACTTGGGGTCATTGGTCGAGTGGATTTACAGCCAATTGCCTCGATCCGGGTCGTTGAAACGTTTGTTAATGGAATGCTTGGACGAGGAAGCAAAGTTGCCTGTTGATAAAATGGTCGAGGTTCAGCCTTACGATTCCGAGTTTAGATACTTGTTAAGCACGTAACCGTTTTGTGAGTCAAATAATGAGCGTGAGTGTGACCCTTTTATTAGATTAATTATCATCTTCATGAGTTTTAGATTTTGGATTGAGAATCTCTTTTGTACATAGCTGTGTTGTACTTAGTTTAGCTACAATGAGGAAGGAATAGGAAACGGCATGTCGTGTACAAGATAAACACTTGTCATTTGTTGTTTTTTTTTTTTTTTTTTACTTTTGTATATTTCATATTTATTAAGGGAAAATTAATATTAATCCTTTTTATCTTGATCGTTTATTTCATGAATATCATTCATGTATACACATTCTTACAGAACATTCATTTGGTCACCATTTTTATCTTATTTTTCATTTGAAATATTTTGTAAAATACCAAAATATACTCTTTCTAAATTTAGATTAAATTTAGTCTTAGTGCATTAGATTATATTTTACTCTGAGCAAAACTTAATTTAGTGAAATAGCTAAAATTTTAATGTAACCTAAAATATATATGTTTTTTTAGCTTATTTTACTCTTAGCAAAAAAACCATTTTTTTTTTTCTCCATTGTCTTTGGTAGAGGTCTAGTTCATGCCAAAGAGTCTTTAGGTCCGTGTAGTAATGAGTGACATTTTTCTCACCTTCCTTTGCCTTTCTCGGCCGACTTTTAATCTCAAACAGCTGGCCAACATTGCCAATATGATTATAAGTTTCGTAGAATTGTTGTATAGCCATCATCTATTTCTTCTAGCTGCAACACCGAGATAACCGAAATTTCAGTTTTCATGGACATAAAGTTTGGCTGATTAAGAACACTCAATAAAATTCCCTATGTTTCAGCTTGTGCGAGGCTATACAGACGCTGTGAGTGTGCTTTGAGTGAGCTGCAGAGAAACTCGGTCCACCAGAACCGAGCCGAACTTATGGTTGAGATGGAGATGATATTAATTTGATTGGCCACGGGAATTCGGTTGAATCCTTTAGATTTGTTTCAAGTATTTTAGGCTCTAATACCATGAGAAATAAGTATTAAGCGGAATAATAATCTCGACTTTCATTGATAAGAATTTATATGATTACAACCTTAAACTGCTTGCTAGAATGAACGATAAATATCTAATAGTATCTAAGTTAACTAATTTTTATTAAATACTTAAGTATATTATCCCTTTTAATATGTTAGTTTACAAATCCGAAAGTCACATATCTTTTAACACAAGTCTATCGCAATCATATGCTTAGTTATGTCTGTTTAACTATATCTTCTTCTTTTTTTCATGTTAAATATGCTAATCAATATTAGATTGTTGCGTCTTAATTTATGAAATCAGGATTATATAAAATAATAATACTGTAAAAAATTATCCATTAACCAAATTTTCTATTGAGGTTTGATAGTTGATTTTGCAAAATAGGTACAACAAAAAAGAAACTATCATATTAATGTAGGTTATTCTTAATCAATTTGAGTGCCTATCTCTAAGTACAATACAATTGATAAATTAACATGCAAATAAACTAAAATATTAATTAACGGATAGATTTTTAACATTAATAAAATATGAGGGTCAATTTAATAATATATAAAAATAAAAAATAAAAAAATAAAAAAAAAACATGTAACATGAAGGTCATGGTTTTAAATAATAGACTTGAAAACGCAAAGTATGTTGTATTTACCTAAAACTGAGGGTATGTGCATACAAGTGATACATTCTCTCTCTATATAGAGATTTTATCATGCGAGAACTTTTTATCAAAGGGAATATAACTTGGTTCGGTTGTAGTCGTTTACACACATTTGAAACAATCAACTTACATACTTATGGATGCCTCTTCCAGAATCAAAAAGTGAAAAGATCCTTCACCACCTTCTAACTATGAATGGGTAAGAGAAGGCTCAACCAAGAAATTCACAATCCGGTTCAACAAGTTCAAGCCGAACACAGTCTCTTCGCAGTTAACTTTAAGGGAAATATTCAGAGGTTCATTGCATTTTCCATTAACAGTAGCTGTGATCAAGCATGGTTTTGCAGAGCTCAAGATCTCGCTGCTGAAGCGCAAGCACAAACCCGATGCATCGTCGAGGTTTGAGGCGATTGGCATGTCCACCGACACGAGAAACACGTTGGCGTTGCTCAATATCTTCACTGTCAAGCTTCTGCATATTTCAAGGAATTTGTCTGCGATTACCGAGTCGTTGACTTTTCCCTCGTCTAACTCCCCAATGTGGTCGCTGAAGCTACAACTGTTGTGCACATTGAAAATTTCTGTGTCCATAAATTGCCATATGCAAGAAAAATCCTTGTATGCTGATTGAGAAAGAAAAACAAAAACTATTTACCTTCTTGAGTATTCAAACATCCCTTTTAGTTTAGACTCCTTGTTCACGAAGGCGTCTATATCCAGCGGAACAGCTTTGATAAAATATCCAATGTCGGGCCACAATTTGACAGAATGACTCTTCCCGTCACAATATAAAGCCAGCTTTAGAGGCAAGAGATGGTGATGGAAACGAACTTGGAAAGTTTTTGTTGTCATCTGATTAGGGTCCAGAGAAATGACATCTTCTAGTCCAACAAAGTTCGGGACATCATCTTCTGATGTCAATGAACTGTCAAATCAATTTAAGGATTATGCAACTAAGTGATGACGAAATTGACGTAAAATTAATATGAAATATGATCTGACTATGATATTTTGGAAATTTTGGCCGGTTCCCATTAATGAAATGGACCAAACATATTAAAGAAAAACATAAAGCTTTCGAGGACACAGTATATTTGATTATCAAGTACTTGGTGATGGAAAGTATATTTGCTAAGCTACATAACTACCGTAACATGGATAACTTATGGAGAACGGCCTGAATATTAATCAGCGCCACGTGGATTGCATATCATTCTAAGGTTATAACACAACATCTCAAAACAATAAAACTTTGATCGACTAACTCTAACCTCTAACATCAAGGAGATATGAAACCTTAAGAGCTATTGAATAATGTTGATAAAGGTTTCAAACTTATTCCTAGAATTTAAGATTTCGAAGCAAGTATATTTAATATTTACCTCTCAGCCACAGTCAAAACTTGGTCCCCGGTTTCCAAGACTTTCATAGATTTCTCAGCAGCTAAACTTATACTGGACATGTACTCTGTTGAGCAGTTTTGGAATGAAGCATCGACGCAAACGAGAAGAGGAGAGATGCTTGAAGTTTCGGATGAAAAGGAATAGTCCACTTTTAGTCCGTCTCCATTTACTGGGTCCAGGAGGGCATAACTTTTTCGTTTTATTTTGCTGCTAATATCTCCCACGGTGATTCTCGCTGAAGACCTTGGGTTTGGACTTGGTTCTGATGTATTCACAGCTGGCATACCGGGTTGTTCATCCAACCACGACTCTAGGGCACTTTTTGACATCAAGTCCCCGAAATCGGCAGAATCAGAGGGAGGAACATGATGTTGGGACGTACGACCACTGCCAGCTTCTGACAACTGTATCAATGGATCAGCACCATTATCATGTTCAGTTTCGGAACCAACCTCACTGCCACTTGAGCCTGTAGCAGATTGCCGAGAGCTATACTCAGAAGCAGTTTCTTCGTCCAAGGATCCAGATAATGAGTCAAGATCCTCCGTAGTTGACAAGTCACCGGTGGATTGGTCCCCTTCGGCATTTGCTTCAAGACCAGCAGAGAATTCTAGACTACAGGGTTTTGGGAGCGGTTCATAACCCGGAGCAGCATGCAGAACTATTTGTGATAGAGACCCGGGAAGATAAATCCGGTGCAGATTAATCTCGGGGAGAGTAGCTTGTATTTGGCCCCCGAAAATTGATTTTGCACACATACGCGATAGCTCCTTTGATTTGGCTTCCAGATCTGTTTTCGCTTCAGTGTCGGGATCTAAATATGATGATGAGAGCTTTTTCAGAAAACAAGCTCGGTCGCGAACATCGTAGTTTAAGTCACATCTTGCGAGTTCCAGCAAATAACTTATAACCTTTACACGTATCAGCTTGTCCTCTTCATTTTCAGATAACAAAACCTACAGAAATAAAATTTAAAAAAAAAAAAAAAAAAAAAAAAAAAAAAAAAAAAAAAAAAAAAGGAGTTTCACTTTCAGAATTATAAAGCAACTAATCTTCAAAGACTCCCTTGGTTTTGCATAGTGCATAACACTTATCAAAGATAATAATCAGCTAAGGGATAAGATATCAAGGACAATATCACAAAAGAAGAAAAAGAAGACCTACAACAAATCTTTCTAGCTTACGTTGCCAAGGAAAGTATCACATATCAAAAGTAGTATTAAATACCTTGACAGCGGTATTGAGAATCTGGAGCTTTGTTTCTAATGCTTCTGAAGTAAAACACCAGGAAAGATATTTTAGTACTGTGGTTATCAACTTTGGGATCAGATTACCCAAGGCGCTATACTCCCCCACAATCCAAATGATTATTGCACGAGCCGCAGGAATCTTTATGGAATCCAGACTGCGAACCAGTTGGACGATTACCTTTAACAACAAACAGAATCATACTCAGCTCAGTATAAATAGCAGTATAGCAACACTGCAAACACTAACATGCTTCATGTGAGACTTCAAAAGCACCTCAATTGAAAGCGAACTAAAGAAATTACAAAAGTGAGTTATATTTACTTGCAACTTGTTCTTAGCTCTGTATTTACATTATATCAAAGCCACACTAAGATTGGAGGTTGTCACCTCTAATCCATAGCTTTCTAAACTTAAAAATGTTGATGATGCGCAAGGTATATATCTCAATTAGAAACGCTAACATGGGTGTGCAGGAATGGTCCAAACTCTCTTATGGTCAGTATATATATCCATGTACATCTCGTGGCATTTATTCATATGTATATAAGCATTTCCTCTGATATGAAGGAATAGAGTAAACAGTACATCACCTTTTCTAGCACTGTTTTTTTAATAATAAAACATCACCTCATTCCTGTTTAAAGCACCTATTTTTATATTGAAGCCTAATCCACTTAGAAATTAGAGTTTTCCAAAGAACATAGTGTACAATGAAGCGGACCTATAGAGAAAACCAGGAAAGGAACATACTTTCTCATGGCAGAGCGGGTCTTGTTTAATGATTGACTTTATGGATATCAGTGCTTGGATCAAAACATTTGCTTCTCCATCCGCTGATGCAAATGTAGTAGCATATATATCTGTGGGACAATGTCGTTCAGTCGGGGAAAAATATCAAATTTTAGAGATACGTTATTGTCAAATTCACAAACCTTGTCTTGTTAAAGCCAACAGCCCATCCAAACATGTATTAGCCATGTTTGGGAGTCGTTCCACACATATACCAATGGCAGCTATGGTGTCAGCAGCAAATCTCCTGTCAGGATCTTTTATATAATCCTGTAAATCACTAATATAAAATCAGGAGTCTCATAATACTGATCATGAACTGTGAATAAACATATATCATAAATGTTATTAGTAAGGTTGATGCTGAGATTTTTGTATATGAACCACATGTATGAAACAGAAGCAAAGAACAGGATTTGCAAGGAAGTGTGGGGGAAAATGCGTATTTAATCTGTAAAGGTGTGGCATGTAGGTTGAACTTTTCGGCAAGTGGAACAGAACAACTAAATAATCAGCTCGAATACTGTGGGGTTCAACATTTTTCGCCAGTAATTTCTTGATTTGTTATACAACCACATTGTATTTTTAAATTTGTACAAGCATCAGAAATCATTATTCTATCAGAAAAAAAAAAAAAAAAAAAAAAAAAAAAAAAAAAAAAAAATCTTATACTTTTTTATTCTAAACATCAGGTATTTAACTCGGGTGCTATACTGGCAATATTCCCAAAATTAAAAGAGCCGCTGACCGATCAACTGAGGAAACGTCCTAATGAAAACCCCTAGAAGGTCAAAGTTTCAAGGGCAAGCCGTAAGTCAAAAAGTAGGAACCACTCTATTTTTCGTCCAAAAGCATCTAAAAAATTACACGAAACATCATATTACCATCAAATGTATTCATGGAAATATTTTCCTCCACACCAGTAGTCCAAATTACATAAGCTGCAATTTTTAGAAGGGGAAAGAGAAAGAGAATAACTTACCTGAAACTCTTTTAATATAAGAGATATTGATGATTCTGTAGCAATGGAAGCCAGTATGTCCAGCTTTAAAGCTTTTATATGAGAAGAATCTGAAGAGCAAACGTAGAAGTCTTCGAAGTAAGGAGCGAATAGAGAAGGCATTGCCTTAGCAAACACTTGAATGTTGCAGAGGACCTGATAATAGTCAATGAACATAAATCAGAACCATAGGAAACTGACGAAAGCTGAGTAAAATATCACCATAGAACCTTACTATTACTGGCCTAAGAGTGGATACAAAGGGGAAAATGCCAGCTGACCATAGCATTTCATGTTAAAGGAACTGAAGTCGTAGACACTATTATAGGTAAAACCTACTCTAGATAAACAAACTGGACTCTCGTGGACCTACGCTTTGCACCTTGCAGCTCAACAACCATCTTTAATTATGTCTTTACACTTACAAGAGAATGCATTAAATAGCAAATGTGTAAGACACCACCATGGTAGTTGCTTTTCAGATGAGATACTCACATCTGGTATCAAAAACTCGGATGTATTGGAAAAGACACAGATAGGCATGTAACCAATAAGCAGAAGACAATATACGATATATGAACAAGACAAGTGCAAATTTATATGAAGAAAAAAAATGAAATTCGATAAACATTGATTGCAATTACCACGTCTTTGGAGGCATTAGACGATCTTAGGACAAACAATAATGGTTTGACAATTCGTTTAACATCATCCCTTGGCGCCATAATCCAGTGTACTCCGGCAGCAGCTAGTAACGCTGCACTGTTATGGCTCCATAATAATGGAGATGTACACTCCAACAAGATCTTCACGTCTTCATTACTTCTACTCGATGTAAAAAATTCCCCTTTAAGTTCGGAAGAACCTTTACTTATGCAGCTTGATCTTGATAAGAACTCATCGGACCCTTCAATATAGCATTGCGAAACCAGTTGTGCTAATTTAGACTCGTAGTTCCGGTCCATATCACCATTATCTTCTACAGATAAAAAGTCCATATCTGAATCTAGGCCACACTTATCGGATCTACCATTCTCTGTATGGTGCAGCGAAAACATAACTGATTCTCGTACGAGTCCGTGCCTTGCAACTGCATAGCGTAAAAGTATGCCAATCAAAATTATCTGGCCCCATTCCTCCACATCGGGAAGAATTTCACATAATCTTTTGAAGCTTTTTCCGATTAGACCCAAATTATTAGGACAAATCGAAGCAAATGCTGCAGAAGCGGCTCCAACAACCGCTGGAGAATTGTCATTCAAAAGTACTCCTACAACCTGCAGAAAGGCAGAACAATTATCAACCCTATAGGAATTAAGATAAGTAGTTCTATCCACAGTCAGTAAAATCAAGTGTCGCCATAGCGTACCAAGTGGAAATATAATACAAAAGTATCTGAAAAAGTAGATCACAAATGCCGAGATCCTTTTCTTGCATGCAATGCTCACGAATATCATATATAAGCATATTTTCCATATTTACTGGCAATGACAAACAAACTTAAAATCACGATATACATTGTAAACAACCTTCTAAAACTGGAATTTCATTCAAAGAAGGTATACTAGTCTAGTACTACCAACTCATTGAAAGAGATGAAAATTTCAAAAATGCACCCATAAAATAAGATAAGCGACAGTCATCAATGAGCAATGGAACAACCATTTAATTAACAGCCCATTTAGTCATAAACAAACAAAGGCAGACCTCTTCGATCGATGCTGTATTTTCCTCTAGTCGCAAATCATGCAACTTTGGAAGAGCATTTGCTGCGCATTTTCGAACATAAACAGAGGGGTCTCTTGCACATCTGCCAACAGCCACCAGAACAATAGGAGCAATGACGTGCAGCCGAATCCCAGCCATTGTTCGAAGCGCCCATGCCCTCACCAACGGATTCGGATCCCCCAAATCTTTTTGAAAATAATTTATCGACAGCAATGCTTCGTTTGGCCGCCTGAAATGCAAAAAGAAGACCCCTCTTCCAAGTTAAGCGGAAAACAAATTGCATCTCAACTTATAATATCAACCGTCTTTTCATATCAAACATATCAATTTATATTCTCCCATCACATTTGGAAATTAAGTTGCTTTAGGCATTCCCAAAACCACCAATTCTCGTAATTGCAACTTCAGATTTCAGAAAGCAATTCAGAAATCTCACTAGAGGTTTACGATTCAAAATTATCAACGACAAAACAACTTAACTTTTTAGAAAAATCTAAACTAAGAACATGATGTATTTCATAATCCGAATCAGAATGTTGAGGAAATGCATCAGAAATTACAAAAAAACATACTTTTCAGCATAATGCAACAAGTACAAGTAGACAAGCTTCTTCACTTGCAGCGACTGGGACGCCACGTTCTTAACAACCTGCGAATTCCGAACAACACTAAAACCTTCAATTTTCTCCGCGACCAAACGAATGCAACGGAAATCCGAGGGGACGAAAGAAGAGGATTGACCTGAGGGAAGAAGTTTGAGACGTCGAATCCCTGGGCGATGAGAGCGAGCAAGCGCTTGAGAGCCTCGGAGTTGTCGGAATCGAACTTGCTGTCGAGCATTGGAGCGATGTTGGCATCGTCGGGGTCGTCGTAGAGGTGAGCATCGGTGCCCATTCGGAACACCATCGTCGACGCCTTGCTCAACGTCTCCGCCGTCGCGCCGAACTGAGGGAACATTCTGAGCCGGCCTCGTCTGAGGTCAGTGTTAGGGTATCAGAGGAATCCAGAAATGGCAAACGTGATTTGAGATTGGTCTGATCTGATCACCGGAGTGATCGTACTGTTTGGTTGCGCGGAAAAGGATGTTCCGATCCTGGATTAACTAGTTGATTGATGCAAATTTATGACGCCATGATCTCCCGGTAGCCAAAAGTAAGACCATTTAATTATGACTATATTGATATTTAAAAAAATATATATTTAAAGTAGTCATTAATAAATATTAATTTTACAAACCAGCCATTATTTACTTAATTTTTAATATAATCTTTAACAAAAATAAACGAGTAAATCTATAGTACACATAGTTTCTAGTCCATATTTTTTTAAGTCATTTAGTAAAAAAAAACATATTAAAAAAAAATAAATTATTTATGGGTGATGCGAGTATTTAGACATTTTTAAGTTTGACCTTGACAAAATAGCTCAATTTTCCAAAATTAAGCCCAAATAAAAAAAACCCAAAAATGCTATTATGCTACCACACTATCGATCTGTTTTTCTTCTTCTCCATGGATTTCGATCTCTTCAGCCTTTTGTCCGCAATCCGATCGGTGGTGCTACAATCACAGATTCTTCGGCGTGGCAGGCTGTGGATTCCGGCCTTCTCCTTCTCGATATCCGAGCTTCAACTTCTCGGCGGTGAGAACAACAACAGCGGCACCGGCGGGGAAGCCTCTGCACAATTTCGACATGTCGTCGCTGCTTTGGGGGAGCCAGAAGTATCTCTGGTGCATGAAAGTGAACAATTCCGATGCCGGAAACGAAACTCACAGTCGATCCGATGGTTTGGGACCGGAATCCTCTCCGATCGCCGATGAACATAGGGAATCGACGGAGAGGAGGAAGAGCCTCCGCGTCGGAGAGGTGGAGGAAGGCAACGATATCGCCGCCATCAGGAAAAGCTTCTCGGCGATCTGAAAGTCGCCGCAACGAAGATGAATGATGCGATTTTCAAAGACGGCGTCGCCAAGAAGACGAGGGACGACGTGGAATCTAACGGCCACGGAGAATTTGACGGCTTCTCTGACGGCGGCGATGGAGGAGACAGAAATCAAAGTGAGGCTCCGGTTGACGATCGAAAAGTGGCTTAGTCGTCGATTGTCATCACCACCACCATCACCGTCTTCTTCTTCTTCTGGTTCATAAAAGAGTGGAGTAAAAAGTTTGGAAGCATGATTAAATATTTTGAACACTTCGTTGCTTCTCGTCGTAAATGACTAGACTTCAAACATTTGATTGTCTGTTTAGATGGGGGATTTAATATTTTAAAGGCACGATTAAATTTTTTTGAGATCATGTACCTTTGACTAAAATCATATAGCTTGTTTGTGTTTTTGAAACTGGATTAACAAAATTGAAGGCAAGGTTAAAAAAAACAGATATAAAATATATAAAGTGCATTAAAAAAAATGGTGGGTTAAAATTTTGGACACTTAAATTAATTATTTTGAAATCCTGGAAAAACGGGATCACCCAAACATTAAGAGTGTATTAGTATTTTTACACTATAAGTGGCTAAAATGCACTAACTTATGAAATTTTGGCTATTTTGTTAAACAATTAGTTTGAATTGGCTACTTCGTACAAATAATCCACTAGTTATATGAATTAATTAAGGGTCTTTTAGCTATATAGCCATTTGACTTATAACATTTTGTATAATAGCCAATATTTTGTTAATTTTCTGTAAATAGTCACTTCGACTTATTTACTCAAAAAGACAAAAAAAAAACCCTAAATAGATGCAATATTTTTGGATATTTTTGTCTTTTTAAGTGCTGTAAATAAGTTGAGGTGGTTATTTACAAAAAATTAACAAAATGTAGGCTATCTAGAAATTCTTAGACTTTCGGTGGCTTATTTGACTAATTTTTTTTTATTAATTAATTAGAAATAATAAAGAGAAATTTGTTGCAACTAGCTAATTGTTGTCGCTGGTTTTCGGACAACTATTTAGGAGCCGTAGACGGTTAGACCCAAGGCCGGACCAAGTGGTCTCGTCTTGACTCGAGCGTGTCGGACTTGGTATCCCAAGTCGTCCCTTAGCTGTGGGTGAAGCTCACCTCGTCTCGATACCTGAAAAGCAAACAAGAGATTGTGAACTACAAAGGGGAAACAGGGGGGGTGCCCCTGTTTACCTCTCCGACGCTCAACATTAGTGGGATTGAGGTGGAGTATAGAGGTTTTAGGGGTGTTTAGAGGCCAAAGCTTGAGAGAAACGAGCGAGGTACGAGTTCGGCAGCGTTTCAGTACTCAAGAATGGATTACCTGGGTCAAGGGAGCGGCCCCTGTATTTATAGGCAGCCAAGGGGTGGTTTGAAGACCCCTTGGCCGAGTGAGCAAGGTTGGGCCGGCCTTGGAGGAGGGCCGGCCATGGAGGAGGGCCGGCCTTGGAGTGCCGGCCTTGGAGAGCCGGCCTTGGAGGAGGGCCGGCCTTGGAGTGTCGGCCATGGAGAGCCGGCCTTGGAGGAGGGCCGGCCTTGGAGTGCCGGCCATGGAGAGCCGGCCATGGAGGAGGGCCGGCCTTGGAGTGCCGGCCTTGGAGAGCCGGCCTTGGACGAGGGCCGGCCTTGGAGTGCCGGCCATGGAGAGCCGGCCTTGGAGGAGGGCCGGCCTTGGAGTGCCGGCCATGGAGAGCCGGCCATGGAGGAGGGCCGGCCTTGGAGTGCCGGCCATGGAGAGCCGGCCATGGAGGAGGGCCGGCCTTGGAGTGCCGGCCTTGGAGAGCCGGCCTTGGACGAGGGCCGGCCTTGGAGTGCCGGCCATGGAGAGCCGGCCTTGGAGGAGGGCCGGCCTTGGAGTGCCGGCCTTGGAGAGCCGGCCATGGAGGAGGGCCGGCCTTGGACATGGTCGGCTGACCTTTGGGCTGGCGACAGGCCGGTCAAGTATATGGCCGGCCATTGGCCGGCTGAGCATATGGCCGGCCACTGGCCGGCCGACCCTTGGCCGGGCCATTGGTTTGGGCCGGCCAAAGGCCGAGGCAAGGGTTCGCCCCTCGAGGCCTTGCACCGGTCGCGTGGGTCGAAGTGACGCCTTAGTCCCCGTCGGTCCGAGACGGACCGACAACATTAGCCCCCCGAGTTTCTGGTCGAGCGTAGATCGAGTGGAAACTCAAAATCCACGCTTTCATATGGATTGGGTTTGCACCATGAGGAACGGCCTTTGGGCGTCGCGAGGGACGACTTATTGTTTCGGGTTGCTCGTGCGTGTCCTATTTTCTCGACTTACCAATGAAGGCGTGATTGATTAGCACGACTTTATTGTGCGTGTCTTATTTTCTCGACCTGCCAATGAAGGCGTGATCGATTGGCACGACTTTATTGTGCGTGTCTTATTTTCTCGACTCGCCAATGAAGGCGTGATCGATTAGCACGACTTTATTATGCGTGTCTTATCTTCTCGACTTGCCAATGAAGGCGTGATCGATTAGCACGACTTTATTGTGCGTGTCTTATTTTCTCGACTCGCCAATGAAGGCGTGATCGATTAGCACGACTTTATTGTGCGTGTCTTATTTTCTCGACTTGCCAACGAAGGCATAATCGATTTGCACGACTTTATTGTGCGTGTCTTATTTTCTCGACTTGCCAATGAAGGCGTGATCGATTAGCACGACTTTATTGTGCGTGTCTTATCTTCTCGACTTGCCAACGAAGGCGTGATCGATTAGCACGACTTTATTGTGCGTGTCTTATTTTCTCGACTTGCCAATGAAGGCGTGATCGATTAGCACGACTTTATTGTGCGTGTCTTATTTTCTCGACTCGCCAATGAAGGCGTGATCGATTAGCACGACTTTATTGTGCGTGTCTTATCTTCTCGACTGGCCAATGAAGGCGTGATCGATTAGCACGACTTTATTGTGCGTGTCTTATTTTCTCGACTCGCCAATGAAGGCGTGATCGATTAGCACGACTTTATTGTGCGTGTCTTATTTTCTCGACTCGCCAATGAAGGCGTGATCGATTAGCACGACTTTATTTTTGAGTTTTTTTTTTCTTTTTTTTTTGTTGAGCGAGCGAGCTCTAGTTTCGTTGAGCATTGTTTCCCATTAGCCCCCCGAGTTTCTCGTGTACTCGTAGAGGAGACTAGAAATTATAATGCAACAAGATAAAGATTTCGAGGTGAAATGTAATCTAATTACCATGTAGAAATAGTCAAAAAATTACATCCCTAGGCCATTGGCCTTATTGAAATTCGAGATTGTCTTAAAACTGGAAATAAAATGACATAATGAGAAACGGGAGCGGGCTTCCACTGCCGTGCCAACTTCTGCAGCTTGACCGAGCTAAAGGATGGCGCTCACCATCTTTTCCTTCCCTTTCCCGTCCACGCCTTGGACGTAGCACATCCTCGCCATCGATTGGTCTCCCAACATGATGGCAATCCCCTTCTCAGTTGGGAATTTCATCATCAGGTGATAGGTGGACGTTATGGCCTTCAGCCGGTTGAGAGTCGGGCGGCCGATGATGATGTTGTACGCTGAGGGCTGGTCCACAACTAGGAAGGATACGATGCGAGTGGCCTCGAGCCCCCCCGGTGTTCCGAAGGTGACCGGGAGGTCGATGGTTCCTTCCGTCATGACCCTCTCCCCGGAGAAGCCGAAGAGTGGGGTCGAGATTGGGGTCGGTTTCAATCCGGTCAGCTTCATCCTGTCCAATGCTGATTTGAAGACGATGTCGGCCGAGCTGCCGTTATCAATCAGGATTCTTCGGACGAGATTGTTGGCGACCGGGGCCGAGACGACTATTGCGTCATTGTGTGGGTGGAGAACTCGCGTCGCCTCTTGGCCGGTGAAGAACATGGACTCGAACGGGGCCGGAGGGGGGGCTTCGTACGTATGGTTGATGTAGTGCGCAACTTTTCCTCGGGAAACCTCGCGCACGTACTTCTTCCTTTGCGTGGACGAGTCCCCAAACTCCGGGCCACCCATGATCGAGCCCACGACATGCAGCTGTGAGCTCTCCGGTTCTTCAATCGTCGCCCGGTCCGTGACAGTCACCGTCGCCGGACCCTTCCTTCCTTGCCGTGGACGATCTTCGTGCATCGCGGCCGTCCCGACCGTTCTCAGGACATACTCTTTTAACTTCCCGTCTTGAATCAGGGTGTCGATCTGACGCCTGAGATGATAGCACTCGGACGTCAGATGCCCGTGATCCTGGTGGTACTCGCAGAACTTGTTTCGATCCCTCTTCGCGGGATCCTTCGCAAGAGGAGCCGGACTTCCTAGCTTGTCGCGGTGCAGAGCTAGGATCCGCTCTTGCGGAGTGTTCAGAGGGGTGTACGTTGATAACGCTCGGAAGCTATCAACGTGCGACGATCTTGGACCGGAGAGGGGGCGACCGTTAGGGGCCCGGCCTCCCTTGCTCCTCTTCCTCTGAGGGTCGGGACGATCTTCGTCTTGTTCTTCGCGGTGGCGACTACCTTGTCCTCCTGACTTTCGGCCATCGCGGCCATCGAGATAGTCCTCGATTCCCATATGTGTGCGGGCTCTCGTCATCAGCTCCGCCATGTCTCGCGGGACTTGCCCGACAATGGACTTGAGGAAGTCGCTCGTGCGAACTCCCTCGGTGATCGCTGTGATGGCGTCCTTGTCGTCGAAGCCCTCGACTTTGTGAGACTCCTCGGTGAAGCGAGCGAGGTATTGTCTCAACGTCTCATCTCTCCCCTGTCGAATGGAGAGGAGGTGGGTCTTCGACTTCTTTTGTGCCACAAGCGTGGCAAAGCGAGCGAGGAAAGCCTCTCGCAAGGCCCGGAAGGACGGGATGCTTCCTGGCCTCAAACTCTGGAACCACTCAAAGCCCGACCCTGTGAGGGTCAGGCTGAAGGCTTGGCAGAGAGTGGCGTCCGTCTGCCCTTGCATCGTCATCCACGTCTCATAGTGTTGGACGTGGAAGTGGGGGTCCGTACGTCCATCATAGGGGGGGATGGACGGTAACTTGAAGTTTCCCACGCATGGCTGCGCGAGGACTTGTGCGGCGAAGGGAGAGTATGATTCCTCGATCCCTCCGTACGGCCTTTGCCTCCCTGACTCCCTCATCTCGATGATTTGATTTTGGAGGCTCTGAATCATCGTGACCATGTCAAGCCCGTTAGCAGGGCCGACCGTCGGGGCCACGGGAGTCACCGGTTGGCGTTCGTTGGACGCTTGGTCCACGACATTGGCCTGAGGCCGGCCGAGAGTTGCGGCGGGGAGCGCGTCCCTTCGAGAATTTAGCCTTTGGCGGAGATCCTCCCCTCGGGAGTTTCTCTGCGCTGTCAAGCGCTCTCTAAGGTCCACGCTTGGTGCGTGACGAGGCGAGGTCGCCCTTGGCCGGGTCGTTCGGCGAGCGCTTCGGCTATCGGCTCCATCGTCGACCAGAGTCGCTCTCTCCTCGGCGAGGGGCCGTGTCCGGCCGCCTCTTGAAACCGAGGAGGCGAGTCCCCGGGACTGTGACCGTGCCTGTTGTCGCGCCGGGTACAAAGGATCGGCCAACGCACCATTGGCCCTTTCGGGTCGTGCTTGAGCGAGGCTTGGGGTGGCCTCGTTGGTCCTCGACTCCTCCACGTATTCGGGGTCGGAGTCATCCTGAGCAGATCGATCCTCGACGTCGTAGCCGAGGAGATCGGCGATGAGGGAGCCGTCAACGCCGGGACGGTCAAGGAGCTCCGCGAGCCGCCGGGCCGTGTCCTCTCGGAGCTCGGCCTCGGGGTCGTTCACCGGGTCTTGGGGCTGGCTCTCGCTATCGCGAGGTTGCCCTTCAAGATGGTGTGCGAGGAGTCGGAGACCGTACCTCGAGCTCGTCGCTCGGGTACCCGCGGAGGTAGTGGGTAGGTGACTCATCTTTCGAGAGTCGTAGGAGTGGTGGAAGTGTGGAATGGAAGGGAGAGCGTGCTAAGGTCGGTGGTCCCCTCCTTCTAGCGCCAAAATGTTGTCGCTGGTTTTCGGACAACTATTTAGGAGCCGTAGACGGTTAGACCCAAGGCCGGACCAAGTGGTCTCATCTTGACTTGAGCGTGTCGGACTTGGTATCCCAAGTCGTCCCTTAGCTGTGGGTGAAGCTCACCTCGTCTCGATACCTGAAAAGCAAACAAGAGATTGTGAACTACAAAGGGGAAACAGGGGGGGTGCCCCTGTTTACCTCTCCGACGCTCAACATTAGTGGGATTGAGGTGGAGTATAGAGGTTTTAGGGGTGTTTAAAGGCCAAAGCTTGAGAGAAACGAGCGAGGTACGAGTTCGGCAGCGTTTCAGTACTCAAGAATGGATTACCTGGGTCAAGGGAGCGGCCCCTGTATTTATAGGCAGCCAAGGGGTGGTTTGAAGACCCCTTGGCCGAGTGAGCAAGGTTGGGCCGGCCTTGGAGGAGGGCCAGCCATGGAGAGCCGGCCATGGAGGAGGGCCGGCCTTGGAGGAGGGCCGGCCTTGGAGAGCCGGCCTTGGAGGAGGGCCAGCCTTGGAGTGCCGGCCATTGAGAGCCGGCCTTGGAGGAGGGCCGGCCTTGGAGTGCCGGCCATGGAGAGCCGGCCATGGAGGAGGGCCGGCCTTGGAGAGCCGGCCTTGGACGAGGGCCGGCCTTGGAGTGTCGGCCATGGAGAGCCGGCCTTGGAGGAGGGCCGGCCTTGGAGTGCCGGCCATGGAGAGCCGGCCATGGAGGAGGGCCGGCCTTGGAGTGCCGGCCTTGGAGAGCCGGCCTTGGACGAGGGCCGGCCTTGGAGTGCCGGCCATGGAGAGCCGGCCTTGGAGGAGGGCCGGCCTTGGAGTGCCGGCCATGGA
This sequence comes from Urtica dioica subsp. dioica, assembly GCF_054948205.1. Classification (NCBI taxonomy): domain Eukaryota; kingdom Viridiplantae; phylum Streptophyta; class Magnoliopsida; order Rosales; family Urticaceae; genus Urtica; species Urtica dioica. Next base: position 12,266,670 of record NC_142767.1, on the reverse strand, counting down.
GAGCCGGCCATGGAGGAGGGCCGGCCTTGGAGTGTCGGCCATGGAGAGCCGGCCATGGAGGAGGGCCGGCCTTGGAGTGCCGGCCTTGGAGAGCCGGCCTTGGACGAGGGCCGGCCTTGGAGTGCCGGCCATGGAGAGCCGGCCTTGGAGGAGGGCCGGCCTTGGAGTGCCGGCCTTGGAGAGCCGGCCATGGAGGAGGGCCGGCCTTGGACATGGTCGGCTGACCTTTGGGCTGGCGACAGGCCGGTCAAGTATATGGCCGGCCATTGGCCGGCTGAGCATATGGCCGGCCACTGGCCGGCCGACCCTTGGCCCGGCCAAAGGCCGAGGCAAGGGTTCGCCCCTCGAGGCCTTGCACCGGTCGCGTGGGTCGAAGTGACGCCTTAGTCCCCGTCGGTCCGAGACGGACCGACAACACTAATCTCTTAGCTTCTTGTAAGATTTTAGCCAAATTTCATTTTATTTAAAAAATAGCCCAACATGTAAAAAAGTAAATTAAATTAACTAAAACAGTTAATTGAATTTACTTCGGTCTGATGGACTATTTTCTTAATAAAATGAAATTTTGGTTATTTTTTAAAAGCAAGGTGAGGTATTCGGCTAATGACATAATTGTCTCAATAATAAATAAAAATTAAATCATATCTCATAATTCCACTTTTAATATTTTAGCATATTAGTTCTCTCTCTCTCTCTCCCCTCTCTCTCTCTCTCATTTTTATTCTCATACTCTTCTTCAAAGCGTCTTTAAAAAATAATTGAGATTCATATTCTTATGTTCATATCAAGGTTTTGAAATTTCATTTTCGACGCCGTTTCGAGATTCCTGATTTATAGAAAATCGAGCAGACGAAAACCGAAAGGAAAAAATGTGAAAAAGAGAAAATAAAATGTCGTTTTCAAATATCGTTTTCGATGGAAAACCGAATTTAAATAATGTTACATAATATGATATATATATATATATATATATATATATGTATCTTTTCAGTTATCCATTGAGATTTATGTCAACTATATTTTATAATCTTGAATATCTAATTATTTTTTAACAAATATAATATCAAATATTCTCATTAATTTCAATCTCAATGTATTTATACCCAATACATATATCTAGTTGTATAAATGTGTGTACATATGTATATGTATATATATATATATATATATATATATATATATATATCTTCATAATTTATATAAGACACATTTTTAATAACTTAATTTATAATAATTATAAATTTATTGTTTATTTTTATAGGATTTTTATATTAAAATTATCGATTTACACATTTTATATTAACATTGTGCACCCAAGACGTAGTCTTGAGTTTGAATCTCAATTTTGCAAATTTTCCTTAACTTTTAATAAACGACAAAATTATGAAAAATGATGATTACATACGAAAAAAAAATGACGACATTCGACGAAAAACGACGATGAACGAAAAGCATGCTCTTCATCAGTCGTTTTTGTTTCGACAGTGGCGCCGTCGTCGATTTTCGTCGGAATTTGCTAAAATTAGTTTAACATATACGTAAGCACTCCTATTCTTTTAAAGTTTAAATGTTTTTGAACATTGAAATCATTAAGATTCACATTAAACACGGTAATATTCAGCGATAAAAACAAAACAACTGTAATGTTATGCAGATGACCGCACTAATAGTTAAGATTCTTATGAATCTGTTTAAGATTTGCTATATAAATTACTAAGCAATAAAGGAAAATAAATAAACAAAAATAAAATAAAAATAGAATAAAATTAAATAGTGTGCACATGTCAATAACGAAAAAAAAAGAAAGAAGATGAAACTTAAGCTTCATATAAAAGCTTCGTACTCGTATATGCCCCCCAAAAAAAAAAAAAAAAAAATACACACACATATCTAAGTCCCAAACTCTTCGAAGCACAATACATTTGTCGTTAATACTTTTGTCAGCTTTATTCATTCGATCTTGAAGTCGAGTTGTCAGTGACTACATAACGCAACTTTGACCACCATTCTCAACCCTCTCTCTCTCTCACACACACACACATCTGAGGTTTGAGTCCTCTGTCGTTTCATGCATGTTCTTCTATGGGTGAATCGCTCTGTCGTTTCGGGGTTCATTGTTTAGCTCTGCCCTGGCCTTCCACTTCTATGGCTCCTCTGCATTTTTAGGGTTCCTCGAGTTTGTTATACACGAAATCTGCTCTGGTACATTGTTTTGCGGGGGAGATCGGGACTTAACTTTCTTTTATCTTCTTGGTATTTGCCTCAGGTTAGTTTTATTTCTCTTTCAGTTATGCGAATTTTTTTATTTTGGAAAATTGAGACAAAGTTGTCATCAAATTTCTAAATGGCAAAAAAGAGAGTACATAAACCTGGTTTATTTATTCATTTATTTCACTGATATTCTCAATTATTCTTGGATTACCACGATTTAAATTGCATGCGCTTGGTTTTGGTATGCGAATAAGGTTTTGGTATGAAAATCTCTCAAAGCAACTCTAACCAGCTGTACATTGCACTTGAATGGTTCCGATTATAGAAGTGAACAATTTCAATAGTAATTCGGAGTAATAACCGCACCAATGATCGTCGTTTCTGTTCAAGGAAAAAAAATCGGAGATGGGAAGCTCAGACGATTACTTTGCGGAGGAAGACTCGGACTCGAGCGACACGGAGAAGCTAGGGTTCAAAGTGGGAGCGCTGGCGGCGCTGACGGAAGGAAAGATCGCAGTCCAAAACGCGGACTGGACTACTTACGCGTGCCCGTTCTGCCCGAGAAGGAAGAAGCAAGACTACCTCCACAAAGACCTTCTCCAACACGCGGCCGGGGTCGGAAGCAGCGGCTCCAACAAGCGCAGCGCGAGGGAAAAGGGCGAGCACTCGGCTCTGGCCAAGTACCTGAGACGAAACCCGCCCCCCGAGACCCTCCTCAAGGAACAACCCCTGGAAGCCCCTCCGAGGCTGGACGGGACGGAATGGCGGTCGAAACTCCCCCTCGGAGACCTCTCGGAGAGGATCGTGTGGCCGTGGATCGGGGTCGTGGTCAACATCCCGACGAGGGTGGGCGAGGACGGGCGGTACGCGGGGGAGAGTGGGTCGAAGCTGAGGGACGAGCTCGCCCAGAGGGGTTTCAATCCCACGCGGGTGCGTCCGCTGTGGAACTTCCGCGGGCACTCGGGGACGGCGGTGGTGGAGTTCACGAAGGGCTGGCCGGGGCTGAGCAACGGGCTGTCGTTCGAGCGGGCCTACGAGGCCGACGGGCACGGGAAGAGGGACTGGGCCGGAGCCAAAGGGGAAGAGAGGGCCGGGCTGTACGCGTGGCTCGCCCGCGGGGACGATTACCAGCTTCCCAACATCGTCGGAGAGCACTTGAGGAAGATCGGCGACCTCAAGACCATCTCCGAGATCATGGAAGAAGAAGCCATGAAGCAGGACAGGCTCGTGTCGGACCTCACCAACACCATCGACGAGAAGAACAGACACATGGAAGAGATACGGCTCAAGTTCAGGGAGACCACCAAGTCCATCGACTCTTTAATCGACGCGAATAGGCAGCTCAATGACAAGTATGACCAAGGTATATGTCTATTTCTTGTTGGGTTTTTTTTTTTTTTTTTTTATATTTATGTTGTGGTATGTATTCGATTTTTACTGCCCTGCTTCTCTGTGAACAGATATTAAGAAGCTTCAATCGAGTTCGCTAGATCACTATCATAGGGTCTTTAGCGGTTTCGAAAAGCTCAAGTCTCAACTGGAATCTCAGAAAAGGGAGCTTGAATTGCGTGGCCATGATCTGGAGAAGCGCGAGGCGGTTAATGATATCGAGAGGAAAAAGCTTGCTGAAGATATTGCAGAGGTATATTCATTCCTGATTTATTTCCAGTGCATATGATATCTGGGGTCTTTAAGTGCAAATAACTGAAGAAAAACAGTTTTGACTTGGACTGAAACCAACCTCTTACTGTGTCTATATATTTGTTTTCTCAGAATATCGAAAAGAATAGCTCTCTTGAGATGGCTTCTTTGGCGCAAAGTCATGCCGACGATAGAGTACTGAAGCTGGCCGAAGATCAAGAGGTCCAAACTTATCTTCTTCTTTTTTTTAAGTACCTATTTATGAAAAAAAAAAAAAAATTATAACACGGGTGACCATCGATTTCATATGCAGAGGCAAAAACAGGAGCTCCACAACAAAATTATATCTCTGAGAGAGCAGCTGGAGAAAAGGCAAGCGATTGAGCTTGAAATTGAGCAACTGAAAGGGAAGTTGAACGTAACGAAACAGATGGCCATGGGCGATGATGACCTTGAAATTCTTGGAAAGGTCGAGGAGATACACAGAGAGCTGAGAGAGAAGGAAGGAGAGTTCGATCACGTAGAGTCTATGAATCAAGCTCTCATTATAAACGAGCGCAAGTGCAACGACGAGCTGCAGGAAGCTCGTAAAGAATTGATCCAGGTAAGCTTTGCTTTTAGTCTTGAAATATTACGCATTCGTCCTTGCGGTTTTTCTGTTTCTTGTCTTTGACACTCTGTCTTGATTATAAATGTCTTCCGTTTGTGTTCAGGGGTTGAAAGATATACCTCCACGCGGCTCGATCGGTGTGAAAAGACTAGGAGAGCTCGACAGTCAACCGTTCCTTGAGTTTATGAAGCGAAAGTACAATGAGGACGAGGCAGATGATCGAGCAATGCAGCTGTGCTCGGTGTGGGAGGAACATCTCAAAGACCCTGACTGGCATCCTTTTATGAGAGTTACAGTTGGCGACAAAGACATGGTCTCTCTCTCTCTCTCTCTCTCTCTCTCTCTCTCTCCTTTAATATTCAAATCTCGTGATTGAATTGAATGTCTCTTATCAAGTGCTTGAAACATCTGTCGAGGTGTAACGCATTGTTCTGTACAAAGAGATATAGAATTTAGGTTGAAATGAAAGTAGGAGGTCATATGATTTATAAGTAAAGAGTTAAAAGAGATAAAGGTTTTCCCTTTTTTTTTTTTTGTTGTTTGGTATATTCACAAGTTCTTTGTATCACCCATTTTATCCTGTCTTCGAGGGGGGTGAACAAGAAAGTGATTTACTTTCAATTTCAAATTGTGGGTCCCGCCTCCATTGTAAGATCCACAGTATTTTTCGTCCCCTCGTAATTTTCTACATACAAACTCAAGATTACATTTCTTTCCCTAATCCATCTTACATTTTCTTCCAAACCAGACTGTAATTATTGGTCTGAAGTTTAAGCGGATGGACTACAGATTTTTTCTTTTCTTTTATTTTTATTTTTATATTTTTATGTCAAGGACAAAAGAACCGTAATTTGATTACTTGCGAATAGGATGTTGCGGTATTCCTAATTCGTGTTGATATTTTACATTTTATGGTAAAAATGGTTTTATGATAAGAACAGATATGTATATATTTTGTATTTCTGGAAATATGAAATACGAGGTAAATGTCACACTAGAGAGCTCCATGCTCGCCCATTAAATTTTCTTCCTACCAGTACCACTAATCTTTCACACAATTTTCATGATCTTTTCTCTACTACTCTCTCTTAAGTATTCTACATTTAACCTCTTAACTATCTGCTAAATCTTATAATCATCTCAATATCTTAAGTTCCTGACATTTTACTGCTTTTTTGTTTACTGCTGTCTGAGTTTTTTTGGCTACTGTGCTTCTATTTTAGTAAAGTTGAATTTATTATAACTGTCTCAGGAAGTTATAAACCCTGACGATGAGAAACTCAGTGATCTGAAGAAGGAACTGGGCGTGGAAGTATATAAATCTGTGACTAACTGTTTGATTGAGATAAACGAACACAACCCGAGTGGGAGGTACATTACCTCTGAACTGTGGAACTACAAAGAGCGAAAAAGGGCTCCTCTTAAAGAGGGCATCGAAGTGATGCTTAACCTCTGGAGACAAAAGAAAGCGAGGTTTGAAGGGGAGTGATCAAGGTCAGTTTTTTCAATGATTTCGTTTAAGTCTGTGGGAAATTAAACCGAATAGGATAAAATATCTGATCGTAATTTTGCAGGACAAGGAGTTTCAATCCCTGTTTTTTTATGTGTACCATGTTGAGGTCAGTGCGATTGCCCTGGATTTACAGCAGGTTTTTTTTTTTTTTTTTTTTGGAGTAAATTTAATTAACCAATATTTTAATGTTGATTAACTAGCAATGCGCAATGGCTTTTTTTTTCTTCGTTTTTTTTTTGGGTGCAGGAAATAATTTTTACGGGGTTGAAATAATAACATGATCTTAGGACTCGGTGCTGGGCAAAGAATCGATTGGTAGTGTGTGTTCTTTGTACCTTCAGATTTCTGTCTTCTTTGTATCTTTAGATTTCTGGGTTATCACAGTACTGTTTGTTCAGTCCCATCTTGTTGGAACTGGCTCTCGGTTGGAGAACTTGTTTGACTATCTAGAGGCTAGACATGTAAAATTAAAGTCTAATAAAAGAAATCTAACGGATGAAATTATGAATTTGTCTTAGGATCATATTCCTCTTCACATCACGTCTTTTAAAATACAACGTTGATACGGTTAAAAGAAATCTAACGGATGAAATTATGAATTTTTTTCATTTTTTTTTAAGAAAGCTTTGTTAAATTTGTCCAAGGCAAATCCAAGGGGAAAATCTTATAAGAAGAAATAATACGTTAAACATCATGAATCAAACGGCTTCTGCCTTGCAAGATACATGAAGGAAATATCAGCCACAAAACAGTTTTTGTATTACATTTAGACCAAAATTTTACAAAAGAATGTCGAAACTTAGACGGTGTCAACATAAACATCTCTCACGACTGACCTTAATTTTTCCGTTTGCATCTTTACGGGCTGCATCGACATTAGCTTTAAAACTCTCCGGTGAGGGGTCCGATTCTGAACATTCTCAGTCTGAGTGTGTCTTTTTCTCCGACTTTGTGTTGTTCGCGGCTTTAAAAGAGAGTGAGAATTAGCGAGTTTGGAAGACAGAAGAACTTCAACATGCTTCTTTTTATTTCTCATTTACCATATTCTCAAGGCAAGAACATAAAATTCATAACGATAGTTGCCAAGTTCGATTTGACAAGACTCATGGATTACGAAAAGCATCAGATCCCCAAAAAACACGGAATTAAGTTTCTTCAGCTGGCAAATCCCACTTGGAGACTAATCTCATCACTTGTCTCCATTTTGCAGCAGCGACTCAACTCATCAGGCGAGGAGTCCAACTGAAGTCGAGCACCACTTCAGATTGTCATATGGTAATGACTTCGTCAACATGTCTGCTGGATTATGAATGCGTGCGATCTTCTCGAGTACTAGTACCCCATCTTCTAATTTCGATATGATGAAGTGGTATCGCAGTTGTATATGCTTCGTCTGAGCATGATACACCGGGTTCTTTGCCAATTGAATGGCACTCTTGCTATCACTGTATAGCACACTCCCATCGTGATCTTGATCCAGCTCGCGCATAAACGTCTGCAGCCATATTATCTCTTTCGTGGCCTCGGTGATGGCCACGTACTCCGCCTCGCAGCTCAACAAGGCAATAATCTTCTGCAACCTCGACACCCAACAGATTGCCGTCCTTCCAAACGTGTAGACGTATCCGGACGTACTCTTCTTGCTGTCGACGTCGCCTCAATTGTCAGCATCAACGTAGCCTTGAAGTCTCAGCTTGGACTTCCTGAATATCAACGCCGAGCTCGAGCTGCCTCTCAGATATCAGAGGATCCACTTCACAGCCTCCCAGTGCTCCCTCTCCGGGTTACTCATAAACCTGCTCACAACTCCCACTGCATGAGCAATGTCTGGCCTCGTATACACCATTGCGTACATCAAGCTTCTGATGGCCGAAACATAAGGGATCTTGTCCATCTACGCCAGTTCATCCTCCATCACCGACGATTGCTCCTTGGAAAGTTTGAAGTGGCTAGCCAGCGGCGTGCTGACTAACCGCGCATCCTCCATGTTAAAGCGTTGGAGAACCTACTTCATGTACTCCTCCTGTGAGCGCTCGATGCCTTCTCTGGTCCTCTTGATCCTCATCCTGAGAATCTGCTTCGCGGCTCCTAGATCCTTCATCGCGAACTCTTCGGACAGTTTCTTCTTTAGCTTGTCGATCTCATGTAGGTCGGCACCTACGATCAACATGTCATCGACGTACAACAGAAGAATTACGTAGAAGTCTTCAAGTCTCTTGAAGTAGCAGCAGTGGTCAGCTTCTAACCAGTCGAACTCAGCTCGCTTCATGAAGTTGTCAAACTTCTTGTACCACTGGAGCGGGGCCTGTTTCAGCCCATAGAGACTCTTCTGGAGCTTGCACACGAGCTTCTCTTTTCCTTTCACCTCGAAGCCTTCAGGCTGCCTCATGTAGATCTCTTCGTCGAGATCACCGTGAAGAAATACTGTCTTCACATCCATCTGCTGAAGATGCAGATTTTTCTTGGCAACCAACCCTAGCACGGTTCTGATCGTCACGAGCTCGACGACCGGAGAGAAGATTTCCATAAAGTCGATTCCCTCCTTCTGCTGGAAACCTTTCACCATGAGCCTCGCCTTGAACCGTTGGCTTCCATTGCTCTCCTCTTTTATCCGGTACACCCACATGTTGTGCAGTGCTTTCTTCCCAGTCGGTAACTCCACCAACTCCCAAGTGTGATTCGTGATCAGCGAATCCATCTCATCTTTCATGGCGAGATCCCACTTGGTCAAGGCGTCGACCTCCATAGCCTCTTCATAGCATTCCGGCTCTCCTCTGCCGATCAGGAGGATGTAGATGAGAGATGGAGAAAATTTGTGGACCAGTTTCCTGAATCTAGATGATCTCCGTCCGCAATTCGATGACCGGAGTCTGCTGATTCACCTCGAGCTCGATGTCTTCATCATCTCGTTCTTCTTCGATCTCGCGACCGTCATCAGCTCGTGTTGTTCTCACCTCGGTCATCGAAGTGTCTTCATCTTTCAGCTCGGTCGTCGAGAAGTCTTTTAGGTCAATCGTTGATGTCTCGACCTCGGGAGCAGCTTTCCTCGCCGAGTTCCCCTTTCAGCTCATCCTTGTACATCGTCTGCACGTTGAAGACAACATTCATGCTTCGAACTATCTTTCTCGTGTTGGCATCCCAGAAACGATAACCGAGCTCAGTGTCACCATAGCCAATGAAATAACACTTCTTAGATTTCGGATCAAGTTTATTTCTAGCAGAATCATCAATATGAACATATGACAAGCAACAAACACTTTCAAATAAGAAAGGTTTACCTTCTTCCCATTCCACGCCTCTTCTGGAATTCTGAAACCCAAAGGAACGCTCAGTCCTCGGTTGATCAAGAAGGCTGTCGTGTTGATTGCATCGTCCCAAAACTTCTTGGACAACCCAGAGTGAATCCGCATACTCCGAGCTTGCTCATTCAGCGTTCGGTTCATCCTCTTTGCTACGTCGTTCTGTTGGGGAGTTCCTAGGATCGTTCTCATCATCTTGATCCCATTCTCAGGACAATACCGCTTGAATTCGGAGTCGACGTACTCCCCCCGTTTTCGGACTTCAAGCACTTCACCTTCGAGCTCGTCTCCAGCTCAAACCAGTGCCTTCCATGTCTTGAAGGTAGCAAACACATCAGATTTATTCTTCAAGAAATAAACCCATACCTTCATCATGGAGTCGTCGATGAACGTCACGTAGTAGCGAGATCCCCCGAGTGAAGGGACTGAGCAGATCCCCATACGTCGGTATGTACCTGTAGCGACTCGAAATTTTAAGATTAATGTTGTAAATTAAGTACATCAAAAGGACGAGAAAATTCTCGGTTTGAATCGTTTAATTAAAAGTTTGATCGGTTACGGTTTTAGTCACAAAATTGACGTGGTTGTAATGTTTTCTGGAGCTATTTGAAAGAAACTTTGAGCTTAGGGGTTGGAATGAGTCGGTAATAAAACCGGAGGACTTAATGAATAAATAAGCAATTTGTCTCCATACAAAATAGAAACATCTTTCTATTTCTTCCTTATTTTATCTTCTTTCCTTCCAGGCGTTTCTTTCTCGAGCGGCGGCCAAGGCGAGCTCGCGGCAGTGGTGCTTCTCGTCTGGAACGAGCAGCGACGTGGCTCGCCGCCCGAGAAAGAAACGTCGGGAAGGAAAGAAGATAAGGATAATACTTCGATCCATTTTTATTTTATATATAATACTTCGATCCAATGTGTCTACGAGACACTAAAAGATTGACTTCGGCACTATTAAGTTTTGCAGATGCGGTCAATCGATGATAACTAGCGAAAGCAAGGAGAAGAAACATGACATAACTTATTCAAAAACAAAAAAAAAACAAAACAAAAAAAACTACTTACTAATATAATTTAGATTCTAAATTCTAAAAAGAAAGATCTATAACAAAAGTCGTGTGTATCTTCAAGAGATGATTCATATACAATGATAAACGTGAACCATCATGGCATCTTGAATGGCAAAATTAGAAGGTGTGGAGCCTAATATAATAGGAGTGAAAAAAGTCCCACATGGGAAATGGAGAGCAACTTTGTGAACTCAAAGGGGTATAAATATGGATCCATAGGGTATATTCTAATCATCCCAAAAATAAGAAACACTTGCATACTATAAACACCTCCCTATTGGGTTTATAGTGATTGTGCAGTGGCAAAGTAGATGTAGCTTTTGCATTGAAAGTGAACCACTATAAATTCTTGTGTACTTTATTTGCTATTGTTTAATTTTGTTTTCCGTTTGAATTAGGGGTTTCGACGAAGAAATCCCAACACTAGTACCTTGAATGATGTACTTGTCGGGTGAGATTTCTATAATCAGACTAGAAGACCAGTTCTGGATTCTGAGGGATGGCAAAGTGAGAAGAGACGCGATTGAGTACTTGCTGGTTGAGATTTCCCTCGCTCTCTCTTGGACGTTACACAATTGTTTGATTTTATCGAGCTCGTTGTTCTTGCGAGTCAGCTCGGTCTCCAAATTACGGATGACGCCGAAGGCGTCGGTCACTGGAAATTGATTGCACATCTGGGATTCATATATGATTGAATCCAATGCTTCATCACGACGGTCTTGTGGAATTTCTCGACTCAAGAAATTCACTGTCTTTCGTAAGTCAAAGATTTCGTGAATCGCGGTGAGCTTTTCCGGCTCGTTCACCGGGAAAAAGGGTCTGAAATGACATCCTTCATAACAACCCTTCTTCTGGCGTTTGCAATAAGCGCAAGAATACATGTCTTCTTCCGTTTCCTCTCTCTTTCTCTTTCTCTCTCTATGTCTCTCTACTGAATTTCTAGTGTTATAATATTAGGACGTACTATTATGTAATCGTTCAAATGATAGTTACGACTTACGAGCGCGCATATATGTGTAATGGAATAAGTGGCTTGGGGAAAAAGGATTTGAGAAATACCCACGTGGCACTTGCTAGTTTCTGTGGACAAACGTACCATTGTAGAACGATTCTCTCATAGACAGTACATTGGATCGAAGTATAAAATAAAAACGGATCGAATTATGCTATATATATTAAAAAAAAACTAAGGCGTGTAACACTTTTCAAAATATTCGATTTAAGCGAGATTTGATCACAATTTGGACTTTGGAAATAAAAAATCAGTATTTTCCTAACAATAAAAATAACAAAAAATTAGAAAAATAGCCAACTTAAACGTTTGATATTGCTAAATAGTCAATGTTTGGTAAATATTAAGTAAATAGCCATAAACGATGATGTGGCTTAATATGGCAGTGGCTATTTACGTTTGTAAATATATAAAAATGGATATTTACTTAATATTTACCAAACCTTGGCTATTTAGTAATTCTCAACGTTTAAGTTGGCTATTTTACTAAATTACCCTAAAAATAACTCACTATTTTCTATGTTCTATGAACTATTTTTCTTTAAATAATATTAAATAAAAAATAAGCAAAATAAGATCATGTTAAATACTCTCTAGCCCTAACGTACGACCTCTATATTTCCTTTTTGGTCTTCATCTTCCTCCTTGCTATCGCTTATGTCTCGTCATCGGACTTTGATTCCACTGTTGTCTTCGATCGATGACTCTGACTCCTCCAACTTCTTCGCCGTGAACTGGGTTTCGCATTCGGAGGAGGTAAGCTTGTCGATCGTTTGTTCTCGTTCATTGGGCCATCTCTATCTTCGTCGAAATTAGAATATGTATAAAATCAAATATATAGCCATATTTATACTTTTATATTACTATCTAGCCAACTTTTATATTATATTTGGTAAATAGTCACATCCATGCATTTACATCCGTAAATTGACTTAAATACTTCATTTTATTTACAAGCTTGGCGGGAAATAAAATGGAGTAATTTAGTTAATTTACGAGTGTAAATACATATACGTGACTATTTATTAAATATTTATTAAAAATTGACTAAATATTAATCTAAAAGTGTAAATATGACTAATTTGTTAATTATTTGTTAAAAAAAAGGTCAAAGTCCTCTGTGAGTGTCTAGATTCTAGAGATGAAATTTAGTTCTGTATCCGGTAGCATACACATTTTCTGAAAAATGTGAGAGGAAAAGACTCACCTCTATGAGACATCATATAAGTAGTATGACTTTTTTATTTTGTTGAATATCTGGAATATGAATGAGATTGTTAAAAAAAAAGAGAAATTGCCCCATTTGCCAACAATTTTATAATTTTTTCCCACTTTCCACCAAAAGACTAATTTTTCCCAAAATGCCACCGAGATATCAACATTAGATGTCAACAATGTTGACATCTCATAGAGAAGTGCAAAAATAGATGTCAACATTATTGACATAGATGGTGGCATTTTGGGAAAAATTAGTGTTTTGGTGGAAAGTGGGAAAAAATTATAAAATTAGTGGCAAATGGGGCAATTTCTCAAAAACAAAATACGACTAATTAGAACTTTTCCCATTATCTATTAAGAAACCTTATTCCACTTTAATGACGGCATGTATCATGAAAAAATTATTTAATAGGTAGATAAAAATTACATTTAACGGCTAGATGTCATCAAAAACTTGTTTCAAATCATAAAAAAAAGGGGAATAAAACATTTTTAACAGATAATGAGAAAAAAGTCTTCCAATTAGAGCATCTCCACCCGGACGTTAAAAGGTGGTAATAGCGTATGAATATACTCCAACCGTACCCTTTATTTCACGCCATTATGGCGTTGGATACTTATTCAGTTTGGTGTCACGCCAAATATGGCGTGACACTATTCACTACTCTAAAATATTTTTTAGTCCCTATAAAGTTTATAATTTATATATTTGTATTGATTTATAAAATTATATCATATTTATCCTTAAATTATTCATTAAATTTATTTTCAAATACAACATTAATATTTGGAGTTTGGAAAAAACTAAAACGACATTAATATTAAAAGAGAAATAAAATAACATTACAACGACATCGAAATGTTAAAAAAAAAAAGAACATTAAAATAAATAAAAAAAAACAAAATACAACAAAATAAAATTAAACATAAATTTACAATACATAAACATAAATAAAACTATGTGTTTAATAAATATTAAGTTTACTTTGTGTTAATTTGTATTTTGAATAATTTTATGGAGTAATACTTCATTATTAAATAATGAATAAGTGGTATAATTAAAAGATATTAAATAAATATAAGGGTATAGAAATAAATAAGAGAAAGTTGAATATAAAATTAATATTTCAATTTGGTGTAAAAAATAGAGTTCGGTTGGAGATGAGGTAGTGTTTGATGTGACATGTACTGTAAAATAGAGTAGAAAATGGTGTTATCGGATGGAGTTGGTCTTAATCGTAGTTTTGAAATAATCCCGATGTGAATAGTACTTGTGTCCTTGACACGCATTTTTAAGATCATAATCCAATCACTTTTTTTTTATCTTTTAATACAACATTGATAATGGATAAAAGAAATCTAACAGATGAAAACCCTCTCTCTCTCCCGAGAACCCTCTCTCAGAACCCTCTCCCTCAGAAAGCTCTCAGGCGAGGTTGCGCCGCCGCCGTCCCCTCCGGGGCCCGGACGCCGCTGCAGCGGCAAGTTCCGACCTGGGGGGGAGCCCTTCGAGCCCTCTCTCCTTGCAAGCTTTGTTTCTTTTCCTTTTCTTTGTTTTTTCCCAGATCTGGTGTTTTCTTCAGATCCAGCCTTGACGTCCGGCGGCCTCTCCATGGTGCGCATCTCCGCCGTTCTTCATCGTCTGGGCCCGCTCCTCGCTGTTTCGCAGCCCCCCTCCGCTGCTCTTCCCGGGATGTGGGTTTCGGGTGGCCGTTCGTCGTTCTCCGGCGACGGAAGCTCCGCCCCGCCGCTGGTTTCGGGCTTCCGGCTGGGGCTGTCTCGTCGTGGTGGTGAGCCTGGTCTTTCGGAGAAGGAAAAAACAAACGGCTACTTACCTCGCGAGTGGTCGGCTCTGCCTTCTTCTCCGACCGGGGCTGGTGCAGCGCTGCCGCCGGTGGTTCTTGCAGCAGTTCTTCTCCGTGCTTCACCGGCGAAGGCAGTTGCGGTCCACCGGGGGTCCATGGCTCAGTTCGGCGCCGGCCTCGTCGCGGTCCTTGTGGGGTTTGAGAGCTTTTTCTTGGAAGACAATTTTAATTTAGTTTTTTGTTTTGATTTCTTGGTTTTAGCTCTTGCTGGTTCTGTAGTGAATCGTTATCTTTGTTGTTGTGCTTTGGTTTTTTTGACTTGTTTAGGAGCCGGATTAGCCGTAGTCTCTTTATCCGTAGTGGATTTCCTGTTAGGTTTTGATCTATGCAGGTGGAAGAGTCATCTTCTTCGTGGTCATCGGACCGAGGTTGGTTGGATTTTTCCACCGCCAATCTTTGGGTTTTTGAACGAGCCTATTGTGTGCTCTATTGGTGCTTGTAATTCTTCTCGTTGTCGGAAGTTTGCACATAACGTACTTATACCGGTTCTTAGTGTTAGATTCACTTCGACTTAGGTCTTGGTGTTCCTTGTATTAAGGTGTTTTTCTCCTGTATTGATGGGTTTTTTTACCCAATTTTAATAGAAAATCCGTTTATTCAAAAAAAAAAAAAAAGAAATCTAACAGATGTAAATACGATTTTTTTTATTATTTATTTTTAAAGAAAGCTTCGTTAAATCTCTCAAAGGCAAATCCAAGGGGCAAATCTCATAAGAGCAAATGATACATTAAATATTATTTTAATCAAACGACTTTCGCCTCGATAAGGTGTGGATTACATGAAAGGGGATTTCAGCTGAAAAACAATGATTGTATTACATTTAGGCCCAAATTTTACAAGAGAATGAGCAACAGTATTATAAGGTCAAGAACAATAATTAGAAAGAAAATTCCTCGCGAACATTGTTTAACATCGTGGAGCATAGCAATGTCGAAACTTAAACGGTATCGGCACAAACATCTCTTACGACTGGCCCCAATATAGGGTGTTTGTGATCAAGTCTACAGAGAATGCTCAAGTCCATGAACTGTATAATAGACGAATTGAATAAATAAATGTCTTTGTGATGATCACTCTATACCATCAACTATAAACTAGTTTTGATAGAGAGTCGTTAGAGCACAGCAGGGAATCAAACTAAAAATTATCAACTAGTACAAATTTAACAGTGTGACACAATCATTTTGAATACGAAAAACATATTATCAATAAGCTCGCCACTCTGGACACGAAGAAAAGGTTACAATAAATAAAATCTTCGACACGGAAAAAGTACAAACCAATAAAAGCTTGAAATTCTGGACAACTGCATTTAGCTATAACAAAATATAAATACATTGAAAATGTAACATGTACATGTAAAATCCCAAATCAAGCTGTTACGGTGTAAGATATATTTACAGATACTAAAGGTGTTCTAGCAATATGAACACGTTAAAGCGGAAGCGAAAATGATCGGTTTACCTCCAGCCATTGTTGTGTTTTTCCGGCGAGCTTCGGACTCCGATTCCGGCGAGAATTTTGTGGTTCTTCTAGGCTCTTACTCTCTCTCTTAGATGGTGTTAGTTTCTCAAAATGAATGAGCGAGCCTAGGGACCTCAAAATCGTTTATTATACATTCTCGTAACCATCAATGAGAAATATTACGTTATAATAAACGTAATCAATTTGCTTAATTTTGGCTCTTAATTGTGCGTTATATTTGGTCGAAAACCGTTTGTATATGGACCATATTAATGGAGAGATTATTTCCATTGATAGCTAACTCAAAAATGGAAATATTCTTATATTCTCCCACTTGGTCCATATAACGAAGCACTCACATTAAAGAAACACAATATACGAATCGTGGCGATAGGTTCTCTATGAGCGATTATTATCTTCCATGTATTACGATATACTAAGTCTCTCAATTCGATAGCCCTCTTATTCTTTAGTGAATAAACCATATGTTTATTCCAGGTCCACTTAAACGATATTTCTCAATAATGAATGTGCACAACTATATGAGAAAATATCTAACTGAATTAGAGTTTATGAAAAAACAAATGTACCCCATAATAAGGATTACATCATGTAAGTAGATACCATGATTTCTAAATGATCCTTGAATTTCTTTAGTGGCATGCCTTTAGTCAAGGATCGGTAATCATCAACTCAGTGCTAATTTGTTGGATGACCACTTTATCATCTTTAACACGTTCTATAATAGCTAAATACTTAATGTCGATGTGTTGCTTCGACTTCACTTTTATTAGCCATAAAAACAACAGCTGAATTGGCATGGTACAACTTTAGTGGCCTAGAAATAAAGTCGACAACTCTAAGCCCATATTTGAAACTCTTCAACCAAACACCGTGTGATGTAGCTTCAAAACAAGATACGAACTCAGTCTCCATAGTGGAAGTAGTAGTCAATGTCTGCTTTTTGCTTCTCCAAGACACGGCTCCGCCGGCTAGCATAAAAACGTATCCTGAAGTGGATTTTCTCGAATCCATGCAGCTAGCGTAGTCAGCATCAGAGTAGCCAACCACTTCCAATTCATCGGTCCGTCTGAACATAAACATGTAATCCTTTGTTCCTTGAAGGTATCTCATAACCTTCTTTGCAGCTTTCCAATGGTCAAGACCTGGGTTACTCTGATATCTACCCAATACTCCAACAACATATGCAATGCCAGGTCTGGTACAAACCTGAGCATACATAAGGCTTCCTACAGCTGAAGCGTATGGAATATTCTTCATTTGTTCCCTCTCAAGGTCATTTTTCGGACATTGGTCCAAACAGAATTTATCACCATTCACAATGGGTGCTACACTTGGTGAACAATCTTTCATCCGAAATCTCTCAAGAACTTTGTTGATATAGGTCTCTTGAGAAAAACCCAAAATGCCTCGTGATCTTTCCCTATGGATCTTAATGCCAATAACATAAGATGCATCACCCATATCTTTCATATCGAAGTTCTTTGAAAGAAATTGTTTCACCTCATGCAGCATTCCATTATCATTAGTCGCTAGCAGAATATCATCCACATATAAAACAAGAAAACATATCTTACTCCCACTAACCTTTTGGTATATACATTGATCCATGACGTTCTCTTCAAAGCCAAATGAAGTGATGACATCATGAAACTTTAAATACCATTGGCGGGAGGCTTGTTTCAAACTGTAAATGAATTTATTAAGCTTGCAGACTAAATGCTCACCATCACTAGAAGAGAATCCTTCAGGTTGTTTCATGTAAACCTCTTCCTCTAGATCTCCGTTAAGAAAGGCTGTTTTCACATCCATTTGATGTAACTCAAAATCAAAATGGGCTACTAATGCCATAATTGTGCGAAGGGAATCTTTCTTTGAAACATGAGAAAATGTATCCGTGTAATCGATTCCTTCTCTTTGAGTAAACCCTTTGGCTACAAGTCTTGCCTTATGTCTTTCGATGTTGCCTTGTGAGTCGTTCTTTGTTTTAAAGACCCATTTGCATCCAATGGCTTTTAAACCATCAGGCAACTCGACGAGATCCCAGACTTGATTAATTGCCATAGAGTTCATCTCCTCAATCATAGCTTTGTGCCATAAGTTAGATTCTTTAGAACTTACAGCTTGTGAAAACGTTTCAGGATCATTCTCGGCTCCAATGTTGTAGTTCGTCTCTTGCAGATACACTTCATAATCACTAGGAATTGCTGATATTCTAACTCTAGTAGATCTTCTTAATGTTGCTTCATTATTCTCTTGATGATCTTGTTGTACAATCGGATGTTCGATTGGTTGTTCAACATGATCTTGATCAGCAACTTGATCTAAAGGATCAGCATTATTAACTTGTGGAATCTCAATAGCTGGTTGTCTTACACACGATTGAGCTTGAGGAGTGTGTACGATAATCAGTCTATCACTTGAACTAGAAGGTTCAGCTTCATTGTGATCTAATGCAGACACTGAGTCATGCAATTGGCCACTCCCACTAATCAAGTCATTCTCAAGAAATTTTGCGTTTCTCGATTCCACAATCCTAGTATTGTGAGATGGACAGTAGAATCTATAACCTTTAGACTTCTCGGCATATCCAATGAAATACCCACTTATAGTCCTAGGGTCTAGTTTCTTTTCTTGTGGATTATAAATTCTCACTTCAGACGGGCATCCCCAAACGCGTATATGTCGCAAACTGGGTTTCCAACCTTTGAATAACTCAAGTGGCGTTTTTAAAACAGCATTGGTTGGAACTCGGTTCAATATATACACAGCCGTCTTTAGTGCTTCAGTCCACAAGAATTGAGGAAGTTTTGTTTTACTCCTCATACTTCTCACCATGTCCATTAAAGTTCGATTTCTTCTTTTTGAAACACCATTCTGGTCCGGAGTACCAGGCATAGTGTACTGGGCAACAATCCCATGTTCTTGAAGAAACTTCGCAAATGGCCCAGGTGCTTGTCCATTCTCAGTGTATCTACCATAATACTCACCACCTCTATCTGATCTCACAATCTTAATTTGTTTACCAGATTGTTTCTCTATTTCAGCCTTGAAAACTTTAAAGGCGTCTAAAGCTTCATCCTTAGAACGAAGTAAATAGAGATACATATATCGTGAGAAATCATCTATGAAAATGATAAAGTATTTTGGACTACTTGCATCCATGTCAGGACAACAAATGTCTGTATGTATGATTTCTAACAATTCAGTACTTCTCTTTGCACCCTTTTTAGACTTGTTGGTTTGCTTTCCCTTAATGCAATCCACACAGGTCTCAAAGTCGGTAAAATCAAGAGCACTAAGTACTCCCTCATTCACTAACCTTTTAATTATCAGAATGGAGATATGTCCCAATCTCCGGTGCCACAATAGAGAAGAATTTTCACTCATAATACAACGCTTCAACCCAGCAGTAACGTTCAAAGAGCTATTAGCAACATCATTTTGCAGTGTAATTGAATAAAGACCACCAGACAATGTACCATAACCAACAATTTCGGATTTATTTAATAATGTAAAACCATTATCCGAAAAGTTAAAGTCAAAACCAAGAGGCACAAGTCTTGAAACTGAAATTAAATTCCTTGAAAAACTAGGAACATAAACGGTCTTTTCTAAACGTAAAATAAAGCCACTACTTAACACCAAATCGCAAGAATCGACAGCCTCCACATGCGAGCTCATCCTGCCTCCTGAAAGGATGTAGTGCTCACTTCCTACTGGCTTCCGTAGGTTTTGCATACCCTGCAAGGTATTTGAAACATGGATTGATGAACCAGAGTCAATCCAGCAAGTATTATGACCAACATCAGTTAGATTTGATTCATAACATACAAACGAAAGTTGAATACCTTTCTTGTCAAGCCAATTTTTGAACTTAGAGCATTCTTTCTTCATGTGTCATTTCTTCTTGCAAAAGAAACACTTTGACTCTTTCTTAATGTCCAGTTTGACGGGAATCTTGCCTTTGTCTTTGGCACGATCTTTCTTCTTCCTTTCAGAGAAAGTCAGATTCACTTTCTCACCCTCTTCCATAGCCAGCCTATGTTCTTCTTGAACACACATAGTCATAAGTTCATTAATTGACCATTTATCTTTATGTGTGTTATAAGAAATCTTAAATGGGCCATATTGCTGGGGCAGAGTGCACAGAATGAAGTGAACCAGAAAGGTTTCAGACATTTCAACTTCCAATGTCTTTAACTGAGCCGCAATATCCCTCATGCGCATGATATAATCACGCATACCTCCTACTCCAGTGAGCTTCATGGATGAGAACTGCATGATAAGGATACTTGCCAAAGCCTTATCTGAAGTGACAAATTGATCGTCTATTGCTTTCATTAAGAGACGAACTTTGTCATATTGCTCAATTGAACCCCTAATCGCAGCAAATACTTTGGTCTTTATGAACATAACGCAGAGGCGATTAGATCGCTCCCACTTTTCATAAAGATCAACCTGATCTGGGGTACTCTCCTCAGTAATTGAGGGAGGTTCAGGCTTCCTTATGGCATAGTCAATATCCATCCATCCTAGTTGAAGGAGAACTCTCTCTTTCCAGACCTTAAAATTGTCCCTTTTGAGTTCAGGAACATCACATTTAACATCAGAGTAACCTACAGTTTGACTAGCTGCAATTTACAGAAATTAAACATGCTTATTAAAATATGTTTTGAAGAAAATTACTATATCATGTTTTACCAATGTAAAAACATGTTTTTACTCAATGAATCTAGAGACATAAAACTTGTCTGTGGGCTAAAGTTCTAATTCAATTAAATTCACACGATTATGATAAAACTGTCAAACTATGTTCCTTTTCCTAATACCTGTGGGTTAATTAGGAAATATAATTTGATATTTTATCCTAATTAATCATACAAATATTATAAAATTCATGTGGGTAGATTTCATAATATAGCATATGATTAACCACAATTATTATTTTAATGTGATTTTAATTCTAAATATACAATCTAAATTAATTAAAGATGCTGTGGCTATTCATTAATTAATTAAGACCATATAAATCACTAAACAATAGCTTAATAATACTGTGTTAGTCATTAATTTTCTTAATATTATATGCATATTAAACATTAATAAAATAATAAAGCATATAACTTTAAATTAAATGACATATGACTAACACAATATTTTGTTTTCTTTATGTCAGAATGTGCATAAAGCGCACATCATATTATCCATGTAATATGCATTTAAAAACAACTTACTGTCAGAATGTGTAACTAAAGTCCGAAACAAGAGTACGTAATATGCGCACGACAGTTGATACAAACAGACAAAAAGCAAAGAGAATCAAATGTGTACGATTCCATACATACGCACTTAATGGGTTTTAAAAGCAAAAACACAAAAGCCCAATATAGTTATCAGCAGATATATTGCAATCTATATGAAAAACGACAGCTTTATAAAAAACGACATTTCTTCATTAAAACTAAAACGACATGTCGTTTAAGATCGTCTTCTTCACCCATCAGAACAAAATCTGACCCGCGAACCCGTTTAAAAAACCCAACTGGTTCTCCGTCATTTATCCATGGTTTTCAAGATTTTAAAGCCCAGAATTGATAGAAAAACAATTTTAAAAGGATTTGACGTATTAGTTTTTCAAACCAACGTGGAACATGAAAACCCCAAGGATGGAAAAAACAACAACACCATTAACAACAAGGCAAAGGTATGGAAAGCTCTGATACCAAATGTAAGATATATTTACACACACTAAAGGTGTTCTAGCAATATGAACACGTTAAAGCGGAAGCGAAAATGATCGGTTTACCTCCAGCCATTGTTGTGTTTTTCCGGCGAGCTTCGGACTCCGATTCCGGCGAGAATTTTGTGGTTCTTCTAAGCTCTTACTCTCTCTCTTAGATGGTGTTAGTTTCTCAAAATGAATGAGCGAGCCTAGGGACCTCAAAATCGTTTATTATACATTCTCATAACCATCAATGAGAAATATTACGTTATAATAAACGTAATCAATTTGCTTAATTTTGGCTCTTAATTGTGCGTTATATTTGGTCGAAAACCGTTTGTATATGGACCATATTAATGGAGAGATTATTTCCATTGATAGCTAACTCAAAAATGGAAATATTCTTATATACGGCTCATACCAACCTCGAAAATAACTTCCTTTCTACTGCATCAAAACCAAATTCTACGTAACTTGTTTGGGAATGGCTTTTGGAGGAAGATGCTCACAACTCGGCGACTTGTTTAAGGAGTGGTAATAGTGAGAAGAGTAGCTGTTCAAGATGGCATGATCGTTCACGCGTATTGTTATGCCATTATTTCACACACAACGAAAATTGTAGTTATATTATATTTCCCCAAAAGAGAACAAAACGTACAGATAGCCTAGTGGTAATCGCTGGCTGGAGGATTGAAGTGGGTGGTCCCCGGATCGAATCTCGGCAGCTAACACGCAAGGATTTATTTTGCTTTCGCCACATCAAACGCCTAGCTCACCCTCTCTCCTAATGGGCCTTGCTTCCGCGTGGGCCTCCTGCATGGTGGATTTCCCTCTGAAACACCAATCTTCCCCCCAGGCGAGCTCGACCTCCAGGCCAGGGTCGACCTCCAGGCGAGCTCGACCCCCCAGGCGAGCTCGACCTCCAGCCAATGGTCGACCTCCAGGCGAGCTCGACCCCCCAGGCGAGCTCGACCTCCAGCCAATGGTCGACCTCCAGGCCAGGCTCGACCCCCAGGCGAGTTCGACCTAGAAGGCAGGCTCGACCTCCAGGCGAGCTCGACCTCCAGGCGAACTCGACCTCCAGGCAGGATCGACCTCCAGGCGAGCTCGACCTCCAGGCAGGGTCGACCTCCAGGCCAGGCTCGCCCTCCAGGCGAGCTCGACCCCCCAGACGAGCTCGACCTCCGGGCGAGCTCGACCTCCGGGCGAGCTCGACCTCCGAGCAGGATCGACCTCCGGGCGAGCTCGACCTCCAAGCAGGCTCGACCTCCGGGCGAGCTCGACCTCCGGGCGAGCTCGACCTCCGGGCGAGCTCGACCTCCAGGCAGGATCGACATCCAGACGAGCTCGACCTCCAGGCGAGCTCGACCCCCAGGCGACCTCGACCTCCAGGCGAGCTCGACCTCTAGGCGAGCTCGACCTCCAGGCGAGCTAGACCTCCAGGCAGGATCGACCTCCAGACGAGCTCGACCTCCAGGCGAGCTCGACCCACAGGCGCGCTCGACCTCCAGGCGAGCTCGACCTCCAGGCAGGGTCGACCTCCAGACGAGCTCGACCTCCAGACACGCTCGACCTCCAGGCGAGCTCGACCCCCCAGGCGAGCTCGACCTCCAGCCAATGGTCGACCTCCAGGCCAGGCTCGACCCCCAGGCGAGCTCGACATAGAAGGCAGGCTCGACCTCCAGGCGAGCTCGACCTCCAGGCGAACTCGACCTCCAGGCAGGATCGACCTCCAGGCGAGATCGACCTCCAGGCAGGGTCGACCTCCAGGCCAGGCTCGCCCTCCAGGCGAGCTCGACCCCCCAGACGAGCTCGACCTCCGGGCGAGCTCGACCTCCGAGCAGGATCGACCTCCGGGCGAGCTCGACCTCCAAGCAGGCTCGACCTCCGGGCGAGCTCGACCTCCGGGCGAGCTCGACCTCCGAGCGAGCTCGACCTCCAGGCGAGCTCGACCTCCAGGCGAGCTTGACCTCCAGGCAGGATCGACATCCAGACGAGCTCGACCTCCAGGCGAGCTCGACCCCCAGGCGCACTCGACCTCCAGGCGAGCTCGACCTCCAGGCGAGCTAGACCTCCAGGCAGGATCGACCTCCAGACGAGCTCGACCTCCAGGCGAGCTCGACCCACAGGCGCGCTCGACCTCCAGGCGAGCTAGACCTCCAAGCAGGGTCGACCTCCAGACGAGCTCGACCTCCAGACACGCTCGACCTCCAGGCAGGCTCGACCTCTAGGAGGAAGTCCAACCCAAAAATTGTGAAGGCAATCCCAACCCTGGTAAAGCTCACGAAACCTGAGGATCCTTCCGGTAAAGCTCACAAAACCAGAGGATCCCTCCGGTAAAGCTCTCAAAACCTGAGGATCATTCCGGTAAAGCTCACAAAACCAGAGGATCCCTCCGGTAAAGCTCACCAAACTAGAGGATCCCTTCGGTAAAGCTCACAAAACCGGAGGATCCCTCCGGTAAAACTCGCAAAACCTGAGGATCCCTCCGGTAAAGCTCACAAAACCAGAGGATCCCTCCGCCAAGTTTCCATAACTTTTCACATTCAAAATCCTATAAATACCTCTATTTTTCCCATTTGGAGGTAAGTTTTGGCTCACACTTACAAAACCTCAACTTCTCTCTCTAGAACTCAAAGCGCGACACCTAGACTAATGTTGAGCGTCGGAGTGCCCGCCGGAGGAAACCCCTCCGCGGTCCTTTAGCTTACGTCTCTCTCTTTTCTCAGGTGACGAGTCGTCGGAAATCTTTTTCCGGCACGGCCGAGGTACATGTGTTGAGACAACTTCAACGTTCGACCACCGCGCGGTCATAAGGTCCGGCCCTAGACCGAACCGCGGACCGGTTCTCGTGTTGATCCATTTTCAGGCATTAACACGTATCATCATATAAATCGTCTCTTGAAAATATTGTTTTGTACACGACTTTTTGTTTTAGATTTTTTTCTTTTAGAATTTAGAATCTAAATTATATTACTAAGTACGTAGTGGCACGTGTGTTTTTTTTTAAATCATGTTTTCTTTGGTTCTCCCCGAGTACGTCGCTTGCAAGAGAGTTGTCTTCATGCTTTCGTCGATTCACCGTGTCTGCAAAACTTAAAAAAAAAATTATATAATTTTACTCATTGCTCTTTTTTATTTTTTTTATGGATAATGTAGGTGAAATCGTATTTTTGTTCCTCCCAATATTTAGGATGATGAGCAACGAGGACGTGGCGGCGGAAGTGGATGGGGACTAGGGGTTGTCGGTGAGTTCGGTAGTGGAAGCTGCCATGTAAATGTGGAAGAGGGATTTTCCGAGCGGTAAAATTGATGAATTGGTCAGTTGCTTGCCCATTTTTTTACACAATGAGATGAACAAGATTGGGGTTGTAATTGATATTAGTCATTATAAACCTTTATAAACTATTATTAGCATATTTTAACCTTCAATATTGGGAATTGAAGTTCTGAATGAGATATAAATTAACTGCATTCGAAATTTCATTTTTTTTAATGCACCTTAAATTTGTTGGCATTTGTGAGTTAGGGAATGCAAACAGACTAGGCCGTTATTGGTTGTCAATTGCAAGTATTTTTTTCTATTTAATTTAGAGATTTATAACGAATTAGCCATTTCATAAGAGGAAAGTTAAAATTTTGGCCAAACTATCAATTCTATTAAGGAAATAGCCAATAAATATATTTTGTTCCTGTTTTGCCCTTTTGTAACTGATTACAGAGTTGTTCTTCAATATTTTGTCACAGCCCAGCCTTCGCCGCAATGCCGACCGCGATCGTCGACGATTCGTGGGAGGAGACCAGCTTCGACTCCTCTGCAGTGAAGACCTTCTCGCTTTCGTCGAGCTCCGGCGGGAAAAAGACGACGTCGATCGGCGGCAGATCCGGTGGCGGAGGCTCTCCGCCGATCGCCAGCGGGACCGACGGCACATCGCGGATGACATCGTCGGAGGCGACGGATCGGGAGGCCGAGGAGGCTGCGCTGTGGAACTCGATCGTGGACGAAGCGGCGGCGATGGAGGCCTCCGCGAGAGACCAGTCTCTGAATAAAGAGACAGTATGGGATTTCATTTCTCCGGTGAGCGCGAGGATCGATTCCGACGAGTCCTACGAGGAGTTTCCGAATCTCTCAAAGTCGGCGTCGGCGCAGGAATCGGCTGTCGATGGTGACTCCGCAGAAGCCGCGACTCTGCCGGCCCAGAGGTTCGAGCTACGCGACGATCCCGATTTTTGGAACAATCATAACGTTCAGGTATGTAAACTGACAGTGAAATTCTGCGATTTACGCGTTGGGTGTTTTAGGCGTACGAACCGAAGCGGAACGATGGAAAACAGAAATCGCCTCGGTTCCTTTTAAAACCTTGTTCTGAAATTAGTAACTACAGATTTGGTAACTCCTGAATTTTTGATGAGTAAAGAATAGCCCATACTAAGCGAGATTTGCGTGACCATTTGATATCTGAGATGTAGGTCATGATTCGGATTCGTCCTCTGAATATCTCGGAGCTGTCTCTCCAAGGATATGGAAGATGTGTTCGTCAGGAGAGCTGCCAAAGAGTCACTTGGTTAGGACCTCCCGAGTCGTCTTTTACGTTCGATCACGTCGCAGATGAGAATGTCACCCAGGTAAGTTTTCTGATCTATAGCTTTGCCTTTAAATATATCAACAATCACAGTCAATGTAATTTGGGGTGAAATACAGGAAAAGCTATTTCAAGTGGCAGGAATTCCCATGGTAGACAATTGCATGAGCGGCTACAACAGCTGTATGTTCTGAATAATCAAAAGAGAATTTTTTTTGTTTTGTTTTTTAATTTTGATGAGGCGGTGGGTTCGGCCACGTGGCAGCGATATCGGTGAGGCGGCTAGAGTTTTGTTATTTTATATTTTCTCTGTAGTAATTCTGTTGAAAGTGTTTGTCCTATAATTTTCTAACAAATATGTAGTAAATCGGATTTACTGTTATATTTACCATAAAAACGACTGATTTACTCAATGGTTAATACGATTTACTGTTAATATGAAATAATTAGTAAATCATATTTACTGTTATATTTACCATAGAAACGAATGATTTACTCAATGATTAATACGATTTACTGTTAATATGAAATAATTAGTAAATCGTATTTACTGTTAAATTAACTACAAACTATTATGGTAAATAAAATTTACTTTTGTTCTTGTTACGATAAATAAGATTTACTATTGTTCTTATAACGGTAAATAAGATTTATTATTTTTTTGTGACGGTAAATAAGATTTACTATTGTTCTTGTTACGGTAAATAAGATTTACTATTATTCTTGTAACGAAAAATAAGATTTACTGTAGTTTTTGTTATTGCTAATTAGATTTACTAAATTTTTTTTGTTATGGATGATATTATTTACTAAGATAGTTAATAATATTAACCTAAGGGTATAATTGGAATATTGGAATGTTGTCATGATAAATTGGCTATTTTCCTAAATATGTTAATAGTTGGGCTATAATTTTAAAGTAGGGGTGTCATTTTGGCTAGTTCTTTAGCCGGCCCTTTAATTTATTTGTTTGCTTCGACACTAACCTATGAACGAAGGTTATATATATATATATATATATATATATATATATATATATATATATATATTTTGTTCATAATGGTTTATAGTTATTTTTGCAAATATAAATGAAAACATTATATGAAATGACTATCCTCGGTTAAAATTATAGCTCACTATTCAAAATATTAAAGATATAGGCCACATTTAAAATATAATTAAAATTTTAACTATTTTGCAAATTCTATGTTTTGATTTGGCTAATTAGCAAGAGTCCCGAAAAAAAAACATATAGGAATGAACTAAAATATTAAAATTTGTAATAATTTGGTTATAATTTTAATTTTAATTGAGACTTCTAAATGCAGATCTATTAGTCTAAATTATGGTATTTTTACTAAATCAAACCATTAAATTAAGAGAGAGTGAATCATATTACCCAATAATTAAATGTTAATATTTTAGTTTAATGATCAAATAATAAAAAATAGTTAAAATAAGATAATGTAGCAATATAATGAGATATTATGAGGGAGTTACATAGTGTTATATTTTTAATATTTGAAATAAATTATAGTTTTGATTGAAAGAAAGAATTAGTCTCTTTCAAACGATTTTTTTTCTAAAATAATTATTTGTCACCTTTGTTCAATAAAATGTTTTGATTGCAAACTTATCTTTTCGAAAATATATTCTAAAATGTTAAGATATAATTTAAGTAATTTTCCAAACGAGCTGTCTTTTGTAGTTGAAAAGTTGAAAGTCAAGAAAATTTATATCGTAGTAGACTATGATGGAGTGACGTTGTATAATTAATGATAATGAGCACTGCTGTTAAACTATCATATGTGACTTAGATCAAATTGGTGTGGGAAGTTGCACTTTAAGTATAGATACTTTTAATATAGATGTTGCTCTAATCTACACTAAATTTTGTGTCAAATTAATTTAAAATTTTGTGTAGTGAATAGTATCACACAAAATTTAGTGTGGAGTTGTTCACCTACACCAATAATTTGATGCAATAAAATTTTTTACGGCAAATTCATTCCAAAAAAAAATATTTTGTAATTTTTACTATAATTTAAATAATTTATAAAAATAAAGTACATATCATTAATTAAAAAACGATATTAAATAACATTACATTCATAAAGTACATAACATAAATTACACACAATACATATTAAATAAAATATCACACCAATTATACTAATAAAAATAAAATACAATATCAATAAAAATTAAAAGTGCCACACACGAAATAATAATAATAATAATAAAAACAACCAATGCCAGTAATAGAATTGATGTTTTCTTTATAAGTAAGAATGAATATACTAATGATTAATTGATCATTTATGAGAGGCGTACACTAATGATACATATTAGCGATTATCAACGATTTTTATGTTGTTTTTTCACGTGCGTGTTTTTTTTTTGCATTAATTTATTTTGAGTATTTAATTTTACCTGTGAAATTTAATGTTTATGTAATTTTTAACCTATGAATGTTATTTCAAAATACTTTTGCTTTTTTCACGGTGATTTTTTTTTAAATTAATTTTGTGATGCTAACATAATATTAAATATTATTATAAATTAATTTATACTACTTATATAGAAAAAGTATTTAATATGGTTATTATTGACATAAAATCAATAGAGAGGTTAATATACAATTGATTTGAAATAATACTCAAGAGTATAAAAATAGAATATTATTTTTTGGTGTGAGAATTTGTGTTATGGGTGCGAGAAGTGGGGTTAGTCGGCATGCATGAATGAGTATATCAAACGCTGAGAGCAACTTTAATGGTTTACTAAAAAGACTTACTAGTAAATTATGCAAAATTGAAGCAAGTAGCTCAACCGTTGTTTCAACTCCATAGAGCAAATTTTATCTAACAAAATCAATGGCCTCACTCTTTTTTCAACAAGTGGGAATTGCATAAAAAATAAAATATGATTTACAAGTGTGATATACTAAACCAAGGAGAGAGATATTGGCTTACCATTAGGAAGAATTATTGCTTAAATAAGTTGTAGCTTGATAAACTTATGTGTCAAATAAAAATAATGTAGTATTAGAAGAACTCCAATGCATAAGATGCAAAAATTTTACACATCATCAAAAAATATATTTATTTTTAGGGTAATTTAGCAAAATAGCCAAATCAAACCTTTAACATTGCTAAATAGCCAAGGTTTTGTAAATACTAAGTAAATAGCCAGATATCATTTAAGACACTTCTACATTTACTAAAAAGCCCAGGCATTTCCCGCCAATAAGCACACGGTTTACTTAATAAAAAAAGAAAAGAAAAGAGGTAACGTGTAAACGAGAATCAAGGAAGTAATAACTGCAAATTAATTACCGATTATCTCTCCACCAATATTCAACCTGCCATTAAGAAAAAATCTCTGTTAATGTATCTTGATGCGTTGTAAAATGTAATCATGTTTCAGTGTTAATGTATGGGAAAAACCATTGTGAATGCGTTTAGAATTTTGGGTGTTTGGATGTTAGAATGAAAAAATAGGTGTTGACATATTTTGCAGTAAATCTGAGTAAATATTGGGCAGTTTAAATTTTTGTCGTGTGTAAATCTTTATTTACACATATTTACACCGAGTATGTCAATCCTTGGATTTTACAACAATGTATGGTTGTTAATATATGTAGTAAATGTGTGTAAATATTAAGTACTATTATATTTGGTTATCTGGAAGTGTTTATTTACGCATATTTACTGCATAAGTTGTCATAACCTTAACTTATTTACATATATTTAAATAATAAACGATAAAATATATTTCTGGCCGAAAATATCAGAAATAATCTATAAAAAGAAACAAATAAATTACAACTTCCACGTCCATTTAGTTCCTAAAATAAAGGGAATCATAAATTGACTAAATCATATTCACACTTATATCAGGAAAACAATTCAAAAAATTTCGGGAAAAAATTTAAACCGAAAATTCAAATATGTAATTCAAAATTCAAACGCACATGGGCAATTTTCGGAAATAAAAAAAACCTATTATTGGGCCACGTCATCGGCATGGCTATTTACTTAGTATTTACAAAACCTTGGCTAAATAGCAAATCATAAGGTTTGATTCGGCTATTTTGCTAATTTTTTGTTATTTTTATTTTTTTTCTCCATCCACATAATTTATTATAGCATTAAAAAAAAAAAGAACACTCCAATGAAAGCAGCGATAAAAGTTGTTTGAAACGGGTTTCACTCTACCTAAATTAATGGTGTGTTTTATTATTTTATTATTTTTTTTTATAAATACTATAGGTATTAGTGCTCGAAAGTGGCATTATTGTCATAATAATTATTATTCACAATGATAAGTTATAAAAAAAAACAAATAATTAGCTGTGTAGCCATCTAAAACACTAGCAATTTGGTTTTAGTCAACCTTTCGTTAATTTCCCGTAAATAGCCATCTTGCTTACGTGGCAGCTTATTAATTGAATTAGTTTTACCTTTTTGCCCTTACGCTATTTTAATTAGGCAATTTTTTCTTTTAAATTTCGAATTAAATATTGAAACCGAATAGGGAAGTTTTCAAATTTGAATTTTGAATTTTGAGCAGATTTTGAAAGTTCTCAGCCCATTAATTGCTATGTATTTAGAAATTTTCAGCGTTGACTTTAGGTAATTAGTTTCTAATTTCGTTGCAATTCATTATGGATAAAATCTGTATATATATTCTTCATTCATTGATATTATTTTGTCTTCCATATATTCATAATTTCCAGAATTTTCGTGCCCAAAATATTTCCAGAATTTTTTCAGTTTATTTACACGAATATACTGTAAATATGCTTTGTATTTACAGTGAATATATTGTAAATAAGCTTCGTATTTACACGAATATACTGTAAATATGATTTCTATTTACACGAACATACTGTATAAAAAAAAACTGTTCTTCGCGGAGTCCATGATATCGATCAGGACCTTTGGACGCAGATTCTTCTCTTCTCGGAAAATTCAAACAGGGAGCACGAGAGAAAAATAAAGTCATATCCTGCGATTGAAATTAATCATTCAGTTTTAACCAACAAAAATCAATTCAACAGCGTCCATAATTTTTTTAGTTTATTTACACGAATATACTGTAAATAGGCTTTATATTTCCAGTGAATATACTGTAAATATGCTTTGTATTTACAATGAATATACTGTAAATAAGCTTCGTATTTACACGAATATACTGTAAATATGATTTCTATTTACACGAACATACTATATTAAAAAAAATTGTTCTTCGCGGAGTCCATGATATCGATCGGGACCTTTGGACGCAGATTCTTCTCTTCTCGGAAAATTCAAACAGGGACAATTAATTGCTTCTAAAAAAATATGAATATTAACTGCTTCTCAAACAAATAGAACTAAAGGAATTTTGAGAATCAATTCCCTTACCTCTCTCAGCAAGAAGCTTGTCGATTTGCACATGCGTTCCAGGAACAAGAATGAACAAAATCATAGATCGTTGCCTTGAGACACGGGATCGTCGCCGCCACCTTCGTCGCCACCAGCAGCAGCCCCACGCCGCCCACCGCCGCGTACCCCAAAATGGCCCGCGCCTTCGTCGCCGTCCACCGCGATCCCCGCGTCACCTCTTCCACAACGTCCTTCTCAGATTTGAAATCGTCGGCGGGATCGAGGCCAAGCGCGCCGGTGGCGGGATCGATGTGGATCACCTGCGTGTCGCGGTGGCCCACTCCCTCGATCTCTCTTTCTCGGCTCTCTCTCTCGGATCTCTTTCTTCTTTCCTCTTTCTTCTCTCTTAATGATCTTAATTAATGATCTTAATGGCGTCCTTAATAACCGCAAGCAGTTATATCATAATATTTTATATTAAATGTTTTTATTTTCAGCATGTTAATAGGCGGGAACAGTTGAGGTTATTTTGGTATTTTGATGTTGTGTAAATAAATGAGTCTGGCTATTAACCCGAAATTAACCAAATGATGACCAAATCCAAAACCGTCTAAACTGGGAGGCTATTTAATTATATAACCCTAAAAAAAAGTGACATGACATTATTATTTTAACAATAGAGCAAATTTAGTTGTTTGTATTGGAGTTGTTTTTATCTAACCACTAAAGTTGTAGTGATGGGCTTTCAAAAATAATAAATAAATATTCTGATAATTATAAGAGCATCTTTAGTGGTAACATTAGCTTAATATGTCACCTAGGTTTTTCAAACTACAACTCATTCAAGCAACAAATATCTCCAATGATTAAGCTAATCTTTCTCTCTCTTTGCTCTATGTATCACACATATAAATACCATTTCATTAAATTTTTACGTAATTATCATTGGTTCAAATGAATGTGAGGTCCATTATTTTTGTTAGAGCTAATTTGCAATATAGAGCTACTTTGCTCTACTAAGTCAATAATCAAATCATGCTCGGCGGAGCTATTAGCTCCAATCTTTTATAATTGACTAGTAAGTCCCTGTGATATACCATGTAGTTGCTCTAAGTTACCACTTGGAGCTGAACATAGGCAGAAACTAAGATAAATTAATATTAAATAAATAAAAAACAAATAATAAAAGGTCCAGAGTCCAAAGCATAGCCTGCGCGAAGTGACCATGCATAGCCCTGTGTGTCTGTTGTCACTTGTCACTGTAAGTTCGTCGACCAAAGTTTCGAACTTTTGATGATCATCCTTCAACACCCTAACTTTATAATTTATATATGCAATACTAATATAAAAATACGTACCTTCACTCTATCATTTCCCTCGTTCTCACAAGTTACACCACTTCTCGACCAGCTTTTTCAAATTTGTTCCTTGTTTCCGTCTCTGGGAATTTCGGGCTGTGAAATTTCCTTTCTTCGTTTTCCGTTTCCCACTCAAGTCATCAAGGTACGTATGTAAATCAGGAAACGAAAATTAAAATAGCTTGTTTAAACGGAACATTCAATGCTAAAGCTATGATCAGCTACACCGATTTATTGTTTGCCGTTAAGCTATTATTTTCCGTTCGGATTCTAGGAGATTACTTGTTTTACATATACACATTACTAAGTAATTATAATCTGATGTTAAAAACTAGTAGCTAGAAGAACCAGCTCACAAATCAGTGCACAATTCTTGGTTGCTTAATGCTTTGGAATTTGCACCATTCTGTCGAGTTTGTGATCTGCCATCTTTTGCAAAAAAATGGGTTTCTCTGTTTCCGTTGATATTTATTATCTAATATATATGTATCCAAGCTAAGCAATTTAGATCTTTCTTCTAAGATCGATTAGTACTTTTAGCCGTGAGTTTTGTAGTTATTTTAAGTTTTGTTCTTATTTTTGCAGCGACTGAAACATGGACAGAAAATGGATACATTTGGCTGACAGAACTTGTCAAGAATACAAAGACGGAGTCAAGTCGTTTCTCGATTTCGCTGATACAAATCTGATTCATAGAGACCGTCGCTGTCCATGTCGAGAATGCAAAAACACTCGTGTGTGCAATTCACACGACATGAAGGCCCACTTGTATAGAAATGGATTTTCGAGAGACTACAAAAGATGGATATTTCATGGCGAGGAGATAATTGAAGAACCCAAAAGAAAGTTGCCGAGTGATGAGCGTTCTGGGTCTGAAGGAGTCGTTTCCCTGGACGAGGATTTGGAGGATAACGACAACGGATCTGAAGCTGAAGCTAGCTCTTCTTTGCACCCAATCCGTGAAAAAATGAAAGTCGCATATATAGTGGCGATGTTGATGCAAATGAAGCTACAAAAGGGTTGGAGCGAACGATTGTTTGATACGATACTCCAGTTAATCAAAGAAGTTTCTCCTCCGTTAGCGAAGCTCCCAGCCTCACTTCACGATGCCAACAACTTACTCCAAGAACTCGGGATGGGCTACGAGTTGATTCATGCTTGCAAGTACGATTGCGCATTGTTTTGGAAAGAGCACAGTTATTGTGACCGGTGCCCGGTGTGTGACGAGCCGAGGTTCAAGTACGAGAATGGGAAGGGTGAGAAGATTCCCCAGAAGGTGCTGTATTACTTCCCGTTGAAGCCTCGGCTAAAGAGGCTGTTTGAGTCTGAAGAGACAGCGAGAGACATGAGGTGGCACTTGAGAAAAAGCGCCGGCGAGGAATGTGTGATGAGGCACCCGAAGGATGGCCTCGAATGGGAGTGTTTTGACAGAAGTTATCCTTGGTTTGCGAAGGAATCACGCAATGTTCGCTTGGGACTCGCCACTAAAGGATTCAACCCTTTCAAACTCACAGGCGACTCGTACAACATATGGCCCGTGACACTGGTGCCTTATAATTTGCCACCGTCAAAGTGTATGAACGAGGAGTTTCTCATGTTGACGATGTTAATTCCGGGACCAGAAACACCCGGGTTGAACATCGACGTCTACTTGAGGCCTCTGGTGGATGAGTTGAAAGACTTGTGGATGAGCGGAGTCAAAACTTACGATGCTTCGAGCGGGGAAATGTTTCGGCTGCGCGCGTGCCTTTTGTGGACCATCAGCGATTTCCCGATGTATGAAAGTTTATCAGGATGGAATATGACTGGGTCCAAGGCGTGTCTGAGTTGTGGAAATACAGATACGGTATCACTCGAGGGTGGTAAGAGTGTTGGACTCGAGACGAATTATAGCTATTTGGGTCATCGCCGTTTCTTGCCTCATAATCATCCCTGGAGAGCTGATGAACAAGAATACAAAAAGCACTTTTCAGAAGAAAGACGTTCACCACCAAGGAAATCACCGTTTGGAGATTTCAAGCTACGTGAGCTTGACGATGTACGAAGTTGTAAGCCAGGGAAACAGCCATGCAGTAAACAGAGACAGAAAAAGTGCCAAAGTTATATGAACAATTGGTTGAAGAAAAGTATTTTCTTTGAATTAGATTATTGGCCCAAGTTTAGACTCCGGCACAACATCGACGCGATGCAAGTTGAAAAAAGTCTGTGCGATAACATTATTGGAACACTTCTGGGCATGGAAGGAAAAACAAAGGACTCGGAAAGAGATCGCTTAGACTTGGTTTATTTAGATAAAAGAAGAGAATTGCACCTTCAAATGATCGGAAAAAGGCTGGTGAAACCGCTTGCTTGTTATTCTTTGCCCCCCGAGAAACAGTTAGAATTTTGTCAGTTTATGAAGTCCGTCAGACTCCCAGATGCTTGTCCGATCGACATCTCAAAAAATGTTAGCTTGCTCAAAAAAAATATATCGGGACTTGAGGCTCACGAGTGTCATGTGATACTGCAACGCCTTCTCCCAATTGCAGCACATCCACATTTGCGAAAGGATATAACGACGACATTCTCCGAATTGGCCACTTTCTTCCAGCGCTTGTTTGCTAAGGCCATAATGTTCTGGGATATGGACGATCTGGAAGAGAGGCTCGCGATGATTTACTGTAAGCTCGAGAAGATTTACCCGCCGTCTTTCTTTGACATGATGGTGCATTCTGCTATGCACCTGACAGGCCAGGCAAAACTCGGTGGACCTGTTTTCTTTCGCTCGTTGTATCCTTTTGAAAGGTGTGTTACTGGATTGTACTTTCAATGTCCGTTTCCAATCGCGAATCGAATTAACTATTTGTCTTCTCTTGTACAGGAATTGGAAGAAACTTGGAAACTGTGTGACAAACAGAGTTCAACCTGAAGTCTCAATTGCAGAGGCGTACATTGCGAACGAAGCATTTAGAGTTTGCGCCGTGTATTTAGGTGACACAGGAGAAACTAGTGACGATGAAAGTGTTAATCAAGAAGACACGCAGAGAAGGCCGTCGCTGTCCCTCTTCTCACAAAGGGCCCGACCTTTCGGGCCACAAGAATCCCTGAACTTAAGCAGTAAAGAGTTGGCACACCTCAATTTATTCATGCTTCGTCACTGCAAAGAGCTAGAGCCATATATCAAGTAATTCAACATATGCACTCTTTTTTTTTCATTCGGGTCTATCTTTGCTGTTTCAGAAACTGATTGATATATTTAGGGAGTACGACGATGAGCTGAAGACAAAATCTGGCGAAGAAGAAGATGATGATGACGACGACGATGATGATGATGATGAAGAAGAAGAAGAAGATAAAGACGAAGAAGAAAAAAAACTAAAAAAATTTGACTTTTGGTTTCGGATGCGGGTAAGTCAACCCTGTGTTTCTGTGTCTCCAAACAGTTTGAAATTTAAGTTTTTGAAGAATGGATTGTTCATTATTATGCCTTTATTACATTTTAGATTTATAGATTGTGGAAAACTAAACCCGAAGATGAGTACGACCTGTTCTCATTAGCTTGTGGACCCGAGGCCAAGGTGAACTTGTACTCTGGCTGCGTTGTTGACGGAATAAGATTTGTAACCGAAGATGAGGACAAGGACCGAATCAGCCAGAACAGTGGAGTGTTCTGCGTCAAAGAGATCAAAGGTGAGAAGGTGGAACTTTACGGTGTCATAACCAGCGTTTGGGAGGTGAACTTCCCTCATGGGCAACGAGTAGTTTTGTTCAAGTGCAAGTGGTTTCGTCCGGATAAGGAATTCTCTTCAGCGCAGCACGACTGTAACTTGCTTCGCCTTGACCCCAAAAGGACATGGCATGAGTATTTCCCTTACTTACTGGCGACCGAGGCTCAGCTGGCGTTTTTTCCTCGCTTCGATGACTTTCATATGTATGCGCAGAAATTGGAACACCGATTATTCTGGGACGTCCTTGACTCGAGTGGCATCGGGGAAGAAGACGAAGTGGCAGTGGCTAAACCCGAGGCGTGCAGTTTTGAATGGACCAAACACGTTGGTGAGATCCAACGTGGAGGCCTTCTTTCTTCGTCTCATCTCTATCAGGTCATCACTGATAATATACTGCCGAATCTCCACGGCGAGTGTGTTGGCGACCAAAATCATGTGTTCGAGGATCTTTCGATTCAGGAATCATTCAATGATGACAGTGATGACGACGGTGAATTTTAGCCAACCTCACGCACATGTATGATTTTTTTAATTCTTCTCTTGCATTTGTTTGTCTACAAAATGCAAGTCTCACTCGTCTTACCATAATCATCCTTATCATATGCTATATGTATATCTCTAAAAAATATCGAGTCTTATTTTAATGTAACAATTTATTAATGTTTTTAAACAGATTTCTATGACACACGGGAATGTTCTGATCAGAAAGGATTTTGGATTAGGTCAGCTCAATGGAGTTGGCTAATCGACGCACCTTGGTTTACTGCGACGACTAGCATAAAGATATTTAAAAAAAAAAAAAAAAGGCTTTCTTTTGTTTGTGTCTGATTCTATTTTGTGTGAATGAAAGAGACCTTAGTTGACCTTTGTAGCTTATTTAAGGATCGACTTTTAGCTAAAACACTACTTAGCAATGAATTGTGGATGCTATGCACAATTTCTTGATTACCAATGTTTCTGAAGCAGTATTTGTGGGTGCGCTATATATATATGCTCAACTAGCAGATCATCTGCTAAAGGACGATCTCCTTATATATATTATGTGTATATTTTGCTTGTAACTCTGTCAATCTTTGTGATTTTCTCTGAGTTTGTGTTTGCATCTGGTGAGGTCTGTAAAAAAGCCACTAATGGCTTTTCACATATCCGCCAAATAAAAATATTTATAGACGAAACATCTTTCATCGAATCTGATTTATTTGAACCAAGTTAACAATTCAAACCCTTTTCGATGATGGAGATTAACGACAAGGTTAAAGTATGGTTGAGATAGTTTTAATCTTTAACTAAAAGATTATCAAGCCTAAGGTCTGCACTAAAATGCATTCTTTTGATTCATAGGTAGTGGTTGCTTGACAAACAAGTTATAAGTGTGCTAAACCCATTGTTCAAAATACGGATACTAGTACTGATAATGAATTTCAGATTTTTTACTGGTATATCGACTACCGACAGGTATACGGACAGGTAGGCCAGAATGATTTTAATACCGCGTTATCGATCTATACCGATTCAAAATTACTGGTATATCAAATATTATACATAGAAAGAGTATAAAATTTGTAATCCTTTAATTCATTTTATTTTTGTGTTATTTAGATATAAATATTATATATATATATATATATATATATATGTTTTTTTATATATAATAATATATGACATTATAGAAAAAAATACTAATATATTATTAACAAAGCATCCTATATATATATATATATATTAATGAAATGAATATGTATACTAAATATCAATATTTACATTAATGTGTATGATACTGGTAAATATAGTGTAATAATATAATATAATATAATAGTCATAATAACCTAACAAATAATATTTCAATGATTTAAAAATAAAGAAGATGCAACTTTATAAATATTGAAGGTAACTTTGTACACACAAAAAAGGTCCCACATTGAAACTGTAAGGCAACTTTATAGGATAGAGTTACTATAAATATTTTAGAGTGAAATTTTGACGACAAAGCAATGAATCGTGCCAACACCCAATAATGTGCGAGTTAAAGTGTTTATGAAAATATTTAAAAAAAATATGAAAAATGGACCAAAAAATGTATAAGAAAAAAATTCGAGGGTTTTATAGCTCCCCGTTCAATATGAAGTACGTCAAGGTTTTAATAAGATGTTCGGCGAGGATGCGCACATCGTTCGCGATGGGATCCACGAGTTTTTCGCCGAATACGTGGAATCATCAGTTTACAGGCCCATTACTTCCCATGACATGAAAATGGTTTGATGAGAAAATGATGATCAAATTTGATGAGGAAATGATGAATATGGAGTGCCGGAAGAAAAAATTGGAACTGGTCGAGTACTTGTACGCTCTAGGATGATCTCAACTCAGGCGGACTTTGATATCCTCTCCTGGTGGAACTACATGCAGGACACTTTCCCTACTCTCCCCAAGAAGGCGAGAGACATTCTCTCTGTCACGGTCTCAGCAGTTTCGCCGAAGTCGGCGTTCGAGGCCGGGCCCCAGGAGATGGACCGTTACCAGAGCTCACTGTGACTCGAGACCATGGATGAGCTCATCCGCACTAAGGACCGGATGCTCCACAATGTCGCCTCTGATGGCCCCACCAACGCTCCCTGATATATTTTGCATAATATGATTTTTAGAATTGTATCTTCTTGACTGAGTTTAGAATTTGGACGAATCATATATCTTTTATATGGCCTGTGCATTATCTTCTAGTTCTTGTTCGGTTTTATTTTCCATCAGATTAAGAAATAGTCTGATTTGACAATAGAAAAAGCATCTACACGATAAGAAATTGCACTAGAATGCCAAACAATAGAAGGGCAGGTTTAAAACAAATTTCTTTAATCTGAAGAATATTGGGAGCCGGATAGGGCAGTTGGCGAAGATGACGTTAAACTACAAAATTTGCTTAAAATATTAATTTGCCAAGACAACTGTCGCTGACGGAAGGAATGACTTCCATGTCATCCTTATGGCTATCGAAAATTTTCGAGTTCCGATAACACGGAAATGGCAGCGGCAGTTCCGACATGTTTCGGAAGTAGCGGTGGGTGTGTCAGAAGTGGGCATGCCGATAGTAGCCGTTGGTGTAAAGTTGTGAATGTTGGAGAAGAGACGTTGGAAAAATATTACCGTTTTTTACACTTTCATCCCTATTTCATTTTACACTATAAATACACTCCATTTTTCTTCAATTTTCACAACTCACATTCTCAACTCTCACCATTCTCTCTACAACCCACATTCCTCTCTACAAACTTTCTATATATTTTACATACTTAAGTTTATACTATATAAATCTTTATAATAAGTTTAATTTATAATATATAGGTTTGATTTATAAAAATATACTATATAGTTCAATTTTAAAATTATAGTTTTGAATTTAAAATTTTATAGTTATTATCTTCAAAAAATTAATTTACTATATATTTTTAAAATTAAAGTTTTACATTTATTATCTATAAAAATAGTTATATTATATAGTTTTGATTGATATTATATACTATATAGTTATTTTCTATACAGATATTTATATGAGAATAGCGACAAAAGTTGTTTGAAGTGAGTCCCACTCTACTCAAATTATTTTAGGGTCTTTTAGCTATATAGCCATTTGATTTATAGCGTTTTATATAATAGCCAATCTTTTGTAAATTTTCTGTAAATAGCCACATCAACTTATTTACGGCACTCAAAAGCACCAAAAAAAAAAAAAACTCAAAATATGCGGGAATGTTTTTGGGTATTTTTTAGTGCCGTAAATATGTTGGGGTGGCTATTTACAAAAAAATTTACAAAATATTGGATATCTAGCAATTCTTAGACTTTCTATGGTTTACTTAGCTAATTTTTTTATTACCAAGTTGCTTATATTGGCGTTGCTCTTAGCTTACCACTAAAGTTGATGTGATGGGGTAACAAAAATAAAAAATAATAATTTAACTTCATAAAAATAAATTCTTATAATTATAACAAAAGTTACCGATTTGGAGCTCAACATAAGTAGAAAGTATAACAAAAGTTACCGATCTGGAGCTCAACATAGGTAGAAAGTTTGATATTAAATATATAAAACACAAAAAATAAAAGATCCAGAGTCCAAAGCATAACCTGCGCGAAGTGACCATGCATAGCCATGTGTCTGTTGTCGTTGTAAGTTCGTCGACCAAAGTTCCGAACTTTTTGATGATCATCCTTCAAAACCTTAACTTTATATAGGCAATACTAAGATAAAAAAATATGTACCTTCTCATTATCATTTCCCTCGTTCTCACACTTACACCACTTCTCGACCAGCTTTTTCAAATTTGTTCCTTGTTTCCGTCTTTGGGAATTTCATGCTGTGAAATTTCTCTTCTTCGTTTTTCGTTTTCCCACTCAAGTCATCAAGGTACGTATATAAATCAGGAAACGAAAATTAAAATAGCTTGTTTAAACAGAACATTCAAAGCTAAAGCTATGATCAGCTACACCGTTGATTTCTTGTTTGCCGTTAAGCTATTATTTTCCCTTCGGATTCTAGGATATTACTTGTTTTACATATACGCGTTACTAAGTAATCATTGTAAACATAATTTAAACAATCTTAATTAGCCAAGATCTTAGAACTATGTGATTTTCACATATCATTAGAGATCAAGAAAACTTACCTCGATCCATGAAGAAAGCAACGGCAGCGGTGGCAGAATCACCGGAATTGGTTTCTCTCTCTTTACTCATTTAGTCTTGATAGCTTTTTTGTGATGGCTCAGCAAAAAATGCGTAATGAGTTGAGAGAGGACCAATCCCTAGGGTTAGCCTTATATAGACCCACCATCAGGATATATAAGGAAATTACCTTTTACTTATCAACCAATAGAATTTGTCTTTTTTTTTTATTAAACCCTAATAGGTAATACACTTGGGCCACATTTTTTCCCACATACAAAGCCAACTAATGGGCTTTAGGAATTATACGGTCTAACATTCTCCTACTTGACCCATATAGCTTAATAATGACCGTAATTGCGCATAGTATAAGATAAATTCATCATAATGTTGGTTACATCATAAAGTCATAATCAAGTATGAAAACTAATAAGGATAATAGCGGTAGTATGTTAATTTTTCAACATAGTCCCTTTCATGTATCACAATACTAGTTTCACACTTAATATGACACATAATAAGGTATTCATAATGGTCCGAATCTTGATCATATAATGCATTCATGTATATACTAATCATAAAAGAAAACAAGATTCATTACTTCATATCAGAAATAAAATAAACGAGCTCAAAGTGTCAACCACATAAAACATAAAAATAACATCAACGATGACATCAAAGGATCCTCATTCTTTCGACACGTTCAGTAAATACCTTTGGGGACAATCATTTCGTTAATGGATCTGCTACCATAAGCTGTGTGCTAATGTGCTCGATTGACACCCTTTGTTTATGAACTTCTTCTTTAACGGCAAAGTATTTTATCTCCATATGCTTAGCACCCTTAGAATACTTGTCGTTTTTCGAAAATAAGACTGTTGTGGAATTATCACAGTAAATATTCAGTGGCTTGGCGATAATCTCAACAATTCCAAGTTCTGAAATAAAGTTCTGCAGCCATAAACCATAAATCGTAGCCTCAAGCATGCAGCAAAATTTGAATTTGAATATCCAATCACGTCAAGGTGATTAAATCTCTTATAAGTGAGCATACGATCTTTCATTCCTTGCAGATACCTTAGTACTTTCTTTGCAGCTTTCCAATGATCTATTCCTGGATTACTTTGATACCTGCCCAGCATTCCGACAACAAAACTGATATCTGACCTGGTACAAGTCTGTGCGTACATCAAGCTTCCAAAAATAGACGCATAAGGAATTTGTTCCATTTGTTTGCGTTCCAATTCATTTTGTGGACATTGATTGAGACTAAATTTATCTCCCTTCTGAATTGAAACAACACCTGCAGAGCACTTGTCCATTTTGAATCTCTCAATAAGGACTTTATTAATGTATGCTTTTTGAGACAATCCCAACCATCCTTGTGATTTATCACGAGATATCTCTATTCTGATCACATAAGATGCCTCACACATATCTTTCCTCTTAAAGAGAAACTCATTGGTTTGACGTAATAAACCAAGGTCATTAGTAGCAAACAAGATGTCGCCAATATACAAAACTAGAAATATAAACTTACTCCCACTGATCTTCAGATATATACATCGATCAACGATGTTTTATTTAAATCCAAAGGATGTGACGGTATCATTGAACTTGAGATACCATTGCCGGGAAGCTTGTTTAAGTCCGTGTATTGACTTCTTTAATTTACATACCATATGTTCCTTTCCGTCAACCACAAAACCTTTAGGCTGATTCATGAACACTTCTTCATCTAAATTCCCATCCAAAAATGCAGTTTTCACATTCATTTGATGGATCTCTAAATCATAATGAGCTACCATAGCCATAAAAATCCTCAGGGAGTCCTTTTTAGAGACAGGTAAAAAGATCTCTTTGTAATCAACACCATCTTTCTGAGTAAAACCTTTGGCAACGAGTCGAGCCTTGTGTCTTTTGATATTTCCAGTTGAGTCGAGCTTGGCCTTGAAGACCCACTTGCACCCGACTCTTTTACAACATTCAGGCAATTCAACAAGGTCCCAAACTTTGTTGTGATCCATT
Source organism: Urtica dioica subsp. dioica (assembly GCF_054948205.1). Taxonomy (NCBI): domain Eukaryota; kingdom Viridiplantae; phylum Streptophyta; class Magnoliopsida; order Rosales; family Urticaceae; genus Urtica; species Urtica dioica. The sequence continues at coordinate 12,223,320 of NC_142767.1, read as the reverse complement.
GATTTTAGCTCTTCTTTCATGGCGCCTAGCCACTTAATAGAATTCTCACTTTCTATGACTTGTGAAAACAAAACTGGACCATTATCAATGCCTAAGTTGTATTCCGAATCTTGTAGGTAAACCACATAATCATCAGAAATAGCGGATCTTCGTTCTCTTACAGATCTTCTTAATGCGACTTCTTGTGGTTCATCTATGATAGGTTCTTTGATACGACATCATTCAGTGGTGATTGGTCGTTAATTTGTTGTTCTTGCGAATCATTATCATGGTGATCATGAAGTGAAACAACAACTTGAGGAGAAGGTAGAGGCAAAAGTACTTGCACTCTAATTTCTCGGATTTCCACATTACGTGGTTCCAAACTCCCACTGACTTCGCCATTTTTGATGAACCTAACATTACCAGTTTCAACAATTCTCGTACTATGGTTAAGACAATATGATCGATACCCTTTAGATTTTTCTGGATAACCAATGAAGAAACCACTGATTGTTCTTGAGTCCAGTTTCCTTTCATATGGATTATAAATTCTTACTTCCGCTGGGCAACCAAAAACATACAGGTGCCTTAAACTAGGTTTCCTTCTCGTCAATAGTTCAAAAGGTGTCTTAGGAACTGCCATACTGGGAACCATGCTCAATAAATATACAACGGTCTTTAAAGTATGCATCCACAAAGATTTGGGTAAAGAAAAATTGCTTAACATACTCCTAACCATATCCATTAAAGTACGATTACGCCTTTCTGCTACACCATTTTGTTGTTGTGTTCCTGGCATAGTGTATTGAGCACAGATGCCATGGATTTCTAGGAGCTTATCAAATGGACCAAGGCGCTATTCACTTTTATCATATCTTCTATAGTATTCACCACCTCCGTCAGACCTGACAATTTTTACCTTTCTATCTAATTGTCTTTCAACTTCATTGACAAACACCTCTGGGGTATCTACCGATTGAGATTTTTCATGCAACAAATAGACATATCCATAACGTGAAAAGTCGTCGATAAAAGTGATGAAATACCTTTCTCCACCAAGTGATAGAACGTCAAATGGCCCACAAATGTCAGTATGTATAACGTCAAGAAGTTGTGAGCTTCTCGTGGCTGCTTTCTTAACTGTGTGTTTTGTGTGCTTTCCCTTAGTGCACTCAACACAAATTTCAAGATCGGTAAAATCCAAATCAGGTAGGATATCATTCTTCACCAACCTTTCGATTCTTTCTTTGGATATTTGACCCAAACGTTTATGCCACAAGTAAGCAGAAGATTCATTAGATAAACCACGTTTAGTACCAACATTATGATGCACGGTTAACAGAGTTTCAACGAAAAGGGTATCAAGCTTTAATTTGTACAAACCATTACAAAGAATACTAGAACCCAAGAAAAGATTTTGTTTGAATAAAATGAAACATCCATTCCCAAAATTAAAAGAGTACCTGGCTTTATCGAGTTTAGACATGGAAACCAAATTGCGAGAAACAGAAGGAACATAAAAGGTTTGGAAAATGTCTAAATGATGCCCAGTGTCTAAGATTAAACGACAGGTTCCAATGGCTTCAACTTGAACTTTGACTATGTTTCCCATTAGGATGAATTTTACAATTTGGCTTATGGTTTGGTGTTGCGAATTTTCTCGCACACGCAAGTGCACGTGGTCGCAATAGTAATAAATCGTAAGAACGAGTCGATCCCACGAGGACTAGCTAAATTGAAGATTCAAGATTCACAAGTTTGAATGAATCTTTTAAGGCTGAATGGGGTTATTTTCGGAGCCATCTGGACCTTTCATTTTGATCCAATGGCCAAAATTCGCTCAGAAACGCAACATTGGAAAAAGCTGATTTTTGGACCGCGCGGCGCGCCCTTTTGTCTGCGCGGCGCGCAGACCATTTTTTTGGCTTCGCGCGGTCCGCGCGTACGACTCTGGAGGCGAAAACGGCGAAATTTTCGTCCGCGCGGCGCGCGCTTTTTTCCGCGCGCCGCGCGCTTCCCGGTTCACTGCACACCGTTTTTTAAACGGTCGTAACTCCTAGCTCCGATGTCCGATTTCTGCAAATAAACATGCGTTGGAAAGCTAAGAGGGAGCTCTATCCAATTATGGAAGTGGATCATCCAGAATCATCATTTAAAAATCCCAAAATCCTGCCGAAGAGGACGTCGTTCCTTGTTTCGCTCCAAGTTGTCCAAATGTGTATGAATCTCCTTGAAATTGTTCGGAATCGTCACATGATGAGCTAATAACCTCCTCAAGATCCAATTGAACTTTTAAACCTGAAAATCACTCACAAACATACAAAAGCTATCAAAAACGCTTGAGGACTCGTTAGTTTTTAGTCCGGGAAATAGGAGTTTTACGCGTAATAAACGCACCTATCATTTGGGTCGTAAGAAATCCTTGCATCGTATTTGAAAAATGAGTTGTACAACCAGAATCAAGCCACCAAGTATTATAAGGAACTTCAGCTAAATTTGATTCGAAACATACAAAAGCACTAGGCTTACCCTTTCTTTCGAACCATGCCTTACGTTTCAGGCAATCTTTCTGCCAGTGCCCAGTCTTTTTACAGAACCAACACACATCAATGTTTTGTTCCTTCTTGTGGATTTGGGCAGATGACTCATTAGGCTTTGATAGTCTTGCTTGCACTTTCCGGTCTTCCATGTTTTCTTTCTAGCTCCTTTATGACCAACGAGATTGGAAAAATGATTTCCCGGTTCTTAAGCCTCGTTTCCTCTTGAATGAGCATACTTTGTAATTCATGCACATTCCATTTATCCTTCAGAGTGTTGTAATGCACATGAAATGTGCCATACTCATGAGGTAAGGAATTGAAGATAAATGTTACGATGAAATTTTCATTCAATTCTATTCCCATGGTCTTTAGTCTTGCTACAATGTTCTTCATTTCGACAACATGCTCATGCATGGTACGAGAACCATCAAACTTCATGGTGGTTAACTTACCCATTAGTGCCCCAGCCCGTGACTTATAATCCGAGTCGGACTGAGAGCTTTCTTCCACAAACTTCATAAATTCATTAGCGTTTTCAATTTTCTTAAACGTGGACTTATTGATGTTATCTTCTACATTCATTCGCATAAACATTAGGCTCAGTCTGTTACATCTTTGCCAAGCTTTATGGAAAGATCTTTGGTCAGCATTGCTAGCATCAGTAAGAGCAGCAGGTTCCTTACTTAAGAGTGCCGAATCAAGATCTAGAACACCGAGGTGAAACTGAACTTGTTCAGACCATTCAGAGAAATTAAGACCATTGAACTTAATAATATACGTGGCTTGCGAATGAAGAGAAACATGAAAAGATCTGTAAAAATAAATAATATATGCTCACATATTAATGTTTTGAGTAATAAACCTAATCCATAATACAGGTTCAGAATACGTGAAATAAACGTAAGGTATACATTGAAAACACCTTTGGGTAGAACAACAACATATACAATAAAGTAAACATAATTGATGCTAAAAAAATAAATTTTCACATAATTAGCATTCGACGTACTTAAATTAGATATATTTGTAATCTTTGGATATAATAAATATACCTAACCAAGTATCAATTGGCCACGATAATGTTCATAAATTATCAAACGAATTAAACCTTTGGATGATCCGAAAGATTTTATTATCATGAACTTCAATTAACTCATGACAAGAATCATAAAATACCAAATGTCATTTAACTCAAAATCATCACATAAATATGAGTAATTGAATTTATTTTAATTTGATACTTAAAATTTCTAATTCGATCGGCCACTTTGGTGACTAATAAATTAAACATAATATAAATATCAAATTAAAATAAGCATATTATACTGATTGTAAATCATTTTTATAATATCAGTTAAAATTGAATCCTCATAAAACAAATGTCATCGTTACATTAGAATAGATATATACAGAATTATAACTTGGTTGTGTATATAATGATATTAGATAAAGAGATGATATATTAAAAACCCAAAACATAAAGAGAAATTTCATTTTATAGACCTAAAAATTAACAAAATATAAAGACTAGACCTCATATATAAAAATATATAAAACTGGACTTTTATCCATATTTCGGACATAAATGCCATTTTTAAAAAATAAGTCAATCTATCTTCTCAATCCCACACTCGGTCTCTCACGCTTGATTCCGACGTGATACAACTAAATTCGACGAGATATGAGGGAATCCGACGAACTATGATGACCTAGGATGACAAAGTTTCACGTGAATTTGACCTTAACCGCTTAAAATGCCTAAAAATATTATTTTATCGTATTGCATCGTACATTATCGTACGGTATCGTAAACTATCGTATATTATCGTACATTATAACATAATTTCATTTGTATGAATTTTATGGTATATTATAATTATAATGTATCATATCTCATCGTATTGTATCGTGCATTATCATACGGTATCGTATATTATCGTATGTTATAATTATCGTATGGATTTCTAAGTTTTTAATTTAAGACTAGTTTGTTGTGTTTGAGATTAAGTTTAAGTTTAAGACTCGTTTGGTGTGTTTAAGTTTTAGACTCGTTTATTATTTTTCTTTTTATGTGTGTTTGAGACTCGATTCTATGTTTGAAACTAATCTTAATTTCAATATGTTTGTTAATGTTTGAGATTGTGGAATTTTTATTTGAATGGTAATTTTTTAGTTGAAAAACATGTTTAATATGAAAAATAGGTTAAATCTTACATAAATGATAATTTGAAGACATTCTCGCCGTGGAGATTTTGTTAACTTACATACAACCGTTTATTGAATGCGATGATTAGTTAGGTTTTGTGAACTTTGGATTGGTTTTGGATGTAGATATTTGCTTTTGGATGTTTTGAAGATGTAAAAATTTTCTTTTGGATTTAAAGTTTATTTTCAAGTACCAGTTTTTACAACGGGTTTTATTACCGTTTAAAAAAAAAATTCAAGTTCAAAATTCTGATAATTCTCGCCGCAGCGACTTTTAATACTCTCCGCGGCAAGATTTAGGTGTCGCCGTTGCGAGAAATTTACACCGCCGTGGCAGGAAATTATGGAATTTTTGAAAATTAGACAATGGAACTCTACCGTTGTAGAAGCTTCTACAACGGATCCGTAAACGTTGTAGAAGTCGTGAAGCTTCTATAACGGATGTCTAATCGTTGTAGGATCCTAATTTTGTACTAGTGAATGAAAGTTTGGCCAATTCTGAATTGAGTTAGGTGGTTAATTCAATTTAAAAGTAAACTTGTCTGTTGTGAACAGGAAATTTGTAAAAAAGAAGTTGGATCAAGGCTAATTTTGAATAATTTTGGTTAAGTTTAATCTAATCTGCATAGCAAAGCTATCAATTTAATTTAAATTACTATGATTGTTTATTTAATTTGGTAAGATGGTTAATTTATAGTGTAGAAAAAAAGGAGGGGTCAAATTTAAAATTTTGTGAGAGTAGGCTAGTTTATTATTATTATTTATATAATTGAGCCATAATTGTAGTTGGGACTAGACTATTTCACACAATTTCTTCTATTTTAATTATAGAAAAATGATCTCTTATTAAATATCTAGCCACCTAAAACATTAGACAGTTTATATTTTAAACATAACCCCATTCACTTCATTGTAGACGGAACACTCAAAAAATGATTCGATCGTGAGTTCAAGAAAGAAATTTAATTGATACATAGTTGCTATACGCAAATTTTATTAATTTATTTGTTGTTGTTGAAAATATATTCTAACATATTTAGATATATACTTTAAGTATAATTTTCCCAACGAGCTTTATTCTTCTTGTTGAAAACTTGAAAGTCGATGAAATTTATAGCAGGGTAGTAGTAGACCATTTTGGAGTGACGTTGTCTAATTATAACATAAGTTTACAATTCGGTGCTAACTTAGAAACTTATATAATGAATGAATATTTGAATAAACAAACAAATAATAAAAGGTGGAGACTAGAGAGTGCGAATGACCATGCATAGCAATTAGACGCGACTTTTGGCGCCTCAAAGTTCGTCGCCAAAGCTCCGATTACATCCTTCAAAACCCTAATTATATAATGTAAAACACATACAAAAAGACGCATCGTCACTCTTATCATCTCTCTCCACCGCCATTTCTCTCTTTCTCACAACTCACTTCTCGACCAGCTTTCTCAATATAATTATTCCGTGTTCCCGTTCGGGCTCTGAAGTTTCCCTTCTTCGATTCCCATTTCCCACTCAACTCATCGAGGTACGTTTACGAATGTACATGAAAATGAAAATAGGTTGTTGGTTAAACAGAACACACAAATTAGTTATGATCGGCTTAGCTACGTCATTGATTTCTAAGTTATTTTCCCCTTCGGATTCTGGTATATTACTTGTCTTACAGTACGCGTTGCTCAGTAATTATAACATGTTGTAAAGTAGTAGCTCGAAGAACTAAATCCCAAATAAGTGCACAATTCTTCTTGGTTTCTCTGTTTCAGTTTATATTTTATTATTTAATATATTGTTGTATGACATAAATTAGTATCCAAGTTCAGTAATTTATTTCTTCTTCTAACATCACTTGGTATTTTCTTTAATATAGTTTTTTTTTGGGGGGGTATCTTTTTTTTTGTATGTTTCTTTTGCAGCGAGTGAAAGATGGACAAGAAATGGATGTACTTGGCTGACATAACTTGTCAGGAATACAAAGACGGAGTTAAGTCATTTCTCGATTTCGCTGAAAAAAATCTGAAATATAGCATTTGGCGTTGTCCGTGTCGAGAGTGCAAGAACACTCGCGTGCGCGATGGAAAACACGCCACTGGGGTTCACTTGATTCAAAACGGATTTTCGAGAGACTACAGAAGATGGATATTCCACGGCGAAGAGATAATCGAAGAGCCGAAAAGAAAGTTGACGGACGACAAGCGCCTCGAATCCGAAGGCCGTGTTTCCCGGGACGAGGACACAGTCTTGGATTTCAATGGCATGTCGGAGAATATATCTGTAAAGAGCATTGTGGAGAATTTGGTTGGCGATGTCCTTAAGGCTATCGGCACCGGATCTGAAGCCGAAGCTAGCTCTCCTTTGTATCCCAGCCATGAAAAAATGAAGACATTAGATGTAGTGGCGAAGTTGATTCAGCTGAAGCTACAACATGGTTGGAGCGAGCAATCGTTTGATACGATACTCCAATTAATCAAAGGCCTTTCTCCTGAATTGGCGAACCTCCCGGCCTCACTTCATGCTGCCAAGAACTTACTCCGAGAGCTTGGGATGGGCTACGAGTTGATTCATGCTTGCAAGTATGATTGCGCGTTGTTCTGGAAAGAGCATAGCTCTTGTGACCGGTGCCCGGTTTGTGACGAGCCGAGGTACAAGTACGAGAATGAGAAGGGCGAGAAGATTCCTCAGAAGGTGATGTATTACTTCCCATTGAAACCTCGGCTTCAGAGGCTGTTTATGTCTAAAGAGACCGCGGAAGACATGAGGTGGCACTTGAAAAAACGCGCCGCCGAGGAATATGTGATCAGGCACCCGAAGGACGGCCTCGAATGGGAGTATTTTGACGAATGTTACCCTTGGTTTGGGAAGGAATCGCGCAACGTTCGCTTGGGTCTCGCCACTAAAGGATTCAACCCTTTAAAGCTCACGGACGACTCGTACAACATGTGGCCTGTGACACTGGTGCCTTATAATTTGCCTCCGTCGAAGTGTATGAACGAGGAGTTTCTGATGTTGACGATGCTGATTCAGGGACCAGAAACTCCCGGTTTGGACGTGGACGTCTACTTGAGGCCTCTGGTGGATGAGTTGAAAGAGTTGTGGATGAACGGAGTCGACACTTACGATGCCTCGAGCGGAGAGACGTTTCGGATGCACGCTTGTCTGTTGTGGACCATCGGCGACTTCCCGATGTATAAGGGCTTATCAGGATGGAATATGGCTGGGTCAGACGCGTGTCCGATTTGCTACAGTACAGATATGGTGTACCTCAGGGGTGGTAAGGATTTCGGGCTCGAGACGTCTCACAGCTATTTGGGCCATCGTCGTTACTTGCCTCGTGATCATCCCTGGAGAGTCGGAGCCCAATATGTTTTGGATCATTTTCCTCGATTAGGATCGGCGCCGACGCTATCACCGCCCATTGGAGATGACATGCTGGTTGAGCTTGACAGACTACGAAGTCAGAAGCCGGGGAAACATCCGAACAATATGCGTGGATGGATACGGTTCCGAGATCATACGCGTAATTGGCTGAAGAGAAGTATCTTCTTGGAATTAGATTATTGGTCGAAGCTTAGACTCGTACACAACATCGACGCGATGCAAGTTGAAAAGAGCCTGTGCGACAACATTATCGGAACGCTTCTGGACATGGAAGGGAAATCAAAGGACTCGGAAAGAGACCGCTTGGACTTGTGTCGTTTGAATAGAAGAAGTGATTTGCACCTTCAAATCAGCGGAACCATGCTGGTGAAACGGCTTTCGTGTTATTCTTTGCCGCCTGAGAAACGGATAGAGTTTTGTAAGTTTATGAAGTCACTCAGATTCCCAGACGTTTGTCCGGTCGACATCGCGAAAAATGTTAGCTGTGAAAAAGTAAATATATCGGGGCTGGAGGCTCACGAATGTCACGTGATACTTCAACGCATTCTCCCGATTGCAGTTCATCCACATCTGCCGAAAGATATCACGACGACATTTAGCGAACTAGCCACTTTCTTCCAGCGTTTGTTTGCCAAAGCCATACCGTTTGACGATTTCGACAAGTTGGAACAGAGGCTCGGGATGATTTACTGTAAGCTCGAGAAGATTTACCCGCCGTCTTTCTTTGACATGATAGTGCATTCTGCTCTGCACTTGACAGTCCAGGCAAAATTCGGTGGACCCGTTTTCTTCCGTTCGTTGTATCCATTTGAAAGGTTTGTACTTGGTCGCACTTCCGACGTCCATTTTCAATCGTGAATCCAAATAACAATTCGTATTCTCGTGTACAGGAATTTGGAGAAACTCGGAAAGTGTGTGACAAATAGAGCTCAAGCAGAAGTCTCAATTGCAGAGGCTTACATTGCGAATGAGGCACTTAGATTTTGCTCCATGTATCACCGTGCCATTGTTAATCAAGAAGACACTCAGATTAATGACGATGCCATTGTTACTCTAGATGACACGCAGACTAGGCCGTCAATGCCCATCTTCTCACAAAGTGCTCAACCCTTTGGGCCACAAGATTCCGTGAAACTAAGTGTTGAAGAATTGGAGGACCTCAAAATTTTCGTGCTGCGTCACTGTAAAGAAGAGCTAGAACCATATATGAAGTAAGTGAACATATCCACTCTTTTATTTTTCATTCGAGCTTGCTTCTTCCGTTTCAGACTGTAATAGATTCATTTAGGGAGTACGAGGATGAGCTGGAGAAAAAATCTGGAGAAGAAGCAGAAGGACACAAAGTAGGAGAAGAGGAAGAAGAAAAAGAAAGACTTCTTAAAAACTTTGCACGTTGGTTTGTACAGCAGGTATGTCAACGCTGTGTTTCTATGTTCAAGACAGTTTAATAATTAAGTTTTTGAAGAACTGATCGTACATTATTATGTATTTATTACCTTATCAGATTCGAAGCTTGAAGGAAACTAAGCCGGAAGAAGTGACGAATGACATGTACTCATTAGCTTGTGGACCCGAGGCCAAGGTGAACTTGTACTCTGGCTGCGTTGTTGACGGAATAAGATTTGTAACCGAAGACGAAGACAAGGACAGAGTCAGCCAGAACAGTGGAGTGTTCTGCTTCGAGAACATTGAAGGTGAAGAGGTGAAACTTTACGGTGTTATACGCAGCGTTTGGGAGTTGAAGTTCGCTTACGAGAAACGGGTAGTTTTGTTTAAGTGCAAGTGGTTTCGGTCGGAGGAATATTGTACTGTGAAACGTGAGTGTAATTTGCATGCCTTGAACACCCAACACATATGGCATCACTACTTCCCTTACATACTTGCTACCGAGGCACAACTGGCATTTTTCACTCGCTCCGAGCACTTCTATGTGTATCCGCAAAAAATAGAACACCGATTATTCTGGGACGTACTTGAAACGAGCGGTATCGAGGAAGAAGACGAAGTTGCAGTGGCTAAACCCGAGGCCTGCAATTTCGATTGGACCGAACATGTCGGTGACATCCAACTCGGAAACCGTACTTGCCCCTCTAATCTTACTCAGATTCTCATTGAAAATATACTTCCGAATCTGCACGACAAGTGCGTTGCCAACCAAAACGATGCGTTCGAGGATCTTTTGCACGACGATGCCGATATTGATAGCCAGGACGACAGTGATTTTTAGTCAACCGCACACCCATGTACGATCTTTCAATTCTTCTTTTTTTTTTTTTTTTTTTTTACTACAAAATGTAACTTTCACTCATCTAACATAATCCTCCTTATCTTGTGCTATATGTATTTCTCTTTTAAAAAATTATTGAGTCATTGTTTGAATTTCGGGGATGAATTGAAATGCGAATAGTAAAGTGTCTGATTTTAATCCTATTGTTTATTTATTATTTTCAGATATCTATGGCACGGGATGTGCTGATCAGAAAGGATTTTGGAGTCAATCGGCTCAGTGGAGTTAGCAGTCAGATCGACTCGCGCCGTTGTTGCTAAGAATTTAAAAACTCTTTATTTTGTTTTGTGTTGATTCTGTTTCGTGTGGATGGGAGAGTTTTGTTGACCCTTGTAACTTATTCGAGGATCAACTTCTACCTAAGGACTTGTGGATGTTATGCACAATTTCTTGATTACCAATGTTTCTGAAGCAGTATTTATGGGTGCTATGCTCAAGTCTCAACTAACATAGCATCTTCCCAGGGATGGTGTTTTGAGATTAGAGTTAATATATATACATATATATATATATATATATATTATATACATATATTAATTACAACTCTTTGTGATTCTCTCTGAGAGTTTGTCTGCCATCTTGTGGACTAGTCTGAAAGAAGCCATTCAGGTTCTACGACAGCTATATTTGCAGGTTTTTTTTTATATATATTAATCCTTCCATATAAACAAATATATGTAGAGAAAAAACAGCATCCTTGACCAAATCTCATGTTTTTCTAACAAGTTCACAATTCAGACTCTTTTAGAACTGCCAAGTAAGAGAGAGAGAGAGAGAGAGAGAGAGAGAGAGAGAGAGAGAGAGCACCCTGCCAAGTATCACATGACAATGTCTTGTGAGTTGCTCTTAGAAGCAACTTCGGAATATATATCCTCTAACATGAGACTTGGTTGCTCGTACAGTCAACGGAGAGGTTTTTGTATTTTGATCTCACCCTTGGTTAGTTAATCCATTTGAAATAGCAAGGCTCGGGTTTGGCTACTTCCACTCGGTCATTTTCATCACGCTTTTTGCAATGTTGCGGATAAAACTTGAGGCGTGCCTCGTTTTCTAGTACCGCAAGGATGGCCTTCTAGTCACTCATTTTTATTCGGGTCACGATCCCTAGTTTAACCTCCAAAATGATGCTCGAAAGGCCATTTAAGTTCAAATCTTCACCCTCGAGCCTTATATCACAAAAAAACCGCAGTTCTGGTTGATTATGTTCTCGTCTTCCTTTTTAACCATGATTCTCAGCTCATTGATAAACAGTAACGGTGTGCATTAGCTAATGAGAATGTTGTGCGTTGATAAAACTGAAAAGACTAGTTAGCGACAATACATCCACGTATAAACTTTTCAAACCAATCAGGAAACTCATCTTCCTCTTCGTTAAAATTCCGCGATTCTCACTACAATGTTGTTTCAAATCTAAGCTCAAAGTCAAACATCAAGTTGTTACAAACGCCAGTTGCTTTATTTTTTTCTTTCACTCGCATGACTTTCCAACTCTTACATTACATAGCCAGCTTCAGAGATTTTTAATTCTGGGTTTTGTTGGAACAGAGTTAATGAAGAACTGTTTACATTTATGCACATCATGCTCAGCTCTCTTTTCTCTATGATTCAATCATATTTCATAATGTATTCATGTCACTCCCTAATAAGTGGATTAATTGATACTATAACACGAAGAACTTCAGAAACAAACATCTAGCCATTGGTTACTCTAATTATCTTTCCCTAATATATAATTTTTCCAACTAGTCCATGAGATATTAGAGCAATTATGTAGATTCAAAATTATGGAAATGGATGGGATGAATTAACTCGTACAAAGTTATCACCAAACAGTAAAAAAAATGTCATAATGAGATGAATAGCTGTAGCCACTAATGAAAATCATGAAGTTTTTTATACAATAAGAAACGCGATCCTGGGCTCTCAATCGAAATAACACTGATCAATTATGTACCATAGTCCTAGTATGATCCGACTATTTGACATATCTAGTCCCCGAACTTTGAATTTTAATTATTTCATCACTGAACTTTTAACTTATAATCATTTGTCAGTATTATAATATTTTAGCATATTTTCCTTAAATTTAGCATTGTATATTTTATTCCTAAGCTCTTTATTTTTTTAGTCCCTACACTTTCGAATTTCTAATTTAGTCCCTAACTTGTTTTTCATCCCCTTTCTTTTATTATGTTGGAAATTATCAAAATCACGCCTGAACTTTCTTACTCGGTATAAAATTAGAAAAACTCATGAACGAAGTTAGTAAAGCTAAAAGTATAATGACAAATTCGTCATAATTCAGAAGTTCGACTACCATTTGTTCCAATTAGTCTATGATATAATCAATCACTCTTGTGTCTATAATCAACCAGTCCCAAAAAGTTCGCATTTCATTGAAAATAAAAATAAATAAATAAAGCAAAAAACATTTGTTAATACCTTTGGATGTTCTTATTTTTGAGGTCCATCTCGTAAATCTGAATCAGGAATTTTACAGGAAATATTCATTACTTTAACCAACTGTTTGTACTTCAGATACTCAGTAGTCTCTAGTCGGTGCTTATTGGCAGATTCCTCTTAACGCGGCTTCCAAGGTTTCACCATTCATTTGGACTGATCTGCACGAACAATCCCATTTGAAAAGCATCCTTCAGAAATTTAATTTAAACGAAATTCGCCGACTAAATGGAGGAAAAGCTTGTCAGAAATCCCAGGTACAACTATTTCTCTTAACTTCCAAGGCAACATTTATGAAAAGAACCTCAGTTTATGAACTCGAAATCTTTTTTGTAATGTACTTTTTTATTTTTCTTTTTACCATTGTGAATAAACACATCGAACTTGATTTAAATTCAAATCACATTGACAGCGACGATGATAGTCTAACTCGTAGAAAGTGCAGCGAGATGCGTACCAGTGGAATCTGGTCAGTCACATTTAGCTTTACTGCCACATCGAAGAACTTCCTGGACTTCTCTTGGGTCGCGCTAACAAATGCCTCCCTCAATTTCATCAACCTGCCTTGCTTCAGCCCTAACGACTCAATATCAACGAAATTACATGCTATCTTAAAAGAAAACAAAGGAATCTACAAGGTCTTCATACATGATCTGCAAATCAATTGCTTAGCATATTTCTTTGTCCAAAATCAAGTAAAAAATTGTGATGAAAGTTTGTACCTTTTAAAAGTTTCTCCTGGTATAGTTGCTCTCCCTGTAGGCACTAGCAACTTGTAATCTCTCTGTGACCATAAATCTTGGATCTGTATATGTAAATCTATTTCGATCTGTTCCTATTTCGATCTATGTCACATGAAAGAGCAGACGTAGAATAACACCACCATCAAATCAGTTGCTAGAACTAGAAGAAGAGAAAAATATTTTCTGTATTGGTTTCACATAAAAGAGGAATAATGTGGCGAATAATCCTGGACATTGCAGCTATAACAAAAAAGAATGCCCTTCTCTTACTTTTTTTTTTACAGAAAGAACACGAAATTACAAGGTTCGGAATTATGTACAGGGCATGAACTAATAGGATAAAACACTAAACTATCTCAAGCCAAAGAGAGAGAGAGAGCCTTGTGTTGGAACCCGAGCGATATTATAGCAGCGGCGCCGGTGCTCTCGTCAGAGATCAAAAGAGTCCAAGAAAATCCATGGCTGTTCAAACTCCTACTCCTTCCAACGCTGCTGTAATCGACGCCGATGCCTCTTCAAGTGTTCGCCTTCTTTGAACCGAGTTGAACGCCACTATGTGATCTCCTTCCTCCCAATCATCAAACCCTTCTGCTCCGATTCCACACTCGAGCCCGTTACTTACCTGTACACGCAAAATCAGTGAACCACCGAAAACATTAAAACACAGCAAAACCCTACTCGGGCTGAAACATACCTCTTTCACATTCTCTTTGACTCGTTTCAAGGACTCGACAACCCCGACATGGACTACTTTGCCCTTCCGATAAACGCGGATCCCACAGCCCGTCACGACTTTTCCCTCCGTTACCATGCAACCGGCCACACGGCCGCTCCCACTTCTGAACACAGCTCGCACATCCACTTCACCGATCATCACTTCTTCCTAAAAAAAAATAAAAAAAAAAGTAGATACTGTCGTGATCACGAGACGACACAAAAAATACGGAGGTAAAAACGATCGACAACGACTAACCTCGGTGGGATCCAAGAGCCCTTCCATTGCATTCCGTACGTCGTCGATGAGCTCGTAGATCACTCTGTACAGCCGAATCTCGACCCCTTTGTTATCGGCGTAGCTTTTCACGGGACCCGGCGCTTTTACGTTGAATCCAAAGATGATGGCTTTGCTAACGAACGCGAGATCAATGTCGCTCGAGCTCACATCGCCCGTCGCTTCCAACAGAAACTTCAACGTGACGTTGACTTGAGGAAGAGACTGTAGAGCTTGTCTCACCGCCTCGATGGATCCCTGGTTTCGTGGCCGCCAAAAACAGTAAGATATCTAGAGACTCTTATTCATATATACAACAACGTGAATATGAATAAGCACATTCTAACTTATGTACCTGAACGTCGACCTTCATTATGATGTTAAGCTGATGCAAATCCAGTCCAGACAATTTTCCCGATTGAACCGCAGAAGCCAATGAAGAGAGGGTCACTTTTCCATCGCCGGCCTTATCTGTAATGCGTTCATCTCTTAGTGACTCAGCGCGGGACTCTGCTTTCTCCCGAGCTACGTCGAGAGATCCAACGACCTCAAATTCATCGCCAGAGATCGGGACATTATTCAATCCAATCACCTGGAACATGCTAATACCATTTAGGGAATGGAGATCCGGACAACCAAGGACGGAAAAATACGACAATATTTAAGATATTGACTCTTATGGCAAGAGTTCTAACACACCACTCGCTACAGATAATATGGTACGGAAGAAAACCTGAACAGGTGTGGACGGAGCAGCTTCATTAACGCGCTTTCCCTCGTCGTCAAATAAAGCCCGCACCTAATCATTGACCAAACCAAGTTGTCTTTAAAGAGCTTTGATAGGCAAAAGTTCAAACACTCAAATTTATCATCTACTTGACATTGATCATATAGCTCGCTGAGCCAGAAGGTAAGATTTTGCCCTCACTACATCAAGCCGAAAGAGAAATTGTAAAAAAAAAAAAAAAAAAAAAAAAAAAAGGAAATGAAATGAAAAATGTTCTGAGTTCAGACCTTTCCAAAGGCTTCCCCGCAAACTACAATGTCGCCTCTTTTAAGAGTTCCATTTTGCACAATAAGCGTAGCTATAGGTCCTTTTGCTTTATCAAGACCAGCTTCAATGACTGTACCCTTTGCATTTCTGTCCGGATTAGCCTTCAACTCTTGCATCTGATAGAAATTAAACATTGCTCGAGTCAATTCATAATCCTGACCCATGAAAGTGATGAACTGAACACAGCACTGCCAAGTCAAGACAAAAAAGAGGAGAAAATAACAATAACTACAAACCTCAGCAACAAGTATGACAGTTTCCAAGAGCTCATTTACGTTCTCTCCTTTAAGAGCACTGACCTGTTGAAGCACAGTAGAGATTATGAGAAGTCAGAGAGGATATCCACATTTTTTTCAATTTCTTTCAAAAAAGAAGTTGAACAAAATATAAACCTGAACCATGGGAATTTCACCACCCCATTCTTCTGCCATTAGGCCGATCGACGAAAGTTCTTGCATGACTCGTTCTGGATTAGCTCCGTCTCTATCTATCTGATATAAATAAAATAAAATAAAAATTATAATAAATATCGTTTGTGCTGAGATCGAGAAGGCTAAAACTATTTTACCTTGTTTATGGCGATCACGATCGGCACTCCAGCTGCTTTGGCGTGAGCGATCGCCTCCTTCGTCTGAGGCCGGATTCCATCATCGGCGGCCACCACAATGATCGCAATGTCAGTCACTCTCGCTCCACGAGCTCTCATCGCCCCAAACGCCTACAACAACCGACACATTACTTATCATCATCAGCCATCGAGGATAGCTCATGGGTTTCATTTCATTTTCAATTTCTTTATCACCTCGTGGCCAGGAGTGTCGAGGAAAACGCAAGTTTGCAACTTTCCGTCTATCGGCACCGACACTTTATACGCTCCGATCCCTTGCGTGATTCCACCGGCTTCGGAGGAAGCTACCTGTAGATAGACAAAGCATTCCCAAAATCAGGCTCCAATACGATGTTTTATACGCACACACACAAAAACACAAACCTTGCTCTTCCTTATGCAATCCAAGAGAGTGGTCTTTCCGTGATCCACGTGGCCCATAATGGTGAGAACGGGCGGGCGGTCCTGAAGCCTGTCGAGGTCGTCGTCGTCGAGGAACACGTTCGTCTTCTTCGCCATTTCCTCGACGGAGACCGAGTCAGCGTCGATGACCTCGACATCGTACTTTTCGCAGAGGATCTTGACGACGTCTCTGTCGAGCGTCTGAACTCCGTCGGGCTTGATCCCTCGTTCGTATAGGTACCCGATGATCTCCCCTTCGCCGACGGTGAGGTGGCGAGCGAGCTCTTCGATGGACATCCCTTCTTCGGGGACCTCGAGAATCTCGGCCTTCACCGGAGCCGCGTCCCTCGCCGCCCGCTGCTTCGCCTCCTTCCGGCTCGCCTTGTTCCACTTCCGCCCTTTTCTCACCCGACCCGACCGCTCGTCGTTCTCGTCGTTCACCATCCTCCGCCGCGCCGACCCTCCTCCCACCGGACCGCCCTTCTTCCGGCTGAACCTCCCGGCCGTCGCCGGCGGAGCCTTCCCGGGCCTCGTCGGAGCCGACACCGCCTTCGCCACCGGATCCACCTTCGCCACCGATGATGATGATGATGATGATGCGGGCTTCGTCTTCGAGGCAAACTTGTCGATCAGAATCGGCCCTCGCTTCGTCGTCGTCGCCGCTGCGGCGGAAGGCTTGGCCTGGAGCTCCGGCGTCGTCGCCGCTGCGGCGGAAGGCTTGGCTTGGAGCTCCGACGGCGCTCTCGGACGGGGAGGCCGCACAGGGCCAGCGATCTTCGGCGGCGGAGCCTCCTTCACGACTACTTTCTGGACCGAAGCAACGGCGTCGCCTTTTCGCCAGACGCTTTTCAAGGTTTTGGATTTCTGAGCGGAGGAGGGATTACCTGTGGCGGCGGGTCTGGGCCTCGGCGGCGGCGGCGGAGGAGGAGGAGCGGTGGTTTCGAGCTTCTCGGCCTTGTTGAGGACGTCGGGGAGGGAGTCGATGGCGGCGGGGCGTCTGGCGGCGGGGGATTGGGGTTTGGCGGGGGGTTTGAGGAGAGGGGGCTTGGGAGGGGGTTTGAGCTCGGGGCGGCTGAGGGAGACGGGGTCGCTGCTGACGGCGACGGAGACGGAGAGGCAGCGCCAGTTGGTGCGGCGGCGGAGGAAGGAGCGGTTGGAGAGGAAGGGGGTGACGACGATGACGCTTCCCACGCTGGCGAGGGAAGCGAGGGAAGAAGCCATTGACGAAGAAGAAGGTGCTACAGTGGGTGAGCGTTTGGGTGAGAATAATGTGTGGACGAACCGAGGTTGGCATGGAAATTCTTGTGGCGATAAGGCTGTCTCTCTCTCTCTCTCTCCCTTTCGGGATTTCGTGGTAAAAACAAAGACAACAATAACATTAATGGATAATGAGAAATGGTTTATAATCAGGCCCACAATAAACCCCCTTCCCCGACTTATTATTTCGCCTTATTAAGCACTTTCCTCGACATAGTGAACTTCATAATAACATATCCTCAACATATTTTTTTCTAAGAATTAATATGCCATCAATTTATTTTTTCTTCTGAATATCGATATACGGAGATGATGATTTTTTGGTATATTTACACTGAGATGCGTAAAAATAATATGTTTTTTAAGAAAATATATCGTTAAAACTTCTTGAAAGAAAATTTAGAGGGAAAATCTCAAGAGAAAAAGAGTACCGCATTCATCATATTAATTATTGGATTCCACTTCAATAACGGTCCGTACAGTGACGGATCCAGGATTTCAATCAAGGGGGGGCAAATTTGAGAAATATTTTTTAGGAGGGGCATTATTGAAAAAAAAAACTTACAAATTTGGGTCAAAAACATAATTATTAATAAAATTTAGGGGTAAAATTATAAAAAAATATAAAAATTTGGGGTTAAAAAAATAATTTTCAAAAATTGAGGGGGGGCATTGGCCCACCCTGGCCCCCACCTAGATCCGTCACTGGGTCCGTATACACGTCAAGTATACCGTGCCACCATACATTGTTCATACAAGAGATAATACTAAACTTAGCAAGACTTTGTTGTACCTTGTTTAAAGTAGTAGAGTATCGTTAAATTGTGCCGAACAAGTTTGTCGATGATGCATTTGCAATCGGATGCAAGGACGACACGAGGGTAATCCAATTTTTGACATTGCCAAAGACCGAATAAGTCGAAGCAATAGTCGTGACCTTGTCGCAAATCGCTAGCCTTAATTCATCTCATTTCCAGAGAGACTTATCCTTGAGGGGCCTCAAAATTCAGGTCGGATTGGGTCTTCTTCGATTTGGATAGGTCATTGATATATCCATGTGGTAAGCAACTACGTAGCCTGTTAGGATCTGGAGATCAACTTCTTGCAGACTTTAAACAACGTGCACGCACAACGCACAAAAACACAATCGTTTGTTTACGAGGTTCAGTCAAATTAACCTAATCCTCGGAAATCTCCTTTCGGAATTCGTGTCCACTATGTAATTGAGTAATAAGAGAGTACAATCCCTCAAACAACCCCTACGACACTCATAATTTGAGTTCACACTTAAAGAAAGAAGAAGAAGAAGAAGAAGAAGAAGAAGAAGAAGAAGAAGAAGAAGAACTAAACCTTAGATTTATCCCCAATCTCTCTCTCTCTCTCTCTCTCTCTCTCTCTTAAAGAAAGAAGAAGAAGAACTAAACCTTAGATTTATCCCCAATCTCTCTCTCTCTCTCTCTCTCTCTCTCTCTCTCTCTCTCTCTCTCTCTCTCTCTCTTGTCGGTTGAAATTATGTTTTCCCTTATTCACTCTAAGACTGACTAAACCAACTCACGCTAATGATCTATTTATAATACATAGAATCATAAGCTTACATGTCAGCAATACAGTCAACTTAAACCTATGGTGAAAGGTAAAACCGATTCTAACAAACTCCACCTTAGTTTACCTTTTTAACTACCTACGCGGTGCACACTCCTACCAAGAGGATCATTGCTCAAGTCCTTCATCTTCTTTCTGTGACCCCAAGCAGATTCAAGCAATACTTGAACTTCTTTAGGGGCAACACCTTATTTCTGCAATCTGCCGGTTTGTCTTTCGTAAAGACCTTCTTAATGACGATTGCTCTATGTGCCACTTTATCACAAATAAAATGATAATTCACTTCTACATCCTTTGTCTGATCATGAAAAACAAGATTTCTGCACAAATGGATTGCACTTTGGTTGTCTGAGTATATAGTAGTGACATCACTCAAAAGCTTCAACTCATTTAGCAATCCTTGAAGCTAAATTCCTTCCTTGACCGCTTCTGTAGCATCAATGTACTATGCTTCCGTAGTCGACAAGATAACCACTGGATGCAACTGAGACCGCCAACTCACACAGCTTCCACATACCAGAAATAAGCGGATGTTGGTCTTATGGTGTTTTTATCTTTAGCATAGTCTGAATCCATATAGCCTTTTACTGATATTGTATCGTCACCACTAGCAATGTAAAGCAAACCCAACTTTGTAGAATTGTGAATGTACTTTAGCATGCCTTTAATAGCAAACCAGTGTGTTTTCCCTATATTTTCCATACATCTGCTCAAAGTACTAATTTCATGTACCAGGTCTGGTCGAGTACATGTCACAGCATATATTATAGACCCAACAGCATAGAATAAGGCTTATCTGTCATTAACTCTTCATTTTCTAAATCTTATGCACACTAAGATCTAGAAAGCTGAATTTCACCATCTAGTGGCAGACTTGTAAACCTTGCTCCTCTGACTCTGAACTTGTCCACTACTTTGTTCAAGTAGCCTTGTTGATTCAGAAATAGCACCCATTTCATCTTGATCACGACCAATTCCCATTCCGATAATTTTCCAACAGCTCTGAAGTTTTTCATGTCAAAGTTACTCTAACTCAAGTAGCTTCTTCATTTCCATCACCTTAGCTCTTCTCATGTTGATTAACAACATGTCATCTACATATAGGAGTAATTATTTTGAATTTTCAATACTTGAACCTCTAAAGTAGAGACAGGTGTCATAGAAACTCATGTTGAAGCCTTATTTGGTGATGAAGGTATCGAATCCAATGTACCACTGCTGTGGTGACTGCTTTAATCCATACAATGACTTCTTTAAGAGACACACTATCACCTTTCTTCTGAACTTCAAACCCAACCGGTTGTTCCATGTAGATAACTTCTCGAGGTCACCATGTAGAAACGTCGTCTTGACGTCCATTTTCTTGAGTTCCAGATTGAACTGAGCTACAAGAGTAAGCATGACTCCGATAGTCTTGTACTTGACTATCGGAGAAAAAATATCGTTCTAGTTTATGCGATCTTTTTGTGTGAATCCATTGGCTACAAGTCTTGCCTTGTATTTGATTGGCTCAAGAACTGTGGCTCCTTCTTTGAGCCTGTAGGTCCACTTACATGCTACTACATACTAATCTTGTGGTCTTTTCACCACTTTTCCACATGTGATTCTTGTACAGAGAATCCATCTCTTTCTTTATTGCAGATTCCTACTGCTTTGAGTCTTTACACTTCACCGCTTGATCATAAGTCTCTGGCTATGACTTTGATATCTCTATGGCAGTGACAAATGCATAGGCCAGTATATCTGTGTAAGCAGAGAAGCAATCTCTCAACTGGCTTAGGGACCTTTTTTTCTCTATCTCTTACAAGCTGATAGCTTTGTGGACTTGTTTGAAGCTCTTCTTGATCAGGTTCTTCTTGATGACTTGACTCATCTATCTCAAAATCTTGGTACTGGTCTTCTCGACCTATGTTCTTTTGGCCTTATCTTTGTACAAGCTCCACTTGATCAGAGAACTTAGGTCTTTTGCTATTTTGAATTTCTTCTACACTTATAGGATCGTGAGACATCAGACAAGGAAATTCATTTTCATTAAAAACTACTTCCCTACTGTTGAGAGTCTTGAACCCTTTCTCACCTCTCAACCACAATCTATAACCCTTAGTACCAGCATGATAACCCAAGAAAACACATTTAACAGCCATAGGATCTAGTTTCTCTCCATTTGGTGAGCAAAAGCAGTACAACCAAACACTCTTAAATGGCAGTGATCAGGAGCCTTACCAGACCATTCATGTTCTGATGTCTTGAACTCCAAGGCACTAGATGGAATCTTGTTGATGAGATAAGTAGTTGTCATCACAGCTTCGCCCCTGAAAGACTTTGACAATCCTGAGCTAAAGAGCATGAATCTTAACTTATCTAACAAGGTCATGTTCATTCTTTCAGTAACACCGTTCTGCTAATGTGTTAACCTCACTGAGTGGTGTCCCTGAATGCCATTTTCCTTGCAAAAATTGTCAAATATTTCATTGTAAACCTTTTAACCCATTATGAATTCTAAGGGTTTTAATTTTCTTATCAGATACATTCTCTACTAGGGTTTTCCAAGTCTTAAACTTATCAAAAGCATCACTCTTATTTTTAATAAGATAAACCCACACTTTCCTAGAAAAATCATCAACAAGAAATAGGAAATAGAAGTTACCGCTATGTGTAGGATTTTTCTCTGGCCTCCACAAGTCTGAATGAATGTACTCAAAGATCAGCAATAATACATCTCTATTATCATATCCATCACCATAATTAGCAAGAGTCATTTCCTTCTTCAGTTGCACTGCTACCTCTTTCTTTTTGTTTCTTCTTCCAAGAATAGCATGTTGTCAATGGTGCCCACAAGAAGAGTTGTAGTCTTTATTTTGTACATTTGATGTAATAAAGTCTCACGAAGACTCTTGCTTGAAATTGCTTATTCATTAATAAAAAGTTGAAACGTTCATTCATTCTTCCTTGTCTGTTTGAAGCTTTATGATAAAACATTAGTCTTTAGTCCATAAACAAACTAAACAACTTACGAAGAGACAAATGTAGATTTGCATGAACAAACTCTTCGTAGTTTGCTTAAAACGATATATTCGCAATCTAAGGGTCAAAGGACTATTGACCTAAGTACGATTGTTAGGAGAATCTATGATGTCTGGTTATGGGGCATTGAGAGTTGGAGACTCTATAGTTCTTCTAGGTATCTTCCGAAGGTACTGAATTGACCAGTGCACTTCTAGAGACAAGATAAGAACAAACCATTTAACCTCTTATGTCTCGAAGTCACTACGTATGAATTGCATCATGCTTACCTTAATCCTGAAATGAGACATGCCATTTCACACCTTACGTATTCTCATTTGAGAAAGTTAGAGTTCAGACTCACTATGTGATTCCGAACAAGGCCTATTGGTGAAATACTAAGTTGTGAGAATGTCATGAGTAACTTTGTGAAGTTCTCATAGATATGGAATTCATGTACAAGATTGCTGAAATGCAATGTATATCACCTCATGCTTTGTTCCTTGGAATGTGAATAAATGAACTGGCCAGTGTCCAAATTGAGTCTTGACTCTTTTGGATGAAACAATGTGACTTGTTAGCTCCTCGTCAATACATTGTTTCTAACTTATTCACAAGCTACAAAGGAGTTGAGGAAATAACAGCTAGAAGGGTAAAATGGTAATTTTGTAAATCCCGACTAGCTGATGATATTCATGAAGGGTAAACACTGATAATATTCTGTGGATCCACTCATTACAATTAGGTTGAATTCTTGAGTAGAAAATAAATTCATTTGAACCGACATAATTTCAGTGTCAACTCTTTAGTGGAGTCAGTTGACATTAAGCTAAACTTGGAAAAGGTTTGTGAACTTTTGAGTCCAAGTGTTTAGCTCAAGCTTTGTTCATTTGGATCCATGAGGTCACTGTCACGAATCACATCGAGTAGGAATAGTTAAACTAGAAGCTAAGTCAAAACAAAAACGAGACAAGTTTTACGAAAATTGTCAAAAGGGTATTTTTGTCTTTTTAGACATAGGACGAAATGAATGTCAATAAATTTTTTGACATTGTCATATGATGACAAATGAAATTTAAATCACACGGCCAACTTAAAGAATTTGGGCCTTGAGGATTAATTTTATTTCATAGAATTTTACTTGAAAATTCTTAATGGGTTTTTCTTATGTTGTCATGAACAAATGAAGATACATCTAGAAGCTCCTTCTAGAAGCTCAAATTTCGTCCAACCCAAGGAAAATAAGGCTGAATTTCGTTCATGCCATAGTGGGAAAGAGAGTTTATTTTGTGCATTAATGTATGTAGATACTTGCCAAAAGAAAAAGGGGAAACAAATTTCCTCTAAAAGGAAAGTGCATTTTCGGCCAACTAAGATAGAACAAATGAGGAAACAAATCCAAGGACTTGCATGACATGTCATGAACGTCCAACATGGGTAGAAAAGAGGAAATAAGATTTTCTCATGAATATATGATATTCTATAGAGAAGAGGAAACTACCTTTATGAAGGTAATCCCTCCCCTATAAATAGAGACATCATTCCTCCCATTTTATTCATTCCACATAAGTTAGAGATTGAGATACTCTCTCTCTCTAGACCTTGTGGCCGACTCCTCTCTCTCTCTCTCTATTTAATTCCGTTTTTTTTTTGTTTTGGCACTTAGGTCCTCATTTGACCTAGTGGTTTTAGCTCTTCGTCTCTTAGACTTGTTCTAGAGTCGTCGTGTTTAAAAGTGCCCACACACCAATTCCTATTTTTCTCGAGTGATTTAGTGATAGAAACTTTCGTGGTTGCTCGAGTTTCCGAGGAAAGAAAGAGAGACGTGCTGCGAGGGAGACGAACGTTGCAACTTTCCAAAAGCTTCTCAACGTTCATGCTTCTAAAAGGTTAGTAATCTTTTATGCTCATAATAGTTTTTATTTACATGTGCTTGCTCTTTGTCTAGGTTAGTAAAAACGTTTTACTTGAAAAAGAAAATTTGTAAAATTCTACCGCTTACCGAAGCGTTAAACTTTTTCTTAAACCTTAGATCAATTCCAACATAGCAATCTTTTTTCATATGGCCAACTCTCTTGCAGTCGTAGCAGGTTCTTGTTTCCTTTTCTCCAAAACTGGAAGGCTTGGATGATTGCTTTGACTTATGTTTCTTGGTCCCTTTTGTTCGATCTACCGGGACTTTTGCCTCTATTGAAGTGACTTTATGCAGTGGATGAGGCATGTTCCTCCGATCGCATCTCTAAGTCCTTCAATCGGAGAGCTAATATGACTTCCTAAGGGTGATTTTTGTACGACCGTACTTGATTACAGAGCTAACCTCCTTGTAAGCATCAGGCGCCGATAAGGATGATGATAGCTTGATTGTCATCACTCAACGATTCATCTTTACTAGAGTTAGCCAACTCAATGGTCATGTTCAGGAAATTATCAAGGTTCTCTTCTAGGGATTTGGAGGGGCTCATCTTGTATCCAAACATCCTTTCTTATAGGAAAATCTTGTTTGTCAAAGACTTGACTTGAAATAGTTCGTCGAGTTTCTTCCAAATTTTGGCTGGTGAATCTTCTTTGTCGACTTTGCGGATGATGGAAGATGATTATACCTCTGGCCGTCTAAATGATTTCTTCTTTCTTATTTTCGGACGTCCCTTCTGGCCATGTTATCGTATCTTCAAGCGCTTTTAGAAGTCTTTGTTGTGCCAGCAGAGCACAAATCTTTCTTCGCCAGATTCTTTACTCACCGTTTCCGTCGGACTTGTCGATGTCGATCTTCATGTTCGAGGATGACCGGAATTCCAAGCTGAGCTGAATTTCTCTACCTGATCAAGGCTTGATCAGCGATATCGAGTCTTCTTGCTCCACTGGATTTAGGTCTTCTTTTGCCCTCCCTTTTGAATCAAATATTTATGAGTCTACTTGCTCCTCCTTTGCCAAAATTGAGTTATGTGATCGATTTCCTTTTTGTACGTCTTTGAGTCTTGAATCACCGGAAGGCTCTGATACCACTTGTTAGGATCTAGAGATCAACTTCTTGTAGACTCTAAATAACGTGCACACACACAACGCACAAGAACACAATTGTTTGTTTACGAGGTTCAGTCAAATTGACCCAATCCCCCGAAACTCCCCTCTCAAAATGTGTGCAGTGTATAATCGAACAGGAACATAATACAATCCCTCAAACAACCCATGTGACACTCACAATCCGAGTTCACACCTAAAGAAAGAAAGAAATAAAGAAGAAGAAGAAGAAGAAGAAGAAGAAGAAGAAGAAGAAGAAGAAGAAGAAGAAGAAGAAGAAGAAGAACTAGACCCTGAGATTTATCCCTAATCTCACGAACTCTCTCTTTCTCTCTCTCTCTCTCTCTCTCTCTCTCTCTCTTTATTTTCTTTGTTTTCCCTTATTCTCTTTAAGACTGGCTAAATCAACTCACGCTCATGATCTATTTATAATACATAGAATCATAAGCTTACATGTCAGCAATACAATTAACTTTAACATATGGTCAAAGGTAAAACTGATTCTAATATAGTCCATGGGCCAATTGACAATGAAATCTCGTGGATTTTTTATTCCTTCGCTGCCATACGCGTTAGAGGGTGATATGCTTGATAGAAAAAGTAGGCAAGCCATAAATATTCTCCAAACATAAAAGGTAAAAGTAAGGCCACTCACCTTTGTATTTTCCAAGATTGAATGGGCACCCTTTGCAGATCTCATTGAATAAGATTAATAATATGTTACTATTTATGAATGAAGAAGATCAATAGTGTTACCTTGATTTTTTATGGTAGTTTGTAATGGAGTCATCGATGCAAAAGTTTCAATATTTAATTTGTTAGCTTTGTCCAACAATATACCAAACCAGACCAAACTCAAAACCAAACATGCTGCAAGTATAATTGAAGATACAATGCAAAGTACAACACACACACACATATATAGATATATATATATATATAGATATATATAGATATATATATATATATATATATCTATATATATATATTAACTCTAGTTTAAAACACCATCTTTGGAAGATGATATGTTAGTTGAGACTTGAGCATAACATCCACAAATACTCTGCTTCAAAAATATTGGTAATCAAGAAATTGTGCATAATAACATCCACAAGTCTTTAGGTGAAAGTTGATCCTCAAATAAGTTACAAGGGTCAACAAAACTTGCCCATACACACAAAATAACAATTTATTCCTTTCTATATGGGGTACTTTGCGATTGTATCCATATTTATTTATGAAAATTGGTGTTCTTCATCAACATGTTGATGAACTGATGACTATATGCGGGCCCTCAACTTAGGGCATCATTGTATTAATTTTTTTTTTTTGAATAAAACGTTCATGAATGTTTTGTCAAAAATATTAATAGGGAGATTGTTCATTCTTTTGTGACATATATTAGCTGTTTGAAAAATTTGTTAAATATTTTAAGGATTTTTTTTCATTATCTTGTTCGTCAATGTATTATAGAGGATTGCAATCTCTATACACTTCGTATTGGATGATGATTGTTTGGTATAATCAATGTGTTCGTCACTAAAAGGTCTTCGGGAGAAGACAACATGGATGTGAAGAAAAGGTCCGAATCATCGTCGTTGTGAAACGTGTGTTTTTTCCAATGTTTAGATAGCTATGATGCAAATAAAGAATCATAATCACCAACTCTATCACCACGAGACTCTAATAAGTCCATCTAAAAAAAATTACATTGTTTGGTCCATAAAACGTGCAATCCATCTTCAACTGAGACCACTCGATCCATCCCCGCTTAAAAATGAGCGTATAAATGATTAATAAGATATACTTGATTTTAAACCGTTAAAGCATGATATCAACAAAAATAGAAATCTATTATATTACATCTTCGTCAATGAGATCAATTTATAATCTTACCATTTGAAAAGTGCCGAGACTCTCGTAAATAATAAATTACGTGCAAACGTAACACTCTTGTTAGCGAAGACGAAGTCATAAATCTAAATTTGGGGGACTAATATGCAAAAAAAAGTTCATAAAGGCTGATTTGTAAATATTTAAAGTAAAAAACATAAAAAAATAAATAATAAAAGAAACTAGCAAAGAATGAAAGAAAAAAAAAAAATTTGAGGGGGTACACGTGGCTGTGTGCCTACTTAACGTATGTACAGTGTACTGACCTTCACTCACAAACCAATTAGCCCTTGCTTTGACCTTTTCACCATATATATATATATATAAAAAAAAAAAAAAAAATGTAGGCATGCTTTTTTAACCTTTTCACATTCCCACAGCCCAAAAAAAAAAAAACAAAAAATTACTTGAAGGTTAGCAAAATAGAAAGAAAGAGAGAGAGAGAAAAGAACTAGCTTGAAGAACGCGTGACAGGCGGTATGGCGGGAAAACAGTTGATTTTCCAGTACCCTCATATCTCGCTAATATAATCCAACCGGTTCTTGTAGCTCTATGTTTGAGTTCATAATCTTTTTCTTCTCTCTTTCTCAGACCCAAAATGGCTAATCAGGTTTTGGACGGCTCAGACCAGAATGGTGACCTTTCTCAGGAACATTATCAAGGTTTTATTCCACTTCCTATGGCGTTTGTTCTTGTCACTTTCTGTAAACATTTTGGTCTATTTATGCTTAGTGCAGAGAGCTACTTTGCTTTTCTCTAATAAATTTCTTGCATTTTAGTGATGTGAAGAATGTTGATTTTCTCTAAGAACATCGGTGTAAAAATTCCCAAATTTGTTTAATGCATATGTTAATCAGCGTTGAAGAAGGCTGGAGAGATTATCGAGCAACAAAATGCAAAACTCAAGCACAGAATCAGTCAAGCGAACAAGAAAAGGGCTAAGCAAAACAACAGCACTCGTATAAGGTTGATCCGTGAGAGGAAAAAAGTGAGCTCTTATTTTATCCCTTTCTCAGTCATAAAATGTTGATTTAGTAATTATTCTTGCTTTCAACATGATTTTGACTTGTTCTTGTACTGAAATGTTGGTTAAATACTTTGTGGTATTAATTACTGCAAAGTTGGAGGCTGTTCTCGAGCTCTTAAAAGACGATGAACATGAAGACGAATCAGAAGATCTAATCGAGAACGAAGGTGACGAGATCGACGAGATTCGCGAAGCTCGTAAGCTTTTGATCGATGTAAGTACAAACAAACAAGTCTTGTGTTAAACTGAGTTTTAGGTGTACAAAAAATTTATTTAATTTTTTTCGGTAACTCAATAGGGTCTGAAGGACGTGGAAAGCTCGAATCATCATCACGTGCGAGTGAAGAGAATGGGAAATTTGGAACCGACGCCGTTTTACAACGCGGTCAAGAGAGGAGGCAAGAACAAAGAGGAAGCGTTGCACATCGCGCTGAACAAGTGTGCTCTCTGGGCCGAGCACATAAGCGATCCTAGCTGGCGTCCCTTCAAAGCCGTCGCCGTCGATGGAGAATCCGTGGTACATTTTCTCATTATCAGCAACAGTTTTGATTGGATTTGGTGTAACTTTTACGATGTGTTCAGGAGATGATCGACGATAGTGACAAGAAACTGAAATCGCTGAGGTCGGAAATGGGAATCAAGGTCTACGAAGCCGTGGCCAAGGCGTTGAGAGAGATGAGCGAGTACAACCCGATCTCTCGGAGGCCGGTCAGCGAGCTCTGGAACTTCCGCGAAAGTCGGAAGGCGACTCTGAGGGAAGGGATCGCTGCGATTCTCAACCTGGCGGAACAGAGGAAAAGAACAAAGTCGGTACTTCATTTTTCAAAAAAATCTAGTTTGGTTGGATTAAAATGGGAAAATGGACATATCTATGGCTAAAATAAGGCAACTTTCCTTCCCATAATTTTTTTTATTATTACTTTGTGACATTGATGTCATAAAAACTGATTATTTTGTGACAATGTTGTCTCAAAACACTCAAGTTTTGTCATAAAATTGTCACAAAGTGATTATAATTGTAGATTTTTTTTATTTTTTATTTATTGGGTCTAAAAATCGAGTTTGGGAGGATTTTGAATTGTGTTGTATTTAACTGATCATGTTATGTCATGTTGTGTTTACTTGTTTTGCAGGCTGTTACCTTAGCCTTGGAAGTGGAAGGCTGTTTTTTGGGTTCCTAATCAAATGAAGGGTCTGTTTTAAGGGGTCAATGGCTGAATATGTACACACAGCTGCTTTTTTGTGAATTATGCGTTTTCAAGGGCAAAGTTGATTTTTCTGTCTCTGTTTATTTCTATATTTTTGGGGGAACATGGGTAGTGGTTCAACGTATTAAAATGCCACTGGTAACCGTTTGATCATAGCTTCTCTTTTGCTCCACAAAGTTTGACTGTAGCTAGTCCTTATTTTTGTAAATTGGTATGTAATACATGAATTTCAGGTTTTATGATTGCCTTCTGTTACTCGTATTCAAGCGTCCAATTTTAACAATAATTAAACCAAATTTAAGTTATGTCCAATAGATATTCTAATATTAACGAAAAGTGATCTCATTAAAATAAAATAAAATTTTACCAAATTCTAATCTGTTTGGTGGTATTGTGATAAATACTACCGGAGACGATCAAGCGATTTCTTGTTGTTCAAGATATCTCTTTTTTGAGAGTTTGAATCCGAGATTTTCACAATAGTATTAATATTAAATTAATTAATAATTTTTTATTTATATTAAAAAAATAGTGTTTATGTCCATCTCTCTTATTGCTATTCTAAAATTGACGTGTAAATTATTTACTAATTATAATGTAATAAATTCAATATTAGTAATAGTTTAAGAAATTTATTAATAACTAGCTTGTTTACAAGGGCCAATTTAAAATTATAGCCAATCTATTGACTAAAGAATAGCTAACGTAAAATTAGGTTACCAAAAATGCACTTATCCCATATCGTATCCATTTCGCCCAAATCGTCAATGGCCTTCTACGCGAAAGAAAGTTCACAGACCTCGTCGAAGATTCTTTGTTCTCTCTTTCCATTTTCAATCTCATTATTTTCTTCTTTACCCAAACAAAAAAAGAAAAGAAAAATAAAAACCAACCCCACTCAGCATCACTATGCCACATCTCTCTCTCTCTCCCTGACTCCATAACCATAGCCTCTCTTTCTCCAATGGAATCTCCAATATTCCAACACCACTGATTACCTTCCTCGGATCGCTTCATGGGAATGTTCTCCAACTCTCCGGAGTTTCGCCGAGGACGACGTTCTCGGTGCTCGAAGGCGTAAAAAGGACCCTGAAATGGAGGATTTGCATCAAGTGAGGAACGCTATTTGGAGATAAACTAGATCTCTCGATTAGGTTTTTGGAATTTGAAATTTGAATTTCCATAGTTGTTAGCTACGTAAATTTCAGCCGAGAAAAGAGAGTTTGAGGTTAAGCAACTGAGTCATGTGATAGTTAATTATATTAACGATGATAGTTAATTATATTTACTATGAAGGTTAAATTAGAGTCGTGGATATTACAATGACATCACTTTGTTTCGAAGCCAATTGTATAATGTGGATCGTTGGAGAACGGTTTTGTGGATCGATATGCTGATGAGGTTGGTTCACTTCTCGTCCAATGGCCGATGACGGAGCTCGGAAGCACGTCTTCTTGAGCTCCGGCGAGTTTTTCGTTGTGGAGAGTTATTTGGTGAGATCATCATTGAAAATCAAGTGTAGGAAGATCGAAGAGTAATTTACAAATCCGAGGAATGAGGGATCGAAGGATGAATCCCATAGTCATGCGTTAGTTAAATATATTTACTGTGACAATTAATCATATTTACTTTGAAAGTTAATAATATTAACCGTTAATGTTAATATTATTAACCATTTGATTTATTGAACAAGAATCCGAAAATTATTTGTACCTTTGATGAAATTTATTTTTAAGATTTATTGTTGTTCTTCTTACAGTTAATAAGATTCACTATTTTTCTTGTTACGGTTAATAAGATTTACTATTGTAATTGTTACGGTTAATAAGATTTCATGTTGTTCTTATTGCCGTTAATAAGATTTACTGCTGTTCTTGTTAAGGTTAATAAGATTTACTGTTGTTTTTGTTATTGTTAATGAGATTTACTATTTTTTTTTGTTACCGTTAATGAGATTTATTGTTGTTCTTGTTACCGTTAATGAGATTTTTGTTGTTGTTATTGTTGCCATTAATATTATTTACTTTGACAATTAATAATATTAACCCTTAAGGGTATTATTGGAATATTGGAATGTTATTATAACAAATTGACTACTTTCCTAAATATGTTAATAGATACGCTATAATTTTAAAGTAGGGGGGCTGTTTGGGCTAGTTATTTAGCCAAATGGGCAATCAGTAACCAATTTCAAACGTGGTTTTTAGGATTTAGCCAACGTTTGATAAATTTTGTAATCTAGCCATTTACAGAAATAAACGAGTATAAAATGACGGAAATAACTTTGTGTAGTGTAAATCATACAAACAAAACAGTAGCCAACGTTTGAAATATGCAAATTAAAAAGTAAACTTGTGCGTTTGAAAATTAAAACATCATATAAATTTCAAACAATTAAAAGACAATTCATTTAATAAAGAAAATAAATTAAATATTCATTAATAAATAATAAAATCTGATACAACTATCACCAGGGTAAAAGTTATACCAAAAATTCGTAAAATAAACCAAAATTATCGGTTTTAGAGTAAAATAAACCAACATTTACGCGTGGATATTAAAATACTGCATCTTTTTTTCCTACGTTTTTTAGATAGGTATGTTATTTATATGTTGATGCATTTTTTTTAAAATTTTCTTAGGTTTTTTGGATTTTTAATTGGGTAGAATGGAAACAATTCGTAGTTAATGTGTGTTAATTTTTGTTTATCTATAAACTACGAACTTTATTTTTGTAAATTTTAGTTTATTCTTTTTTACCGAACTTAATTCTTTCAAATTTATCAAATGCAGAATATTTTAGGAGAACATGAGGATCGAAATGCATAAATTATTGAATATGGAAAAA
The DNA here is from genome assembly GCF_054948205.1 of Urtica dioica subsp. dioica. Lineage (NCBI taxonomy): Eukaryota > Viridiplantae > Streptophyta > Magnoliopsida > Rosales > Urticaceae > Urtica > Urtica dioica. The sequence continues at coordinate 12,190,816 of NC_142767.1, read as the reverse complement.
AATATCAACGTCACATATTTTAACAAAAAAAAAACTTATTAATAAGATGATAATAATACACAGACAACAACAATATAAAACATCAAGAACGTACAACAAATAGACGAAAATAAACCAAAATAAATCAAAAGCACCCAACCCACAACGAATCTCCGCCATACACAATGCCGCGATGAACTCCAACCTCCTCCGTCTTGAGCGACGACTGAGCAGCGCAAAGATTAGATCCGAAAAATCACACTACTAAAAAAAAGTTTATGATCTAAAAAAAATCAAGGATTCGGCCATGAATCTTATTATTCAAATAAGATCAAACACACAAATTTGTTTTGAATGTATAACACAATTATTTGGATAAAAATCCAACGTACAATCGACGACCGTGCCATCACCCCCACTAACTATCATCCTCGTTGGTGTCGGCCGATTCTCTCCGCCACCGCTGCGACTGTTCCACCACCCGCACTAAGCATTGTCCTCGTCGGTGTTGGCCTCCTCCGTCTGCATTTCGCGATGCCATATATTTGCTGATATATTTGGATCGGAGAGCTCTGAAGCGGAGGGAGGAGCGCGAGCCGAGGGAAAAGCGGGATGGAGAGGCAGAGAATGGTCGCAATAGTGAATAATTTGCTTCTATATAGTCTTTTTGTGAGAGAGAGAGAGAGAGAGAGAGAGAGAGAGAGAGAGAGAGAGAGAGAGAGAGAGAGAGAGAGAATGAGATATGAATAATAAAGCTTGACTCAGCCGAAAACAATGTTGTCTACAGTATGGATTCGGAAGATATTCAAAGCAACTAATTGCACTACAAAAAAAGAAATAAAATATTATAGAATAAATCAGGTCAACGTACATTAAAGCTGCATTATTTGGCTGCGATCAAAACATTGATACATGTTTCTAATCAACCAATTTTAAGAGAGGTTAATTTAGTAATTTATTAAATGACTAATAAAGTCACAGGTCATTTGTGGCTACATCTGAAATTTAAATGAAACATTGGTTACATTATAATACCAACGTTTCAAGTGACTTAGTCCGATTAATTTTTCAAATAAAATAAATAAAAAATGATCAAAATGGTACCCGTAAACATTTTTTAAATTCTGATCTCATCGTGACCAGTGTTTTCTGAAGCGAAAAATAGCTAGTATCGTAGAGAAATTATATATATATATATATATATATATATATAAAGGAGAGGAAGGATCCTCTCTCACAAAACACTGTTCAATATACATTATTTAAAGAAAAAAGAGATTGGAGCATAAAACTCAAGTAGTGTTCATTCGTATTGAAATTTTTGTTATCAGAAAGATAAAAATGTCTCAAAAAAAATTTTAAATACATTTTTTTCAAATCTAAATATTTTTGGACATGTTTCTATATATTTGTTCCTCCATATTGAAATATATCAATTATTTCGCACTATCGACGAGAGGACGCCACCCTCTCACAAAATAAAATTACTATTTATTCTACAATATCTAAAGTATAGAGAAATAACATATATTGAAAAGGAAATAAAAGATTATGGAAAGATTATGGCCAAAAGAAATATAATATATCGACTGTTCATTCTACAATATCTACAGTGTGTCTGACTCAGACCAAAAGAAATAAAATTATGGAAAAAGATTTATAGCGAAATAACATGTTGGTGATCAGATTGTGCTTCTCATACAATACGTACCAAAAAACCTTTACTAAAACGCGTTCTTCACAATTCTTGTTATTCCACACACCAAACTAGTCCTTCAAGAAGCTTTTTTTAGCTCATGGATAATGGAGAAAATGCCAGTGCCTCGCAGACTGTACGTTTTCGCTCCAAAATTATAAATTTTATGTTTTATCTTTTCTGTACCATCTTTGCGTGTTCTTCTTCTTCTTGGGTGTTTACCTTTCTCTCTATTTCAATACAAGCCCATAGTAAATGTAGCGTTTCCCTTAACTTCTCGTCTAGTTAGATATTCTTCGAACTGAAATTTGGGACTTTTGAGAATCGGCTAGTGTGGTGCTTTGGTGGGGGTCTAAGACATTGCTGAACAAAGCAAATTTGTGTGAATAGTTTTTGTTTTTTTTGTTAATATTCTGTACTCAACTTCTTCAGTGTGTGATTTCAGTCTTGTCGGGCGGGTTTTGATCCTCAAGCTGAGCGAAACGAGCTGCGCAAAACAGTCTTGAGGCTGTCAAAGGAGATCGATTACAAGAACTACAAGTATTCGGAGTTGGATTTCAAGTACAACGACACGGTCACTCTCTTTCGCAAACTTGCGACGAGGCTCACAGAGATCATCAGCTCCAGAGATAGAAGCTTGTCCGAGCTGGAACACAAGCTACGCGAGTCATCCGAGGTTATTCAACGACTGACGAGCGAGAATGATAGGCTTGTGAAACAGTGTAGCAGGGGTGAGTAAAAAACAAATTATGTGCTTGCTCAACAATAATGCTGTTTCTGATTTTAGCTTTTTTTTTTTTTTTTTTTTTGTTTCAAAATTATGTGTAGAAATGAGTGCGAGGCAATTAATCAATAGAAATCTGGAGAACGATTTGGAAAGGCAAAGGAATCAAATTGAGAAGCTGACCAAAGAGTTGGAGGAAAGTAATGCACGGAAAGATTCGGTTCAGAGAGATTTGGAGGACGAGATAAAAAAGGTAAAGGAAATTAGAAATCGAATAGTCGCCGAAAGTTTTTATTTTTTGTTCATGTGGATCTTGTAGCGTCTTTTGACTGAAAATTATGTTGGAATAAAGTTAATAAATTTTATTTATTAACATGTGGTTGGCTGATTTGTGGCAACAATTCCACTCATCGGAATTGAATATTTGTTTGCCAAAATCGGACCTAAGGTGAATGAGAAAGTGACGAGCTGCGAGGTCGAGCTGGACGAAGTGACTAAGTCATTTCAGCTCGACTGGCGAGCTCAACTGAGTAGCTCGACTGGGTAGGTCGACTGGACGAAGTGACTAAGTCATTCCAGTTCGACCAGGCTAGGCCGACTGGACGTAGGACGAAGTCATTCCAGCTCGACAGGGCGAGACCAACGTACTCGAAGTGACGACGTTATTCTGGACGAGCTCGACCAGGTGAACTGGACGAGCTCGACCAGACGAAGTATGACGAAGTCATTCCAGCTCGATTGGACGAGCTCGGCCAGACGAGGTGACGAGCTCGACTGGAAGAGCTCGACCAGTTCAGATGGAGAAAATGTACGTTTGAGAATTAAAGCCAACGGTTGGTGTGCTTTAATTCAATGGGTTTTTTGAGCTTTAAATGCGCATTATGGCTGTGTAATAATGCCATTAAGGCTGGAAAACGTTGGACTGTTTCGCATGGTTTGAATTCAAAGACGTTGTGTTAATTGGTTGTTTAAACCTGCGTTAAATGCCTTTATGGCTGAACGTTTTGAACTTCAAACCGACGTTGCCGAGCCTTGGCCTATATAAAGAAGCTTCAGCTTTCATTCCAGTAACTGAGAGAGTATTCGCAATCCATTTTTTCTCACTGTTCCCGAGCTCCCTCTCTCCCAGAAAATATTTCTCTTTTCTTTGGTCGTGGTGGTAGTTTCGCACAGGTTCCAGTTCGCCGAGAGAGTCAAGTGGATTGGTGCTAAACTTGTCTCTGCAAGTCGTTGTATCCTGGGATGCTTTCGCTCACGTGTTCTAGCATCCGTGGGAGGGCGATAAAAAGCTTCAAGGAAACCGTCCAACGGGCCTCGACTTTTTATTCAGATTTGTTTTTCCGGTTCAAAGGTTTAGCCGGTTTTCCTGTAATTATTTTACGTGTATTTTTCTTAGCATGCAACTTGTTTTTATTTTACGTCAATATTATTTGTAATATTGCTAACAAATTACCTCTTGAGTTCTGATGATTAGTTCATGTTGCCAAGGAATTAGAAAACCATAAGAAATTATTAACTCTATCATTTGAGCGTTTAGAAAACTGAGCGTTGTTTCAGATCATATCAATGCTAGTTTTTTTTTTTTCAGAAACTGATGGTCATAGTTTATCTGACATTGTTGCTAAACTCGGATCTTCATTTAATCATTTCAACTGAATTAAATTCATGATGTGTTTTGATATAAACTGGCGCAGTTGAAAGAAGAACTGAAAGATCAGAACGAGATCGAGAGGAACAGTGAATCCAAAGCTCAAATCGACGCTCTGATCAAAGAAATGAACGAAAAGGAAGACACAATTTTTTATCTGCAGAAAATGAACAATATTCTTACCGCTAGAGACTTCGAGAGCAACAACGAATTCAACAACTGCCGTAAAGAGTTGATCAATGTAAATAAACATATTTTTTTTCAAGTCCAATAATCTTACATCCCTGAAAACAAGAATGGCCTGGCATTATTTTTTATGTATTTTTATTTTTTTATTTTCACGGCAGGGTTTGCAAGACATACTGACAAGGAGGACAAAGCTGGTGATAAAAAGAATGGGAGAGTTGGACGAAATCCCTTTTCTTCAGCTGTGCTACGAGAGGTTTCCGGGGCAAGACTGGGAAGGAATGGCTGCGAAGATATGCTCGTTCTGGCAAGAGAAAATCACCGACCCGCATTGGCACCCTTTCAAGATCGTCGACTCCGACGGGGTCACGGAGGTACGTTCGAAACCTATACGTGTATTCTTTTTCTCGGAGGCGAAAAAGTGTTTTCTTGTTTCGATTACGGGCGAGATGAAACTACAGGAGATAGTGAACGAGGAGGACGAGAAGCTGAGATTGGCGAGAGAAGAGCTCGGCGAGTCGGGTTACAAGGCCGTGAGGAACGCTCTGTTGGAGATGAACGAGTACAACCCGAGTGGTCGATACTCAGTCCCCGAGATTTGGGTCGAGAAAGAGGCAAGGAAGGCCAGCTTGACAGAAGCCATTCGCTACGTCTTGCAGCTACTCAAGGCCAAGAAAAAGAGAAAGCGGGCTTAGTCTCTCTTAACCCCCACTTTGGCAGTGTTGAGAAAGAATGTGCTTTCATTTTGTAAATTCCATGGCTTTTAGATTTTGATGTAGTTTTCTCAGATATCGACCACTTTAGCATTTTTGTAAATGAATGAGATGAAGATTATCTATGTATGTATATATATATGGCCTATGGTTTTACTGCATTACTGCTGTGAACAGATCAGGTTTTCAAGCTCATATATAATTTACAGTTCACTATTTTTATTTGGTTACAACATCACATCCTTGAGAAAAAACACAGAAGAAAAATAAAGTCCCTGAAGATCCAACAAAATGAAATGATTTTTCTGTCTCAATTAAAGTATTGAGCCTCCCCGATGTCTATGATTTATTTCTTAAAAATGAAAATGAACTCATGGTAATTATTGTTAAGGTCGCTATTCTAGAGGAGAGAAAAATAGGTTTTCATGCAACCGCAAAATCTGATCATTCAAACCAAACCGCACTCTTTTTTAAACCACCCCATTAAAACAAAAAGTTCTTGGACAACCCAAACCTCAATTGTTTTGGGTTTGTTTTATTTTTTATAAATGTGAAAATCGAGTTGAACCAAACCAATCCGATGAACGGCAAGTATTATATATGTACTGTTTTTAAAAAATATCATTTTTTAAGTAAAATTATAATTAAATCAAACAAAATTCATTAGTATATTTTATTAATTGCGAATGCATTGAAGATTTGATAATTAATAATATGAGTCATTTTTGTTTTAATATGTAAATTTTCTTAAGATAAGTAAATTTTTTATTTTAATTATTTGACATAACGTATTAGATATAACGTACATACATAATTTTCGTTCGAGTTATGAAGTCATTTGTCAAGAATTATAATCCAAAATTACCAACCCAAACCAACCCTATTATTTTTGGTTTAGTTTGATTTGGTTTTACCTTTCAATCGGGTTGATTTGGATTTTAAAACTAAAAAATTAGTTGTAGCGATTCGAGTTGATAGCGCATGAAAAAACCAACTAACCCAACCCGATTACACCCATACTCAATACAATAAAAAGGCTAAAAGACTAAACAAGAGTTGCATGAATAAAAGTTAACCCAAAAGTGAAAATTAAAATGCATCATCACATTAATTGACTTTTGTATGAAGTAGTTAATTTAAACTAATTCCTTAGCAAAATGGCCAATATTTCATAAGTTATTGTATGGTAGACACTTATAATGTTGAAATATTATAATACCCCTTCATGTTTGGGTATATACTACTTGATTTTGAAAATAAAAGTCGTACGTGATTTTGATTAAAAAAAATTAGCTCCCAAACCTAATTTTGGTCGATTAATCATTTTTCGAAATTGTCTGTATTTATTTTCATCAAAATTTCTTAATTTTTAGATTTCTGGTCTTCATGTTCGTGTTCACGTCTTTGAACCACTTTCCCCAAGATTTCAATATAATTAATCCAAGTGTCCAAACTTTTAATCCACTATTTTTTTAGTTGAGTTGTTGAATTATTTCATTTTGACAAAGAAATCGTACGTGATTTTGATCAATTTATTCTGCTCCAAAATCCAATTTCGGTCCATCAATTGATTTCAAAATTGTTTGTTTTGATTTTCAACATAAGTTCTACTTTTAGATTCCTTGTCTTATGTTTGTGGTTCATATTTGGGAACCAATTTTTCAAGGATTTCAAAATAATAAATCCATGTGTCTAAAATTATAATCCATTGTTATTATTTTTTTTTTTGTAGTTGAGTTGTTTGGAGCCTTCGACTTTGTGGATAATCTATTGAGCATCTTTATATACTAATATAAATGTGGATTTGGATTTAGAATAATAAGAACTTGTAGATAGTGGGAGGTTCACATCAAACATTGACTCACACGAGCGAAACAAGTCTTCTTTTCGTGTTATACTTCATTCGCATATCAGATCTTCTTCTTCGTAGGTCTTCTGAGAAGTGTCTTGATGGTGGGAGGTTGGATAGAACTCTCTAACAAGTCAATTACACACAAAATAGTGGATTAAAATTTTGGACACCTGAATTAATTATTTTGAAATCCCGAAAAAACTGGTTCGTGAACGTGAACACGAACATAAAGACTGACCAATTGAAATTGACCTTGACTAACCTAGTTGGACAGTGATGGCGACGAAGATCAACAACGATGGCGATGGAGATCTACAACGATAATGACGGACACCAACGACGATGGTGAAGGAGATCGACGGTGATCACTACTACAAAAAAAGCTTTTAGAATCGACTTGTCGCTTCTAATTAGAAGCGGAAATTAAATTGCAGAAGCGATATGGCGCTTCTTAGCCATTCACCAAGTGCGGTCTTTAAAAATTGGAGTTTTTGAGATTAGAAGCGACAATTGTTGCTTCTTAAAGTTTGATGCATTTTAGAAATTTCACGAAAAGTTAGAGCGGGTCAAAATTCCCTCTTTTAATTTTGACTTAACTTTAGAAGCGACATATAGCTTCTAAAAGTTAAGCGTATGTTAAAACACACTCTTATTCTCTTCATTCAAATAAACAAGAAGAAATGAGTTTAAGAAAAGATATATATATATATATATATATATATATAGAGAGAGAGAGAGAGAGAGAGAGAGAATAAGAAGGAGAGGACGACGACGGGAGCTTGTCCAAGGTTAGTAAAAGGAAATGCGCTTTACTTCTTCCATCGATGGCGTCGGAGATCGACGGTGAGATCAATGACGATGACGATAAAGATCGACGACGATAGCAACAAAGATTGACGACGATGGAGAGTTCGACTACGACAAAAGCAACGGATGCGACGACGTTTGGGTTAGGGTTTTGAGCTTCACGTTTTAAGGTAGAGTGAAATAGTGAGGTCGGTATTGGAGGGTGAGTGAATGGATATTTTGGTGATTTTTAATTTTTTTTTTTTTTTACTAATTTACCTCAATTTTAAAAGATTTGCCTATTTTGCTAAGCACAAACTTTAAATGGTTAGATAGCTACATAAAAGAAATGACTTGTATAGTTTATAGATTTAACTAAGCAAATTTTGTGCGAAGTTACAGATATCTACTCGTGGCACGTAATTAATCGAAGCATGAAAAAGAAATCTTCCTAGTGGCCCACAAATTAAGTTTGCAAAATGCGGACAATTATTATCTCTAGAGTCTCTATTGTTATTTATTTTGCTTGGTTTATGTCATTGTCAACAAAGTCATGTTTTCCATCTTTTATGTCATTTACATGATTAGTATTATTATATGTAGAATTAATAAAATAGTTTCCCCCTAATTAACAGTTTGTGTTACAATGTGCCACTCGTAATATAAAAATTTGATATTTTTCCTTTAATATTACGTTGAGTGTTATTACACTCCTTCTGCCTCATTTAAGGTCAAACCGTCAGTTAACTAGTCACGTTTTCATCACGTGGGAGTCCAATATTACTGAAGTTACTTTCTCCTATTTGATATGTGAATATTAAAAACCTTTGTGAGTATTAACGTTTTGAATAATATTCACTGAAAAAAAAAATCACGAGAGATCGAAAGCTGCAAAGTTGTATTATTTGATTATAATTATGCCATCAATCCTATTGATTCCAAGTCTACCACATGTTTGATCATTATGACATGTTCTCTTATTTCGTAGAGGATAGAAAAAATATATGATTTGAAGAGCTTCCACAAAAATTGAATATTGTGCTATGTACGACTTATGAGATTGCTTGGTTTCGATACTTACTTATCGACATGCGTGTCTCTCTTCATCAACCTACTATGTTCTGCTTCGCCAGTAATAATGACATTCGAATTGCTTAAAATTTGGTGTTTTGTATTGCTTAAAATTTGGTGTTTTGTAAGAGCATAGAAGCACATTAAGATTGATTGGCAAAAATCATTGTGAATTCAAAAAGGGATGCTAACATACTAGTTCCTTATTTTTTTGTGCTAAAATCATAATTGTTGACATTTATATAATCAAAACTTTATCTTATATAATCATAGGCGTTTGAAACAGCACAAAAAACTATAATAATGTTTCGACCCCAACATTATTAAATTATGTTTTGATTGTTTGCAGTTTTTTTTTCTTCAGATATTAGAATATATTTTAGCATTAATATTTTAGATAATAAAATAATACCGGAATTAACCGAAACAGAGTGTACTATCCCGATTTGGCTGAAATTCTAGTATTTTTCGGACCGGATCATTTCGGCCATTTGAAACCTGAAATTTCAGTAAGTCGAGACTTAGGAAGGAATTTTATGGATTCCAAACGCCAAGGATATATGAGAAACCAAGCTTAATATGACCTCACATTTGAAAACAAAGTTCCATGATGAACCCTTAGGAAAATCAAGCTTTTGAATAGGTAAAACGTCCAAAATACCCTTGTTAAAAAAATTCGGAACGGTTAAAAAGATGAAGTAAGAAACTTGCAAATTTATGAAAAAAATAAAGGTAAAACCTTCGAAGTTAATAAAAAAATGAAGCCAAAAACTTTGAAGATAGATTATTCTGACACTAGGGATTTCGTTGTTTTTTTCCTTTATATTTTTAATAGTTTCAAAAGTTTTGCATTAATTATTTTTAGTGATTTCGAAGGTTTTGCTTTAGTATATCTAGTTGTTTCGAAACTTTATTAGCATTTTAGATGTCTTATCTATCCAAAAGTTTAATTTTCTTAAAATGTTCAATATGAAGTTTAGTTTTCAAACATTAGGTAACATTAATAACATTGACTCCTCAAAATTCTTATACGTTATACATTATAGGCATGGCTGCGTATAGCATAGCACGGAAACGACAAGAAGAGAAAGAAGCAAACAGTTATTATTTTTTTCATTGATAACATTTGAGTTTGATTTCTCAAAATTCTTATACATTATAGGCATGGCTGCGTATAGCAGCACAGAAACGACAAGAAGAGAAAGAAGCGACATTTATTATTAGTCTGGCTTGAAAGAAGCAAAATAAAATATATAAATAATAATAATAACAAATGATTACTACGGCACGCGAAAATATTTTCTAAATGCTTGTCTCGTGACCAGTGTTCTCTGAAGCGAAAATAACTAGTATTAACATGGTAGCGATCGGTTTGTGATTCTCATATCATATGTACCAAAAGACCATTTACTAAAACCCATTCTTCGCATTTCCTTTGATTCACACACCAATCAAACCAGTCCTTCAAGCAGCTTGCTTCCCACTTTTTTTTTTTATATAGCTCATGGATAATGAAGAAAATACCTCGCAGATTGTACGTTTTCGTTCAAAAGATTATAAATTTATGTCTTCTCTTTTCTGTACCATCTTTTCATGTTCTTCTTCTTCTTGTGTATTTACCTTTCTCTCTCTTTAATACAATCCCATAGTAAATGTAGCGTTTCCATTAACTTCTCGTCTAGTGAGATATTCTTTGAATTGAAATTTGAGTAATGTGGTGTTTGGCATTATCTGTTGTACAAATCCATATTATTATACATAGCAAATTTGTGTGAATAGCTTTATTTATTTATTTTTTCAATTTATTTTTCTGTCTCTATCCATGTTCATTCAACTTTTTTTTTTCCCCTGTAGTTGATCACTAATACCCAATAATAACAATTTTGTATATAATAGCGAGTGAATGAATATTGTGTACTTAACTTCTTCAGTGTGTGATCGCAGTCTTCTCGAGCGGGTTTTGTTCCGCAAGCTGAGCGAAAGAAGCTGAGAGAAGCGATCTTCAGGCTGTCAAAGGAGATCGATTACAAGAACTACAAGTATTTGGAGCTGGAGTGCAAGCACAATGACACGCTCATTCTCTATCGCAAAGTTACGACGAGGCTCACAGAGATCATCGACTCTAGAGATAGAAGCTTGTCTGACCTGGAACACAAGCTACGCGAGTCGTCCGAGGTTATTCAACGATTGACGAGCGAGAATGACAGGCTTGTGAAACAGTGTAGCAGAGGTGAGTGAAAAACAGTCTGTGCTCGCTCAACAATATTAGCCCCTTATTGCCGAAATTCTGATTTTAGCTTTTTTTTTTTTTTTTTTTTTTTTTTTGTGTGTGTGTGTTTTGAAATTATGTGTAGAAATGAGTGCGAGGCAATTAATCACTAGAAATCTAGAGAACGATTTGGAAAGGCAAAAGATTCAGTATGAGAAGTTGGCCAGAGAGTTGAAGGAAAGTATTGCACGGAGAGATTCAGTGCAGAGAGATTTGGAGGACGAGATAATAAAGGTAAGAAATCAGAGTCGAAGAGTTACCGAAATTCTGTTGATTCTTGTTCGTGTTGATGTTGTAGCGTCTTTGGACTGAAATTTACCTCTGAGTTCTGTTGGAATTCGAGAACCATACGAAATTATCAAGTCTATCATTTCAGCGTTTAGAAAATTGAGCATTGTTTAAAATCATATCAAATTGCTGGTAGTCTTATTTTTTTCTTCTTTCAGAAACTGATGTTAACAGTTTAGCTGACATTGTTGCTAAACTAATATCTTCTCTTAATTATTTCTACTGAATTAAAGTCATGATGTGTTTTGATAAAAACCGACGCAGCTAAAAGAAGAACTGAAAGATCAGAACGAGATCGAGAGCAACAGCGATTCCAAAGCTCAGATCGACGCTCTGATGAAAGAAATAAACGAAAAGGAAGACACAATTTGGGATCTGCAGGCACTGAACACTACTCTTGCCGCTAGAGACTTTGAGAGCAACAAAGAAGTCAACGATTGCCGTAAAGAGTTGCTCGATGTATAACAAATAAACCTTTTTATTTTTCTAAGTCCAATAAAAACAAAAAGGTTCTTGAATTTTTATTTATTATCATTTTCACGGCAGGGTTTGCAAGACATACTGACAAGGAGGACGAAGATAGTGATAAAAAGAATGGGAGAGTTAGACGAAATCCCTTTTCTTCAGCTGTGCTACGAGAGGTTTCCGGGGCAAGACTGGGAAGGAATGGCCGTGAAGATATGCTCGTTCTGGCAAGAGAAAATCATCGACCCGCATTGGCACCCTTTCAAGATCGTCGACTCCAATGGGGTCACGGAGGTACGTTCGAAACCTATACGTGTATTCTTTCTTCCCGAGACGAAAAAGTGTTTTCTTGTTTTGATTACGGACGAGATGAAACTACAGGAGATAGTGAACGAGGAGGACGAGAAGCTGAGATTGGCGAGAGAAGAGCTCGGCGAGTCGGGTTACAAGGCCGTGAGGAACGCTCTGTTGGAGATGAACGAGTACAACCCGAGCGGGCGATACTCAGTCCCCGAGATTTGGGTCAAGAAAGAGGCAAGGAAGGCCAGCTTGACAGAAGCCATCCGCTACGTCTTGCAGCAACTCATGGCCAAGAAAAAGAGAAAGCGGCTCTAATGTGCTTTCATAGACTAAATGTCATGGCGTTTAGATTTTAGTGTGTAGTTCAGAGTTCAGATATCGATCAGTTTCTCGTTTTAATTGTAAATGAATGAGATGCAGATTATGTATACCTATGGTTATTGTTTCCTTTTTCCGGGTTACAATAACATCACACCCATTAAGAAAAACACGAAGAAGGAAAACAAGTGTTAAAAATGACACCCTTTTTTTCGATATTAACTATAGTCTCGTAACTCAATTTGCTTGATTAGTATTCTCATACTAGGAGGGCTAAACAGGTAAAAGTCCAATTTGAGGGTCCTTGAAGAAAATAAACACATGTTTAAAAAATATATAAACGTCTAGTTTATTTTTCTCTAAAAAATTGTATGTTCTTGATTTTTTTGTTAACCACATGTCACCGCTTGTGTGACTCTACATATTAGGCCCACTAGCCTCATTCTCGCCCACCACCAGCTTAGCTGAAAATCACACTTTCTTAATGACTCCAATAGACATTAAAGTGGCTCTGCATACATTATTTTCATTTTTTGAAAATTATATTAAACCCGCACGATTTTAATGACAAATCACTAAATTATGTATGAAATTCTGATTAGTCACAAAGACAAGATGTCGCACACAAAGTGTTGACAATGTGTCCGACAACTTGCTTGAACACAGATAATGGATAAACAACAATCAGTGCGATAAGAAGTGAAACACAATATGATTACCCAGTTCGGTGCAATACACCTACGTTTGGGGGCGCTTTGCCAGTGGAAAAGATTTCACTATATAATAGTCAATAGTACAAGCAAGGTCTTATATGATTACAACACAAAATCAAGGCCCTAGTAACTATTACCACGAGTGAATACCTAGACCAGAGACTCCCCCTGAATTTGAGATCCTCCTCAATTCCACTCTTCGAGCAAGCGCCTATGCTCGGATGTCTTCGATCTTCAAACGCACGTGAGTCTTCAATCACGTAAACACATGACCCAAAACACTCAAACACTCAATCTTCTGGAATAGTATTTGGTGAATGACACCGCTCTTGTCAAAACACAAAGCCTCCCAATCCGCCGGTCTTGCACGTCTAGGAGCTCTAAGTATTTTGAAAAAGCGTCAAGGCTGGTAAGGGGGGAGTGCAAGGCTTTTATAGCAGCTGTACAATCCTGGAAGTGTATCTAGGGTTTCCTTACCCATTCTCGCAAGAATATCACGCAATAAAGTCACCAGCGAGGCAATCTGGCAAAACCGGAAACTTGCCAGAAATACTGTATGCGCACAGGAGGAAAGATGTCTTACCAGAAGCTGGAGCATGAAGACCGACATCTTTCCATACAACTTGCACTAAAAAAATAAAACCAACATATAACGTAACAATAATATCCCCCTTTGGCTATTTTTTAGGCAAGCACTTCCAGAGCAGTTCTCAACCAAGCGTCATGATCAGAGAAAAACGTCAAAATAAATGACCTCATGTCAAAATAAATGACCCTCATGATGCCTCTCCCCCTGATTGCCTAAAAAACATACCAAAGGCAAGGATCGATTAAGACAGAGGGAGGAAAAACAGCAAACAGTCTAAGCATATACAAGAGAACTGAAGCAAGCAAACGGTATTCAAAAAACAACATAGTCTGAACATAGTCTTAAACAAACAGAGAGGCAACTAAAGTTAAACACACATAAGCTGTAAAAGGGTTCCCGTTGAGGCAAACAACATCAACAAGCAAAAAAAAAAGTTCAAGGGTTACAGACCATAGACAAAAGGAACTAATGGGCAGTAGGTTGGGCGGAGTCATCATCACTTTCATCACCTAGGCCATTTGTGTCACTGTTGTCGTTCCATTCACTGTCTTCATCACCTTCAGAAACAACAGCATCATTGTTTTTACCGGAACGAGTGGTGGCCACATCATCATTACCAGGAGAAGCAGTTAAGTCGCAAACAAGACCTTCATATATGGACTTCCTACGAGAGAGTGTCTCGATGGTCTTCTTGAGGATGTCAATCTCCTCACTGAGCTCTTTTAAAACGTTCCTATGAACTTCTTCAGGAACATGACCCAACTTCATTGAGCTACCAGAGGCGACAGATGTCGCGACATAAGGTTTAACAAGATCACGAGCATGCTTCCCTTCGAAAAGCTTGTGACTGATGGTAAGAACACCTGGCCTTTTCCCTGCCATATCTGTGCTATGCAGAATATTCTTGTTTTGCTTAAGAAGAATGCCAGTGATGATGGATGGGAACCTAATGGGAAGCTTCACGGCATAAGATTCGGCATGTTTTGCCAAATGATCAAAAACAAATTCTCCAAAATCAAAGGAAGAGCGAGTACATATCTGGTAGATCAGGCTAGCCAGCTCTGCCTTGATGCTAGACCCATGAGAAGAAGGAGCCCAGTTGGCGATGCCGATGCGATAGAGAACTGAGTACTTGGCGGTGAGGCCAAACTTTGGTCTCATCACCAGTGATCTCTCTTGCAATGACGTCTAGAGAAGGAACACGATCAGCGGTGATAATTTTCCCTCGACCAAGGAAATCATTGATAACATCTGGGGAGATCTCAAAACAATGTCCTCTAACATAGACCTTCCTGAACTCACCATCATCAGGAACATCAAAGGAAGAAGAGAGGTTGACAATAAATTCGTTCACCAGAGCGGGGTAGTAGACACCAATGTTGGTGACTGTCTTGAGCATCTCAGCATCGTATAGGAGCTCCATGACGACATCAATATTTTGAGCCTCAGTAGACAATTCCTTCTCAGGAAAGATGGCTCGGTGATACACAAATATCCACTTAAGAACTCTGTCTTCCTTGTGAAAAGAGACATTGTCAATGGGAGCAGCAGAGACATTCTTTGGAAGCTTTTGACCTCCAACTGATCTCTTGTTTCCAATCCCAAGAGATTTCACAGGTTCCTATTCTTCACCTTAATGGGCTCGTCAGCAACAGGCATAGGCGCCACATCGGGCTTTTTCGCTCTCTTCTTGATCAGACCAACCTTAAGCTTTCTCTTCTTTTTATTTTCCTTGATAGGAGTAGCAGACTCACTTTCCTCCGTGATCTTTCTCTTCTTCTTCCTCTTCTCAGACAGAAGAGTAGCAATACACACGTCATCATCATTCTGAACTTTCTTCTTTAGAGATGTAAGAACATCCTCTCCAACATCTTGCCTCTCATCAGTTTTATCTTCGTCCACTTGTGCCGAGGATGTCAGGACATCTTTCACAACATCTTGTCCTAGACCCAAAATTCCCCCAATCACATCATCATGTGGGGGTTCTTGCTCATCAAGAAGAGATTCCAAAACATCACTATCTCTAGGGTTCTCTTCAACATGTTCAGAAGGAATAGAGGTATCAGGATTACCTTGAACCTTCTTGTGAGGGCTTTCAAGATGAGGGGTGCTTGTGTGGGCTTCTTCCATGGAAGTGACATTAACATCCTCTCTCTCGTCAGAAGCGCTACTGGAACTGACATCATCTGTGATGTCGGTGATTGAAAGAGCAGCTTTCTTGATCATGGCCTTTCTTGTGGTGGCAAGGGAAGGGTTTGCAGGTGGAACTGACGACCCAGCAATGGCACCTCCGGCCTGACCATCGGCGCGATTACCAAGTCGCATTCCACGAACCCGGACCCTGTGCTTGTTGCTTTCCGGCTAAAGCCCAGCCCTTTTCTTAGCGTCATTCTTCGTCTTCATCTCAGTATTTTCTTTCTTCTCTGACCTCGTAGTGTTTATGCCGCTTCTTGTACCCACCATAGTGAAGATAAAACTGAGATAACTACCACAAATATAATTGTTAGAGGAGGTGGTTACCCAATTCAAAGAATTTGTGTGAGAATAGGGCGAGAAAACATGGGAGAAAGCTTTAGCAAAATTTGAAAAAGAGGTAACTTCCTTGTCTTTCTCGAGAAATAAACCGTCAGTTGCATGTGAAAAGAGCTGAAGAAAATCAAAACGATGCCGTACAACAAAACGGGCCTTGCCCCAGCTCAAGCCCAAACACAAGATAAGTGGCATTTTAGGTCGGCAAAAAAGTTGAATGGGCCAACCAGACAAATGAGCCCATGAATACACACTAATGTAAAACAACGTAGCATAAAACAAAGACACATTATCAAATGGGAGAGGAAAATCACAAACAACCATCTATCCACATCTCAGTAATTGCTATTGTTCGATTACACATAATCCTAGGGAGGATCTGAGACTTTCTAACCTATTCGCATCCAAGGCCTTTGTAAAGATGTCTGCAAGTTGGTTTTCAGTGTAGATATATTCGAGTTTGATCTTCTTATCTTCCACTAGATCCCGAATGAAATGGTGCCTGATTTCAATGTGCTTTGTCTTACTATGTTGGACTGGATTCTTTGAAATATTGATGGCACTGATATTGTCGCAGAATAATGTCATGACATCTTGTCCGACACCATATTCAGCAAACATCTGTTTCATCCAGAGTAGCTGAGTGCAAGTGCTTCCAGCTGCAATGTATTCAGACTCAACTGTGGATAGGGAAATGCAGTTTTGTTTTTTGCTGAACCAGGAAATAAGATTGTTTCCCAGATAGAAACATCCACTAGAGGTGCTTCTTCTATCAACCGTGCTCCCTGCCCAGTCAGCATCACAGTATCCCACAAGCATAGAAGAGGTATCATAAGTATATAAAAGACCAAATTCAGCAGTTCCGAGATGTACCTCACAATTCGCTTGGGTTGAGCCAGATGGCTTGCTTTGGGGTTAGCCTGATAACGTGCACAGACCCCAACCGAGTAGGCTATGTTTGGTCGGCTGGCAGTAAGATAGAGAAGACTGCCAATGATACTTCTGTAAAGGCTTTGATCAACAGATTCACCATGCTCATCCTTAGTGAGTTTAACATGAGTAGCGGCGGGGGTTCGCTTGTGAGAAGATTTTTCCAAACCAAACTCTTTCACAATGTTTTTAGCATATTTACATTGGGAGATAAAAATGCCATCATTCATTTGCCTGATCTGAAAACCCAATAAAAAATTAAGTTCACCAGCCATGCTCATTTCGAACTCAGACTGCATTTGTTGCACAAAAAGGTCCACCATCTTGTTCGGTATTCCTCCAAAGACAATGTCGTCAACATAGATTTGAGCAATCCCGAGGTTTCCATCCTCCTTCTTTATGAACAAGGTTTTATCAACTCCACCCCTAATATAGCCATTCTGCACAAGAAACTGAGTTAGTCTTTCATACCATGCTCGGGGTGCCTGCTTAAGACCGTAGAGAGCCTTTCTAAGCTTGTAGACATGTTGGGGCGAGCTGTGATCTACAAAGCCTCTAGGTTGGACAACATAGACTTCCTCATTCAAGTATCCATTGAGGAAAGCACTTTTAATGTCCATCTGGAAAAGCTTAAACCGGAGATGGCAAGAGATGTCTAGCAGGAGTCTGATGGCTTCAAGTCTAGCCACAGGGACAAAGGTTTCATCAAAATCCACACCTTCAACCTGTGTATAACCCTGTGCAACAAGTCTAGCTTTGTTTCGAGTTATATTTCCATGCTCATCAAATTTATTTTTAAAAATCCATTTAGTTCCAATAACATTAACATTATTAGGTTTAGGAACTAACTCTCAGACTTCATTTCTCACAAAATGAACAAGTTCCTCTTGCATGACACTGACCCATTATTCATCATCAATAGCCTCATTCATATTCTTAGGTTCAATTTTAGAGACAAAGTAGAGATTACCAATCATCTCCCGATAATTTACAGGCGCTTTTGGGCGAGTGCACATACCTTCACCAATGTCCCCAATCACCTCATGAGCAGGGTGATTTTTCTGGATTCTTCTGGAAGGAATTCTTTGTTCTGGCGAGGGGGATGACTCTTTATCAGGAACAATATCATCCACTTCGTCACCAACATCTGTCCTGATACTAGTGTTCGGCGAAATGTCGTCCACAATATTATCAGCATCTGTCCTGACATCTGTGTTACTAGGAAACACTTCATCTTCATCATTAGCACTTTTAGAATCATCATAATCATCATTAACCACTACATTTATGGATTCCATCATAGACTTAGTGCGTTTATTAAAGACACGATAGGCTCGACTATTTCTAGAGTACCCAAGAAAGATACCTTCATCACTTTTGGGATCAAACTTGCGTCGAGGGTCCCTATCAGCAAGAATATAACACACCGAGAAAAAGACATGGAAGTACTTAACATTCGGCTTTCTCCCCCTCTATATTTCATAGTGAGTGATAGTAGTACTTGGATGAATAGTTACTCTATTATGAATATGGCAAGTCGTGTTGAGAGCTTCAGCCCAAAAGTGAAGATGAATGTCTTTGGCCAACATCATCACTCTAGCCATTTCCTGAAGGGTTCGATTTTTCCTTTCCACAATCCCATTCTGTTGTGGTGTGATGGGGGAAGAGAATTCATGAGCTATTCCTTCTGCAGTACAAAAGTTAGTAAAACTTATATTCTCAAATTCCCTCCCATGGTCACTCCGGATTCTGACCACTTTGCCAATGCTTTCTCCTTTTTCTCTTTGAACTTGCTTGCATAAAGCTTCAAAAACAACAAAATGTCAGATTTCTCACGGATAAAATCAACCCAAGTATACCTGGAGAAGTCATCTACACACACGAACACGTATCTCTTCCCTCAAAGACTTTCGACCTGCATTGGCCCCATCAGATCCATGTGAAGAAGTTCCAGAACACGCGAGATGGTAAAATGTTGCACCATCTTGTGTGACTTCTTGACTTGTTTTCCAATTTGGCATTCACCACAGATTTTTCCTTCAACAATCTTTAGATCAGGGACACCGACAATGGCATTCTCAGATACAATTTTCTGCATGCTCCTGAGATTCAAATGACCAAGCTTTTGATGCCATAGCTTGGCTTCGTTTACCTTGGACACAAGACACTTGTTGACCTGAGTGTTTGTGGCAGGGGACCACATGTAGCAATTGTCTCAAGACCTGGTTCCTTTCATAAGCTCATCCTGTTTCTCATTTATCACAACACACTTATCACGAGTAAAATTGACGCGCAAGTTCAAGTTACAGAGTTGACTGATACTGATAAGATTAATAGTAAGACCTTCCACTAGTAAAGCCTTAGTTAAACAAGACATACCAGAATAGTTGAGCTGACCTTTATCAATAATTTTGGCTTTCACTCCATCACCGAAGGTAACATGGCAATTAGAGTAAGGTTTTATGTTGGTCAGGAAAACATGAGCACCATTCATGTGGCGAGAACAACCACTATGAAAATACCAGTCGTTACCGATGGAGGCACTCAGAGATGTGTAGGCAATATTGGCACGATAAGATGCATCTTTCACTCTTCATTCCATCCAGGAAGAGGATTGACGGCGAGGTAGAGCATGCCTGGGGGAAGATTGATAGCAGAAAGGCTGAATATGACCCATTCGACCATAATGATGGCAGACCCAACGAGGTCTGTTGATAAGAGACCTGGTTGTTCCATGAGGATGTCGCTGATGTTGATTCTGAAACTTGTCATCGCCAGATGTTTGAGACATTTTGCGCGACATCTGGCCAGCTGGCTTTTGGGGAACAAAGGTAGTTTGAGATGTGGAAGCACCATGAGTATAGCCAAGCCCCTTCATGTTTTTTGCAGGTTTTCCAATAGTTAGGATTTTATCAAGGCTGTCGGTGCTAAAGTTCAACATCCTGATGGATTTGGTCATCTGGTCTAGCTCCCCATTTAGGCGGCTTACTTCGCGTTTTAGATCAACAATGGTTTCTAAGAGCCTTATCTTGTCTTCAGTAAGAGAGAGAATGAGTGCACTCTGCTTGGCAAGGATCTGAGACTCTTAAACCCATTTAGTATGTAAAACATTATAAGCATCATTCATAGTGTCATCAGATAGTTCATCATCAGTAACAAATTTCTTTGAGGATTCAGCAGATTCGTCAATAGATTCAAGATTATGAGTAGAAATATGGCCTGTGAAGGCAACAAAATTGCTTATTTGATCAGAGTCACTATCTTCTTCTTCCTCATCAGATAGAGTGACATTGTATCCCTTTTTCTGATTTTTCAGGAAACTGGGACACTCCTTCTAAATATGCCTAAAGCCTTCACACTCATGACACTGAATACCTTTGCCTTTTCCAGAGCGTTCACCACTTCTGCCGTTTCTGTGAGGGTTTCCATTCTTCTGGAATCATTGCTGAAAGTTGTCTTTGACATCTTGCGGGACATTCTTCCCAGTCATCTGGTTGAATCTCTTCATAACCCTGCTATAGTTTTTGGCCAGCATAGTAATAGTATCATCAATTTCATTATCAGAATCAGTGTATACCTGCTCATTCTGATCATGAATAGAGCTTTTGAGAGCCATTCCTTTGTGTTTCTTCTCCATCCTGGGAAGAGATAGCTCGAAGGTCATGAGAGATCCCATAAGTTCATCATACTTTAGCGTCTTAAGGTCATGGACTTCTTCTATCGCCGTGATCTTCATTTTGAATTTTGAGCTTAAGGCTCTCAGGGTTTTCCTGACAAGATCTTCATCGATCATAGGTTTGCCGAGAGAGTAGGATTCGTTGGCAAGATCCCGAATACGCACATTGAAGTCGGCAACAGATTCATCTTCAAGCATAGTGAATGCTTCAAAATTTGTAGTGAGATACTGAAGCTTCTGCTCTCGAACTTTAGTGGTTCCCTCATAGGCAACATCTAGAATTTCCTAAGCTTCTTTGGCACGCGTGCACGTGTTTATAAGCCTAAACAAATTTTTATCAAACCCGTTAAAAATAGCATTGTGTGCACGAGAATTACCCAGAGCCGCCTCATCCTCAGCAGGACTCCAGTCCTTCTCGGGTTTGGGACCAGTCACAGCTCCTTTGTCATCGACAGAAGCTGGAGCTTCCCAACCATGGATCACAGCCTTCCAAGTTCTGCTATCGAGGGATTTCATAAAGGCGCTCATACGGGCTTTTCAATAACCATAGATGGTTTCATCAAGGACTGGAGGATGATTGACCGAGCCTCCCTCTCTAGAACTATCCATATCTGGTAATCAGAAAAAAAAAAATACCCAGGAAACCACCAAAGGATCTAGGTGCCTGCTCTGATACCAATTGAAATTCCGATTAGTCACAAAGACAAGATGTCGCACACAAAGTGTTGACAATGTGTCCGACAATGGATAAACGACAATCAGTGCGATAAGAAAGTGACACACAATATGGTTACCCAGTTCGGTGCAATAAACCTACGTCTGGGGGCACTCTACCAGTGGAAAAGATTTTACTATATAGTAGTCAATAGTACAAGCAAGGTCTTATATGATTACAACACAAAATCAAGGCCCTAGTAACTATTACCACGAGTGAATACCTAGACCAGGGACTCCCCATGAATTTGAGATCCTCCTCAATTCCACTCTTCGAGCAAACGCTTATGATCGGATGTCTTCAATCTTCAAACGCACGTGAGTCTTCAATCACATAAACACAGAAACCAAAACACTCAAACACTCAATCTTCTGGAATAGTATTTGGTGAATGACACCGCTCTTGTCAAAACACAAAGCCTCCCAATCCGCCGGTCTTGCACGTCTAGGAGCTCTAAGTATTTTGAAAAAGCATCAAGGCTGCTAAGGGGGAAGCGCATGGCTTTTATAGCAGCTGTACAATCTTGGAAGTGTATCTAGGGTTTCCTTACCCATTCTCGCAAGAATATCACGCAATAAAGTCACCAGCAAGACAATCTGGCAAAACCGGAAACTTGCCAGAAATACTGTCTGCGCACAGGAGGAATGATGTCTTACCACAAGCTGGAGCATGAAGACCGACATTTTTCCATACAACTTGCACTAAAAAATAAAGCCAACATATAACGTAACAACAATGTATTTCATATGCTATTAGATATTGTTAAGCCATTTTTTGGATTAACACTTACGTTCAAAGCGACTTCATTTGCTTTTTTTTTTTTCTGGTCCGAGCAACAGTGCCACAAAGAAAGCTCGAATTCTTTTATTGGATTTCGAGCAGCGGCCAGACAACCGTAGGGATGGTAATATCTATCCATTGATTCCATCTCACATTTTCACAGCAATCATTCCTTTTATTTTGTTTTGTTTTTCTCATTAAACTGTTTCCGTTCCGTTACTATAGTAAAATAGAAGGCTTAGGTTCTCTATGTCTGTGGAGAAATGCCGTTACTTCTAATTATTGTCGCGAATATGCCAAATGAATCGGTACAAGAAGGAAGAAGAAATAGCTTTCTTTTTCTTTTTAGTGATGAAGTCAAATAAATAAAATAAAAAAAAATGAAAATTAGGGTGGGATATTGTGGGAGAGTGAATGGTAATAAATGTGGATTCACATGTTTAACTATACATGGTCTACCGTTTATGAGGGAAAAAAAACTTGAAATAGCTTGTGGAAGTTGAAACTCCTTTGGTAATAAAAAAAAAAAAAAGACATTCTCGATTGATGATTCTGGCCGTTTCGCAAAGGCTAGTGTGGTTCTCCGTGGGTTCATGAACATGATCTTGCTTGGGTCTAGATTGGTGAACAAAGGAGCACAGTGTTGATTACAGGATCGGCAGAGATTTCCAAGAACACCGATGGTAAACTCAGGTGTGCGAGAAAGGAATTAGTCGTGACTTATAGCCAAGACCCCTATTGAAGCCAAAATGGACTTTCCTATTTCGGCACAGTTTGCAAAATAGTTCCCGGCTCCCTTCTGATCAGTTTCGAGGCATGCACCTGATAGGAAACCTGCGTAAGTTCCTTGTTGAATGAAATATAGTTCTTCAACTTTGAGTGCGCTTTGGCTTCATGGTCAATTTAGTAGGTTAACTTATAATTACACTTCGTACGAAAAACAAGATATGATTTCAAGATCTTCCACACAAACTTAATATCGTGCTGTGGCATGTACGACTTGTGAGATTTCTTGGTTTCTTGACATGCGTCTCTCTCTCTTCATTGACCTGCTATGCTCTGCTCCGACAGTAATAGTGACATTCGGGTTGCTCGAAGTTTGTTGTTTTTGTAATACGGAAGCACATTTCGAGAATAAATGCTAACATATTAGTTCCATTTGATTTTGTGCTCAAGTCATTATCGTTGATATGCATATAATCTAAAGCATGTATCTTACATAATAATCATAAGCGTTTGGAATACAACATAACTATTATTATGGTATGACGCTAAAACTCTTATGGAATTCTGTTTCGGTACTGTTTTTGAGTTTTTTTTTTTTTTTTTTTTTTTTGTTTTTTTTTGTTTTGTTTTCTGAATATTAAGTGTTGTGATATGGTCCAAGTTGATAAGAGAAATGTTCCAAATAGGATATATAAACTCCACCAACTCTCTTACACTCTCACGTGCTTAATTGGTTGGATCCCATAAAATCAACTCAATTCTGCCCAAAATTTTTGTACACTCATTCATCATGTACACACTATATCTACCCTACGTGACACAAAGTAAACCCCATATCACAATTTTCTTCATGATGATTGCTTAGAAAAAAATGTATAAAAATAATAATAAAGGAGCCTCAAAGCAAATGGGAATGAAGTCTTAGAGCCTATAAATACTACACCATCAGAACAAAAAAAGAGGGAGGCATGACGGAAGAGAAAAGGAAGAAAAAATAAGAGAGGTACAAATTTGAAAGCAAAAAAAAAAAAAAGAGAATTATAAGCCTAATGCAAATTCAAGATTCACATTTATAAGAAATTAGAGGTAAAAGTGAGGTCGGAGCGACGGAAATAAATTTTCCGCTCCCCCTCTAGCTCGATTAACAGAGGTAAATATGAGGTTGGAGCGACGGATATAAGTTCTCTGCGCCCCCTCTAGCTTGTTTCCTCTATATATATTTTTTTTACAGGCAAAACAAAAAAGATCGAATTGTGATAACACTAAGAACGGAGACGAAGAGACGAATTCCAAGGCAAACCACGCCGCCCTCCTCGAATTCCCGAAGGCATCCTCGCAGTCGTGACGCTCAAGATATTCTAATTCGTTACGATGCTCCCGGAACCGTAGGAGATTCGACGCTCGTAACCTAAAAACGAGACACGTCACAAGCTCGACACCTCGACTAGTGTCCCGTGAATGTTATCCGAGAAATCGCATTAACATTAGGATATATTTTAGTTTCAGAACTTTATTATTACATTTTTTATTAATGAATTGTGCTGGAATGAACTAAAATAGAGTGTTCTGTCCCGATTTAGCTGAAACTCTAATACTGTTAGCACGGGAACATTTCAGACCATATGAAACAAAAAACTCCGGTAAGTCAGTAAAAAATTAAATGGATTCCAAACGCAAAGGATTAATATTGTCCTGGACTAGTTTTCATTCAATGATAAATCTCACCCCATTTCTCTTGAATTCATAATCTCTTTGTAAGATTTCAGTATTTTTATTATATCCGGTTGATTGAGCTAGTCGTTGATGTCATGCACCTTTTGCGTATAATATTTTTTATTTTATTTTTATTTTATATAATTAAACAAAAAGAGAGGCAATCACGCTTGATGTCGAGTTTATTTGTTTTTGCGTGTCGAAGTTCATGCTTTCTACCGTGATGTACCGTTATTCGCGCGTAGTGTTAGTGTACGAATTTTGTTCACACTCTTTAAGAAATTAAGAAGAAGATGAAGCTGATAGTCACATGAACAACACATTGACTAATGTATAAAGATCATAATTATTAAAACGAAAACAAGAAAAATTAATTATCAGAACAAAGTATGCAAATTAACACACCATAAGAAAGCTGCGGGCCATGTGCCTTTGAAGCCGCTTCAGCTCTTCTTTCTTTTACACTTCCAGATATTTCTTTTCTTTTTTTTTCACCTCCCAAAATGTCAACAACAAAAATTATACCCCCAAACCCAAACACAACAAGGATTATATCATGTATGTATACGATTAATAGAGAAAAAAAGCATGAAAAGTATGATTAGGAAATTGATTTAGACCCTGAAGTTCTTGCCGGAGAAAGTCTGGCCGAATCGCCAATTGGAAGGGACAACGTTGTATGAGGTGGAAGTGCGTCGGTCACTGCCTGTGACCCTGAACGAGAGTGACTGACCAACCAGCACCGAGTTTGACTGCCAATTCTGACCCCAATTCCTGCTCAGACTCATCCACCCAGTCTTGGACCCTTTCACGCTCACCCTCACGATATCCCCTGCACCCGCAACGTTGGTCACCAGAACCAAGTTGAAGTACTTGAACCCGTTTATGGTGAACCTTATTCCTCCTTTCTTCCTACACGCCACCCTATAATAAAAAAAAAAAAAAAAAAAACCCATTAATCCTTAATTACAAAAAATAAAAACTACTAAAAGTGATTTTTTTTTTTTTATAAAATTTTTAAATTAAATTTACCGGCGGTAGGTAATAGGGACGATGCCGGCACGGTATTTGGCGATTTTGAGGAACATGGGCATGGCGAGGTCGAAATGGGGGCGGGGCGGGTTGCACCAGCCGCCGTCGTCGCTGCGTTGGGCGAAGTTCGGCGGACAAAAGTTGGTAGCCGTCACGAATATCGAAGGGCTGCCCGGAAGGCACCATTGAGGTGTGTTGGCGCATTTGATTTCGAAGCACGAACCGCACTTGAGCCCGCTGTTGAACAATGCCGTGCTCAAAGCCGCCGTGTTCACGCCGTACCCTTGGCTGTAAAGGTTTCCGTACCCGCACGCGCCCCCTAATTACCAATAGTAGGAATTTGACAGCGTCAGATTTTTTGACTTTTTGACTGACATGTGTGTAGTGATGCATCATTATATATTATATAGATATAAAATAAAAAGTGGGAAATAAAAATGTACCCATTGTGCCTGACGCGTCACTGCCGCCGTAAAAAGTTGCGTGAGCGCTTTGCCACGATCCGCCGTTGTAGATGCCCGGGATTCGGGCGTCTACGCTGATTGCGGCTAGTGATAGTAGTATGAGAATTGAGATGGATGCCATGCTATGGCTCTTTTTATTTTTCTCACTTGGTCTCTTTTCTTTTTTTATTTAATGTGAAGAAAGAAGAAACAAGTGAGAGAGAGAGAGAGAGAGAGAGAGAGAGAGAGAGAGAGAGAGAGAGAGAGTTTTGTTGGTTTTGAGTGTGGAAAGAAAACAAAGGATGTGTTGCTATTTATGCACCGAGAAAAAGAGACAGGGAGATGGAAATAAAGAGTATTATAAAAAAAATAAGAATTGTCAAAAAGTGAAATTTGAGGGAGGTATGAAATGAAATTGTGACCCTTAATTAATGCTGTTTGGTCTCCCATTTGCATTCTAGTTAAACTCCTTTATTTTATTTTATTTTATTTTTGGCAGTAATTACATTCAACTCTGCTTTTGAGCCTTTTTTTTCTTTGACAGAACAGTGACATTTTTTTTTTCTCGCTAGAAAAGTTATATAATTAAAATCTTTAGAAATTTAGTAATTGTGCAAAATTAAAATAATAATGGGAGTGGGGTCTTAAAGTTAAAAAGCGTTGGAGGAGCTCAAGGCTGATATGAACGCATTGATTCATTTGAAAGTTGTGCCAAGTCCAATAACTTCAAAATAATATTTACATATATGCTTCCTGCTTTTTATTTCTTCTTTTTGGCTGTTTCTTTTGAAAAATTTGGACGGATAGGTTGTCGCCTACATGGCAACTAGGACTTTGGCTTATTCACTAATAGTACGGACTAAATGTTTTATCCAATGTAACTTGCTTTAGTGCTTATCAATTTCACAATATAGTATATAATACCTATGTACATAGTTTCCATTTGGTCTTCCTTCTTTTGATTTTTTTTTTTCTTAACGAATTTGTACATGCATTTCGCCGTAATATCATGACAGGATTGACTTTGACCCCTTTTTGTTTTTCAAATTAGATAGCGATTGAGTCTCGGCAAAAAGTATTCTTCCCAATAAATCATTTTGCTCTTCAAGAAAACAAGAAAACTATTTTATTTTATTTTATAATATTTATTTCGCGATTAATTATGTATAGCATCCAGTTTACTCAATTCGTAATTTATTTGATAAAAAAACATAAAGAAAACATAGAATGTCATCCTATTGCTAGAAATAGAAATATATTCCAATTTTCTTTTTAAGACAAAGCTACTAATCAAATTAGCATAACAATATTAATAACGCTACACAACCAATTAGTTGAAAGTAGACGCGATGGATCTTTCTTCTTGGAGCAATATCACATGTATATATAATTACAAATAATTAGTAAATTAGCCAATTAAAATTAAAAACGTTTTGTAAATTTTAGATAAATAGCGCTAATATTTGGTAAGTTTTAGATAAATAACCAACGTTTTGATATAATTTTTCAGTTTATTTTCGCGTGTACAAAATTTGGTCAAGATTATTTATCAAAAAATTATTAAAAATTGACTGACAAATGAAAACTGTAAATAAAATTATATATTTAATGGACACATAATTATATATAAAGATAACCTTTGGAATAATATTACTTATTGTAAAAAAAAGGTACACAAATTTACACCAGAGTATTGTTCTTATTTTCTACCCGCCAAATTAAAGGTCTTTGTTCGTTCAAAAATAAAATAAATTACATTAAAATAAAAAGAAGGAAGTGAATTTAACGACTGAGATCCGAGAGTTCTTCTAGGTTGGGACCCACAAATTCCCGCATTTAGCGGGTACGTAAATTGCGCCGTGCATTAGCCGTACGTTATAGTATTCTGGTGGGACCCATATTGTGCTGACGTCACGCTGCCAATTGCTGACTCAGCCATTTCCGGTTTATAATTGTAAAAGTCAACCCATCATGTGAAATGGAAGTCCAAACTTCAAACCAAAAAAAAACAATTCATACGTGATAAGAAGACAAGTATGAAATGAATGGGAAAAAAAAAAAAAAAAGAAAAAAAAAAGAAGGAGAAACCACATGTCCATGTGTTGGCGTACATTTTTTTTTATCAATTTTTGTGTTTATAAAACGAGCTTAATTTGTAAGCCAAATGCAAATTGATGGAATTGATTTTGGATAATTTAATCCCACATTGTTACTTGTTTGACATTTTAAATTTCTCAACATGCAAGTAAGCGTAAGAGTATAAAATAATTTATAGTTGACTTAATGATTAGAGAGATGTACCCTAATTTGTTTTGCAAGTGTTAGGTGAATAATTTTTACGTAGAGTGCAACTAAAGAAATCATGAAACCGCAATTTTTAACATATAAGATTTTCTCCCTATACGTACCACTTATACGATTGCTTAAAAAAAAAATTGAAATGAAACAAATAGGCGATAAACCATGCATGTGGACATATTCTTTGAATGATATATCATATTATCATGTATGATATTTTGTATTTATCTATTTTACATATCATACTTGCTAGCAGGTAACATAAGCAAAACAAAAAGCGATAGAGTGCCCCACAGAGAGAATATATAGGAAGACATTTTTTGGGCCGAATTATAGAGAAAATTTTGTTCGATTAAAATACTCAAGAAAAACGAGCTGGGCCAATGAACTTCTAAAACCCTAGTCTCGTATCAAACCTTCCATTATTTTGAACTTTGAAATGCATTAATTGAGCACTTAGTGGAATGAATATACTAATTCTGATAACTAGTATGATGTAATCTATCTCTCAAATGTATGTTTTTTTATTTTTAATTATTTAAATATAATATGTTTTTTAAGTAATGTAATTTTTATTTCAAAATTTAATTATTATTTAATTATTTACATTTTAATTTTGAGGAATTGCCATAACTACCACCAACTCAATAACAATTTCCAATAATCTACCAAACAATAATTTTGGTCAAATATACCACTTGCCTCTATGTGTAAAACCTTAAATACCCTTAAAAAAATTATTCTTTACATTTTATCATTTAATTCTTTCTCTCTCTGTCTCCCAAACGTCTGATACATTTCCAAAATCTCATCACTCAAACCCACCCAAAATCAAAACCATCCTTCTTCTTTGAACCACGATCGAAATCCTTGCCCAAACATTTCAGCGAACGAAACTCTTTTTCTTCTCCACGAATCTCTTCTCCTTCTCCACGAATCTCTTCTCCTTGCCCGGATTCTACTTGGTTAGTTTCAGCGAATCTCTTTGCCAAAGACTCTACTTGGTTAGTTTTAATGTTTTTTCTTACCATTTATTTCGTTTTTGTTTATGTTTATTCTGGGTATGTTTAAATTTTGGGCAAAAATAAGGTTTTCGTGATTCTGGGTAATTTTTGAAGTTGTTCAGCGAAGTTCGTAAGTTTCTTCAGATGTCAACAGTTGACATCATTTGTTGACATCAATTGTTGACATCTTATGTCAACAGTTGATGTCATCTGTTGACATATATTGCTGATGTATAATGTCAACAGTTGACAGCAATTGTTGACATCTGATGTGAACAATTACTAACTTTGGATTTCTTCTTGATTTGTACGCAGTGATGGCAGAAATTTATTGAGGACGTCACTGTAATGGAGAGTTTGCTGAAGTTTGGATTGTTGAAGAAGAAAGATGAGGAAAGGCGTTGGTACAAGCCACTAGAAGATAAATTATCATAGGGATGGAATTTCACAGAAGTTGAAATCAAATTGAAGACATTTTACTAAGAACTCTGGACCGAAGAAGAATGGCTTGGCGATCAGGTACGACAGTCAATTCTACTGTTGTTTTTTAATGGTTTTGACGTCAATTGATGACATTGATGTCAACAGTTTACGTCAATTGTTGACATTGATGTCAACAGTTGACGTCAATTGACATCAATGTCAACAATTGGCGTCAACTGTTGATATCAATTGTTGACATTAACGTCAATTGTTGACATTGATGTCAACAGTTGATGTCAATTGTTGACATTGACGTCAACAGTTGATGTCAATTGTTGACATTGACGTCAACAGTTGATGTCAATTGTTGACATTGACGTCAACAGATGACGTCAATTGTTGACATTGACATCAACAGTTTACGTCAACTGTTGACATCAATGTCAGCAATTGACGTCAACTGTTGACATCAATGTCAACAATTGACGTCAACTGTTGACATCAATGTCAACAATTGACGTCAATGTCAACAATTGACGTCAATGTCAACTGTTGACGTCAATGTCAACTGTTGACGTCAATTGTTGACATCTGTGACATATGTGATTTTTGAGCTCTCTGCAAGATGTCAAACAAGAGAAGATGTACATGCACCGGCAAAAGTTCACGATCGACTTATACCGGCACGGGGCAGTGAAGTTAGCGACCCATGTTGGATCGGACATGGAGATTTATGACAATTAGGAAACAATGTAAACAATAGATAGCAATGTGTTTCACGTACTACTTTTATCTTAATCTTTTGGAATGCTTTTGATAGCAATGTTGTTCACGTACTACTCGCATCTTATTCTTTTGGTATGCTTTTGA
The DNA here is from genome assembly GCF_054948205.1 of Urtica dioica subsp. dioica. Lineage (NCBI taxonomy): Eukaryota > Viridiplantae > Streptophyta > Magnoliopsida > Rosales > Urticaceae > Urtica > Urtica dioica. The sequence goes on along the minus strand of NC_142767.1, from coordinate 12,160,080 downwards.
TAGCATGTTTAATGAATATCAACAATATATCAATTATCAATTTGTAGTTATTTTTAATGGTTTTGACGTCAATTGTTGACTCAATGTCAACAGTTGACGTCAACTGTTGACATCTGTGATTTATGAGCTTTCTGTTTATTGACATTGATGTCAACAATTGACGTCAATTGTTGACATTGATATCAACAGTTGACGTCAATTGTTGACATTGGTATCAACAGTTGACGTCAATTGTTGACATTGATGTTGTTGGCATTGATATCAACAATTGATGTCAATTGTTGATATTGATATCAACAGTTGACGTCAATTGTTGATATTGATGATGTTGACATTGATGTCAACAGTTGACGTCAATTGTTGACATCAACGTCAACAGTTGAGGTCAACAAGTAGTCTGGATTCTCTTTAACAAAAGTAGTTTGAACAAAAAACATAATGAATTAAACAAATAGACTCTTAAACAAAAGTAGTATGAACAAAGCATAATAAATTAAAAAAAAGTAGTCTGAACAAAGAATTAAAAAAGTAGTCATCCAATCCTAATGTAGAACGAATTGCCGATTCATGAGTTGGGACCGAATCACACCCTTCCTCGAGTATTGATGGCATAAGGGGATTCGATGGCATAAGGGTATTGAACAAAGCTAGCGAAGTTTGCTTCAGACGGCACCATAATTCCGAAATATCCTTTCTCATGATACCGACCAGGTTTAATCCAAGTACCACTGTACTTGAATAATAAATAAATTTCCGCCATCACTGTACAAATCAAGAAGAAAACCAAAGTTAGTAATTGTTGACATCAGATGTCAACAGTTGACGTCAACAGTTGATGTTAACTGTTGACATTATACATCAGCAATATATGTCAACATATGACATCAACGGTTGACATAAGATGTCTACAATTGATGTCAATTGTTGACATCTGACGAAACTTACGAACTTCGCTGAACAACTTCAAAAATTACCCAGAATCACGAAAACCTTATTTTTGCCACAAATTTAAACATACACATAATAAACATACACAAAAACGAAATAAATGGTAAGAAAAACCAAGTAGAGTCTTTGGCAAAGAGATTCGCTGAAACTAACCAAGTAGAGTCTTTGGCAAAGAGATTCGCTGAAACTAACCAAGTAGAATCTGGGCAAGGAGAAGAGATTCATGGAGAAGGAGAAGAGATTCGTGGAGAAGAAAAAGAGTTTCGTTCGCTGAAATGTTTGGGCAAGGATTTCGATCGTGGTTCAAAGAAGAAGAATGGTTTTGGTTTTGGGTGGGTTTGAGTGATGAGATTTTGGAAATGTATCAGATGTTAGAGAGAGAGAGAGAGAGAGAGAGAGAGAGAGAGAGAGAGAGAAAGAATTAAATGATAAAATGTAAAGAATAATTTTTTTAAGGGTATTTAGGGTTTTACACATAGAGGCAAGTGGTATATTTGGCCAAAATTATTGTTTGGTGGATTATTGGAAATTGTTATTGAGTTGGTGGTAGTTATGTCAATTCCCCTTTAATTTTTGATAAATATTGACAAGTAATAAATAATTTTAATCACTTAATTAAAAAATATAAATATTATAATTATTTATTAATAAAGAGATTTTTTAGTTTCAATAATATAATAATGTTGAATAGTATTTTTAGGGTGGAATTTGGTGTTGTGGTTGGAGTTGAAAACAAATTTGGTACTAAAACACACAAAAGTTGTGTGATTTCATCACCAAATTTAGTGCACAGGTTGGAGTTGCCCCAAGTGTTTAATCAAATGCTGATGACATTCAATTCTTGTGTATTCAAATAATATATAGTATTTAATAAGTTCATCCTTGAATATTAGCTATAATAGCTAAGGTGATAGATAGTAGGCATATAACCCGACACCGGCGATCCAAAGAAACTGGTCATCCAAACCGCCTCACTGACCCAAGTAAGTCGACTCGCAAATACCCGACCAATTTTGGTTTTCCCCAAACCAAACCATGGTCAATCATCATTCGGATTCGGTTCTTGCCGCTTGACCAGCGGGTCGCATTGACCCAAGCCGATTTTGAAAGCCTAAAATTCCCAAAACCTAATACACTTTCGGCTCTCTACTCTCTCTACCTCCTAATCAGAGCGTCGGTCACTTCACAAACGTATTCTGAAACTTATTCGGAGTCTATTGTACGACCGACGAACGCGCATCGACAAACTGAAGTGTCTGCATCGAGAAAAGAATAAGGAAAAGAGGGTTGGATTGTTGTTTCTTTTATACGCTTTATGTCTTTGATTGTCAGATTATCGTTCCTTAGCTATTTGATATGGATTTCATGTTGCAAGTATATTGCCCTCCATAGGTTTGATTTAATGTCAACACTTGATAATCTCCACCGATAAAATAAAGGCTTGATAATAGAATCAACATTGAATGATAAACTCCACTATTTTTTACATAACATCGTAACATCGTCTTGAAATAATATGGTATAAAAAAATCCCGGAACCAAGCATGTATTTGCAATAAAAAAAACATAACCTCGTATGATTCACTTTTATAGTGTCTTGATAAAAATGAGATTTTATACTTTGATTTATTGGAGTCCTTTTGAAAGTGTGGGACTTTTAGGAATTCAACATCACTCTTTAACTTTGTGGGACGTGATAATGAAATTGACCGATGATTCCATTTTGGGGTTATGGAGATTCTTATGAAACAAATAATGTTCTTGTACTTTTATCTGCTTGATCTGGTTTTTCCATAATACATGGCTACTTATGCACCATCTTTTGAGTTGAATAAGCTTGACTGCTCTCGCGGTCACTGATGATAAGGGAACAACGAGTACGTTGACGCAAGATAGGTGGTCAGAAGATCAACATAGAGATATCGTGGGAAACTCGATAGCTATGAACGCCATATTTTCTGTTGTTGATGGGAATATATTTAAGTTGATTTCTAACTGCAAAATTTCCAAGGAAGCTTGGGATGTTCTGCAAGTTGCTCATGAGGGTACTAATAAAGTCAGATCTCAACTTCTGCGGATGCTAACCACCAGGTTTGAGAATTTTAATACGAAGGACGATTAAACTATTTCTGAATTCAATGCTAGAATCTATGATATCTCTAATGAATCTTTTGCTTTGGGGGAACCTATTAAAGATGCAAAGCTTGTAAGCAAAGTGTTGAGATCTTTTCCAGAACGATTCGATATGAAGGTGATTGCTGTAGAAGAAACTCATGATGTGAAGAATATGAGACTTGATGATCTGATAGGATCTCTCAGAACCTTTGAAACGAATCTGAAAGTGAATGAGCCACAGAAGAACAAAGGTGTAGATCTTAAAGCTAAAGTACTCTTAGAAGCTGAAGACGATGGTGGTATGTCAGAGCAGATTGCCTACCTTGCTAAGAACTTTAGCAGATTCATAAAGAAGGTCAACCAGAGAAAACAGATCAAGGGCATCAATCTACACCAAATATGCATAATAGAAGAAGCAATGACTTTCTGAGAAGGAACAGAGTTGGTGACAATAGCCAAGAAAATTGTGGAGAGAGGTCAAAAGGAATCCATTTTGGCACGTCCAGGCAGAGTGTGCTAATACCCGGAAGAAGAACAACAAGCATATGTTGTGAACTGGAGTGATGATGATTCTGAATGCATCAAGAAAAATGAGGAAACCACTAACATTCTCGCTTTTAATGTTATTGTTGTCAATGGTGCCCACAAGAAGAGTTGTAATCTTTATATTATACATTTGATGTAATAAAGTCTCATGAAGACTCTTGCTTGTAATTTCTTATTCATTAATAAAAAGTTGAAACGTTCATTCAATCTTCCTTGTCTGAAGCTTTATGATAAAACCCTAGTCTTTAGTCCATAAACAAACTAAACAACTTACGAAGAGACAAATGTAGATTTGCATGAACAAACTCTTCGTAGTTTGCTTAAAACGATATATTCGCAATCTAAGGGTCAAAGGACTATTGACATCAGTATGATTGTTAGAAGAATCTATGATGTCTGGTTATGAGGCATTGAGAGTTGGAGACTCTATAGTTCTTCTAGGTATCTTCCGAAGGTACTGAATTGACCAGTGCACTTCTAGAGACAAGATAAGAACAAACCATTTAACCTCTTATGTCTCGAAGTCACTACGTATGAATTGCATCATGCTTACCTTAATCCTGAAATAAGACATGTCATTTCACACCTTAGTATTCTCATTTGAGAAAGTCAGAGTTCGGACTCACTATGTGATTCCGAACAAGGCCTATTGGTGAAGTACTAAGTTGTGAGAATGTCATGAGTAACTTTGTGAAGTTCTCATAGATATGGAATTCATGTACAAGATTGCTGAAATGCAATGTATATCACCTCATGCTTTGTTCCTTGGAGTGTGAATAAATGAACTGGCCAGTGTCCAAATTGAGTCTTGACTCTTTTGGATGAAACAATGTGACTTGTTAACTCCTCGTCAATACATTGTTTCAAACTTATTCACAAGCGACAAATGAGTTGAGGAAATAACAGCTAGAAGGGTAAAATGGTAATTTTGTAAATCCCGACTAGCTGATGATATTCATGAAGGGTAAACACTGATAATATTCTGTGGATCCACTCATTGCAATTAGGTTGAATTCTTGAGTAGAAAATAAATTCATTTGAACCGAGAGATTTTCAGTGTCAACTCTTTAGTGGAGTCAGTTGACATTAAGCTAAACTTGGAAAAGGTTTGTGAACTTTTGAGTCCAAGTATTTTAGCTCAAGCTTTGTTCATTTGGGTCCATGAGGTCACTGTCACGAATCACATCGATTAGGAATAGTTAAACTGGAAGCTAAGTAAAAAAAATAACGAAAATTGTCGAAAGGGTAATTTTGTCTTTTTGGACATGGCATGAAATGAATGTCAATAAATTGTTTGACAATGTCATATGATGACATATATATCACATGGCCATAACATGTTTATTGGGCCTGGTGAATTAATTTCATTTCATAGAATTTTACTTGAAAATTTTTAATGGGCTTTTCTTATGTTGTCATGAACAATTAAAGAAAAACCTAGAAAGCCTTTTTAGAAGGCTTTTGGCCGTCCAACCCAAGTGAATGGGAGACCAAATTTCGTGCAGCCCTTAGTGTGAAAGAGAGATTATTTTGTGCATTAATGTATTTAGATACTTGCCAAAAGAAAAAGAGGAAACACATTTCCTATACATGGTAATGGGAATTTCGGCCAAGTAAGGAAGGGAACAAAAGAGGAAACAAATCCAAAGGCTTCTAGAAGCTTGTTTGGCCGTGTGACTCTAAGGGAATGAGAGCAATATTTGCTCATGAATATGTGATATTCAATGAAAGAGGAAACTACCTTATTGAAGGTAAAACCTCCCCTATAAATAGAGGCCTCATTACCTTCATTTGAATCATCCAAGTTTAAGAGATTTGAGAGCTTCTCTCTCTAGACTTGGCCGATCCTCTCTCTCTCTCTCTCTCTCTCTCTCTCTCTCTCTCTCTCTTCAATTTCATTTTATTGTTTTGGCACCTAGGTCCTCATTTGACCTAGAGTTTAGCTCTGCGACTTCAAGACTCGTTCTTAAGTCGTAGTGTTTAAAAGTGCTCACTCACTAATTCCTTTATTTCGAGTGATTTAGTGATAGAAACTTTCGTGGTTGCTCGAGGTGCCGAGGAAAGAAAGAGAGACGTGCTGCGAGGAGACGAGCGTTGCAAACTTTCCAAAAGCTTCTCAAAGTTCAAGCTTCAAGAAATGTTAGTAAACTTCTATGCTCATAATAGTTTTTATTTATATGTACTTGCTCTTTGTCTAGGTTAGTAAAAAACTGTTTTTACTTGAAAAGAAATTTTTTAAAATTCCGCCGCTTTGCGAATTGTTAAACTTTTTCTTAAACCCTAGATCAATTCCAACAAATGGTATCAGAGCTATGGTCAAAGATTAGCATGTACATGTATTTAAAAATATGAGCTTGAAAATCGTTTTCGAAAGTTTACTAATTTTGTGACAAGTTAGAATTGTTATCTTAGATTTTTTTTTTTAATTTATTGCTCATGCCTTTAAATTTAAAATCATGTTGATTTTCTATGAGTTTGGGATGTTATTAAAACACATTAAAATCAGTTCTAAAAGTTTTTAATTTTTTATATTGAAAAACGTGTTTTAAAGGTTTGAGAAATTTCGAGTAAAATTTTGTGACTAGTTTTCTTGTCTTACTAGTTTCTTATTTTTACTTGAATCGTTTTATGCTTGTTGTTATTTCTTTTATGCCTTGTTATTACCTTGCTAATAAAACACAAATAAAAGTTTTAACAACCTTCATAAAACGTTCTGTTACACTCGATTCTTTTTCGCACCTAAAAAGGACCAAGCTTTAATTATTTCTTTTTCTTCGAGCTGGAGTAAAACCCGCAGTAAAAGTGGCATAACTCTCTGCTCAGAAATCTAAATTTAATGATACTTGAATCAAATTAAAGCTTTGTATGTCCTCTGTCCAATGCCACCGGTTTCAGGTCAAAAGGACATTGGAGCCGCCAGTTAAGGCAATTTTACTCCGAGGTGCGCGGCTGTTCCGAAACTCCAGTTTTTTAGAATTCCGGATTTTCAGCCCCATTACCATGAGTTATAGAACTCTAATGAGAAAAATTTCTTGAGCAAAAATGTTTTTCATAAGATTATAAACATGATGTGTAAGATTAAAATGTTTTGATTTTGCAAGTTTAATTGAAATTGAATTTTTACAAAACTAGTTTGAATTTTGAAAAACCGTTTTCACTTTCAAATTAGAAAAATATTTTGTCGTCCAAATCAAATAAATTTTCAAAATGTTATCAAAACTATATCTATATCACATATGTTCAAAATCTATATGCTCTTGAAAATTTGAGTGGGAGGTCTCCTTGTAGACAAGCCGAAAAATAAAAAGATGTGTAATCTCAAACTTTCAAGTGTTCGAGTGAGTTGAAGTTCACACTTCCCTCATGCACTTTCCCGAAATAGAAAATAGGAAAAGATCGAGTATGTACTGTGGATACCATAATAAATCCTTATAATTTGGGCTATTTCTCAAAGGCCCGATTTACATCCTGGGCCCCGATTGGTGAATAAAATCCAACCAAGCCCAGCTCGGCTTAGGATTACACCTACAAACCAGCCCGCAGCATCTGCCTCCTCAGCTCCGAAGAAGCGGTCTCCGAGCTGACCACCCCGCGAGTCCGGAAGAAGCGGTCGCCGAGCTGATCACCCCGCGAAGGAATATGCCAAACCACTCCGCATACAGCATCGCAGAACGCTTCAGACCGACCACGTGTCCACTAAATCGACGGAAGAGGAGCGACGATCTCATCTATAAATAAAGGAAACAGCGGATCTCGCGAGGCACATTGATTTTCATCTTTATGCTCCTTCAATATTCTGTATTCCTAAAATATATTCTGAAGATTTATGTACGATCGTGATCAATTATAATAAAAGTTATTTCCTCAATTCGTTTCTATTATTATCTAAGTTGTTCTTCGTTATTACTCCGAAATTCAATTCCATTTACGACGAATTCTTGAGATCCACACCATATAAATAAGTCGATATATTCAATATAATAGATATAATATCGTGATTGTTGAGGAACGGATTTCGACATCAACAATTTGGCGCCGTCTGTGGGAAATTACTCGAAATCAAGAATTCTAACCTCGAAGAATTGAGTTAATCTCAAATCACGAAGTATGGCTAACGAAAATGAACAAAATGAGATGAATCGAGAGGTTACCTCCGAGATCAAATCTCTTTTGGAAACTCTGGTCGCTGGATCGACCGAGAATAGAGAATTCCAGCAATCTACCCGGACTGCCTTGGAATCGCTGGCTGCCGAACAGGCCGCGCTCAGAGCCGCGTACGCAGCCGATAAGGCTGCAGCTGAAATCGCGAACTCATCAGTTCGACCTGTCAGCCTGGAGACAGGGGATCGAGCTCTCCCGACGGTGACTAGTTTGGATTTCTCTAGGATCCCGGTCACCCCGTCAAGGATAGGATCATCCTACCCAGTATTTCAGCCCGGGATGTGAATACATCCCGGAGTGATCACCCCGGGATCCTTGCCGAGCTCCAGCAGGATTCCTCCTCCCCCGGGGGGATCGCCACCTCAGCCCGCACTTCGTCCACTTAGCGCCGAAGAAAGGGAAATCCCATTAGCCCGATTCCCCGCTTCATCTGATTCCCCCGCGAGCTCAGACAAAGCTCCAGCGCAAAACCAGCCAGTCACTAGTACTGCTGCTGCCGTCGCTTTCGTGACCCCAGGAGGATCCGAGCTCGTGACCAACAGGCCCGAGCTGACCGAAATGGAGTTGTTTCGCAAAATGGTAGACGACAAATTTCGCGCTGTTCACTCAAAGATGCATTCTGCCACTAGCTCGGCCCCTGAAATCGACCGTCTAGTAGCCAAAACAGGACGAACCCCCTTTTCAAAAGAGATTAGTAGGGTCAAGATTGGAGATGCGGGAAAGGTCCGACTCCCTAAATATTCCGGTACGACCAATCCTAAGTCTCACATGACAGCCTTCCGAATTGCCATGGGTCGAGCTCATCTTTATGAACACGAACTCGAGGCAGGATATTGTCAACTGTTTGCCGAAACCTAACCGGGGCCGCCCTAGATTGGTTCTCCAGGCTCGAGGAAGGCTCGATCAGCAGCTTTCAAAAACTGTCTACCGAATTCCTTAAGCATTACTCTATGCTCGTTGAAGACGAGGCTACCATGGCAGACCTGTGGAATACCCAGCAAACTAATTCCGAGTCCCTCAAAGGCTACATGACTCGCTTCAAAAGCATCATGGCAAAAATCCCGAACATCGATAACGATTCGGCTTTGACCGCTCTAAAAAATGGACTGTGGCATGATTCTCGTTTCCGAGAAGAGATGATAGTCAACAGGCCACCTACCATTGAAGATGCGATTCACCGCGCATCGAACTTCGCAAGAGCCGAAGAAGAAAGGAGTTTCCTGGCTAAGAAACATGGTATCAGGAAAAGTACACCGGGAAGTCTAATCCCCGGGAACTCGCAAGGGGTAGGACCCAACAGGAAAGGGAATACAATCCAAAGAAAAGCGGAGGCCCCACCAGGCTTCGCGTTCAATGTGAACGATGGGAATCGCAGCGAAGCCACTAGTAAAAAATGGACTAGAGACCCTAATGCTTACTGCGAATTCCACAAAAGCAATGGCCACAGTACACTCAATTGCGAAACAATGAGAAAAGTCTTAGCAGAAAAATTCGCTAAAGGGGAGCTGAAAGGAATTGACTTGGGACCCCCTCCCAAGAAGAAGACTTTCAACTCACAACCCCGAGGAAACCCTTCTCCCGGAAAAAGGGGAAGAAATGATGAGCAGGATACTCAACCCGAGCCACAAACAAAACCTAGAATCGATTGCATTATTGGAGGTTCGAAGTTCTGTAGGGAATCGATAAACTCCATAAAGGCTCATCAGCGTCAGCTAAAGAACACCTCCACTAGTCTTCCCACGGAAGGTGAAGACGAAGTGTTAATCACCTTCAAAGGAAGTGAGGTAAAGGGGCTGGTCGCGCCACATGACGATGCCCTGGTTGTCGAACTAGATGTATCAAACTGCATTGTGTCTCGGATCCTGATCGATGGAGGAAGCTCAGTGGACGCGATCTTCAGAAAAACTCTGAACAGGATGAACATCGACGAAATCGACATTGAGAGAGAACCAACAGAGCTGACCGGTTTTAACGGACTAGTAACGCCCTCTATGGGAGTAATCAAACTCCCTGTCCAAGCAGCCGGAATAAATAAGCTCGTCGAGTTCGTGGTTCTCGACTGTCCATCACCCTTTAATATGATACTTGGGAGGCCGTGGATTCACGGTATGAAAGCCGTCCCATCCACATACCACCAATGTGTTCGCTTTCCCACTCCAAATGGGATCGCGGAAATCCGTGGAAGCCAAGAAGCATCTCGAATGTGTTACATGAGCAACCACAAAATAAAGAAAGAATTGTTGAACGGTGCCCCATAGCAATTAACGACTGTCGGAACCACTGTTTCCACCCTGCAAGACACAAAGGGAGGGGAGGAACATGTGGAAGAACAAGATTCCCCTCGTCCCGAGTTAACAACACAAGTACAGCTCGATGGATCTAACCCAGATCACCATGTTGGGATCGGATCCGAGCTCAAAGGAAAAATAAGAAGGGATATAATAGCCTTCCTAAAAAGAAATAAAAATACATTCGCATGGTCCACCGAGGACATGCCAGGCATAAGCATCGACGTGGTGTCTCACCAACTCAACGTTGACCCTAGCTTCAAACCCATCAAACAAAAACGGCGAAAACTCGGCCCCGACAGGTCCAAAGTGATCAATGACGAAGTGGAGCGACTACTGAAAGCCGGATCAATCCGAGAAGTAAAATACCCGGATTGGTTAGCAAACACCGTAGTAGTGAAAAAGAAAAACGGTAAGTGGAGAGTATGCATCGATTTCACTGACCTCAATAAAGCTTGTCCCAAGGACAGCTTCCCTTTACCACACATTGATCAGTTGGTCGAGGCCACAGCTGGGCACAAAATGCTCTCCTTCATGGACGCGTTCTCAGGATACAACCAAATCCTTATGCATCCGGACGATCAGGAAAAAACGGCATTCATCACAGACAGAGGGACTTATTGCTACAAAGTAATGCCCTTTGGCCTAAAAAATGCCGGGGCCACGTATCAACGACTCGTAAACGAAATGTTCTCCGAGAAAATCGGCAAGAATATGGAAGTATACATCGATGATATGTTAGTTAAATCACTCCGAGAGGATGATCACGTCGAACATTTGGAGGAATGTTTCAAGGTATTAAATAAATATCAAATGAAACTGAACCCCGAGAAATGCTCATTTGGAGTATCTTCCGGAAAATTCCTAGGATATTTGGTCACGCAACGAGGAATCGAGGCGAATCCTGATCAAATCCGCGCATTGCGCGAAATTCCGTCCCCCCGAAATAAGAGAGAGGTACAAAGACTCACAGGCCGTATAGCTGCCCTTAATCGTTTCATCTCTCGGTCGACGGATAAATGTTTACCCTTTTACCAGCTCTTGAAATCAAACAAGGAGTCAAAATGGAATGACGAATGCGAGAAAGCATTCCGTGAGCTGAAAGAATACTTGGCCAAACCCCCAATCCTCGCGAAGCCCGCAATCGGAGAACCACTCTATCTCTACGTGGCTGTGTCGCACGCTGCCATAAGTGGCGTTCTGGTTCGAGAGGATCGAGGAGACCAGAAACCAGTATTTTACATTAGCAAATCCCTCGTCGACGCTGAGACAAGGTACCCTGCTATGGAAAAGCTCGCACTAGCTATCGTCACTTCAGCCCGGAAATTAAGACCGTACTTTCAATCACACACGATCGTTGTAATGACAACCCAGCCGCTGCGAACCTTCCTCCACAGTCCAAATTAATCCGGAAGGTTGACTAAATGGGCAGTAGAGTTAAGCGAATACGACATCGAATTCCGAGCAAGGACGTGTGCAAAATCACAAGTTCTCGCTGACTTCCTTGTGGAGTTGCCGAGAAATGTGACCGAAACCAACCTCGACGAGGGTGTTTGGACCTTGAACGTAGATGGCGCCTCATCGAAACAAGGATCTGGCGTGGGGATACGTCTGGTGTCACCCCATGGCGAGGTAATCGAACAATCATTCCGACTCGACTTTGTCGCGTCAAACAACGAAGCTGAGTACGAGGCTCTAATCGCAGGTATGCAACTAGCTAAAGCCTGCGGGACAAAAAAAGTAAGCGCATATTGCGACTCCCAACTCGTTGCTAACCAATTTAGTGGAGAGTTCGAAACAAGAGACGAACGTATGGAAGCCTACGTGAAGGTAGTACGGGACCTTACAAAGAACTTCGAAGCCTTCGAACTCACAAGGATCCCGAGAGGAGATAATACATCCGCCGACGCCTTAGCAGCTCTGGCCTCAGACCCCGGACTCACTAGAGTCATCCCGGTTGAATCAATCAAACAACCTTCTATAGCCATTAGCATTAACACAATAATGACAATAGAAGTGGGGGATTGGAGGGACGACATCCTGAAATACATCAAAGAGGGAAACGCGCCCGACGACAAGTCAAAAAGGCGAAAATTAAAACAAATTTGCGCTAGATTTTGCATCATCAACGATGTTCTTTTTAAAAGGAGCTTCGCTGGACCATATCTAAGGTGTATCTCCAAGGGCGAATCAGCCCGCATTATCTCCGAAATCCACGAAGGGGATTGTGGGAACCACGCCGGCGGAAGAGCCTTGGCCATAAAAATCAAAAGGCAAGGATACTATTGGCCAACGATGGTGGAGGACTGCGAAGAACACTCCCGACGTTGTGATAAGTGCCAAAGGCACGCCCCAAACATAAAACAACCCGCCGAGGCGCTGTCTTCAATCTCGTCCCCATACCCATTCATGAAATGGTCAATGGACATCGTCGGACCAATGCCTGCCGCCCCTGGTGGATTAAAGTTTTTATTAGTCCTCACCGACTATTTCTCCAAGTGGATGGAGGCCAAAGCCCTACCCCTAATCAAGGATATCGACGTCCAGACCTTCGTATGGAAGGATATCATATGCCGACACGGGGTCCCACAAGAGATCGTCACCGACAATGGCGCCCAATTCATATCAAAAAGGTTTAGACAATTCTGCTCATACCACGGAATAGAACTGAGAATGTCTACACCTAGATATCCACAAGGCAATGGCCATGCCGAGGCCGCCAATAAAACTATCGTAAACTCTCTAAAGAAAAGACTCGACGCTAAGAAAGGTCGATGGGCTGACGAGCTTCCGGGAGCCCTTTGGGCCTATCGATCCAGCCCTCGGCGCCCTACCGGAGAAACCCCATTCTCTCTAGTGCACGGTGTCGAATCAGTCATTCCTGTAGAGCACGAAATCCAAACCATAAGGACGATGTGTGCAGGCGAGAATGAAGACACCAACAACTTAGGACTCTCCGATTCCCTCGACTTCATCGAGGAAAAAAGAGATCGAGCTATGGTCAGAATGTTGCAATACCAACAGAGCATCGCCAGGCACTACAATAAAAACCTACGCTTCCGCCACTTCATAGTAGGAGATCTCGTTCTCAGGAAAACATTCCAGAACACAGCAGAGCCTAACGCCGGAAAATTGGGAGCAAATTGGGAAGGACCCTACCGCATTACGAAAATTGTCCACCCAGGAGTTTACGAATTAGAGACTCTGAATGGAACACCCATTCTAAGGTCTTGGAACATCATAAACCTAAAAAAATACTACGTCTAAACCGCGTAGAACCCCGAATCGAACTACGTCACGGCTTGATCCCATTCATTGGGTACGTAGGCAACCTTGACTCCAAGGCTCAGCCCCATCCAAACTTTTAAACACGAGGTCTGTAACGCGACAGACAACGAGTAACGGACTCTTGACTCCGCTTGGTACCCTATCACTACCAACCGAGTCATCAACCTTCACAGGATCAAGAACGGACTCTTGATATCCTCACAGCAACGAGGCTCTCAGTATGATTGGGTAACACTAAGATGGGATCCCTTTGAAATACTGAAAATTAAGATGGGATAAAATAAAACGCAAACACCTCCCATAGGCATCAAGGCCATCAAAGCGTCTGAATACATCACTAAAGGACCATTCACACGCTCTTGAAAACCAATACATAAAACAATACTTCACAAATCGAGAGTGCGATCAGAACACATCTAAGTCCGATGAACATCGAGCAGCGGGCCGAGATAAAGGCATCACTCCTCGGAGATTCAGACACACATTAAGCACAATCGGGACGCGAGTTTTTACAACGTGTCACCAGAGAGAGAAAAGGAAACAACTACGGACCAAAACAGTTTCATTGAAAAGCAAACCCGAACCATTCTCGGCATAGGATTGATTATCCAGTATGTAATCTGCCCTATAACAAAACCATAAGGACCAAGCTAAGAACGCTTAGCAGTTCCCACGCAACCTATAATCAACGAAATAGTTCACCAAGAAATGCGAATAAGGACTGATCAAGTTGATACAATAAATCATCCGCCATATGTTGTTAAAAGGCTTAGCAAAATCCTGTAAACGACTAGGCAGCATACTGATCAATCAGCTCGGCAGTATATTGAGCGAACTAAAAGCTCGCCTGTGACGAACTCAATTAATACATGCGTATGGAGAAAAACTCCTCATGTGTAACGAATGGATCCAAACTATCCTACATAAGAGCAGTCAAAATAAAAAGACTTAGCGAAAATCGAGGAATCACAAATGCACGGAAGCCAAATAAAAACCCCGACCCCGGAGTTAAACAAGAGTACGAGCTCGATGAAAACGACCCCGTGGCCAAAATCATCAGAGCAAATAATTATTACAAAGAAAAAAGGCATAATAGTCTTGCCCAAAAACAGACGGGCTCATAATTATTCAAAAGAAAATAAAACAACTGGAATGAACTGTGAAAATCCTTAGGCTCCGGACTCGGGAACATCTTCGGCGACCTCGGTCCCCTCAGGTATTCCCGCCATAGCCAGACCAGTGTTCGAGCCATACTGATCGATGTCCATCGCCACCGAAACATCTTCAGAGCCGCCATCGGGGGATATCCGCTCCGAGTATGGAGTGAAAATCACATCCTCCGCACCTGCGAGGTCGGGGAGAGGATCAGCAGACAGATCCGCGGTGAACTTGGCAATATCGTCCTTCGCCTCCTGAAGAACTTCGGTGGCATCATCGAGCTCGCCAGCCACCACGTCCTCCAGCACCCCGGCCGCAGCACGGCACTGATCAAGCCTCCGCACGATCACAGCCTTCTTTTCACGAGCTGCGAGGTGAGCCTGGTATTTAGAGATAATGCTCCGATACTTCGCAGATGCGGCCTTCCGACCAGACCGAGTAGCCTGAACCTTGATCATCTTGGCACTCTTCTGCATCTGAGCGATAAGAGCGTTAGCCCGCTTGAAGTCAGCAGCAGCTCGATTGGCAAAGACACTCAAATCCTTGTTGCTCGACTCCAGCGCGGTGACCCGATCCCGGAGCTCCTCGATCTCCGATTGAGCAACGCTGAGCTGCCGCTCCTTTTCTGACAACTCTGAACGAGCTGCCTGGGCCTCGATGCCAAGGTCACAGAGCATCTTTTGGTCAAGTCGAGCATGCTTCAGCTCGTCCTCCTTGTTGTCGGTCCGTCTCGGATCGACAGGGACTAAAGCGACCCATGCGACCGGTGCAAGGCCTCGAGCGGCGAAACCTTGCCTCGGCCTTTGGCCGGCCCAAACCAGTGGTCGGGTCAAGGGTCAGCCGGCCGGCGGCCGGCCATATGCTCAGCCGGCCAGCGGCCGGCCACATGCTTGGCTGGCCTGTCGCCGGCCCAAAGGTCAGCCGGCCAATGGCCGGCCATATGCTCAGCCGGCACTCCAAGGCCGGCCCTCCTCCATGGCCGGCCGGCACTCCAAGGCCGGCACTCCAAGGCCGGCCTCCCTCCAAGGCCGGCACTCCAAGGCCGGCCTCCCTCCATGGCCGGCTCTCCATGGCCGGCCCTCCAAGGCCGGCCCTCCTCCATGGCCGGCCGGCACTCCAAGGCCGGCCCTCCTCCATGGCCGGCCGGCACTCCAAGGCCGGCCTCCCTCCAAGGCCGGCACTCCAAGGCCGGCCTCCCTCCATGGCCGGCTCTCCATGGCCGGCCCTCCAAGGCCGGCCCTCCTCCATGGCCGGCCCTCCTCCATGGCCGGCCGGCACTCCAAGGCCGGCCCTCCTCCAAGGCCGGCCCTCCTCCAAGGCCGGCCCTCCTCCATGGCCGGCCCTCCTCCAAGGCCGGCCCAGCCTTGCTCACTCGGCCAAGGGGTCTTCAAACCACCCCTTGGCTGCCTATAAATACAAGGGTCCTTCCCTTGACCCAGAAAATCCATTCTTGAGTATTGAAACGCCGCCGAACTCGTACCTCGCTCGTTTCTCTCAAGCTTTGGCCTCTAAACACCCCTAAAACCTCTATACTCCACCTCAATCACACTAATGTTGAGCGTCGGAGAGGTAAACAGGGGCACCCCCCCTGTTTCCCCTTTGTAGTTCACATGTTCTCTACTCCTTTTCAGGTACTCTGACGAACTCAAGGGACATCCACAGCTAAGGGACGACTCGGGATACCGGGTCCGACACGCTCGAGTCAAGACGAGACCACTTGGTCCGGCCTTGGGTCTAACCGTCTTTGGCTCCTAAATAGTTGTCCGAAAAACAGCGACAACATTTTGGCGCTAGAAGGAGGGCATCTCTCGACCTTGGCAACACATCCCCTCTACCAGTCTACTTCTCACTTCTACGACTCTCGAGAGATGAGTCGTAGCCCCGCCACCTCCGTGGGTGCCCGAGCGACTAGCTCGAGGCACGACCTCAAAAGCTCCGCGCACCGCCTCGAAGGGCAACCTCGTGATAACGAGAGCCAGCCCCGAGACCCGGGGAATGACCCCGAGGCCGCAGTCCGAGAGGACACGGCTCGGAGGCTCGCCGAGCTCCTAGACCGCCCCGGCGTCACTGGCGCACTCATCGCCGACCTCCTCGACTCCAACAACGTCGACGACGTCAACCTCGAGACCGACCTCGACCACCTTGCTCACGAAAGGGGACGCACGCGCACGCTTCCAAGGGGACACCCTCGGGCGGCCGCGCCGAGACGTCAACTTTCTTATGAGTACGCGCACGCGCCCTCGAGGGAACACCCTCGGGCGACCACGTCAAGGCGTCAAAACTCGCGCGATACCCGAGGACGCTCGGTCTCGAGGTCCCGAAAGGGACGCTCCAAGCTCACCGTCCGCGTCCAAAACCCTTGTGAAGGTGACAACGTCGATGGTCTCGGCCCCCGCCAAAGGCGTCGCCCGAATGACGCGCCCTTAACAAGGGTGATAGGGACGGCCTCCGGAGACTTGAGAGACCGCCTCAACTCTCAAAGAGAGAAGCACGAGTTCGACTTGAGAGAAAAACTCGACGCTCAACGTGAGACCGCGATCGTCTTGGGGCAGCAACCACCCAACACTGATCAAGCACCCAACCAAAAGTGCGCGGCCACGCTTGTGATGCCGGCCGTTGGTCCCGAGTCACGAAGGAAACGGCGCCGGAAGGGTCAAGTCCCTAACGACCACCCTTCTCCAGCCCCGAAGCGATCCTTCGTCCCGCTCAACACAACGCCCGACCGGATCCTGAGCTTACGCCACGATAAGCTGGGAAGCCCCGCTCCACTCACAAAGGACCCCGCAAAGCGAGATCGAAGCAGATTCTGTGAATACCACAAAGATCACGGACACGTGACGATCGAATGCAAGCAGCTCAAGAAGCGAATTGATTCCCTAATTCGAGTTGGGAATCTCAGGGAATTCGTTGCGTCTACTAGCAAGCCATGATGGTCGTGACTTCGACATTCACGCCCGAACTCGATCGGCTTCGTGATCACTTTCATTTCAAAAATGTAATTTCCTTTTTTCAAAGAAGGCCAAGTGCCATGGCAAACTGTAATGACCCCCTTATTGCAATAAAGAGTTATTTCACACACGAAAAAATGTAACGCATACTATTGTATATCTCTAACGCGAGAGTTTCTCAACCTTTGTCTCACAAACGCAAGAAACTCGGGGGGGCTAACAGGGACCAACGCTCAATCAAAACGCTCAATCAAAAAACAATTCAACAACAACTCAAAAAATGAAAATAAGAGAGACTCTTCACATGTCTCCTCGAGAGGAATTCATTCCTCGAGTCGAGCTACGAGTCCGCGAGTCGACCAATACTCCTCGCGACGACTCTTCACGAAACTCCTCGTGCAGGGTCTACGTGAGTCCTCGAGTCGAGTTCAAGTCCACGAGTCGACTGATACTCCTCGTGCCAACTCTTCACATGTCTCCTCGAGATGAATTCATTCCTCGAGTCGAGCTACGAGTCCGCGAGTCGACCAATACTCCTCGCGCCGACTCTTCACGAAACTCCTCGTGCAAGCTTTACATGAGTCCTCGAGTGGAGTCCCAAGTCCACAGGTCAACTAACTATCCCTCGTGCAGGCTCTACATGAGCCCTCGAGTTGAGTCTTGAGTTCGCGCTCGCCGCCCAGCTCGTCGGCCGACAGGCAACGAGTTACAAATGGGTTCAAGGCTTGCGTCCGCCAGGGCGTATCTGGTCAAGCCAGCGTCCACGGGAAACCTCGCCACACAAATGTGGCATCGCGCTCGCCGCCCAGCTCGTCGGCCGATAGGCAACGAGTTACAAATGGGTTCAAGGCTTGCGTCCGCCAGGGCGTATCTGGTCAAGCCAGCGCCCACGGGAAACCTCGCCACACAAATGTGGCATCGCGCTCGCCGCCCAGCTCGTCTGCCGAAAGGCAACGAGTTACAAATGGGTTCAAGGCTTGCGTCCGCCAGGGCGTATCTGGTCAAGCCAGCGCCCACGGGAAACCTCGCCACACAAATGTGGCATCGCGCTCGCCGCCCAGCTCGTCGGCCTAAAGGCAACGAGTTACAAATGGGTTCAAGGTCTGCGTCCGCAGGGCGTATCTGGTCTAGCCAGCGTCCACGGGAAACCTCGCCACGCAAATGTGGCATCGCGTTCGCCGCCCAGCTCGTCGGCCGACAGGCAACGAGTTACAAATGGGTTCAAGGTCTGCGTCCAAACAAAAAAGACGCGCAAATCGATTATGCCTTCGTTGGCAAATCGAGAAAACAAGACGCGCACAAAACAAAAAAGACGCGCAAATCGGTTATGCCTTCGTTGGCAAATCGAGAAACGTAAGACGCGCACAAAACAAAAAAGACGCGCAAATCGATTATGCCTTCGTTGGCAAATCGAGAAAACAAGACGCGCACAAAACAAAAAAGACGCGCAAATCGGTTATGCCTTCGTTGGCAAATCGAGAAACGTAAGACGCGCACAAAACAAAAAAGACGCGCAAATAGATTATGCCTTCGTTGGCAAATCGAGAAAACAAGACGCGCACAAAACAAAAAAGACGCGCAAATCGATTATGCCTTCGTTGGCAAATCGAGAAACGTAAGACGCGCACAAAACAAAAAAGACGCGCAAATCGATTATGCCTTCGTTGGCAAATCGAGAAAACAAGACGCGCACAAAACAAAAAAGACGCGCAAATCGATTATGCCTTCGTTGGCAGGTCGAGAAAACAAGACGCGCACAAACCAACAAAGACGTGCAAATCGATTATGCCTTCGTTGGCAAGTCGAGAAAATAAGACGCGCACAACGCAATAAAGCCGTGCTAATCGATCACGCCCTCATTGGTAGATCGAGAAAATGAGACACGCGCGATCAACCCGAAACAAAAAAGTCGTCCCTCGCGACGCGCAAAGGCCATTCCTCATGACGCAAACCCGAGAGCATTCATCCCGCATCCGTATAAAGAGTAGATTTTGAGTTTCCACTCGATCTATGCTCGACCGGAAACTCGGGGGGCTAATGTTGTCGGTCCGTCTCGGATCGACAGGGACTAAAGCGACCCATGCGACCGGTGCAAGGCCTCGAGCGGCGAAACCTTGCCTCGGCCTTTGGCCGGCCCAAACCAATGGTCGGGTCAAGGGTCAGCCGGCCGGCGGCCGGCCATATGCTCAGCCGGCCAGCGGCCGGCCACATGCTTGGCTGGCCTGTCGCCGGCCCAAAGGTCAGCCGGCCAATGGCCGGCCATATGCTCAGCCGGCCCTCCATGGCCGGCACTCCAAGGCCGGCCCTCCTCCATGGCCGGCCGGCACTCCAAGGTCGGCACTCCAAGGCCGGCCTCCCTCCAAGGCCGGCACTCCAAGGCCGGCCTCCCTCCATGGCCGGCTCTCCATGGCCGGCCCTCCAAGGCCGGCCCTCCTCCATGGCCGGCCGGCACTCCAAGGTCGGCACTCCAAGGCCGGCCTCCCTCCAAGGCCGGCCCTCCTCCATGGCCGGCCGGCACTCCAAGGCCGGCACTCCAAGGCCGGCCTCCCTCCAAGGTCGGCACTCCAAGGCCGGCCTCCCTCCATGGCCGGCTCTCCATGGCCGGCCCTCCAAGGCCGGCCCTCCTCCATGGCCGGCCCTCCTCCATGGCCGGCCGGCACTCCATGGCCGGCACTCCTCCAAGGCCGGCCCTCATCCAAGGCCGGCCCTCCTCCAAGGCCGGCCCTCCTCCATGGCCGGCCCTCCTCCAAGGCCGGCCCAGCCTTGCTCACTCGGCCAAGGGGTCTTCAAACCACCCATTGGCTGCCTATAAATACAAGGGTCCTTCCCTTGACCCAGAAAATCCATTCTTGAGTATTGAAACGCCGCCGAACTCGTACCTCGCTCGTTTCTCTCAAGCTTTGGCCTCTAAACACCCCTAAAACCTCTATACTCCACCTCAATCACACTAATGTTGAGCGTCGGAGAGGTAAACAGGGGCACCCCCCCTGTTTCCCCTTTGTAGTTCACATGTTCTCTACTCCTTTTCAGGTACTCTGACGAACTCAAGGGACATCCACAGCTAAGGGACGACTCGGGATACCGGGTCCGACACGCTCGATTCAAGACGAGACCACTTGGTCCGGCCTTGGGTCTAACCGTCTTTGGCTCCTAAATAGTTGTCCGAAAAACAGCGACAACACTCCTTCTTCGCCAGCTCGCCTTTGAGCCCGGTCACCTCTCCCTCCAAGGCTTTCACCTCGGCGCTACGCTCCCTCGAAGCCTCCAAAGACCGTTCCAGTTCGCGAATCCTTCTCTCCGCCACTCGGATCTTGTGCTCATAAGCATAAACCCCCTTGTTGATCTCTGCTTGATACTTTATTAAGACAAACACCAAACGAGATCAGCAACGATAAAAAAAAAAAATGTATATATATATTGGATAATATACAAACAACTCAATAAGAGTTAGTACCTTCGTGGCCGCCATAGACATCCCCCTATAGATGTTGGCACCCCTCAGAGCCCTTACTTTGCCCAAAGGCGCAGTAGGGTACCTGATCTGCCTCATCAGGAAGGCTGACGAACTGCCGTCTTCGTAGATGGGGTGGTCACGCTCAAAGTGAATCACCACTTTGTTCGGCTTCGAGTCCGATTTAGGCACCTCGTCAGGGGACGTGGGACCCGAAGAAGTCAGCTCGCCGGGACCAATCACCGCGCCCCTCTCCTTTGGAACAGCACTCTTTGGGAGCGAGCTACCTTCAGTATCCACCATCCCGTCCCTTTTGGCGGACCCAATCGGAGCAACTGATCCCAGCAGTTCGACAGTTGCCTCGCCCCTTCCCACGTAGCTGACCTTCTCCTTCTTTTTCTTTTTGGCAGCCCGTTTCTCCTCCTTCTCCACCTCGACGGCCGAAATGAAAACGCCCTCCTTCGAAGACTTCTTTCCTCTGCCCTTCTTGGCCACGACCTCGACCTCGGGAGTCGGCTTAACCACCCCGACCTTTCTCTTCACAGCACTCACAGGCGATCGCAACGCCACCTCGAGATCAGCCTGGACGGGTTGAGGACTCTTCTCAGCGCGCCCCTCAACCCCAACACCATCAGGCGGGCCAGGCGAGCTCGCCCCACAAGTATCTTCCTTCTCCGCTGTTCGCTCTGGAGCGATCGAACCGTCGAGGATTTGGGGTACCTCGCCTTTCTGTGCATCCTTCTTGGCTTGACGAAGTCTCTTCTTCTCAGCCACATAGTCAACTTCGGCATCCATGTCACCCCGCTTACAATCCTCGCCTATGGTTAAAAATTTAAATAAAAAAAATTCCAATACAACGCCTTCTGCAAGTCCAATAAAATAACAGGTTATACTCACCAGGAACACCTCGATCAATCTCAGGACGAGCCCAATAACCCGACTCGACGAAACGATCTGAGTTGAAGTGTTTCCAGTCCAAACTTCCAGTTCGCAACACTTCGAGCTTTCCCAGGAACTCCGCGTCAACCTTGGGCGCCGTGATTTTCGCTATAAAAAATATATATATAAAAAATCACAAAAATCAATTCTTGACATATCATAAAAAGATCAAGTAGCGAATGACAAATCCTAATTCTATACCCGGAGAAGAAGCCCACTCGAGGCATAATCTTTGATGAAACGAGCCAACCGAGTGCTCATTTATCTCAAAGAAAAATCTTCTCCGACCCCAATGAGTGTCTTTCTCAGGTAACCCCTCTAAAACACCTCGACCCGCAACATTAGCAAGATAAAATGTAACCGGGGTAAGTTTGGAGTTACGTTTGATATGACCTAAACGAACCAGGTCGGCCACCGTGAGCTCGACCTCGTTCTCCTTGGCTAAGGTAATCAACCCAGATATTTTCCTAAGGAAATTGGGGCACATTTGGGGAATGGATATTTTTAGGGCTTCTAGATATTCTAAAAGCAAAGGGTCCACAGGAAATCTCAGCCCGCAATCTCTGAAAAAGATTTCATATACGCAACAATAGCCCGCAGAGGTATCTGATGCTGTAAACTCGGGACTAGGAAGGGCTAAGGCCACGCTCTGAGGAATATCAAATTCATCGAAAAAGTCGACAAGTTCGTCCTCAGAAACCGTGGTGGGACCTCTGAGGTCCTTAGAAATCTCATCAAGCTTTTCTGGAGTGTTTTGGGTGGACATTTAAGAAAACCTTTTTTGTAACCCGGTCAAAAGTAGAAAAAAAAAACCAGTGAGATGAATGCCTAGAGAGATAAACTCTGACGAGAAAAATAAAGAGAGTAAAAAAAAAAGAAGACGAAAGATACCTGTTTTTGAATCTTCGAGGGATTAAAAACGAGTAAATCGATTAGAATGCGAAAAGCCCTATTTATTAATAACGATGGGATGGCAGCGTCGTTTCGAATTCCACTCAAGTAGGAATCATAACTGATTCGGCCTAGAAAGGAGAAAGTCAGTTTGACACCTGTCATTATGGACATCATGACTACTACACGTGGACATGCAAGTTCGGGATTCAGTTCGAAAATTCGGGCTCAAAAATTTAAAGCACACTTAATATTCGCATAAATTAACTATGCTTTGGGGGACTTATTGTGGATACCATAATAAATCCTTATAATTTGGGCTATTTCTCAAAGGCCCGATTTACATCCTGGGCCCCGATTGGTGAATAAAATCCAACCAAGCCCAGCTCGGCTTAGGATTACACCTACAAACCAGCCCGCAGCATCTGCCTCCTCAGCTCCGAAGAAGCGGTCTCCGAGCTGACCACCCCGCGAGTCCGGAAGAAGCGGTCGCCGAGCTGATCACCCCGCGAAGGAACACTCCGCATACAGCATCGCAGAACGCTTCAGACCGACCACGTGTCCACTAAATCGACGGAAGAGGAGCGACGATCTCATCTATAAATAAAGGAAACAGCGGATCTCGCGAGGCACATTGATTTTCATCTTTCTGCTCCTTCAATATTCTGTATTCCTAAAATATATTCTGAAGATTTATGTACGATCGTGATCAATTATAATAAAAGTTATTTCCTCAATTCGTTTCTATTATTATCTAAGTTGTTCTTCGTTATTACTCCGAAATTCAATTCCATTTACGACGAATTCTTGAGATCCACACCATATAAATAAGTCGATATATTCAATATAATAGATATAATATCGTGATTGTTGAGGAACGGATTTCGACATCAACATGTACCTTGTGCCTTTATGCACTAACACTGCTCTGAACATGTCGATCTAGGATTCTCTTCTAGTTGTCCGCTCTGTCGCTCTCTAACTAGGAAATCTGTTTCCGAACTTATAAGAGTCGATGAACCAACTCCAAAATCTAAGTGGGAGGGTTATACTTGTTGTTTGTAACCCACGATCTCCAACACTAATGAAAGAAGCAATTAACGTGGGACTAAGAGCCGCTCTTGCGACCCTCTCTTAAATGGGAGTACTCCAAGGCGTTTTTGCTTCGATCATTGCTCAATGAGCTACGTCCGAGAGTGAGACGATGATGACAAGGCCTCCCCTTGGGGGATTGTTTTTCAAAGTTGATCTTTTGGACTAAGTGGTTGGTTGCACACTTAGGCTCAATCCCTAGTAATCCTCCCTTGAGGCTCTGCGAAAGGATGTGAGTGATCAAAACAATTTAAAAGGTGGCTAGTCAAATCTGATGTATTGACATCTTGGCTAAGCATTAATGATGTGTCATTTACTTATAAATGGAGATTTTTTGCGGCCTTCTCTTGAGGGAGTAAATTATCGTTTGGTTTATAACACCTTTGGATTTTATCAAAGTCTTAAATAAAACTTAAATCCTAAAACCAAAGACTAATCATAAACTTGTTTCAACTTATATAGGCAATATGTCTCTCAACCTTCTCTCGTTCATCATTTCCTCGAACAAACTCGAAAACAAAAACTGCGTAGATTCGAAACATAACCTCGACATAATCCTTACCAAGCACAAATGGGTACTCACCACCCCGTGTCATCCTCTGACGAATAATGATTCAACTCAAGAGGACAAAGACGCCTTGACGGCCTGGCTCTGCTCCGATGAGATTGTGAGGTGCTATATCTTAGCATCAATGAACAATGTGTTGCAACAACAACATCGTGACATCGAGACTGCCGCCGACATGCTCACCAATCTCCATGAGATGTTTGGAGGGCAAAGGCGTCAAGCAAGGTAAAAAGCAGTCCGACAATTTATGAACTGTCGCATGAAGGCTAGGACTCCTGTTGGAGACTTTATGATATTGATCATTAGTCATCTGAGTAAAATGGAAATCCTAGGATCTGAGATTGATGGGAAGAATGTCATAGATGTGATCTTAGAAACTCTCCCCGCATCTCTTGATACCTCCAAGATGAACTACTCCATTAACAAGCTAGAGTACACTGTTACCAAGCTTATGGAGGAACTTCACACTGCTGTAGGTCTCACTAAGAGAAAGAGGAATCAAGGAGAGGCACATGCTACTGAGCACAAAGCCTCCGCCTCTAGAACTGAGAATGGACCTTACAAGGCCGATAAAAAGAACTATCCCGCCTATCTCAAAGCAAGGAACATAGTATTGTACTAGTTACCGAAGCATGCTTAGTAGCTGATAATGTATCAACGTGGATTCTTGACTCCGCTGCTACTAACCATATTTGTTGTTCCTTGAATGGTTTCAAGAAAACCAAAAGCTTAGAGGAAGGCGAGTTCTGTTTCAAATGGGGTGATGGGAGCCTGGTGTCTGCGAAGGCTGTGGGATCCGTGACGCTGTCTTTTGAAGACCGCACTTTAAACTTGAATGATGTTTATTTTGTTCCTACCTTTGGGAAGAACTTAATATCCGTTGCTCGTCTTCTCGAGCAAGATTATTGTTTAAAGTTCATAAAGAATGGAATTCGTATTAAGTTTCCTGATAATTCTTGTCACTGATGCATGTATGAAGAATGCTCTTTTCTACATCTATCCCACTCAACCTTCTAGACACCGAAATAGATAATGATCTAATTAGGGAGCCAAAGAGGATCAAACTTTCCGAATCCTCCGATCTAACAAAATCAACATACTTATGGCACTTGAGACTTGGTCATATCAGTCTAGATAGGATTAAGAGACTTGTGAGTGACGGTCCACTCTAAGCCTCTGCAATAGGTTCACTACCTACTTGTGAATCCTGCATAGAAGGAAAAATGACTAAGCGACCTTTCTCCGATAAGGGTCGAAGAGCCACTGAGTTGCTGGAACTAATACATTCTGATGTATGTGGTCCCCTCAACCAACAGGGACGTGGAGGATACGAATACTTCGTTACCTTCACCGATGATTACTCGCGATATGGTTTTGTCTATTTGCTCAAACAAAAATCCGAGACCTTTAACGTATTTAAGGTCTTTAGGGCTTTAGTGGAAAAGCAAACTGGCAAAGTGATCAAAACCCTTCGATCTGATCGAGGTGGTGAGTATATGTCTGGAGAGTTCGATGACTTTCTTAAAGAAGAAGGTATCGCTTCTCAGCTTACCGCACCTGGCACACCTCAACAAAACGGAGTGTCAGAGAGATGAAACCGAACTCTTATGGAGATGGTTAGATCAATGATGAGTTACTCATCACTCCCTCTTTCCTTTTGGGGATATGCCCTCGAAACAGCCGCTTATATTCTGAACCAAGTTCCGTCCAAAACGGTTCCTGGTACTCCTTATGAACGATGGACTGGCCGTAAAGTGAATCTTGGCCGCATCAAAATTTGGGGTTGCCCCGCACACGTGCAGAGGCAAAAGACTAGCAAGTTGGCTAGTAGGTCAGAATTGTGTCTGTTCGTTGGATATCTAAAGGAAACCAAGGGTTTCATCTTCTATAGTCCCGAGGACGATAAGACTTTCGTTAGCACGAATGCTCGTTTCCTTGAGGAGGACTTTATGAAGGATGCAAAACCTAGAAGCAAAATTGTGCTTGAAGAAAAGTTGGGTGAGGAAGCTTCTACCTCATCTGTAAGAACTGTTCTTACCCCAACTGAAACACAACCTAACTCTTAGAATCTCGTCAAGTTGTACTTCGACGTAGTGGGAGGGCTACTCAAAAGCCTGACAGGTACATGTCTTATGGAGACTCTCTCGTAGCCGTCTCTGACATGGATGATCCTGTTTCCTATAGCCAAGCGATGGCTTGTTCTGAATCAAACCTTTGGCTTGACGCCATGAAAGTTGAAATGCACTAGATGTATGTCAACAAAGTCTGGAACTTGTAGACCTTCCTGAAGGGATTAAACCCGTAGGGTGTAAGTGGATATACAAGAAGAAAATGGGTCCTGATGGGAACGCCGAGACGTTCAAAGCACGACTTATGGCGAAGGGTTATACCCAACAAGAAGGGATTGACTATGAAGAAACCTTCTCGCCAGTCGCGATGCTTAAATCCATCCGCATACTCATATCCATAGCTGCAGCTCTCGACTATGAGATCTGGCAAATGGATGTCAAGACAGCCTTTCTGAATGGAAATCTTGACGAGCGCATTTACATGGCTCAACCAGACGGTTTCGTGGAAGAAGGTCAAGAGACCAAGGTTTTCTGAGTTGCTTAAGTCCATTTATGGATTAAAGCAAGCATCTAGGTCATGGAATATTAGATTCGATGAAACTGTAAAGAGCTTTGGCTTTGAATAGTCAATAGATGAGCCTTGTGTTTACAAGTTAATACACGAAGGCAAAGTTGTGTTTCTGGTGCTATATGTCGATGATATACTACTCATTGGTAATGACGTGGGTAAGTTATCTGAGGTTAAGGTCTGGCTGGCAAAGCAATTCGATATGAAGGATCTAGGAGAAGCCGCGTACATTCTGGGGATCCAAATCTTTCGAGATAGGAAAAACCGGACCCTGTCGCTCTCTCAAGCATCTTATATTGATAAGGTAATGGATCGCTTCTCGATGCAAGACTCCAAGAAGGGCCAAACACCCTTTATGCATGGACTTTCACTCTCTAATGACCAGTCTCCCAAGACTGAACAAGAGATTGAAGACATGAGGAAAATTCCTTACGCCTCTGCCGTAGGAAGCCTCATGTATGCTATGCTTTGCACTAGACCTGACATCTGTTTCGCCGTTGGCGTAGTTAGCCGTTTCCAATCCAACCCTGGACCCGAGCACTGGATTGCTGTTAAGCATGTTCTTAAGTATCTTCGAAGAACTAGGAACTTGATGCTTACATACTCAGGTACTTACCTGACTATGACGGGATATACTGACTCCGATTTTCAAGCGGATAAGGATTCCAGGAAATCCACTTCGGGATCTGTGTTCATCCTTAATGGTGGATCTGTTGTGTGGAGGAGTATTAAGCAATCTTGCATTGCTGACTCCACCATGGAAGCAGAATATGTGGCTGCTTGTGAAGCATCCAAAGAGGCTGTATGGCTTAGAAAATTCCTTAAGTATTTGGAAGTTGTTCCAAACGTCGACGAGCCCATGACCCTTTATTGTGATAATAGTGGAACCTCGAAGCCATAAGCGCTCTAAGCATATTGAGAGGAAATACCATTTGATTCGAGAGATCGTGCAGCGCAGAGACGTGGAAGTGAATAAGATCTCAACGGTAGACAACCTAGCAGATCCATTCACAAAGGCCCTAGCGAACAAGGTCTTCGACCAACATCGAGAGGGATTAGGCATGAAAGACTACACACATCTTCTTTGAGTCAAGTGGGAGTTTGTTGTCAATGGTGACCACAAGAAGAGTTGTAATCTTTATATTATACATTTGATGTAATAAAGTCTCATGAAGACTCTTCCTTGTAATTTCTTATTCATTAATAAAAAGTTGAAACGTTCATTCAATCTTCCTTGTCTGAAGCTTTATGATAAAACCTTAGTCTTTAGTCCATAAACAAACTAAACAACTTACGAAGAGACAAATGTAGATTTGCATGAACAAACTCTTCGTAGTTTGCTTAAAACGATATATTCGCAATCTAAGGGTCAAATGACTATTGACCTCAGTATGATTGTTAGAAGAATCTATGATGTCTGGTTATGAGGCATTGAGAGTTAGAGACTCTATAGTTCTTCTAGGTATCTTCCGAAGGTACTGAATTGACCAGTGCACTTCTAGAGACAAGATAAGAACAAACCATTTAACCTCTTATGTCTCGAAGTTACTACGTATGAATTGCATCATGCTTACGTTAATCCTGAAATGAGACATGCCATTTCACACCTTAGTATTCTCATTTGAGAAAGTCAGAGTTCGGACTCACTATGTGATTCCGAACAAGGCCTATTGGTGAAGTACTAAGTTGTGAGAATGTCATGAGTAACTTTGTGAAGTTCTCAAAGATATGGAATTCATGTACAAGATTGCTGAAATGCAATGTATATCACCTCATGCTTTGTTCCTTGGAGTGTGAATAAATGAACTGGCCAGTGTCCAAATTGAGTCTTGACTCTTTTGGATGAAACAATGTGACTTGTTAGCTCCTCGTCAATACATTGTTTCAAACTTATTCACAAGCGACAAAGGAGTTGAGGAAATAACAGCTAGAAGGGTAAAATGGTAATTTTGTAAATTCCGACTAGCTGATGATATTCATGAAGGGTAAACACTGATAATATTCTGTGGATCCACTCATTACAATTAGGTTGAATTCTCGAGTAGAAAATAAATTCATTTGAACCGAGAGATTTTCAGTGTCAACTCTTTAGTGGAGTCTGTTGACATTAAGCTAAACTTGGAAAAGGTTTGTGAACTTTTGAGTCCAAGTATTTTAGCTCAAGCTTTGTTCATATGGGTCCATGAGGTCACTGTCACGAATCACATCGATTAGGAATAGTTAAACCGGAAGCTAAGTCAAAACAATAACGAAAATTGTCGAAAGGGTAATTTTGTCTTTTTGGACATGGCATGAAATGAATGTCAATAAATTTTTTGACAATGTCATATGATGACATAATATATCACATGGCCATAACATGTTTATTGGGCCTGGTGAATTAATTTCATTTCATAGAATTTTACTTGAAAATTCTTAATGGGCTTTTCTTATGTTGTCATGAACAATTAAAGAAAAACCTAGAAAGCCTTTTTAGAAGGCTTTTGGCCGTCCAACCCAAGTGAATGGGAGACCAAATTTCGTGCAGCCCTTAGTGTGAAAGAGAGATTATTTTGTGCATTAATGTATTTAGATACTTGCCAAAAGAAAAAGAGGAAACACATTTCCTATACATGGTAATGGGAATTTCGGCCAAGTAAGGAAGGGAACAAAAGAGGAAACAAATCCAAAGGCTTCTAGAAGCTTGTTTGGCCGTGTGACTCTAAGGGAAGGAGAGCAATATTTGCTCATGAATATGTGATATTCAATGAAAGAGGAAACTACCTTATTGAAGGTAAAACCTCCCCTATAAATAGAGGCCTCATTCCCTTCATTTGAATCATCCAAGTTTAAGAGATTTGAGAGCTTCTCTCTCTAGACTTGGCCGATCCTCTCTCTCTCTCTCGCTCTCTCTCTTCAATTTCGTTTTATTGGTTTGGCACCTAGGTCCTCATTTGACCTAGAGTTTAGCTCTGCGACTTCAAGACTCGTTCTTAAGTCGTAGTGTTTAAAAGTGCCCACTCACTAATTCCTTTATTTCGAGTGATTTAGTGATAGAAACTTTCGTGGTTGCTCGAGGTGCCGAGGAAAGAAAGAGAGACGTGCTGGGAGGAGACGAGCGTTGCAAACTTTCCAAAAGCTTCTCAAAGTTCAAGCTTCAAGAAAGGTTAGTAAACTTCTATGCTCATAATAGTTTTTATTTATATGTACTTGCTCTTTGTCTATGTTAGTAAAAAACTGTTTTTACTTGAAAAGAAAATTTTTAAAATTCCGCCGCTTTGCGAAGCGTTAAACTTTTTCTTAAACCCTAGATCAATTCCAACAGTTATCACAAATGGTAAAGGTGAAGATATTTGTGGTTCTAGCTCAAACCAGAAGTTGGTTGACAACTTTCTGATGACGGGTGTAATGATGACGAAGTTGATGTTACTGAGGAATATATCATCAAGAACTACTCATATTTTGCATGATAAGTGACTTGCTATTATTGACAACAACAAGAAGCTGAGTAAGAATGTTGCCAATTTGAAGTTGGAAAAGAGTGTCTTTGAGAAGAAGGTAACTTGCTTGATCACTTAGAATCATGAATTATATGATATTGTGGTTATGTTGAAGGATCGGGTAACACAAGATAACAAAGCCTACTTTAAGGCACTTGAAGACCTGAGTCAACTAAGGAAGAATGTGAAGATTCTAAATTCTTGCTCCAACAATCTTTACTCCATCCTTTGCTTCACAAAGGATGAGTGGTGGAAAAAAAGGACTTGGATTACATAGCGATTCATCATAGACTGATACCAAGTTCGTGAAATCTGGTGAAAGCATGAAGAACTCTACGGCCAAGAAGATGTTCCAGCAACTACATAAATCGCTCGCTCTCACCACCACTAGGAAGAAGAAGAAGAAGTGGATTTGCCATTATTGTGATAAAGCTGATCACATCAAGCCCTGTTTTTTCAAGTACCTAGTTGATCTAATACCAAAGAGAGAAGAAATCGGCACATGTCAAACAGAAATGGAAAGTCAAGCGGAAGAAATGTCGTGTGGTTTATAGTTCTGGAAAGAGTATACAAGAAGGAAGCTGGTATTTCTACAGTGGTTGCTCAGTGCATATGACAGGTGACAAGAGCTGTCTCACTAACCCGAAATCATGCAAGACACAAGTTGTGGCATTTGGTGATGGTGAAAAAAGCAGAGTTATTGGCAAAGGCACACTCTAGGTGAAAGGCTTACCAAAATTTGAGAATGTCATTCCTGTTGATGGGTTGAAAGAAAATCTTATCATCATCAGCCAATTGTATGATGATCATCATCATGTGAAGTTCACTCAATAAGCCTGTCAAGTTTTTGATAAGCGTGATCAGTGTGTGATGAAAGAAAATAGACCGTCTAGCAACTATTATCTTTTGGGAGTTGGTCAAACAACTTCTTGTATAACTTGTCTGATGTGCAAGTCTGATGACATGAATCTTTTATGAGATGTGCAAGTATGAGCAAGTCTGTTGTTGGTTTGTTTTGTAGGGGTATTCCTCGACTGAAGGGTGATAGCATTCCAAACGAGCCTAGTTCCTCTACGATTGTTGTTCATAAATACGTTCAAAATAAATTACTGGCTCATTCGATGTTGAATCTATTCAAGACTTGAACAAGGATGATACTGGACATAATTCTGCAAGCCTACCTATTTTTCAACTCGCACAGTGATTTCATAAGGAAGTGTGTGAGCTACAAAAAGTGCTTCGCGTGTGGTATGGGAAGCTTACTGTATTTCTAATCAACCATGGCTATGTTTGTGGGGGAAAAAACAAGAAGACTCTGTTTTTGAAACACATGATGTCAGACTTTATAATTGCTCATATTTATTATGACGACAGTTTTGCAGAATTTGGTGGAACAATTTATGGAACAGTGCGAGAATGAGTTCATAATGAGCATTGTGGGTGAGATAAAAGCAGATAAAGTCTTTATCTCTCGGAGTAAGTCTGTTCTTGTAAGAAGAATCATCAAGTATGTGAATGACTCAGTTGAAGATGGAATCTGGTATATACGAGACACTAGTTCAAGCCTTGTGGGGTTTTGTGACGTTAACTACTCGAGATGTGCTGAGGATCAAAAGAGCATTATCGGAGGTTGATTTGTCAGGAAGAGGCAAATCATTATGTTCTTGGACACAACTGGAGCTGAGTATATAGTCGCTGAGAGTAGTCATGCACTGATGATCTTGATGAAGCAAATTTATGATGTTCAAGAAGATGGTGTAAGTCTTTACTGCGACAACATTCGTGCGATCAGTATTCTCATGAAGCCTTTTGGCATTGTGAAATTTGAAACATTGGGTCCTCTGTGGATCTCCGTGTTATTGAGCATTAAATTTCTCTTCGCATGACCATCAACCATGTGCTAATACAAGATTTATTTTCTTGTGGTTGACATGGATTTAAGGGGGAGTGACACGACATTTACTATTTAAAATGTATGTGGAGATTACTCGAGTATGTTGGGCGAGAAATGGTTTTTAACTTGATTTGATAAGCTACTTAGTTTTATTACACGTGGCATTAGTGGGAAGTGCTCGCTTCCAAGAGAGAAATACTTGTTCTCTTTGCCATGTTCACTACTTTCTCTCTGTTGTTCAAGAAAGTGTTCGCATAAAACCCTTTTTCGTCTTGATATTTTGTTGCGATTCTCATTCGATTGTCTTGTACTATATGGGTGCTTCTCGTTCATCGAAGCTCACCTCTGTACCTGTTCCTGCTCCGGTCGAGTCTCAACCCCATTTTGAAGCTTATGTTACTCCTCTAAGTATTATTGTTATCGCCGCCACCTTGGAGAACTTTGAGAAGATTCTTCATAATTCTCTTTATGTTGAAAATAGTCTTGCTGCGAATGTGGAACATGTTAGCTTTAATATTGGTGTCCTTTCTGTTGATGGTTTTGTTGTTGTCTTTGAACCTGTGATGGGTTCAAAGACTTTGATGAAGTGTCATATCAGGCACATGCGACTCAGGGATAAGGTTATTCTGAGAACCCTAACCTTGCTGAAGCAGCTCAACCACCATTGAAGACCTGTTCGAAGGAAAAGAAGAATAAATTTTTCCAAGAAGTCTACTCCGGCGAAGAAGAAGGTTGAACACGTTTCCGCTTCAGTCCCAGTACAAGTTGATGTCCCTGCTCAGAAGAAGAAATGACAGTCATTCATCAACACCTGGAATTTAGAAGAAATATGTGTGGTTTGATTTCCACGCTCAAGCCAAGTAATGGGATGTGGTGGTGAAAAGATCAATCATCCATGAGATGCTACTTAATGAAGAGAAGCACATAGTTCCTGATATTGTGTCGTTGTTGAAGAGGTAAACCTTTTCTCCACTGTTACCTCATCTCATAAATTTGCTATTCAGATTGTGCGAGAAGTTATAGCAAACTCGACTGAGTTTTTTAGGGAGTCATTAGGCCCATAGTTTGGAGTGTTCAGAATCAGAGGGAAGGCGTTGTTACAACTGATGTGATTAATGAGTATCAAGGTTCAGTTGAGTAAGATGTTGTTCCAGAAGAACCCGATCTGAACAAGGTTGTCATGTGTCACACTGGAAGAGAGAGAACTTGTTGGGTTGATAAACACATGTCATCTACTAACTTGGCAACCAAGTACTCTATTCTATATGAAATTTCCATCAAGAATTCGTTCTCCACCTTACACAGATCTATAGTTAGCCAAAGCACAAGTCAATTCTTGTTTGTTGTTGGCAGTAAGATGATATTGGGCTTATTATCTTTGATAAGATTGCTGATCATGCTACATATGAGAAAGTGAATAACCTTATCGGATTTCTTTATCTTGTTTGTGAGCTGATTCTCAAGCAATATCCATAATTGAACAAATTATGATGCATTTTGTGGAGTGCCTCTGCATTTCAATGCAGATCCCAAGTTGTTCACATGGAAACATAGGAACAACATTGAGGGGAATGGACTGCTCTAGTTGTTCAGGAAGATGTTCCACCATCTTTATCATGTCCTCTTAACTCTCTGCTGCCATGAAAGAGATGATCATCAGACAACTTGAAGCGGAAATCTATTTCCAAACTACTGGGATCAAGAGGATTACTACTTCCAAAATGCATATATCCTTGCTCCCATGTGACTTAAAGCACCCGGTTGAAGAAGTCCAAACTAAAGATGAAAAAGAAGACCGTGATCAAGCCGCTGCGTAAAAAAATTATGTAATTTTTTTTCTCTTCAATATTTTGAGAACTTTTACCATCATTGTTATATTTTTATGCCTTGTCTTTTTGTAGTAGAAAAGACGAGTATTTTGGGTTGTTAGTTATGCCTGAACTCGTTAGAACTATTATAGCTTGTTTTGCTTTCTCGACGCACTCTGCGTAGTGTCTATCTACTCGAAGCACTCTGCGCAGTATCTTTTGTTTGTTTTTCCAAAAATTCCAAATGGGAGATCGTTGGGTCTTCTATGGCATGGATAAATTTGGCAAAACAAAATTGTAACAGTTGTTCAACCAAGTTCAAGACCCAGGGTACTTCAGTCACTTTCCTGAAGCGCGAGTTGAAATAAAAATATTTATTTTTTAGTTCCAAAAATCATGGAGGTACGATCGGATTTAGTTTCTAGATCGTTTTAATGTGCGGTGATTTTGTTATTTAGTATGATAAAACTCGCCTAGGGTTTCATTGGGTCACACTACTACAAATTAACATATTGGGTGCGGAAGGGTATTAGGTGCGACATGTCGCACCTAATAGTCGCACCTAAGGTCATATTAGGTGCGACATGTCGCACCGGATACTCATCCGGGTGACTAAAAATTTCGCTAATGTTTAGTGTTATTCGGTGCGACAATGTCGCACCTAATATGAATGTGCCGCACCTAATACCTTTAGGTGCGACATTTGTCGCACCCAATGGATTTCAAATTTAAACTTCCCCGCCGAATCCCTCCGAAATTTTTCGGATCTGGGATTTCATATTGGGTGCGACTTAGTCGTACCCAATATGATTATTAGGTGCGACAATGTCGCACGTAATAGTTTTAGGGGTTTTAACCTCGAGCCTCTTCTTCTCTTTCACTCATTCGCTCTATCTCTCTCAGCCAGCCCCGCCCCGCGCTCTCTCTCTCTCTCAGCCAGCCCCCCGCCCCGCGCCCCGCCGGCCGTGACCAGCCTCCCCCGCCACGCCGCCTGGACCAGCCCACCGCCCGCTCCAGTACGTCCCCTCTCTCTCTCTCTCTCTCTCTCTCTCTCTCTCTCCGTCTCACCGTCTCTCAATCTCACTCTCTCTCTCTCAGCCAGCCCCCCGTCCCGCGCCCCGCCGGCCGTGACCAGCCTCCCCCGCCCCGCGCTCTCTCTCTCTCTCTCAGCCAGCCCCCCGCCCCACGTCCCGCCGGCCGTGACTAGCCTCCCCCGCCCCGCCGCCTGGACCAGCCCGCCGCCCGCTCCGGTACGTCCCCTCTCTCTCTCTCTATCTCTCTCTCTCTCTCTCTCTCTCTCTCTCTCTCTCTCTCTCCGTCTCACCGTCTCTTAATCTAACACTCTCTCTCTCAGCCAGCCCACCGCCCCGCGCCCCACCGGCCGTGACCAGCCTCCCCCGCCCCGCCGCCGCCTACATCTCTCTCTCTATTTTTTTTAAATTAAAATAACCTATTAGGTGCGACAAAGTCGCACCTGATATGAAATGATCCGCTGCGACTTTAGGTGCGACAAAGTCGCACCTAAAAGTGTCGCACCTAAAGGTATACATATTAGGTGCGACATGTCGCACCTAATACCTTTAGCGACGACATATTAGGTGCGACTTTGTCGCACCTAATAAACTATTAGGTGCGACTTTTGAGGTATTTGGTGCGACAATCGTCGCACCGGATGACTATATTTGTCCTAGTGTCAATAGGAACTTTTAGGTCAATTCACGCTGACATTAACCTTGAATCACCCTCTCTGCTAGGAGATCTTCATCGACAATTGGTTCAAGGAACTTGCTGCTGTTGTGCTTTATTTGTACAGAGTTTTGTGAGTGCGTGTTTTGCGTTGATACTTTGAGAAGATCTTCGGGAGAGGATCGTGCGATCTATGGGAGGAAGAGTCGTGTGAAAAAGAGAGGGAATTTATGATATGAGGGGAGCTCAGATTGCCATCCACTGGAGAAGGCAAAGACGTTAGGCGTTTGAGAGGGAGTCTACAAATATAATTCATGTACCTTTGATTATTGAGATAGTGGATCGCTTTACCGTCGAACAGAGTTACCAATTTCGTGTGTCATTTATTGATTTATGATTTTTTTGATTGTTTGATTATCGATTTAATTAATCTTGTTAAAATCAATTAGTTGTTCAACAAATAGTTCCATCAACATAGTTGAACAACTTTATCAGTGATCACTTAACTATATCAAATAATTTATTCTATATTTTTTCTCATTCACACTTAAACATGGAATACAGGGAAATGGGGATAAAGTAGTAATGCTTACATGTGGAACGAACTATAAGAGAATAAATTGTAAAAGTCAACCTTCAAAAGAGGTTAAAGAAATCAATACCACTTTGTTTTATTGCTGCCCTTTAGTTTCTTCAATGTTTGGGGCAGTTAGTAAAAGATTTTGCTCACGTTGTGTTCGCATTATATGGGGTGGCCGATAACAAAATTATATAGCCGGACTGATTAATTCACACATCAAAACCAAATCACTAAAAGAGAGATTTAGGACACCTCATCCAAAAATAATGCAAATTTTTAGCTCAACAAACACATACCAACCCAAAACTGATATATCGTCACCCACACAGAAAACCCTTTTTTTTTTTTCTTTTTTTTTTTTTTTTTAAAGTAACGTAAAAGCTTGCGAATGCATGTGAAAAGTCGCACAAAGCTTTTAGTTAGATAGATAGATTCAATATCTACATTAGATAGGTCGGTGTATATTATATCTTCTCAAAGCCCGCCCTTATTTATTCCTCCTACTCGCTACCTATATACGCTGTGACATATATCTAGCTAAATCGTTCAGAAAATACACATCCTCTGTATTTCAGGAAACTACATAAATCACACCCTTGAATTTTTTTTTCCTTAACTCCCCTGATTCTATTCTAACTTTATATCATTAGATGTAATTAGTAATTCATCTTTACCCCAGGTTTCATAATTAGAAAAATATTTGTAATTGTAATAACATTTCTAAATTCTTTGTATATTATCTTTGAAACTTAATACTATCATTTTAATTTTGAAGATTTCTTATCATAATGTCATCGTTTTTTAATGGTTAATAGTATCTATTTTCATTCTAATTATAAATTTGTTCATGGTGGATGTATTTTCATATTCTTAGTTCAAGAAAAAGAAAATAAATATATAATGAGATGAATAAATGCATATCTGTAAATAAAAATACATTATTAGCGTATAAAAATTTCAGGCATGATTTCTGTCTTTTGCTAACCATTGTTTTCCACCATTCTAATTTGGTAAAGAGATTATTCCAACACTATGACTAATTAGAAGACTTGTTCTTCACTATTCATTAGAAATGACTTTATTCCACTGCTATGGCCATATATGTCATGAAAAACTGCATTTAAATATGTCTTTCATGTGTTCCAAATTTGAATCCTAAGTATGTCAGCGGTCAATTGGATCTGGCTGTCTATTATCCAAACAACCCGACCCTTTTTTAGAGAGATTTTGAGCTGGCAAGACGTTTTCAAAAAATGGTCAGGTCAAACCGGACCCATACAGGAACTAGAGTACAGACTCCAAGTCCGGCCCGGTTTGGGCCATTGTAAAAGTCCAACCCAAACTCAGGCAATGCCCTAATTAGATGTGGTTCGAGCCCAACCTTTTTAAATTAATAAGTATATTTTTGTTCAAAATTTATGTTTTTATATATAAAAAAAAGTGTTTTGACACTTAAAATATAATCTTATAATTAATGACATCATTTTCTTACTTATAACTTGTTATTTTGATTAAGTGTATATTAAATTTAAAATGTGTATGTATTATTATTTTTAAGTGATTATGGTTTGAGAATATTTTGACCCTTTAATAAGACTGTACCCCGGGCCTAGCTCTCAACCCCAAGGATCGAGGGCGTGATCCTGGGTTAGGGCTAAGATCATATTCCTTAGGTCCAATCTCCAATAAAAGAATTTGTGATGGACCCGAGTCTGGGTCTCTCTCGCTTGATAAAAAAAAAAAGTCAGCCCAACTTTTTTACACCTTCAAACTAAACAAAAAAAAAAATATATATTTTGACTTTAAATACATTTAAAAATGTACCGACAGTGGGGAAATGTGTCCCTAATTATGAGGTAAAATTATATTATATAGACTTGTTAGTGGGTCTGATACCACTCATAGAAGAATACTTTAATTGTATAAAAAATAGACGTTTGACCCTAAGACCGTCTCCAATCCTAGGGGTGCTATTTTGACACATCATTTAATAAAATACATTTTGATTAAACATCTCTCCACATCACCATGAGCAACTTTTGAAGAAAAACAACTCCAGTTGTGGGCATCTTTAAAACTTACTTAACACCATCTTAATATTTAATCATTTTATTTCAGTATAACAATCCATTATTTAATTGTTTAAAAAAAAAAAAAGAGCTTGGCATCAGTGCCAGTAAAACTTACTTAACATGGGCTCATCTTAATATTTTATCATTTTATTTAGAGTTAATGGCGGCATAAATACTCATTGTTTTAAAGTAGTGTCACTTTAATGCTTTATCTTTTTTTTTTCACGGGGAAAATACTCAATGTTTGTTTTGAGTATCTCCGTTACTAGCCCGGGGTTTATATTAACAGATATCCTATGTGGCATTGTCGAAATGAGAAACACAAATGTTTTTAACTAAAAAAAATGAATTAATTTATATATAAAATAATTAAAAGAAAACAAACTAAATAAGGTAACTTTAAAAAGCCTCAATTTCATTAGGGTAGTATCTCATTTTTTTTCATGCGTGGTTCTTTCTTCTTTTCTTCTTTCGTGATTGCTTCTCCGAAGTCGGAAATGGCTGATGAACGGTGGTCGTCCTCATCGTCTGGGAAGAATCGCAACGCAAGTAAGAGGATTTCGTCATGGAATTGTTTTTGTGGCATTCCAGTGATGGAGAAAACGGCGTGGACGATTTCGAATCCCAGAAGGAGGTTCAGGAGTTGCTACAAGCGAAAACTGAGTTTTTTTCTTTTGAGTTTTTGCAGAATTAAATGGAGGTTCGGTGTGGAATGAGGTTATGTTAGTTTAAAAAAAAAATCAATTTTTTTTCTACAGATCGACGGTGGTTGTTCGTATTTTAGTTGGGTGGATCCGGAAATTTGCGACAGATCAAAGCAAGTCATTCCCGGACTTTTGCGAAGATTGAACACTTTGGAACTCAAGAATGAAAAACTCAGGTGCGGTGTTGAAGACCGACGATGTTCGAACTGTCAAAGGATAAATTAGAGATCATTTATGGCTTCTTTTATGCTTGGATTGTTGACTATTTTGTTTGTAATTTATGTGATCGTCTAATAAAGGATGAATGATTTGAAGCTGTTGTATTTTTTGTTGTGTAAGTGGAGTCTGTAGTGCTGGTGTTATACTAAGGTTTATGATGATAATGAATTGGTGTAGTGCTGGTGTTGTACTAAGCTTTATAAGCTTTATGATGATAATGAATTGGAGATTTTGTACTGAATTGTGGCATACATCTTTTGATTTTGGAGTTCAAAACAAACTAGCTGAGCATGTCAAAACAGCTATAAACAAACCTCTAGCTTCAAAACAGACCTCCAAATTAGAATATGCTCATAAATGGCTAGCTTATAAAATAGCTTTCCATATCAGTAACAGAGTTTCATAGTAACAGGACCTACATATAACAAAAAAAAGCATGTTTCTAGTCATGTGTATGCTCCATTACATTAGCTTTTCAATAATTAAGTAGTAAAAAAAAGTGCATGTTTCTTGTCATGTGTATGCTCTATTACATTAGCTTTTCAATAATTAAGTAGTAAAAAAATAGCAGTTTTAGCAGCTCTAAAACATAAAATGTTGCTGCTCATGGTGCTGCGTTTGATGACGAAGCCTCTCTGGCTTTATGTTTCAACCTTCTCTCCTTTCTCTTTACTGTTTCAGGATTAGGGTCACTTTTAGGTGGTCTGCCCCTATTTGTTGTTGGTTTAATCTGCATAGTCACGAGCTAAGGTTAAGATAAAGCAAATAAAACATAGTGACAAATCAATTTTAGGTTAAATTACATGCCTGTTTTACAATTGGATCATGGCATGTCTTCTTTGAGTGTCCTGGCTTCTTGCAGTTGCTACAACGATTTTGTTGGCCTTTCCTTGACAGTTTTGTGGCATGTTCAGGAGCAGGCTCATCGTTGCTTCTGTTTCTCTTTTTTTTAGGCCTTCCCGGGAGAGTTTGATTGGGTGGTGGGAGGATTGGGTGCAGTCCTGCTTCAGACCACTTATCCAGACTAGTCATGGGCTCAATTATCCCACTATATGCTGCCATATACGCATCTCTCTTATACCAATCATCGATGAAGCACATAACATCTAATCCCGAGGACCAAATACAAGTCAAGGCATGTCCACATGGTATGCCACTTAACTGAAAACCTCTACACGTACATGTCCTAGCTCGTAAGTCCACAACAAATGATTTAGTTCCACGAACAATCACTTGGAACTTACCATTACCAGCTTGTGTTGACTGACAATACCTGGCTTCCCCCTTGTTCTTCTCAATGACATCCATGATACGTTTTCCAACTTCGTGCTTCCATTTTTGAACCTCTAATTTTTTTTTGGCAAAACGACACATGAGCCAAAATCTTATCTTCTCGAGTAAGGTTACAATCGGCTTGTCTCTGGCAGACATTATTGCAGCATTGAAACTTTCACATAAGTTGTTCAGTAGCATATCACATTTCACAGTGTCTCTGAAATGTGATTTGCTCCATTCTTTGGGATCCTTCTTCAAGAGCCACTCGTACGCCTTCTCATCTTCTTCCTTGAGCACACCCATTTTTCTACTAAACTCTAAACGGGTCATTGCTTGAGAACAACCCCACAACAAAAAGCAAACCACTATGCTTCTGCTTGAAGTTAGCGTGAAGGTGCCTCACGCAAAATCTGAACTCAGCTCTCGGATAGACCTCTGCCAATGCCTTTTCCAAGCCTTTTTGTCTGTCACTCATGAACGTGAATCTGCTTGGATTCTGTATGTTTTATCGTTGTTATGTTCTGTCTATTTGGGATTTGGGGTTTTAGTTTTTTTTTTTCTTTTTTACAACAGGTTTTATTTTATTAAATTAGTAAACATGTTAATAAGTAATAAATACGAAATTTGAATTAAAAAATTGAGTATTAGCATAAAAATAACTGATACGTGGTATATCTGTTAATATAAACCCCGGAGTAGTAACAGAGATACTCAAAATGAACATTGAGTATTTTTCCCGTGAAAAAAAAAAAGATAAAACATTAAAGTGACACTACTCTAAAATAATGAGTATTTATGCCACCATTAACTCTTTTATTTAAATATAAGAATCCATTATTTAATTGTTTAAAAAAAGAGCTGAGAATCAGTGTCAGACAAGGGCACCGATGCCCAATATTTGGTGGGACCCAGAATGCCTACAATGCATAAAGCACCAGCAAATGTTTTTTTTTTTTTTGGCAATGCCACATCAGTCCATGTCACTCCCATTGAAGTTGCTCTAAGAAAAAAAGTTTTCAAGATTATTGTCCAATCTAAACTAAATCACAAAAGTTAGTTACACTTGAAATGACTGGTGTGAGAATACCGTTTGCAGTCAACATGCACATTCCTAAATTGGCAATGAAAAGCAACCATCATCTTGCTATATTATATTTCTCGCTATGCATTTTTCAAGCACACTTTGCCTTTCAGTGGGGTAACTCTTATGTTCATGTGTTTCCAGAGCAAGGAATACAAGGCAAATGTCCATCCTGCATGAATGTTTATAGTATCTATCTGAAAAAAGATGGTTTCGTAAAATCAAAGAGAGCGGATGGGAAATCAAAGAGAACGTGCTTCGATTACAAGTTAAATAAATTTATATAATTTTCAAAATTATCTATAAAAAAATACACACTGAATATCATATTTGAATTTATAAGTAAAAAATGTGTAGATTAAGAATAAGTGTAAAGTAAGATTCTTCGTGTAGCTCGTATAGTCGATGCTATGCCGTCATTTTCACAAGATAAAAATGATACACCCGAGAGCAAAAATGACAAGATTTAGAGAAGTTCAAGACCTAACTATCGGCGTGTTGAAACCATCGTCATGCAAACCATCGGCAAAGTTCAAGACCAAACTATCGACGTCCCAAAGCCTTTGGCAAAGCAAGACGATCAGTAAAGAGAAGAATCCTTAAACTATCGGTAGCCATACCATCGGCAAAGTTCAAGACCAAACTATTGGCGACCCAAAGCCTTTGACAAAGCAAGACTATCGGTGAAGAGAAGAATCCTTGAACAATCGGCGGCCGTACTATCGGCAAAGTTCAAGACCAAACTATCAGCGTCCCAAAATCTTCGACAAAGTAAGACTATCGGTGAAGACAAGAATCTTTGAACTATCGGCGGACAAGACTAACCGTGCACAAAACTATCAGCCTCAAACTATAGGCAAAAGGAACCTTAGGCAAGATGAAATCTTAGGCATGATGGAACCTTAGGCATGGTGGAAACCATCGGCGAACTTCATGACCGAGACTATCGACACAAAACCATCAGCGAACTTCATGGCCGAGACTATCGGCGAGTTTCATGGCCGATACTATCGGCGTGGAACTATCGGCATAAAACTATTGGCAAGCCTCCAAACCTTCGGCAGACACCAATCATCTGCCATCCAAGGTACACCATCATTCAAAAACGACCTCCAAGGCTCAATTGCCTCCAAAACCCACTCAAACTCCAAGTGGAAAAACTATAAATACCCCATCTCCATCCTCTCTCAAGGTAAGTTTTTCTCGACCTGGAAAATCTCTACTTCACTCCCGACTCACTATATTTTTCTCTCTCAACACTTAAGATGAGATATTAGCCCCCAACCTCGACTAATATTGAGCGTCGGAGCGCGCGCCAGGGGAAACCCCGCTGTGTCCCTCTAGTTCATGTTTCTTACCTTTTCAGGAGAAGAACACGACGAACACAAAGAACGC
Organism: Urtica dioica subsp. dioica; assembly: GCF_054948205.1. Classification (NCBI taxonomy): domain Eukaryota; kingdom Viridiplantae; phylum Streptophyta; class Magnoliopsida; order Rosales; family Urticaceae; genus Urtica; species Urtica dioica. Next base: position 12,116,857 of record NC_142767.1, on the reverse strand, counting down.
GAAGAACCCGAAGATCTTGAAGAACTCGAAGATTTTGAAGAATCCGAAGAGCACGACGAGCTAGAAAGACTCGATGAACACGAAGAACGCAGAGAACCCAACGAACCCGAAGAACACAACGAACTTGTTGAACATGAAGAACTTGGTGAATCCGAAGATCGCGAAGAACACAACGAACATGAAGGCGAACTAATCAAGAAGTGACTAAAACCGGAAACCTCTTTTCGGCGAGGCAAAAACGATGAGAATAGAAGATTTCACCACACCCAAGCTAAGTGCAGTCATAGGATCCGACCCTAGACCGAACCACGAACGGTTCTAAGTGTTGACTCTAAAACGGCATTAACAGTAAATATTTTGAATAAATAACGAGTTTCCTCCAAATCGAGTATTTGTTACAAATTAAAGTCTCTTGAGACCATGGATTGGTCCATGGACTTAGAGAATAAATATTTAAGCTTGATTTAGATTTCAGAAAGGATTTTGAGAAATTAAGTTGGACTAAAATGATTTTAATTTATCTCGAATGAGATTTTCAATGAATCCTCGAGTACTAATGAGAGTCTTGAGAGTAGAAATAATTTCCAAAACGCCTTAAATATATTCAAAATAAATTGGAATCAATGAGAAAATTTATCGGTTTATTTTCTAAATCGTTTCCATTTAATAATGGATGAGATATTAAGTTTTGAGAATAAATAGACCTATTTGCAACAAAATAAAAGTCTTGTGGTGGAAATAAAGAGAGGCAAAGATATGAGGTGTTTAGTTGCAAATTGTTTTTTATTCTTATCTTTTCTCCACCGCCTGAAACACGCTAAAACATTAAACACTCTTCTATCTTCATCACAACACCACATAAAGAAGGAAAAAAAACGCCCGTACAGAGAAAAATCGAGAGAGAGAGAGAGAGAGAGATAGAGAGAGAGAGGCGTGAGATTTGGTGAGGCAGTCGGAGTCGTGGTTCGCTGTCGGGTTCTTTAGGTTCATTCGTCCTTGTTCTTCTTTGTACTTATGCGTCGTTTCTTTTCGAGTATTCCATGTTCAAGTTATAACTTAACCGTAGTCGTTTGTTTGCTTGTATGTCTCCGAGGTTGTACCAGTACCACAGGTACGAGGAGACAACAAACACAGTTCTGGCAAGTTGCAGACAACCAGCGAGCCGTTGTTCAGGTTTGGCGACGAGGCAAAGAGGAGCTGCCCGATATTTGGCGGCGATTACTATTGTCAATGGTGCCCACTAGAAAAGTTGTAGTCTTTATATTGTACATTTGATGTAATAAAGTCTCATGAAGACTCTTGCTTGTAATTGCTTATTCATTAATAAAAAGTTGAAACGTTCATTCATTCCTCCTTGTCTGTTTGAAGCTTTATGATAAAACATTAGTCTTTAGTCCATAAACAAACTAAACAACTTACGAAGAGACAAATGTAGATTTGCATGAACAAACTCTTCGTAGTTTGGTTAAAACGATATATTCGCAATCTAAGGGTCAAAGGACTATTGACCTCAGTATGATTGTTAGAAGAATCTATGATGTCTGGTTATGAGGCATTAAGAGTTGGAGACTCTATAGTTCTTCTAGGTATCTTCCGAAGGTACTGAATTGACCAATGCACTTCTAGAGACAAGATAAGAACAAACCATTTAACCTCTTATGTCTCGAAGTCACTACGTATGAATTGCATCGTGCTTACCTTAATCCTGAAATGAGACATGTCATTTCACACCTTACGTATTCTCATTTGAGAAAGTCAGAGTTCGGACTCACTATGTGATTCCGAACAAGGCCTATTAGTGAAATACTAAGTTGTGAGAATGTCATGAGTAACTTTGTGAAGTTCTCATAGATATGGAATTCATGTACAAGATTGCTGAAATGCAATGTATATCACCTCATGCTTTGTTCCTTGGAGTGTGAATAAATGAACTGGCCAGTGTCCAAATTGAGTCTTGGCTCTTTTTGGATGAAACAATGTGACTTGTTAGCTCCTCGTCAATACATTGTTTATAACTTATTCACAAGCGACAAAGGAGTTGAGGAAATAACAGCTAGAAGGGTTAAATGGTAATTTTGTAAATCCCGACTAGCTGATGATATTCATGAAGGGTAAACACTGATAATATTCTGTGGATCCACTCATTACAATTAGATTGAATTCTTGAGTAGAAAATAAATTCATTTGAACCGAGAGATTTTCAGTGTAAACTCTTTAGTGGAGTCAGTTGACATTAAGCTAAACTTGGAAAAGGTTTGTGAACTTTTGAGTCCAAGTATTTAGCTCAAGCTTTGTTCATTTGGATCCATGAGGTCACTGTCACGAATCACATCAAGTAGGAATAGTTAAACTGGAAGCTAAGTCAAAACAAGAACGAAAATTGCCAAAATGGTATTTTTGTCTTTTGAGACATAGGATGAAATGAATGTCAATACATTTTTTGACATGGTCATTTGATGACATGCATCACTCGGCCAAAATTAGATTTATTGGGCCTTGTGAATTAATTTCATTTCATTAGAATTTTATTGAAAATTTTTAATGGGCCTTTTTCATGTTGTCATGAACAAATAGAAAAACTTCTAGAAGGCTTTTCTAGAATGATGTTAGGCGCCCAACATACCCAAAGAAAGAGAGAATATTTTTTGCATGAATGTATGAAGATACTTGCCAAAAGAAAAAGAGGAAACAAATTTCCCCTAAGAGGAAATCAAGTGGGCGCCCAAGAGAAGTCAAGGGAGAAGCACATAAAAGAGGAAACAAATCCAAGGACTTGCATGGCAAGTCTTGGCCGTGTGCCTCATGAAAGAAAAAGGGAAATTGGCTCATGAATATGTGATATTCTATAGAAGAGGAAACTATCTTATTGAAGGTGAGACCTCTCCTATAAATAGGAGCCTCATTCCACACATTTCATTCATCCAAAGTTTTAGAGATTGAGAGCTTCTCTCTCTAGACTTGGCCGCCCATCTCCTCTCTCTCTATTCAATTTCGTTTTTATTGTTTTGGCACCTAGGTCCTCATTTGACCTAGTGTTTAGCTCTGCGACTTCAAGACTCGTTCTTAAGTCGTAGTGTTTAAAAGTGCCCACACACTAATTCCTTTTTATCTTGAGTGATTTAGTGATAGAAACTTTCGTGGTTGCTCGAGTTAGCAAGGAAAGGAAGAGAGACGTGCAACGAGGGAGACGAACGTTTTCAACCTTCCGAAGACTCATCAACGTTCAAGCTTCTAAAGAGGTTAGTAATCTTTTATGCTCATATTAGTTTTTATTTACATGTGCTTGCTCTTTGTCTAGGTTAGTAAAAACTGTTTTACTTGTAAAAGAAAATTTTTAAAATTCCGCCGCTTACCGAAGCGTTAAACTTTTTCTTAAATCCTAGATCAATTCCAACAAATGGTATCAGAGCCATGGTCAAAGATATGCATGTACATGTATTTAAAAATATGAGCTTGAAAATCGTTTTCGAAAGTTTATTAATTTTGTGACAAGTTAGAATTGTTATCTTAAGATTTTTTTTTAATTTATTGCTCTTGCCTTTAAATTAAAAATCATGTTGTTTTTCTATGAGTTTGGGATGTTATTAAAACATATTAGAATCAGTTCTAAATTTTTTTTTATTTTTTATATTGAAAAACGTGTTTTTAAGTTTGAGAAAATTTCGAGTAATTTTTGTAACTAGTTTTCTTGTCTTACTAGTTTCTTATTTTTACTTGAATCGTTTTATGCTTGTTGTTATTTCTTTTATACCATGTTATTACCTTGCTAATAAAACACAAATAAAAGCTTTAACAACTTCCTAAAACGTTCCGTTACACTCGATTCTTTTTCGCACCTAAAAAGACCGAACTTTAATTATTTCTTTTTCTTTGAGCTGGAGTAAAACCCGCAGTAAAAGTGGCATAACTCTCTGTTCAGAAATCGAAATTTAATGATTCTTGAATCTAATTAAAGGTCTGTCTGTCCTCTTTCCAATGCCACTGGTTTTGGGTCAAAAGGACATTGGAGCCGCTAGTTATGGTGATTTTACTCCGAAGTGCGCGGTTGTTCCGAAAGTCCAGTTTTTTAGAATTCCTGATTTTCAGCCCCACTACCATGAATTATAGAACTCTAATGAGAAAACTTTCTTGAGAAAAAATGTTTTTCATAAGATTATAAACATAATGTGAAAGATTAAAATTTTTTTATTTTTGAAAGTTTAATTGAAATTGAATTTTTACAAAACTAGTTTGAATTTTGAAAAACCGTTTTTGTTTTCAAACTTGAAAATTTTTTGTCATCCAAATCAAATAAGTTTTCAAAATGTTTTCAAAACTATATCTATATCACATATGTTCAAAATCTATATGCTCTTGAAAATTTGAGTGGGAGGTCTCCTTGTAGACAAGCCGAAAAATAAAAAGATGTGTAATCTCAAACTTTCAAGTGTTCAAGTGAGTTCAAGTTCACACTTCCCTCATGCACTTTCCCGAAATAGAAAATAGGAAAAGATCCGAGTATGTCCCTTGTGCCTTTATGCACTAACACTGCTCTGAACATGAAAATCTAGGATTATTTTCTAGTTGTCCGCTCTATCGCTCTATAACTAGGAAAACCGTTTCCGAACTTATAAGAGTCGATGTACCAACCCCAAAAACTAAGTGGGAGGGTTATATCTGTTGTTTGTAACCCACGATCCCCAACACTAATGAAAAGTGAAATTGTCGCTAGACTAAGAGTCACCCTCGTGACCCTCTCTTAAATGAGAGTACTCAAGGGCGCTTTGCACTGATCATTGCTCAATGTGCTAAATCCGAAAGTGAGACAATGAGACAAGACCTCCCCTCGGCGGATTGTTTTTCAAAGTCAATCTTTTGGACTAAGTGGTTGGTTACACACTTAGACTCAATCCCTAGTAATCCTCCCTCGAGGCCCTGCGAAAGGATGTGAGTGATCAAACCAATTTAAAAGGTGGCTGGTCAAAATTGGTGTATTGACATCTTGGCTAAGCATTAATGATATGTCATTTACTTATAAATGGAGATTTTTTGCGGCCTTCCCTCGAAGGAGTAAATTATCGTTTGGTTTATAACACCTTTGGATTTTATCAAGTCTTAAAGAAACTTAAATCCTAAACCAAAGACTAATCATAAACTTGTTTCAACTTTTATAGGCAAAATGTCTCTCAACCCTCTCTCAACCATTCTTTCCTCAAATAAACTCGAAGGCGACAATTACGTCGACTGGAAACGTAACCTCGACATAGTCCTTACTGTCGACAAGCACAAATGAGTTCTTACCACCCCCTGTCCTCAAACGAATGAATATTCGACGCAAGAGGAAAAAGATGCCCTGGCGGCCTGGCTTCGATCCGATGAGATTGCGAGGTGCTATATTCTGGCATCTATGAACAATGTGTTGCAACAACAACATCGTGATTACGAAACTGCCACCGATATGCTCTACAATCTCCATGAGATGTTTGGAGCGCAAGCACGTCAAGCTAGGCAACAAGCGGTCCGACAGTTTATGAACTGTCGCATGAAGGCTGGGACTCCCGTTAGAGATCATATGATGCTGATCATTAGCTATCTAAACGAAATGGAGATCCTTGGATCTGAGATTGATGGAGAGACTCAAATAGATATGATCTTGGAAACTCTCCCCGAGACTTTTGATACCTTCAAACTAAATTACTCCATGAACAAGCTAGAGTACACTGTTACCGAGCTCATGAAGGAACTTCAAACCGCTGAGGCACTCACTAAGAAAAAGAGGGCTCTAGGAGAGGTACATGCTACTGCCTCCACCTCTGGATCTAAGAAGAGACCTCGCAAAGCCGAGAAGAAGAACCAACCTAAGGTTCAAACGAAGAAGAAGGCGCCAAAGGCTCCGAAGGTGGATAAGTCTAACGACAAATGCCACCACTGCAATGAGCCTGGCCACTGGCGTAGGAACTGTCCTGCCTACCTCAAAACCAAAGTAAAAGGTATTGTACTTATTACTGAAGCTTGTTTAGTAGCTGATAATGTATCATCGTGGATTATTGACTCCACTGCTACTAACCATATTTGCTGCTCCTTAACTGGTTTTAGGAAAAGCAAAAGTTTAGAGGATGGCGACTTCTGCTTTAAGTGGGGTGATGGGAGCGTGGTGTCTGCGAAGGCTGTGGGATCGTGACGCTATTTTTTGAAGATCGCACTTTAAATTTGAATAATGTTTATTATGTTCCTTCCTTTGGAAAAAACCTAATATCTGTTGCTCAACTTTTAGAGCAAGATTATTATTTAAAGTTTATGAAGAATGGAATTCGTATTTCTTTTTCAAATTCTTTTGTCACTGATGCATGTATGAAGAATGGTCTTTTTTACATTTATCCCACTAAACCTTCCCTTTTAGACACCGACATAGATAATGATCTAATTAGGGAGCCAAAGAGGATCAAACTTTCTGAATCCTCCGATCTAACAAAATCAACATACCTATGTCACTTAAGACTTGATCATATCAGTCTAGATAGGATTAAGAGACTTGTGAGGGACGGTCCACTCCAAGCCTCTGCAATAGGTTCACTACCTACTTGTGAATCCTGCATAGAAGGAAAAATGACTAAGCGACCTTTCTCCGATAAGGGTCGAAGAGCCACTGAGTTGCTGGAACTAATACATTCTGATGTATGTGGTCCGCTCAGCCAACAGGCACGTGGGGGATACGAGTACTTCGTTACCTTCACCGATGATTACTCGCGATATGGTTTTGTCCATTTGCTCAAACACAAATCCGAGACCTTTAACGTATTTAAGGTCTTTAGGGCTTTAGTGGAAAAGCAAATTGGCAAAATGATCAAAACACTTCGATCTGATCGAGGTGGTGAGTATATGTCTGGAGAGTTCGATGACTTTCTTAAAGAAGAATGAATCGCTTCTCAGCTTACGGCACCTGGCACACCTCAACAAAACGGAGTGTCAGAGAGAAGAAACCGAACTCTTATGGAGATTGGTTAGATGAATGATGAATTACTCATCACTCCCTCTTTCCTTTTGGGGATATGCCCTCGAAACAGCCGCTTATATTCTGAACCAAGTTCCGTCCAAAACGGTTCCTGGTACTCCTTATGAACGATGGACTTGCCGTAAAGTAAATCTGGGTCACATCCGAATTTGGGGTTGCCCTGCACACGTGCTAAGGCAAAAGACTAGCAAGTAGGCTAGTAGGTCAGAATTGTGCTTGTTGGTGGGATATCCAAAGGAAACCAAGGGTTTCATCTTCTATAGTCCCGAGGATGATAAGACTTTCATTAGCACGAATGCTCGTTTCCTTGAGGAGGACTTTATGAAAGATGCAAAACCTAGAAGCAAATTGTGCTTGAAGAAAAGTTGGGTGCGGAAGCTTCTACCTCATCTGTAAGAACTGTTCTTACCCCAACTGAAACACAACATAACTCTTCAGAATCTCGTAAAGTAGTACTTCGACGTAGTGGGAGGGCTACTCAAAAGCCTGACAGGTACATGTCTTATGGAGACTCTCTCGTAGCCGTCTCTGACATGGATGATCCTGTTTCCTATAGCCAAGCGATGGCTTGTTCTGAATCAAACCTTTGGCTTGACGCCATGAAAGTTGAGATGCACTCGATGTATGTCAACAAAGTCTGGAAACTTGTAGACCTTCCTGAAGGGATTAAACCCGTAGGGTGTAACAGGATATACAAGTTGAAAAGGGGTCCGGATGGGAACGTCGAGACGTTCAAAGCACGACTTGTGGCTAAAGGTTATACCCAACAAGAAGGGATTGACTATGAAGAAACCTTCTCGCCAGTCGTGATGCTTAAATCCATCCGCATACTCTTATCCATTGCTGCAGCTCTCGACTATGAGATCTGGCAAATGGATGTCAAGACGGCCTTCTTGAATGGCAATCTTGACGAGCACATTTACATGGCTCAACCAGACGGTTTCGTGGAAGAAGGTCAAGAGACCAAGGTTTGTGAGTTGCTTAAGTCCATTTATGGATTAAAGCAAGCATCTAGGTCATGGAATATTAGATTCGATGAAACTGTGAAGACCTTCGGCTTTGAACAGTCAATAGATGAGCCTTGTGTTTACAAGTTAATACACGAAGGCAAAGTTGTGTTTCTTGTACTATATGTCGATGATATATTACTCATTGGTAATGACGTGGGTAAGTTATCTGAGGTTAAGGTCTGGCTGGCAAAGCAATTCGATATGAAGGATCTAGGAGAAGCCGCGTGCATTCTGGGGATCCAAATCTTTCGAGATAGGAAAAACCGGACACTGTCGCTCTCTCAAGCATCTTATATTGATAAGGTGATGGATCGCTTCTCGATGCAAGACTCCAAGAAGGGCCAAACACCCTTTAGGCATGGAATTTCACTCTCTAAGGACCAGTCTCCCAATACTGCACAAGAGATTGAAGATATGAGGAAGATTCCTTACACCTCTGCCGTAGGAAGCCTCATGTATGCTATGCTTTGCACTAGACCTTATATATGTTTCGCTGTTGGCGTAGTTAGCCGTTTCCAATTCAACCCTGGACCCGAGCACTGGATTGCTGTTAAGCATGTTCTCAAGTATCTTCGAAGAACTGGGAACTTGATGCTTACATATTCAGGTACTGACCTGACTATGACGGGATATACCGACTCCGATTTTCAAGCGGATAAGGATTCCAGGAAATCCACTTCGGGATCTGTGTTCATCCTTAATGGTGGAGCTGTTGTGTGGAGGAGTATTAAGCAATCTTGCATTGCTGACTCCACAATGGAAGCAGAATATGTGGCTGCTTGTGAAGCATCCAAAGAGGCTGTATGGCTTAGAAAATTCCTTAAGTATTTGGAAGTTGTTCCAAACGTCGACGAGCCCATGACCCTTTACTGTGATAATAGTGGGGCTGTCGCTAACTCAAAGGAACCTCGAAGCCATAAGCGCTCTAAGCATAATGAGAGGAAATACCATTTGATTCGAGAGATCGTGCAGCGCAGAGACGTGGAAGTGAAGAAGATCTCAACGGTGGACAACCTAGCAGATCCATTCACAAAGGCCCTAGCGAACAAGGTCTTCGACCAACATCGAGAGGGATTAGGCATGAAAGACTACACACATCTTCTTTGAGTCAAGTGGGAGTTTGTTGTCAATGGTGACCACAAGAAGAGTTGTAATCTTTATATTATGCATTTGATGTAATAAAGTCTCATGAAGACTCTTGCTTGTAATTGCTTATTCATTAATAAAAAGTTGAAACGTTCATTCAATCTTCCTTGTCTGAAGCTTTATGATAAAACCTTAGTCTTTAGTCCATAAACAAACTAAACAACTTACGAAGAGACAAATGTAGATTTGCATGAACAAACTCTTCGTAGTTTGGTTAAAACGATATATTCGCAATTTAAGGGTCAAAGGACTATTGACCTCAGTATGATTGTTAGAAGAATCTATGATGTCTGGTTATGAGGCATTGAGAGTTGGAGACTCTATAGTTCTTCTAGGTATCTTCCGAAGGTACTGAATTGACCAGTGCATTTCTAGAGACAAGATAAGAACAAACCATTTAACCTCTTATGTCTCGAAGTCACTACGTATGAATTGCATCGTGCTTACCTTAATCCTGAAATGAGACATGTCATTTCACACCTTACGTATGCTCATTTGAGAAAGTCAGAGTTCAGACTCACTATGTGATTCCGAACAAGGCCTATTGGTGAAATACTAAGTTGTGAGAATGTCATGAGTAACTTTGTGAAGTTATCATAGATATGGAATTCATGTACAAGATTGCTGAAATGCAATGTATATCACCTCATGCTTTGTTCCTTGGAGTGTGAATAAATGAACTGGCCAGTGTCCAAATTGAGTCCTGACTCTTTTTGGATGAAACAATGTGACTTGTTAGCTCCTCGTCAATACATTGTTTCTAACTTATTCACAAGCGATAAAGGAGTTGAGGAAATAACAGCTAGAAGGGTAAAATGGTAATTTTGTAAATCCCGACTAGCTGATGATATTCATGAAGGGTAAACACTGATAATTTTCTGTGAATCCACTCATTACAATTAGATTGAATTCTTGAGTAGAAAATAAATTCATTTGAACCGAGAGATTTTCAGTGTCAACTCTTTAGTGGAGTCAGTTGACATTAAGCTAAACTTGGGAAAGGTTTGTGAACTTTTGAGTCCAAGTATTTAGCTCAAGCTTTGTTCATTTGGATCCATGAGGTCACTGTCACGAATCACATCGAGTAGGAATAGTTAAACTGGAAGCTAAGTCAAAACAAGAACGAAAATTGCCAAAAAGGTATTTTTGTCTTTTGAGACATAGGATGGAATGAATGTCAATAAATTTTTTGACATGGACATTTGATGACATGCATCACTCGGCCAAAATTAGATTTATTGGGCCTTGTGAATTAATTTCATTTCATTAGAATTTTATTGAAAATTTTTAATGGGCATTTTTCATGTTGTCATGAACAAATGGAAAAGCTTCTAGAAGGCCTTTCTAGAATGACGTTAGGCGCCCAACATACCCAAAAAAGAGAGAATATTTTGTGCATGAATGTATGAAAATACTTGCCAAAAGAAAAAGAGGAAACAAATTTCCCCTAAGAGGAAATCAAGTGGGCGCCCAAGAGAAGTCAAGGGAGAAGCAAATAAAAGAGGAAACAAATCCAAGGACTTGCATGGCAAGTCTTGGCCGTGTGCCTCATGAAAGAAAAAGGGAAATTGGCTCATGAATATGTGATATTCTATAGAAGAGGAAACTACCTTATTGAAGGTGAGACATCTCCTATAAATAGGAGCCTCATTCCACACATTTCATTCATCCAAAGTTTTAGAGATTGAGAGCTTCTCTCTCTAGACTTGGCCGCCCCTCTCCTCTCTCTCTCTATTCAATTTCATTTTTATTGTTTTGGCACCTAGGTCCTCATTTGACCTAGTGTTTAGCTCTGCGACTTCAAGACTCGTTCTTAAGTCGTAGTGTTTAAAAGTGCCCACACACTAATTCCTTTTTATCTTGAGTGATTTAGTGATAGAAACTTTCGTGGTTGCTCGAGTTAGCGAGGAAAGGAAGAGAGACGTGCAACGAGGGAGACGAACGTTTTCAACCTTCCGAAGGCTCAGCAATGTTCAAGCTTCTAAAGAGGTTAGTAATCTTTTATGCTCATATTAGTTTTTATTTACGTGTGCTTGCTCTTTGTCTAGGTTAGTAAAAACTGTTTTACTTGTAAAAGAAAATTTTTAAAATTTCGTCGCTTACCGAAGCGTTAAACTTTTTCTTAAACCCTAGATCAATTCCAACAATTACGGCAACGCGCCAAGGCACTTTGAAGCTGCGAGCGCCCGCAGCGACGGTGCGATTGCGAGGTTCGGAGCCTCAGCGTGTAGAGGCGGAGTTACGTAGAGAGGGCGGCGAGTCGGAGACGCTCCGACTCCCAACTCTAATATTGGACTCTAATTGTTTAACCGAGTTGTTTTGTTTCTAAAATTTAATTATATATTTTATGTATTATAAGCTTCTAATATTAAATGTATTTGTATATGCTAACCAAGTTTAGTGTTTTAGGATTCAAATCGGTTAAGTGTGTTGGTCTTGGTTTAGCTTTGGTTCGTTGGTTCGAGTTCAAACTGAGGAGTCGATTTTCGTGAATTACAGCTAACGATCGATTTTAGTGTTTGAATCCGAAACGCGTCCAAAGAAACAACGGTTTTTCAAAATAGTTTCTATAATTGTTAAGCGTATGATAAAGCTTTAAGTTATTTTAATTAAAGCTTATATTAAACTAATTCCTATCTTATCTATTCTATATTTTCAAGTAGTGAGTTTTGAAAAATAATGAGAAATTGTCTCATTTGCCACCAATTTCATAACATTTTCCTACTTTCCACCAAAAGACTAATTTGACCCAAAATGCCACTATCTATGTCAACAATGTTGACATCTAATAGTGAATGGCAAAAATAGATGTCAACATTGTTGACATAAATGGTGGCATTTTGGGTCAAATTAGTCTTTTGGTGGAAAGTGAGAAAATGTTATGAAATTGGTGGCAAATGAGGCAATTTCTCAAAAATAATTAAGGAAGTGGATTAAAAAGAAAAAAAAAAGATTTATTATAATTTTATTACCTAGTATCTTATATTATTAAGTATTATATTATCTTTAAATAACTATTTTCATTATAGTTTACTTCCTTAATAACATGAGTTATTAGTTTCAAAATCTATATCTATAGTTTTGATTGAGTTATTTTACGAACTCTGTGTTTTTTTTTTATCTAACTAGCGAATTATTCTTTAGTTACGGTTTTAGAAGAAAGATTTTCTTTTATAAGTCTTTAGGATTAGTGGTCTTAGTTCTTATGGATCTAAGTGGAAAGAAATCAAGAGTCTGTTTTCTCTGAGTTCTTAAACGCCGAGCTTTTGTTTTAGATATTGAGCTCGGCCCAATTAAGGGGTTTGGGTAGCTAGGGCTTCCTTTACGTAGTAGAACTTGTATCTCGGAAGTTCACGGTTAGCTTGTAGCTTGTAAGATTCGTTTTCTTTTCTCTCTATCACTGTTTCGTTTGAAGATCGTGTCTTTGTTTTCTCTCGCTCTTTTAATTGAGAATGTGTGTTCTGTGTGTGACAGATATGATTCTGTAGTGCCCAGTTTCTGTTTCTCTCTTATGAGAATTTGTGGGCTAGTATATTAGTGAGTGCAAAACTAATGGTGTTCAATGCTCCCTTTTATTCCTTACATATTTCTAGTTATCGCCGTAAAGAGTATGGGTTGAGTTATCTGTTCTAGGGGTTGCAATGGTTACACATTGAATCCTCTTTTAAAATACCTTGAAGAGCATATGAAATTATATTAACTCGAGTTTCTACTCGATATGATGTTCTTCCCGTTGTTGTTTAGGGTTGTAATCTGATTCCATCGAGTACCAAACACTAAAGAAAAACATATGTTGCTGGTACCAGCAAGTCAGAAGACTTGTGTTATTTGTCAAGGGTTCTTAATGGGCGCGGAGTATTGTAATTTGAAATTGGCCAGCAAGTCGGGCGTGTCTGAGCATTTTTCAGGGAGTTCCTGATGCCACCATAAGTTTGAAGATGGTACCATTAAAGGATCCAAGACGAAGTTTAAATCTTGGAGTCACCCTCATAATTAATTGCTCGGGTCTGATGGCCGGATACTTGTCACTCTGAGGGTTGTTGCAGTGGATGTTCTATAACCCGAGGATCAGGATGACAAGTTCACATGTAGAAAGTGTGCACACGCTTGCACTTCATATGATAGAAATCATATGACTCTTATGCATACATTTATGTGTTATGTGCGCGTCACATGTCATTTAGTTGCTTTTAGTTCTAGATAGACTCTCACTTGCTGAATCTTTCGACTCATAATTTATGACATTTGGTAACGTAGGAAAAGAAACATCTTTACTCCAGTAGAAAGGAGAGAACTAGTCCAGACTTGTGTCGCTCGACCTGTGGCAAATGAGATTTTTTTTGTTTTGAATGGGAAAAATTATATGTTGAAATGTATATAGTCAACTTTCCATCCTAGCTACTTGTCCGCTTCTTTGCTATGCAGGTAAGCTATATGTTAATTACCTTATAAACAAACGAATGCCCTCTAGTATGTATGTAGTCGCTATAAGACTTGTTCTATGCAAAGTAAAAACCAAAAATTTTCTCGAATTTATGTTACTTGAATTATATGTCTTGTAGCAAATTACTAAAATTACCTTATTTCTGCTTAGTAATTATAAAAGTTGTATATTTGTTTTTAGTATTTTGAAACGAGAAATGTGAGAGTGTCGCGGTTCGTGGGAGAGCTATAGCTCGCGGGTCGTGACAATAAGTGTCCAAAATCTATAATTTAAAAACTTAGAACTATTAATTCCCATTACACTTCTTTCTAAATATTAATTTAAATTTTTAAAAAAATTCAAGTAAAAAAATATCAAGATAAGATGATTAAAAAAAAAAAAAAACTGGTAAGATAGAGCATTGATACTAGATTCCATTGAACCACCATTGTTCTATTTTTTTTTTCCACTTAATATATAATATGAAGAAAATAAGTTAATATATATTATGAAGAAATTGAATTAGCTAGAGCCAATATCTAAAATAATAAAAATATATCTACTTAATGTATATTAAGAAGGAAAAGATGTAGTAATTTATGTTTGAATTTTTTTGAAACACATAGAGTAACTCATGTTACATTCATTCTTAAATTATTATATTTCTGTAAAACACAAACACATAACCTAAAAAATCAAGAAAAAGGCAAAATATAACAAAGAAAAAATTGTAAAAAATAGTTAAATAAATATTATATATTTTAAGTAAGTGTATGGGATAACATATGTGTATATATATATATATATATATATATATATATATATATATATATATATATATATATATTTGAGATTGATTATTTAAAAAATGGAGGGGTCAATTTAAAACAATATAACGGGAAAAGTGCGTAGAAAAGGAACACGGTAACAACCATAGAGATTTTGGGTCGGCCCTTGCTTTTTTTGGAAAATGATCGTCTTGAATCGGCTTCGTTGAGGGTCTAAGTATAGGCCTTCAAGCCCGGTCCTAGTCATAAAAAATCGCAATTTGGACTTGGTCCTAATTTTAAATTAAGTCCAGTTCCGGCGCAACCCTTTTTAAATTAAAAAATATTTATTTTTGTTCAAAATTTATTTTTTCATGTATAAAAAATGTGTTTCGACATTTAATTTTTTTATTATATAATTTAATAGAAACATCCACATGATCAATAAATACCATGTGTTGTAAGAGGGCAATCAAGAGCTTTGCTTTGCAGTTTAATGTGTGCAGGCTCCCATGTTATATAGTTTGTTTTAATTTTCGTTAGCATATATATACGCCATATGTATAGGACCAGTTCTACTTATAACGAGGCACGAAGGAAGGTAATGTTTTTTTATTTTGCACTTTTTCACAGTTCTTTTTTATTTTCTTTATATTTTCACCCTAAAAATTTACGAATTAGTCCCCGTAAACTATCTTTATAATCATTAAAAATACGTTTGCTCCATATATATATATATATATATTATATATGTATATGACCAGTTCTATTTATAACCATTATAACTACGTTTCCTTTTTACTTGTGCAATTTTTTTGTAAGTTGCTCGTTAAAATGATCTTGACGTTATAACATAGGCGAATCGTGAAGTAAATATTTATTAGTTAAGTGTGTGAAATTGTGAATGCTCTTCCTTACTAGCGGCATGTGACTTAAGATTGGATCTCACTCTCAAGGATAAATATATGTTGCCGTTTTTGGAAAATTGTGAGAGCTGAAAGTTTACGTTAATTGTGTCTGCAAGAATTATTATGAACGTTACTACATACAAATTTCCGAAAGTCAATAACCATATGCTGCCTACGATCAAAGCCTTCAACAAGTCGCACATTATTGTTTTGTTTCTATAGCTGGAAGCACATTACAATACGTACCCATTATTTATAATATACATACAGCCATACAGGCAGTGACGGACCTAGGAAAGATTACCAGGGGGGTAAGTTTGAAAAATAAATCAGGGGGGGCTAATCTGAAAAACAAATTTCAAGTGGGGCTAATTTGTAAACTTTTAGTTAATTTTTTTTAAAAAATGAGCTAAAAAAAAAATTGAGATGACCCCCCCGAACCCCATGTAGATCCGTCACTGCATACAGGTATAAATTATAATTGTGGTATTAGTTTTTATTTAAATTTCTACGTATAATGGGAATTTTTTATATACATGTACTTTATTTTTATTTAGTGATTAATCAATAATGGCACATCTAGAATATCCGCCCTTCATCAAAACCACAAATATGATCATATTAATTTGATAGATCAAAATAATTAAATTTGAAAATTTAAATAATTGAGGCAATTAGGTCAATAGCTCAATAGTTCACCATTTTTTTTTAAAATAGTCAAAATTTTATTTAATTAGAAAAAATAACTTATCATGCCGAGCTAAATTAAATTAATTGGTTTAATCAATTTAATTTATTTTGATCTAATGGATTATTTTCTTTATAAAATAAAATTTTAACTAAAATATTAAAAGAAACTAAAAAATTGACTACTTGCAACAAATTCTTCATTAAAATTTTAGATGAATACTAATAAATTAGATAATAAAATGATATACAGGTACTCAAAATGATAAATTCCGAATAATAAATCTACATATTGCGTATGCTACTAGATATATAAAATACTTTTGTAGAACAATAAAATGCAATCCACATGTACTACAATATTAATCACTTAAAAAAAAATCTAGATCATGTATAAAAACAAATATTCCAGGTTGAACTGAAGTTCTAGCTTAACCTACAATTTATCTTCACAATCACATGTCTTCTACGAATAGAGTGACAATATAAAGTTCTACACTTGAGAATGTCTTACTTTTCTGTGTTTTTTTGCCAGTCTTAGATCTACCAAACTAAACATTAATTAACCGTAATCAAAACAAATATTATTGTTGTCACAGATTATCAGTTTTTAAACGTACCATTATCATTATACGTAGATTACATATCTAATTATACATTTTCTTTTATTATTGGCGTACACATAATTATCAGCGTACGTATGATTACTACTCCATATCATAATATTGATGAATAAATGCTATAATTAGGTGACAGTAAATATATAATTATGCGTTTGTCTTATTAAAAAATTGCATGGTCTTCACTAAACCAAAAGGAACCATATACTTCCTAAT
The DNA here is from genome assembly GCF_054948205.1 of Urtica dioica subsp. dioica. Classification (NCBI taxonomy): domain Eukaryota; kingdom Viridiplantae; phylum Streptophyta; class Magnoliopsida; order Rosales; family Urticaceae; genus Urtica; species Urtica dioica. The sequence goes on along the minus strand of NC_142767.1, from coordinate 12,100,089 downwards.
CCTATTAATCTCTTTTGCGTCTTCTCTTTCAGATTCTGATGAAAATAGAAGAAGAAAAAAAATATAAAACAATATACTTTACATGTGGCTTCTATTGAGCTTCACGCAATAACCCACCAAGAAAATAATATATAAAAGTTCCAAGTTTCTCAAGCAAGCAAATGGAGAATCATATCTTCAGAAGTTTCATTCGTTCTGAATTAGGTTTTAATTTTTTTTTTTTATATGAAGCACCAGGTAGTTGTAGTATATTATCCACTTTAATTTTATTTGTGTCTTCCTTTTGTAGGCCAATATATATAGCCAAAAATCATAACTATATTCCCTATGTCCCAAATTAAGATTTCAAGGGGACCACGGTTGCCAATCTCTCCTATGATCATAACTGTATTTTTTTTGTTGACTTGGCTTATTTATACATCAACCGATATTAACGACCATCCAATTGTCCGTACATAAAAGCACCATCGAATCATTTTCATAATACATAAGAATTAGGCATTATTTCTTTTATATTTTTTAGTCGATTGCTTGGAAGTTATGTGAGAGCAGGAACTATGATATATTCAGTGTTTATTACTTCTGGCACGCCTTTTTTTATTTTTAATCAGTGACGCTTTCTTCAATAAATTAAGTACTACTACTAGCTATAAGAATATAAATCTACTTAATTAGCCAACAGCCACTAAAACTTTGGTTACGTCTGATCAACTCTATATATGAATGATCTAATATTGAATATTTTTGTTTACTAGTTAATGAGTTAGGAATTAGGACTTGGTCCAACAATTAGCAACTTATAATGATGCTAAGCCCCATGAAATATATACGCATATGTATGTATGTGTGTATGTACTTATGTATGTTGTATGTATGCATGCATGCGTAGATATAACAGTCAGAAATGTAAGTTAGGAGGGCTAATTAATATGCAAAAAAAAAAAAAAAAAATCGGGGTTTATAATTTTTTTGGGTAAAAAAAATAAATTTTAAAACTAGAAAAGAGTGTAAAATTTTTTAGTTGAAGGGGAAAGTAGATGTAGTCCTATATATATAAATATATATATATTTATATATGTATATATATTTATATATGTATATATTTATATATATATATATATAACTAGCTTCGTAGATTTTTTTTTTCTAAGCCCTTGTATCCCTATACGAAAGCGATGTTGAGTCTTAAAAAAAGTTATGCCCTTGATATTCAATACAGATTTGGATAGATTTTTCAATGTTTGAATTAGTATGTATATAAACTAGATGCTTTGCGGGGTTGAAAGTATTTTTATGCGCTTCGTGAATTTTAAGATATCTAGCAAAAACCCAAAAGTGAACTTAGGTCCTCCGAATATTATCATGTCAATTGGTGATGGTAGGGGCTGATTTAAACAAGGTGAATATATAAACATATGGCTGTGGTGTTTTATTTTGTGTAACACGTTACTTTACGCGACACTATGCAAGATTATATTCAACTGCGAGTTTGTTATTCTCTAATTACTTTTTTTTTTTTTTATCAGAGCTGTTCAGTGTGATCTATAAATAGTGGAATGATATTTATTTATTTATTTTTGTTTTGATTTATTATTATTGATAAGCAAACATATTTATCTTTTTTTTAGTGAAACATATATATACAGTTTTAAGGGGATATATATAATATATCTATAGACACACACACACACACACACACACACACACACACATATATATATATATATATATATATATATATATATTGAAATTCAATTTTAAGCAATTTAACGCTCCTTATGGTTCCACGCTTGTTGGGTTGCATCTATAAATTGAGTTGGTTGGCTTTACCGCTTATTGGGCTCAGTCCAAATTGAATAGGATTGCATGAAATATTACACAAATATTGTTTTAAAAGTGCAGTATTTTCAAATTAGTGTTATTTTAAGTTCTTTTATAACAGTATCCTTTTAATCTGTAAATAATATAACTTAGCTAGGTATGTGTGTGTCTTGTATTAAGATCTACAGCTGTATATGTGACTGTTTTATTCAATTATAATAGAAAGCTCCGTGCAATTGTAATGAAAAATAGCCCATAAAGCCTTAATTTTATGAGTGTTCTATTTAAATAGTCATAGTCATTAGAAACTAATAAGATTGAACATTAGTAAATGTTTGTTTGAAATTAGCAAATTGTCAAAAACCAATTTAATTCGAAAGTACCAAGTGAATATATATACATATATATATATATATATATATATATATATATATATATATATATATATATATATATTGTTACTCATATAATATAACACACGAATGATTATTATAGCCTGACTCCTAAGCAAGGTCTCTAAAGATAAAACGGCCGCCAAGCAGGAACGGAGCTAGATTCTAAACTTAGAGGGGGTTAAAGTGAATTTTTTTTTTCAAGGGGTTAATTTGTAAATATTTTCAAGATAAAAATATGATAAAAAAAATTAAATTTGGGGGGAGGGAGGAGCTTTAGCCCTTGCTGAGCCTTCATTGATTCCGTCCCTTCCACCAAATAGACCTTTATTCCTCTGCTTCATTCAAAGACGGATATGAGAGCAATCTCATCACTTTTGCTTTTAGTTTTTAGTTGGTGTTATTTGACCCTTAAACTTCAAAATTACCATAATTCCTCCCAATTTAAAGTAAACTTCGAGTATATAAGGTCCGTTTGGAATCTTGTGAGAAAAAATGAAAATTCGAAGAAATAAATATGATAAAAAGAATACATAAAAAAAAAACAATCAAATTTTTTGTTATATTTAGAAGCGGTGAAAATGAAATTGCTCTTTTAATTTTTACAATCCAAATAAAGCTATAAAAATAATGGATTCTCAATTTTTTTTTTTTTCACAACTTAATGGTTCCAAATGGATGCTTAGTCCATTGCATAGTTGCTATAAGAACTTGTGACTTATTCTGTCCTCTAAAAAATCTCCAAGTGTCACTAACACGATGCACTCTCTCTCTCTCTCTCTCTGCGGGCACAATATTAATACAATTCAAGGAAAAAAAATGTTGTTTTCGATGCCGTTTCGAGCTTCTTGATTTATGGAAAATCGACATGCCGACGGAAAACCGAACGGAAAAAATGTGGAAAAGGGCAAATAAAATATCGTTTTCAAATGCCGTTTTCGATGGAAAACCTACGTGCCGATGGAAAACCGAACGGAAATAATGTTTCCTAATATATTAAAAAGATAATACATAATTATATATATATATATATAATAATAATAATGTTTTGGGTTTAATACCTATAATAATTTTTATGGGTTTAATTGTAAATGTGACGGTTTCATTGGTCGTTCAATTATTTGGTTTATGCTTTCATGGTGGTTTAATATTAAAAATAAATCAATTACTTTTATTTAGTTATTTATATTTGCTCTTATTTATTAGGCTAAAGTTCATGTTTTGGTATTGTTGTAAGTTATTTTGCACAATATCTTATGATCTTTAATAGTACTATTAATATTTTTATATTATTTTTTTTTCTTAAATACGGTAATTAAAGTCCAATCGGCAATATTTGGCACAATTTTTTTTCTGAGTTGACACAATTTCAAATGGTAATATTTGATATATCATTCATTATGTAATTGACAAGTTTTCATTAAATGCAATGTGTCAGTTTTGAATCAGACGTTTACACTTTACATACAAAAAAAAAAGTAAAGAAAACTCCAAGTTTTCTCTTTCTTCTTCGGTCATCTTCGTACACCACGCCACCACCACCATCTTCATTTCTTCTTCTTCTTCTTCAATACTCAGCCAATTTTAGAAACGAAAGTCGCCGAAATTCCTCGCCGTTTCCCGGAAATTCGCTTGGCATAAAACGACGAAACGACACCTTAGCCTATCGTCGGCCGTTGACCCACCGGAAACGAATTTTCCGGCGAAAATCCGGGAAATTCGCCGGCATTTTTTTCCTTGATACAATTCATTACTACAGTATTAAATATTAATGCAACATACAGTTTCTTTCTAAAAAAATATATCCAATTAATATATATATAATAAAAAATTTAAAAACAGGAAATTAGTGAGATAGAGAGAGAGGGAGAGGTAGTATTTCCTGCTTTTAAATTTTTAATCATATATATGTGTGTGAGACTTTGCATTTTTCATTATAAATATATAAATTTTATCATATGCAAATATAAAGAGTTTTTTTAATTCAAAAAATTTACACAGGAAAACATTTTTTTTTCCAAAATTCAAAATTCAAGAGAGAATGAAATATCTTTTTTTTTTTTAATTTTTAACTTTAGACAAATAGATATTATAAATGAGAGAGAGACATTAGGAAAGAGAGTAGAGAGAATTAGTGTTTTTAGAATTTTAATAATATTAATGGCCTCAAATTTTATAATGATAAGATTTTATACTTTTTCATATTTTTTTCTTACATAATGTTTTATATTTAAATATACAAAAATTTAGGTAACTAACTAACTAAAACGTTTGAAATTGCTATATAGCCAACGTTTTGTAAATCTCGGGTGAATGACTATAAAGATGACGTGACATTTCTGATTTGTTGTTTCATTGAAATAAAAGGGTGGAGTATTTACGTCAATTTGCACGTGTAAATACATGGACGTGGCTTTTACCTAATATTTACGAAACGTTGGCTATATAGCAATGTGAAACTATAAATATGACTATATACTTAATGGACCCTTAAATATAATTTTACATTGAAAATGGGCATTTTATAAACAGTTTTAGAATAAAATACAGATGGATACCACTCAAATATTAAAAAAAAATTCATAACTAACCTCAAACATGTGTCACTTTTCATATTTCACTCATATTTTCTAAACATTAATTTCAGTAGTAACCGTTTCTCTTTTGTCGGATAAAAACACCCTCGTGTTTCAAAAATTTAATCAACAATTATTGAAATCTGATCACTAATTATTGAAATATGGTCAACAACTATTGATATCTGCTTAATAATTATTGAAATTTACTTAACTGTTATTGAAATCTAGTCAATAGTTATTGAAACATGGTCAATTGTTATTGAAATCTGGTCAATTGTTATTGAAATCTGGTTAACAACTATTGAAATCTGATTAATTGTTATTGAAAACGGTTATTTATGAAAATTAGAAAGTTTAGCGATTAATATTGAAAAAGTTACAAAAACGGTTACTTTCGACTATGTCCACTCAAAGATATAAAATGCGTCCAAATAAAAAAAAAAAAAAAAAAAAAATTGGACTTACGCCAAATCTATATGAAATAACAATTATAAAAAAAATAAATCAACGTGATTTTTTTTTTATAGTAAAATTGCTATTATTTGAGATTTATTATAAAATCAGTCATATACTTTAATTTTTTTTAAATATCTCAATTTTTTGTATTTATCTGTATGGTAAAAAAAACAACTTAAATGTAGATAATTGAAAATTATTACAATTTTGTATTTCATGAAATTATGGATCTGTCAACTTCTGAAGGATTTGTTTTTACATCAAACGTTGCGTAGGTTTGACGCATAGAGATAAACCATGCTTCCCTTCCTCTCGTCCGCTTATACATATTATCCAAATCACACGCAACCAAAATAAGAATAAAAAACAACAACGACTTAGACATTAAAGTCCAAAATGACTACACATAGCGTAACTGATTAACTAATAAGGAAAAAGAAAATTATTTATATAATTTTCTACTTATACATGAAGGAGAAAAGTACTTTTATTGCCCATCATCCAAGTTTTTTTTTTTTTTTTGGTAGGTAAGGTAATGAACATTTAGAGGAACTACTTCACACGTTCAAGTTGGTCGGGCACCCAAAGAGAAAATTTGAATCAATTAATGCAACAAAGAAAAAAAAATGAACGAACATATGGCTCACCTCATTCCTCTCACGGGGAACATAGTGATAAGGGTCATTGCTCACTTCTTATAACAGTCCCGAATATCGTCTACCAGATATTCCATTGTCATCGTGGCATTGTCACAATCTAATTCTTCAAGATTGTCTCGGATAATATTTCCTCATTGGTGGTCTTCAACTTCGACTCAAACAACCAAAATCCCACAACCTCTAAAATGCGTTCCGAGAGAGTGTAGTCAGAGTTCTGAGTGACTTTGTTGAGGTAACATCACCGTATGAAAGAAATTGTATAAAGAATATCTTATTAGTTCTCTAGAAAATCTGTCCCACAACCTTCCTAGATCTCATTTTCCCATGATTTATTTAAGCACATTTTAGAAATATACGAGCTACCGAATAACGAGTGCCACATATACAAACGGTATTTGGCACAACAAATTCCTCTTTGGACAACGCCTGGAGAGTAAGAATTGTTGGAAATTGTCATGCTAGATACGGAAATAATAAATACTTATATAATATTATTTATTTGCATGCAAACAATAATCTAGATCATATTACTATTATCGCGTTGGATTAAGAATTACGATAATCTATACTTGAGGTTAATGAAAACCTGAGAGAGAGAGAGAATCAAGTATACTCTAGTGGTGTTGGACATTTTTCATGCTCTCCCAGTGCCTCAATCTATAGTTTTCCAAATGATAACCGAGGGAAATTTTTTAAACCACTTTATATATTTTACTTTGGTTCTTGGAATCAAAACTGCTATATTCAATATTTTATAATTAAATAATATATTAATTAACCAGATTTAAATTTCTTGGTTAATTTAAATTTATTTGTCAAATTATATATGCAAATATATTATTTTATTCTTCAAATTGCTCAATCTCGAAGGTTTTATAAAAACAAAAGTTCAAGCCCTATTTCTTTGGGCCTAGACGTCCACCCCAAGACATACTACGCTTGGTGGACAAAATTTAAGTGCGCTCTTAAGTCCACTTAAATTAATTGTTTTATTTATTACTGAACAATTGATAACTATTTCGTTAAAACTCATTTATGAAATGTGTTATGATATTGTTGTATATTGACGCGATCGTAATAATTTTGTACTAGTTCTAAGTATCTTTAGTTCATTTTATCAGAGCCACCTCAAGAACTATGGACATTATAACTTTGGTAAAAATAAATAAAAATAAAAATAAACATTTAATATCCCTCTTTTTTTCATTTGATTAAATCCCGTGGATATTCCACTGTAATCCCCAGACTACACTCTCGGTATTATTAAAATTATATTTATTCTATATATTTATGGAGTTTCCATGTATATGGTGAAGTCGTGAGTATTGATCCTCTAGGTTCCTCTCATACAAGAAGGGTGTATATTACAATTATACTCTTCAAGCTACATATTAGCCCTTGTACTAAAAAAAAAAAAAAACACTTCTAAACTCATTATAGAAGTGTACACAATCAATTGATTATGGAATCAACTATTAGGTAAGTGAGTCTTTACTATCTTTCGGGAGAGTTGGGTATCGTATCTGTAAATGCATTTCATCGTTGATCATACACTAGACTCCCAAAACATAAGCATCTAAGTATCGTTCTAGCTATTAAAGATTGAATCAAAGAGCCTAGGTATACAACCTCGATGTGTAGGACTACCTTAAGATTTATATCTACCCCTACTCTTACCATCATTTTTTTCGTTATAAATAAATATTGTTAAGTCAAACACCTCAAATATATTTGAAATAAATAAAACATTTAGATTGTATTTAATATTTATTTACTTCTCATACTATAATATATTATTCAGCTAACTAAATAGTATAGAATATTTCTTAGATATTCTCATAAAATATATAATTAATATATTATTTGTTTTCCACGAATTATTATTCTATAAATAGAATAATAGAAAGTATCTTCATGATACTCTCATAAATACTTATCATATCAAATATTCACCAAATCGGATCATATATAATATTTATTTCTTATTTGATAAAAGACCGATCCTATTGGGCTTTGACCAAACAAATCCAATAGGGGACGATGAACCTAATAACTAAAGCTTGATTAACACGAGCGAGAGCGTAGACATTGTTACCTCTCTTACTTTTGTTTTATTAAATCTTTGTGATATTCCAATAAAATCCCAATGCTGAACCGCTTGAAGTTATCAAAATTAAATTTACTCAATTCTTTAGATAAATGTCAATTGATATAACCAGTATGTGTAGTCTACCATCTAAGTTCTACTCATGACACGAAAGGGTCAAATATACCATTATACTCTCGAGTCACATATGAACCTTAAGTTTTACCGATTCCCCATTGAAGATTTCTTCACCACTCATAGTGCAAATGTGGACGCAATCTTAACAGTTATGGAATCAGCGAACATTGACTCTCTTTATTAAGAGCTAGATTCTAGTTTTGATTATTCCCTACCTTCATGTTGGAATTGATCTAGGGTTTAAGAAAAAGTTTAACGCTTCGGTAAGCGACATAATTACATTATCTTCTCGTAGGCAATAAACCCGTAACAAGAATACAATCCATAAACAATCTCCAAATAAAGACTCATATCGTAGGAGGTGTATTCATATGCCCTACAGAATTTCAGAAGTGAGACAAAGAAGTATAGGAGATTTCACATAACTTGGAGTAAAAAATGGCGGCATACTCTGACTTGAATGATATTACCTACTTTGGTGATCGATGGCAGATTGAGAGTCCAAACAAGTGACCGAACGTCTTTGTAATTCCAAGATGTAGTGTCTCATATAAAGGATGGAAGTCATTTTAATGTCCCCATGTTGTATTTGTAATCTTTATAGACCTCGAAGAAACAAATTGTCGGACTTAATTCTTCTTCATGGAAGGACCACCTGAATAATATTTGTATTTTTAGACACGAGCCTCCAAAGTTTTCCAATTTTGTAAGAGTTTGCATCTTTGTTTGGCGAGCATTTGTTCATTGAAGAGTCCCAAATATTTGAAACTGAGACACTCTTGAGAGACTTTGGCTTGTATAGTGTCACTATCAAAGACACTGCATTTTTCTCTCAAAAGGACCTCTACCTCATAAAAACAAGGCAACAAAAGTGCTATATCTTCGAATTGCAATGTATTTTAGTTTAATACAAGTTAAGCAACTTTTTAGTATAATGCATCCTATGGTATTTAATTTCTTAATTACTTTAAACTTAAAAAATGTCACTATTTTCCCGAAAGAAAAAAAAAATACTAGAGAATGAATAGTGTAATTATAAAAAAAAAATTGTTATAACAAAAATTGTGAAGTGTTCCACTAAACTAATGTAAAACGTATGGGTTAACGAGTTAAAATGCTAATTTAAAGCTCTATAAAGATTAAGAGTGTAAAAATTTCATTATTTTATCTATAAAAGTAAACATTGCATGAAAGAATTCTAGAACTTGGAAAGAAAAAAGAAAAATCTTACAGAAAAAAAAAAAAAAAAATTGACAAAAGGACACGTTCCTTGTGTGAGAAGGATGCAATTTTATCTTTATGTTCCACATCTGCCGCCCCAACCTTTGGCTCACGTTTTCTATCCCTTTTGTTTTGTTTTTTGTTTTTTTTTTTTTTTTTTGTGGCATATCTCTCTCTCTCTCTCTCTCTCTCTCTCTCTCTCTCTCTCTCTCTCTCTCTCAGTAAAGGTGTCGTAACCAACAGCTAGCATATGCTTAAGATAAAACATATGCTGGATTCACAAGCAACCACATGCTCACTCCGATCACCCACCGCTATCTAACACTCTTAGACACATTCTTATGTATACTAGTTATATCTGTGTGTATAATGTATATACATGCATGCATATACTGTAATTTGATTGTCGATATACCAATCAATATAGGAAAATTGAGGTGGCGACAAAGTATCCTCTCTTAGTTGGTTCATGTATATACTATATATATGCATAAATACTTGTCCAATATTTAAGCATGTATAAGTAAGAAAAAAATAAAATTAGAGACATGGGCTAAAAGTAAAACCATTTTTTAGAAACAATTTCAATGTCTATGATCTAATCAGAGACTTGTAATATATGTGTTTTTTTTAAGGGGGAAAAAAACCTAGAGTAAAAAAATGTAATTTGTTATAGTTCATTAATCTTTTCAAATTATGTTTTATCAAACTGCAAACACTTATTTGAGATTATTTTTCTTATCGATTAAATTGTAAACAAGAACAAAGTTAAATAAAACCTAAAATTTTAAATATTTAACAAATATGTAAATATAAAAAATATGATTGTTTACAGTTTGAAAAAACCTACTTTTTATGATAAATTTTTATAGACACGCTATTCTCTTATTCAATTTAATATCACTGCGGACGTCTTGATCGTCTACCAAAATACCTTTTACTATTAAAATATTTAAAGATTGAAATGGAGAAGTTATACAAAGTTAAAAAAAAAAAAAAAAAATAAAATAAAATAAAATTAACCCACCACCCCTCCTCTTAATTAGTCTCCCTAATTTGTTTTTACTTTACCTCCTCTAAGTTTGGAGTTTAGCTTCATCTCTGCTTACCACTAAACGAATTCCACTTTTTTTTTTTTTTTTTTGAAAGCAGAATTTCTTAACCATGAAAAATTTGGGAATTATTTTACTAGAATGTGACATTATAAACCTCTACCTATATATTAGTACCGACTAAAAATTAACAAATAAACTAATCTGAGTCCTTGAAAAGTATGATCTAGAGATATTTATTTTTTACATCTCTATATCAATATTGATGCATTAAATATATTGAGAAATACCGATTTATACACACATAGTATATATATAATTTTTTTCGAGAGAATGTATATATAAAATTGTATACAGCTATATAAAATTTTAAATAATAATAAAGATAAAAGATTCCTTATATCCATTGTCTTCCAAGATCTGTGTGTTTGCTAGATGGCTACAGCTATAGCCTTGCTCTCATAATTAGTATCGCTTAATTCACGTTGCAATAAAATAAGATTAAAACCATGCTAGCCTAACATGATTGTCGATATCATATTCATATCATTTGTTTTTCTTAGGGGAAAACCTGGGCAAAACCCAGGGAACTTCATTCAAGGCTTATCAGCCAAAATAAGGGGAAAACAAACGAAAGGAAAATTGTCCTCCCACCACCAGATCCAAACTAACATCCAGAGCTTTTTTGGCTAAAACATGAGCCACCGAATTACAAGAACGAGAAATAAAAACAAAATTACAAATTGCAAAAGTAGCAGCTCGAGCACGCACTAACTCCACCAGTGAACCCACCTCAGTGATTCTTCTTTTGTTACTTTGGATAAGGGTCACCGCTGCTGCGCAATCAGACTGTACCAGAATCTTGTCGAATCCGAGTTCGCTCCGCCAGAGAGAATGCCGCACAAATCTGACCAGAGGAGGAGCGAATGATTCCCCTCACTCCACATTTGAGATCAGTAGCCCATTAACTGTTTTAGTGAATTTAATTTACTTGTACATAGTGAGCTATTTTTTTAATAAAATGAAACTTTGGTTAGAATATTAAAAGAAACTAGATGATTAACTAGTTGCAACAAATTATTAATATATATATATATATATATATATATATATATATATATATATATTATCTTTTTTAGGAGGATTCTCTTATCTGATCAGTAAAATTTGTCTTGGTTCGGAACTTTGCGCTTTCTATTTCTCCCGGTGGGTTTAAGATTATTTTTATTTTTATTGTGTAATTAAATATTTCACCTTGATCTATTGAAAAGAAAAATGATCTTTTTTGTTTCTTTTTTTGTACATTAAATTAAAAGGAATGTGCATGATAATATATAAATAAGCACTAAGTTATTATTGTACCGATCTCTTGTAACGTTTTGAGAAATATTTAGATTTTGAATATAACATCCTCTTCGTGATCTTGAGAAAATGTGCACGAGCAACGATAAAAGAGTCTTCACCTAGCTCAAAGAATATACGTTTAAGATTTATGAGTGGGTACAAGTGAATCAAGTGATTATAAATGACAATCTAAGTAAAATGATTACTTAAAATTATTGGCAAACTTTAAAGCATGCAATGATCGAGTGCCTATATATATAAAAGATATATATAAAAGATGTTACTTGGTGTGTTTTTATTCATAGCCTTCACAAACCATGTAAAGGTTTTAGTAATCCATCAATTACGGAGTCAATGCCAAACACCTCACCAAGGTTGAAAAACTTCATCTTTTTCACTAGGTCACACTGCCAAATTCATTCATTGTGAAAGAAATTCAATCACTGAGAATAAAACCCATCTTTAATAAATCGTTTTTATTATCTCAAAGAAAAATTAAATAAACTGATTGTTCATTTTGTTATGAGTATTGTCCGCTGAAGATAATAAAATGAAGAGGAATGATTAATTAATTTAATAGAAAATTTACTATATTAGCATTATTGATTCATGAGTTATTTTTTAGTTAAAATCAATAACAATTATAATCCATAGCCTCTGTATTAAACTGAATTACATGTTGGGCACCTAAATTCGGGCGTTAAGCTAAAACATGGTCGGTGATTAATCTAAACTTGAGTAGCTGGATTGAAAATCACATATGTGGAACACTGGTGAAAGAGTGATCACTTAGTGGGAGCATTCTATACAGTTGGTCTGTATACAACAAGGATAGATCTAGATTAGATGTTTGTTTAAGTAACGGTTACGACACACAAATCTAGACAGATGATAACCGAGTTCGTCCAATTGTGCCTACTTCTGGAGGGATGATACTCTTGGTGGAAAGAGAATTTTACTAGACGGTAGAGTAAGTACATCGTCGGACAACCATGGATGATCAGCTTCCAGGTTTCCTATAACGTAAAACTATCCTAGCACCCTAGCACCCAGGCTCCCCTTGTATTTGAGCTCCCCTAACTTTCCACTCACACTCTCCCAGTTTTTCAACAACGTTTATAACAATACGTGTTTTACAATAACCTGAATCAATATACAACTAACTCTGTTACCAAGCTCTTACAATGGTTGTCAACAAAACATAGTACAAAGCATACGTAGGATGGGGTATTTTGGCGATGACGACTGCAACAAAATACCTAGATATGTAACCCTACCAAAGAGGGAAAACGACTCTTATATAAGACATAGATCAACATAGTGTCCTTGGCTAGGGTTTTCCAATACGCTTGGAGAATGCTCATTAGACGATTGGAAATAACGCGGAAGCGAATCAAACAAAAGTTCTATCGGCAGGAATCCATGTCACAACACTGACATGTAAAGTAGAAAACTTATTCTAGAATGATGTTTCCAACATCAAAGAGAACAACAATTTTGTCATAACAAAAACAGCCAACACCAAAGTACAACAAGCTTCTTCTATACAGTCCATAAGAAAATGTTTTTTGAATCGGTGACGATTGAACCAAAAACTTAACTTTTGAACGATGGTTCAATGGATGATGATGCGGGTACTAGAAATAAGATACTAAAAAAAACACAACCAAAAGTTTTGATATATCTGAAGTAGTGACTCAAAATTTGGGACACCAATGTGGCTATTACTGAGGAGGTGTGATGATAGGTGTCGTTCAAGAAACATAAACATACAAACTGGGGAAAATAAAAAATCGTTTGAGATATAAAATAGGGCACTGTAGTTTAATAGACAACAAAAATATTCATGTTTAGGAAATAGCAAACGTTTGCAAACATTTGGAAAAATAGCCAAACCGCCTAAGTGGCATAAGTGATAGCTAATAAGAATTACTTTTATGACCTAAGCTTTTTAAATTTGTCACTTTCTCCCTCTTGCTTTTGAATTTGTCAATTTCTCTCTCCTAATTTTTTCCTACACTTTTTTTCATAAAAACTTCAAAATCCATATCTATCTCATATGAACTCGAAATTGAGTGATTTCAAATCTTACGGATTCGTGGCGCCGAGATCTTCAAACAGATCCATTGTATTTGATGAAAAATCATGTTTAATGCGTCATGTTTACGTGTGTTTGTAATGAATTTTCCAGAAATATTCAATAAATTTCCATTTATTTCCAAGATGATTTTCGAAAATTTTCAGTGATTTTCATATCTAAGGCAGTAACGTGATTTTTCTACATCTATGACATTAAAAATTATTTTTCATCCAACACAATAGGTCTATTTTTTAAGATCTCGGCGCCACAAATCCGTATGATTTGGAATCACTCAATTTCGAGTTCATATGAGATAGTTATGGATTTTTGATGTTTTGATGAAAAAAAATGTTTTAAAAAAAGTAGGATAGAGAAAATGATGAATTCAAAACAAAAATAGAGAGAAAGTGACGAATCTAGAAAAAAGTCGCTAAATTGATTTAAGGACACTTTTGGAATTTTAACACATTACCTCAACTGTCACCTCATACATTTGGCTATTTTCTCAAAACTTTATAAACATTGGTTAAATCCCAAACGTTAAGATTAAAATGGACTAGTTAGTTATAAATTTCTATAAAATATATATTAATTACAGCTTTGATTTAATTTACTTTAATTAAATTATTCAATTACAGCCATATTAATTATAGTTTATAATTTAATTTACTTATGATCAATACAAATATGTGTGACAAGTGACAACCAACAATTGTAAATCATTCACATATAATCTATTCATATATAGTTTTGTCAAGTCTCCCGAGAGAAACGCCGGGACATAGTTGCTTGTTATATAATAATACATGAGAAAATTTACACACAAAATATAGAAGAAAACCATTATTAAACTTTGATATACACTTTCGTCATAAGATATTTATGTTTTTAATGTAAAAAATATTGAGTGATATAATTATATAGTCAATTGAAACTAAAAAATTAGCAGTATAATTAAAATTTATCTAAAATGTGTCATTACAAACTTATAATTTACAAAAATGTGTTATTATTAACTGTCAATAATTTTTTTAAACGTCGTGAATTATTTATGCACATGGATTAATATTTTTATTATGGTATATATTAAAAAAAAAAGAATTTGTTGCAATTAGCCAATTTTTTAGCTTCTTTTAAAATTTTAGCCAAAGTTTCATTTTATTAAGAAAATAGATCACCAGGCCAAAGTTAATAATACCAGTGGTAAAAAAAATGCTCACTTTTATGTGTGACAAGAATAACCAACAATTGCAAACCGTTCACATATAATCTATTCATATATAGTTTTATCAAGCTTCGCGACCAACGCCAGTGGATAGTTGCTTGTTATATAAAAATACGTAAGAATATTTACACACAAAATATAGAAGAAAATCATTATTAAAATTTGATATATACTTTCGTCATAAGATATTTATGTTTTTTAATGTAAAAAATATTGAGTGATATAATTATATAGCCACCTTAAACTAAAAAATTAGTAAAATAATTAAAAATTTATTTAAAATGTGTCATTACAAACTTATAATTTACAATAATGTGTCATTATTAATCGTCAATAAATTTTTTTAAACGTCGTGTATTATTTATGCACAGGGATTAATATTTTTATTCATGGTATACATAAAAAAAAAAAAGAATTTGTTGCAACTAGCTTATCCTTTAGCTTCTTTTAAAATTATAACCAAAGTGTCATTTTATTAAAAAAATAGCCCGTAAAGCAAAAATTAATTAAATTAATTGTTCAGTTAATTTAAATAATTTCGGCCTGTTGGACTATTTTTTTAATAAAATGAAACATTAGCTATATTTTAAACGTAGAATGGACTATTGAAAAACTGGCTTAATTGTCCAAAAAAAAAACTAATTAACTGATATTTTATTACAAACTTAAATTTAAATTATTTGGTAATCAATTTAGTTCAAATGATTATCTTGTATACTATTTTCTTAAATACTATGTTCGTTTTCTACGTTTATAGCTTAAAAATACACCTATTAAATATAATAAACATGGGTAGTGGAGTTTAGATGGTTAAAAAAGTCAATTCTATAGATATAACAACAAAACGGCAAATGGCAAAGTGAAAGGTAAAATAGCACTTAATTTAAGTGTTGTTTATGCATATACCTTTAGATTCTCTTTGGAACATTTTTTTATACATATATTTCATTAAACATATTCTATAGTGGAATTTATAGGCTATCTATTCATGACTCATCGCTACAACAAAAGTGAAAAACGATGTAATTATTTAAATTATTACTTCGAAAAAATTGATTCCCCTTCTCTGATTATTAAATCATAGAAGTATAGTGGAAAAGTCCAACGTGGCACCTCAACATTTATTTTATTAGCAACCATAATCTTCCATCGGAAAGGTGGACATAATATTCCTAAAATCTTATATAATCTAATATTTTAATATTACATTAATATGTTTCTCTCAATCATATGAAATATCCATATTATACATTTTAGATAGTAGCGATGTGATATGTTGACAAAATTAGTACAATAAATGTCTCACGAAGAGTATTTGGTTCCGAGAACTCCGAATATTTAGGCAAGATTATCTCTAAATACAGATGAATCTAATAAAAGAGAGAAAATAAACGAGAGTGCTGAACATAGGTGAAGTTTGTGACGAGTGCAGGTGTGTGCGTAAAAAATGTCACTCCCTTTCCTTAGCGAATTCTTTCACTATTTGTAGGGGTCTTTGGATCGAGTACGTGGGGTGATCAGTCTCACGTTCTTGACGGTTTATCAAGTAAATACAACAAAAATAACATGTGGGTTACCCGTATTTGTAGGTAACTAGTAATTATCAGATTACTATACAAATTACGAGCGAAAAACGCCGGTCTTCGCATGTTGAAGATTGTGATTTTAGGGGTCTTGCCCAATTGAGATTTACGCTCAAAGAAAACCAAATTTTAAATCTGAGATAAAGATCTGAAGAAATATTCAAAACCACTCCGATTAAAGATCGGGCGGTACAAAAGGCATATCTAATAAGTCTGTATTATTGAAACATAATAATAATAAAAAATAAAAAAAGCAAAGCATGAAAAAGAAAATAAAGATAGTAAAAGTATCTTCCCCTTGGTCGAGAGTCCTCCATTGGCCGAGACCATCGGAGTCTCTGTATCCCAGGAGAGACGACGACACCGAAGATTATAAGCACAAGTCTTATTTTATTTGGTAGAGAGAGCGCGGCGGATATGGTTTAAGAGGGACATCGTTAGTTATGATTTTTCCATTGCCTCATTTTAATTTCAAAACAAACGGAAGAAATTGTGCTGATTTTGTCTGTTAGAAAATAATGACAATTTTTTTGGGCATGTATGATCATAGATCCGTTTGAGATCTAATGACCTAAAAACATTAATACTATTAGTTACCATTGGATATTTAAAAGCATTTGAATAAAAAAGAAATCAGTATCATTATAAAAATACAATGTTGAGCAACTCATCCCCGGAACAAAATGTTACATACTTCCATTCTGTAAGTTTTGGAAGATCATTTGTTCATTTTTATTATTATAAATGGACAGTCGACTAGAATGTTTCCATCCATTTGAAAAAAACTGATTTTTTTTTTATTTTTTTTATAATTTCAGTATTTCGATCATAGTTCTGTTGGAGATCTAATGACCCGAAAAATCATACTATTTTGATTTTGTTGGAGATCAAAAAATGTTTAATCAACCCATTATCTTTATAACTTTTATAACGACCTCCCAATTAAAAGACAGAATGTTCCGTTCCAACACTTTTAAAACATAAATTTTAATTTCTTCTTATTCCAAAGAAAATAAAATTATTATTCTTCATAAAATCTTAGAACTCTTAGCTATTATTTTATATTTTCTTAATCTCTCAATAATTATCAAAGTTATTATTTAGACATGTTAAGCTTAATTATCTTCTCGAACAAATACTACACTCCCTTCAACTTTTAGTTCACAAAGAAGGGCTCCACAAACCACACAACTTCACAAGGTCAAATAAGTCATGACAATGTTTTAGTAACATATAGAAACAAATTAGCTAGACACAAAAAATTGGTTATTCCGAAGATTGTGGCTGAAATTTACATAGATATGGTATGATATGAAAGTTATAAAGGGTTGAAAAATATTATACCTCTCTTTTCCGGTCGTTTTCTTGTCTTGGATGGTTGAAGAAGGAATCGTATATGCCTTGAAAATTATGTGCGCAGTGGGCTTTTGAAAGGCAGACCAATTGTGTTTGATGATGCTGGTGGACGGGACCTGCTTCGGACACAGGGTAGACGGCGCGCAAGAGACGTTTTCGGCTCATGGCGGTAATGAGGCGAGAGCTGATGTCCGAAGCGCATGAGGATGGCGCCAGATGTTGATGGTCAAGACGTATATGAGGTAGGTGTCAGCTACCGATGACTGAGACGAATGAGGGTGACCCGAAAAGCAAGTATCGAGGCAGCCGTGACTGATGTCACTTGCAAATAGCCGAGGCGGACGTGATTGATGTCATATGCAAATGGCCGAGATGCATTGGGTTCATGTCAGGTGTCAGGCTCCAAAGGCGGCACCGGGACTTGGACCGAGACTTGGAGGTTGAGCCGAACCCCGAAAACTATAGACTCAAAATGGTGTATGTTATTACGTTCTAGTTGACTTTATTTTTTAGTGCAAGTTGTAAGGAAAGATATCGGTTACCATGCTCCAGCTTTTGTTTAGACATCATTCCTCTTGTGCGAAGATTATTATTCTGGCAAGTTTTCGGTTTTGCCAGATTGCTTCGCTGGTGACTTTATTGAGTGATCTTCTTGCATGTATGGGTTAGGAAACTCTAGATCTACTTCTAGAGTTGTGTGACTGCTATAAAAGCCTTGCGCTACCCCTAGTAATTTTTTACGCTTTTGACAAAACAATTAGGGTTCCTAGACGTGCAAGATCGCCAGATTGGGAAACTAGTTGGATTGTCTTTAGCGGTGTTATTCACCAAATACTATTCTAGAAGAATGAGTGTTTGAGTGATTTGGGCTTTGTGTTTACGTAATTGAAGATTCACGTGCGTTAAAGACTAAAGTCGTCCAAGCATCGGCGTGTGCTTGAAGAGTGGAATTGAAAGGGGTCTCAAATTCAGGGGGAGTCCCTGCTCTTGGTAATCACTCGTGGTGATAGTTTCTAGGGCTTTGATTGGTTGTTGTAATCATATAAGACTTTGCTTGTACTATTGACTACATGATAGTGAATTCCTTTCAACTGGCTGTGACCCCTCAGACGTAGGTGACATTGCACCGAACTAGGTAACTGTATTGTGTGTCTTTTCTTTATCGCACATTTTGTTAATTATCCATAATCTGTGTTTAAGCAAGTTGTCGGACACGTCATCTATACATTGTATGCGACATCTTGTCTCTCTAACTAAATAGAATTTCAATTTGTATCAGAGCAGAAACCTAGATCTTTGGGTGGTTTCCTGAGTATTTTATTCTGTTTACCAGAGATGGATAGTTCCAGATAGTGAGGGTTCATCAATCGTCCTCTAGTTCTTGATGGAACCAACTATGGCTATTGGAAAGCTCGAGTGAGCGCCTTTATGAAATCCCTTGACAACAAGACATGGAAGGCTGTGATCCATGGTTGGGAAGCCCTTGTAACTGTTGATGATAAAGGGGCAGTGACCGGTCCCAAACCTGAGAAGGACTGGAGTCCTACAAAAGATGAGGCAGCCTTGGGTAATTCTCGTGCACTCAATGCTATCTTTAATGGGGTTGATAAAAATGTTTTCAGGCTTATAAACACGTGCCCGAGTGCCAAAGAAGCTTGGGAAATCCTTGCTGTTGCCTATAAGGGAACCACGAAAGTGTGCGAGCAGAAGCTTCAGTAAATCACTACGAATTTTGAAGCGCTCACCATGGTTGAAGATGAATCTGTTGCCGACTTCATCGTGCGTATTCGAGATCTCGCCAATGAGTCCTACTCTCTTGGCAAACCTACGACGGATGAAGACCTGGTCAGAAAAACCTTGAGGGCATTAAGCCCAAGATTCAAGATGAAGATCACTGCCATAGAAGAGGTTCATGACCTTAAGATGCTGAAGTTTGATGAACTTATGGGATCCCTCATGACCTTCGAGCTATATCTTCCCAAGACTGAGAAGAAACACAAAGGAAAGACTCTCAAAAGCTCTATCCATGATCAGGAGGAGCATGTATACTCTGACTCGGATAATGAAATTGATGATACTATTGCTATGTTGGCCAAAAACTATGGTAAAGTTATGAAGAGATTCAATCAGATGACCGAGAAGAATGTCCCTCAAGATGTCAAAGACAACTTTCAGCAAAAATTCCAGAAGATGGAAATTTTCACAGAAATGGTAAAGGTGGTGAACGTTTTCACAATACTGCTGGAAAAAGGAAATGTGTACAGTGCCATGAGTGTGAAGGCTTTGGGCATATTCAGAAAGAGTGTCCTAACTTCTTGAAGAAGCATAAAAAAGGTTACAATGCCACTACCTCTGATGAGGAATAAGAAGATAGTGACTCTGACCAGATAAGCAATTTTGTTGCTTTCACAGCTTCTATTCCTACTCATAACTTTGAATCTTTTGACAAAGTTGTTGATTCCTCAAAGAAAATTGTTACTCATGATGAACTTTCTAATGATGCTATGAATGATGCCTATAATGTCTTATATACTAAATGGGTTGAAGAGTCTCAGGTTCTTGACAAGCAAAATGCACCCATCCTTGCTCTTACAGAAGATAAGGCGAGGCTCTTAGAAACCATTGTTGATCTAAAGCGAGAAGTCAGCCGCTTAAATGGGGAACTTGACCAGATGACAAAATATGTCAGGATGTTGAACTCTGGTACCACAGCGTTGATAAAATTCTCACAGTTGGAAAGCCTGCAAAGAACATGAAGGGGCTTGGGTATACTCATGGTGCTTCCACGTCTCAGAATACTTTTGTCCCCCAAAAGTCTGCTGCCCAGATGCCGCGCAATATGTCTCAGACATCTGGTCGTTACAAGTTCCAGAATCAGCATCAGCAACATCTTTATAGATCAACCAGGTCTCATGTCAACAGACCTCGTTGGGTCTGCCATCACTGTGGACGTAGGGGTCACATTCGGCCTTTTTGCTATAGCCTATATGGGAGGAATCTTCATTGGCATCAATCCTTCCACATGCAAGCTCAACCATGTCCTCCCCCGCCTCGCATGGAATAGAGAGTGAAAAATACGTTTTATCGCACCAACATTGCTTACACTTCCCCGTGTGCCACCACTGGTAACGATAGGTATTTTGACAGTTGTTGTTCTCGTCACATGACAGGTGTTCATGCCTTTGTATCCAACATAAAACCTTACTCTAATTTTCATGTTACATTTGGTGATGGAGTGAATGCCAAGATTATAGGTAAAGGTCAGCTTAATTATCCTGGTTTATTTTGCTTAACGGAGGCTTTGTTGGTTGAAGGCCTCACTGCTAATCTTATTAGTATTCGCTAACTCTGTGACTTGAACTTACGTGTTAATTTTACTCGTGATGAGTGTGTTGTGATAAATGAGGAACAAGATGAGCTTATTGTTGTGGCTCGTTTTCGGACAACTATTTAGGAGCCCAAAATGGTTAGACCAACGGCCGGACCAAGTGGTCTCACTTCGGCTCGAGCGTGTCGGACTTGGTATCCTAAGTCGTCCCTTAGCTGTGAATGTCCCTTGAGTTCGTCCAAGTACCTGAAAAGGAAGAAAGAACATGTGAACTAGGAAGGGAAAACAGAGGGGGTGCCTCTGTTTACCTATCCGACGCTCAACATTAGTAGGATTGAGGTGGAGTATAGAGGTTTTAGAGGTGGTGAGAGGCCAAAGATGAGCGAAACGAGTGAAGTACGAGTTCGACAGCGTTTCAGGACTCAAAATTGGATTACCATTGAGAGAGGGCAGACCTCTCTATTTATAGGCGACCCATTGAGGCACCCCTTGGCCGAGTGGACACCCTATGCTCGTCCATTGGCCGAGGTTGGCCTTAGGGCCGGCCAATGGCCGGGGATATTAGGGCCGACCAATGGCCGGGGATAAGGGTCGGCCAATGGCCGGGGATATTAGGGACGGCCAATGGCCGGGGCAAGTCTTGGCCGCCCGGGAGGCTGTCGGCCGGGGGTTGACCGGGTGGGCTTTGGCCGGTCGGGAGCTGGCCGGACTGGACCTAACCGGCCAGGAGCTGGCCGGACAGGTCTTGGCCGGCCGGGAGTCGGTCGGACGGGCCTTGGCCGACCAGACGGGATTTGGCCGAACGAGCCTTGGCCGGCCGGGAGCTGGCCGGACGGGACCTAACCGGCCGGGAGCTGGCCGGACAGGTCTTCGCCGGCCGGGAGTCGGCCGGACGGGCCTTGGCCGGCCGAGAGTCGGGGTTGTGACTTTGCCCTTGTCGATCGTTGACGGGCCGACAACATTAGCCCCCCGAGTTTCCGGTCGAGCGTGGGTCGAATGGGAACTCAAGAATCATGTTGACGCGTGAACTTCAGACAAACACTCTCGAGTTCGCGAGTGCGTCGCAGAAAGGCTTTTAACACATCGCGATGGGTGGCTTTGGTGCATCACGAGGGACGACTTCCGTGCGTCGCGGGGGACGGCTTTTGTGCGTCGCAAGGGATGACCTTGAGGCATTGCCAGGGACGGCGTTGATGCATCGCGAGGGACGGCTTTGGTGCATCGCGAGGGACGGCTTTGGTGCGTCGCGAGGGACGGCTTTGGTGCGCGTCTTATTTTCTCGATTTGCCGACGGAGGCGTAATCGATTTGCACGACTTTTTTGTGCGCGGCTTATTTTCTCGACCTACCAATGAAGGCGTGATCGATTTGTACGGCTTGGGCCTCGGGGGGCCTTGGTGTCACGTTGGTGTGAACGGGTTTTCCGTGGACGCTGGCTAGACCAGTTACGTCCGGCGGGCGCAGGCCTTTGAAACCCATTTGTAACTCGCTGCCTATTGGTGCAGGAGCTGGGCGGCGAGCGTGGTGCCACATTTGTGTGACCAGGTTTTCCGTGGACGCTGGCTAGACCGGTTACGTCCGGCGGGCGCAGGCCTTTGAAACCCATTTGTGACTCGCTGCCTATTGGCACACGAGCTGGGCGGCGAGCGTGGTGCCGTACCACCTCATGAGCGTGGCATCCTTGGGTGCGCGTTTCATGTGATAGGCGTGGTTAGATGTAGACTTGATCCCCCGGCGAGTGTGGCACCTTAGTGCACTGGTCGCGTTTTAAGGTTGAGTCTCTTGGGTCGAGTCTTGTGCCCTTGTGAATGCGACGCCATGGTGCGCGCGTCACGTTTGGGGACTCGATTGGCCCATTCTTTCCCTTACGAGAACGTCGTGGGGTGAATTTTGGTGCGCCGTTAGGGGCGACTTAAGCACGTCGTTAGGGACGGTTTTTGCGTTGCTTGCATGAGAGCACGCAGGTTTGTCATCGAGACTTGTGAGTCTATCGGTTATTGATGAGTCAAGCAGTCGTGCATGTCTAACATGAAGACTTTCAAGTCGAGACTTGCAGAATAGACCCGACCCGAGGATCTACGCGTGAGGTCGACTCGAGGGTTGGTCATGTGCAGAGTTGACACGAGGGCTTATCAATTGACTCGCGGACTCGGGACTCAGCTCGAGGAGTGACCTTAACTCGGGGAGTCGCGTGTAGAATTGGCGCGAAGACTTATCAGTCGAATCGTAGACTCAACTCGAGGAGTGATGTACAGTCGGCACGATGAGTAGTTAGTCGACTCGTAGACTCGATACTCGCCTCGAGGAGTGAACTCAACTCGAGGAATCATGTAGAGTCGGTACGAGGAGTAGTTAGTCGACTCGTGGACTCGGTACTCGACTCCAGGAGCGAACTCAACTCGAGGAACGAACTCAACTCGAGGAGCGAGCTCAACTCGAGGAGTCATGTGGAGTCGGCACAAGGAGTAACTAGTCGACTCGTGGACTCGGTACTCGACTCGAGGAGTGAACTTAACTCGAGGAATTATGCAGAGTCGGCACAAGGAATAGTTAGTCGACTCGTGGACTCGGTATTCGACTGGAGGAGCGAACTCAACTCGAGGAGTTATGCAGAGTCGGCACGAGGAGTAGTTAGTCGACTCGTGGACTCGGCATTCGACTCGAGGAGCGAACTCAACTCGAGGAGTTATGCAGAGTCGGCACGAGGAGTAGTTAGTCGACTCGTGGACTCGGCATTCGACTCGAGGAGTAAACTCAACTCGAGGTGTCATGTAGAGTTGGCACGAGGAATAGTTAGTCGACTCGTGGACTCGGCACTCGACTCGAGGAGTGAGCTCAACTCGAGGAGTGAACTACTAAACTTGAGGAGTGAACTCAACCCAAGGAGTGAACTACTCAACCCGAGGAGTGAACTACTCAACCCGAGGAGTGAACTGAACTCGAGGAGCGAGCTCAACTCGATGAGTCATGTGGAGTCGACACAAGGAGTAACTAGTCGACTCGTGGACTCGGCACTCGACTCGAGGAGTGAACTCAACTCGAGGAGTGAACTACTCAACTTGAGGAGTGAACTCAACCCGGGGAGTGAACTACTCAACCCGAGGAGTGAACTACTCAACCCGAGGAGTGAACTGAACTCAGTGAACTACTCAACTCGAGGAGTGAACTCAACCCGAGGAGTGAACTACTCAACTCGAGGAGTGAATTGAACTCGAGGAGTCATGCGGAGTCGGCACAAGGAGTAACTAGTCGACTCGTGGACTCGGCACTCGACTCGAGGAGTGAACTCAACTCGAGGAGTGAACTACTCAACTTGAGGAGTGAACTCAACCCGAGGAGTGAACTACTCAACCCGAGGAGTGAACTGAACTCGAGGAGTGAACTCAACTCGAGGAGTGATGTAGAGTCGGCACAAGGAGTAGTTAGTCGACTCGTGGACTTGGTACTCGACTCGAGGAGTGAACTCAACTCGAGGAGTCATGTAGAGTCGGCACGAGGAGTGGTTAGTCGACTCGTGGACTCGGTACTCGACTCGAGGAGTGAACTCAACTCGAGGGGTCATGTAGATTGTCTCTCTTTGGGACCTCCGGCCTAACCATCGGCCACTTGAGACTTTGTTATTATTTTTTTTTTGAGTTGTTTTGATTTAGTATTGCTCCCTGTTAGCCCCCCGAGTTTCTTGCGTTTGTGAGACGAAAAGCAGGAAACCCTCGCGTAGGGGATATACAATAATATGTCACCATGTGTGGAATAACTCGTTATTGCAATAAGGAGGTCGTTACAGGTTGCCATGGCACTTGGCCTTCTTTGGAAAAAGAAAATTACATGTTTGAAATAAAGCGATCACAAAGTCGAGCGAGTTCGGGCGTGAGTTTAACGGCGGAAGCCGTGACAACCATGGCTGCAAATGGTGGGAGCTTGTTCTTTAGTAGGCGTTTCCCTCTCTCTGACGAGTCGGGTGGTCAGTCGGGATTGTCACCTTGCTATCAGATGCGACGAATTCCTCGAGATTCCTACTTCGGACCAGGGAATCAATTTGCTTCCTAAGTTGGTACCATTCAGTTGTCGCGTGCCCGTGGTCATGGTGATATTCGCACTGTTTGCTCTTGTCTCGCGTTGCGGGGTCCTTCTTCATCGGGGGTGGGGATCCCAGCTTCTCTTTGGCAAGGATACGTCGTTCAAGCAACGTCCTCGACGGGCGCCACGACCTTCGGTGTCGTCGCCCATCCGAGGGCCTTGGACGCAAATGGTGAGCTTGGAGCATCCCTTTGGGGACCTTGAGATCGAGCGTCCTCGGGTATTGTGCGATCTTCGATGCCTCGATGTGGCCTCTCGAGGGTGTCCCCTCGAGGGCGCATATGTGTGTTCACTTTCGTGAGTAGCGTGGTCGAGGTTGGTCTCGTTGGTTCTTGACTTCGCCACGTAGTCGGGGTCTTTCTTGTCATGGTCGACATGGTCCTCGATGCGGTATCCGAGGAGGTCGGCAATGAGTACGCCATTGACGCCTGGGCGGTCTAGGAGCTCGGCAAGCCCTCGAGCCGTGTCCTCTCGGAGCGTGGCCTCGGGGTCATTTGTCGAGTCTTGGGGCTGGCTCTCGTTGTCACGAGGTTGCCCTCATAGACGATGTGCGAGGCTTCGGAGACCGTATCTCGAGCTCGTCGCTCGGGTGCCCACGGGGGTGGCGGGAACTTGACTCATCTCTCGAGAGTCGTAGAAGTAGCAAGAAAGAGCAATGGAAAGGAGAGCGTCGCCAAGGTCGGGAGGTCCCCTCCTTCTAGCACCAAAATGTTGTCGCTCGTTTTCGGACAACTATTTAGGAGCCCAAAGTGGTTAGACCCAAGGCCGGACCAAGTGGTCTCACTTCGGCTCGAGCGTGACGGACTTGGTATCCCAAGTCGTCCCTTAGCTGTGAATGTCCCTTGAGTTCGTCCAAGTACCTGAAAAGGAAGAAAGAACAGGTGAACTAGGAAGGGAAAACAGAGGGGGTGCCTCTGTTTACCTCTCCGACGCTCAACATTAGTAGGATTGAGGTGGAGTATAGTGATTTTAGAGGTGGTGAGAGGCCAAAGATGAGCGAAACGAGTGAAGTACGAGTTCGACAGCGTTTCGGGACTCAAAATTGGATTACCTTTGAGAGAGGGCGGACCTTTCTATTTATAGGCGACCAAGGGGTCATTGAGGCACCCCTTGGCCGAGTGGACACCCTAGGCTCGTCCATTGGCCGAGGTTGGCCTTAGGGCCGGCCAATGGTCGGGGATAAGGGCCGGCCAATGGCCGGGGATATTAGGGCCGGCCAATGGCCGGGGATAAGGGCCGACCAATGGCCGGGGATATTAGGGCCGGCCAATGGTCGGGGCAAGCCTTGGCCGCCCGGGAGGCTGCCGGCCGGGGGTTGACCGGGCGGGCTTTGGCCGGCCGGGAGCTGGCCGGACGGGACCTAACCGGCCGGGAGCTGGCCGGACAGGTCTTGGCCGGCCGGGAGTCGGCCGGACGTGCCTTGGTCGGCCGGACGGGATTTGGCCGGACGAGCCTTGGCCGGTCGGGAGCTGGCCGGACGGGACCTAACAGGCCGGGAGCTGGCCAGACAGGTCTTCGCCGGCCGGGAGTCGACCAGACTGGCCTTGGCCGGCCGAGAGTCGGCGTTGTGACTTTGCCCTTGTCGATCGTTGACGGGCCGACAACACTTATGAAAGGAACCAGATCTCAGGACAACTATTACATGTGGTCTCCGGCCAAAGACTCTTAGGTCACCAAGTGTCTCATGTCTAAGGCAGATGAAGCTAAGCTATGGCATCAAAAACTCGGCCATCTGAACCTCAGAACCATGCACAAGATTGTCTCTGAGAATGCCATAGTCGGTCTCCCTGAGCTAAAGATTGTTTAAGGAAAAATCTGTGGTGATTGTCAAGTTGGAAAGAAGGTTAAGAAGTCGCACAAGATGGTGCAACATCTTACTACCTCACGGGTTTTAGAACTTCTACACGTCGACTTGATGGGGCCAATGCAGGTAGAGAGCCTTAGCGGAAAGAGATACGTGTTTATGTGTGTCGATGACTTATCCAGGTATACTTGGGTTGATTTTATTCGTGAGAAATCCGACACTTTTGCTGTGTTTGAAGCTTTATGCAAGCAAGTGCAAAGAGAAAAGAGAGAAAGCATAGACAAAGTGATCAGAATCCGAAGTGATCATGGGATAGAATTTGAAAACATGAGTTTTACTAACTTTTATACTGCAGAAGGAATAGCTCATGAATTTTTTGCCCCCATCACCCCATAGCAAAATGGGATTGTTGAAAGGAAGAATCGCATTCTTCAGGAAATGGCTCGAGTGATGATGCTTGCCAAAGACATTCCTCTTCACTTCTAGGCTGAAGCTCTCAACACGGCTTGCCATATTCATAACAAAGTTACCATTCGTCCGGGTACTACTGCCACTCATTATGAAATATGGAGGGGGAGAAAGCCAAATGCCAATTACTTCCATGTCTTTGGCTCGGTGTGTTACATCCTTGCTAATCTCTGATATTCCAGAAACATTCGTGTTTATCGCGTCTTTAATAAACGCACTAAGTCTATGATGGAATCTATAAATGTGGTTGTTAATGACATTTCTGATGATTCCAAAAGTGCTGATGATGAGAATGAAGTTTTTCTTAGTAGCACAGATGCCAGGACAAATGTTGGTGACAAAGTGGATGACATTGTGCCTGAAGAAGAGCCTTCCCCTGGGGAAACAAAATCTTCACCAGAAAGAAGGGTTCCTTCCAGGAGAGTTCAGAAAAATCATCATGTAGAGGAGGTGATTGGTGATATTGGAGATGGTATGCGCACTCACTCAAAAACTCCGGTAAACTACAGAGAAATGATTGGTAATCTCTACTTTGTCTCTAAAATTGAACCTACAAATGTCAATGAGGCAATTGATGATGAATACTGGATTAGTGCTATGCAATAGGAACTTGTACAGTTCGAAAGAAATGAAGTCTGGGAGTTAGTTCCTAAACCAGATAATGTTAATGTTATTAGAACTAAGTGGATTTTTAAAAATAAATCTGATGAGCATGGCAATATAACCCGAAACAAAGCTAAACTTGTGGCACATAGTTATACGCAGGTGGAAGGTGCGGATTTTGATGAAACCTTTGCCCCTGTTGCTCGGCTTGAAGCCATCAGACTCTTGCTTTGCATCTCTTGTCATCTCCATTTCAAACTTTTCCAGATGGATGTTAAAAGTGCTTTTCTCAATGGGTACTTGAATGAAGAAGTCTATGTTACCCAGCCTAAAGGGTTTGTAGATCCTAGCTCTCCCCAACATGTCTACAAGCTTCGAAAGGCTCTTTGCGGTCTTAAGCAGGCACCTCGGGCATGGTATGAAAAACTAACTCAGTTTCTTGTGCATAATGGATATATTAGAGGTGGAGTTGATAAAACCTTGTTCATAAAGAAGGAGGAAGGGAACCTCATGATTGCTCAAATCTATGTTGATGGCATTATCATTGGAGGAATTTCAGACTAGATGGCGGACCTTTTTGTGCGACAAATGCAATCTGAATTCGAAATGAGCATGGTTGGTGAGCTTAATTTCTTCTTGGGTTTTCAGATCAGACAGATGAATGATGATATTTTCATCTCTCAAAGTAAGTATGATAAGAACATTGTGAAGAAGTTTGGATTGGAAAAATCGTCTCACAAGTGAACCCCTGTTGCTACTCATGTTAAACTAACTAAGGATGAGCTTGGTGAATCTGTTGCTCAAAGCCTATACAGAAGCATCTTTGGTAGTCTTCTCTATCTTACTGTCAATCATCCTGACGTAGTCTATTCTGTTGGGCTTTGTGCTTGTTATCAAGCTGATCCCAAAGCTTGTCATCTGTCTCAAGCCAAGCGTATTGTGAGGTACATTTCAGGAACTGCTGATTTTGGTCTTCTATACACTTTTGATACCTCTTCTACTCTTGCGGGATATTGTGATGCTGATTGGGCATGTTGCACTGTTGATAGAAGAAACACATCTGATGGATGTTTCTATCTAGGAAACAATCTTATTTCCTGGTTCATCAAGAAACAAAATTGCATTTCTTTGTCCACATCAGAGTTTGAATACATTGCTGCTGGAAGCAGTTGCACTCAGTTACTATGGATGAAACAAATGCTTGCTGAATATGGTGTCGAACAAGATGTCATGACATTGTTCTGCGACAACATCAGTGTCATTAATATTTCAAAAAATCATGTACAACACAATAAAACAAAGCATATTGAAATCATGCATCACTTCATTCGTGATCTGGTGGAGGATAAGAAGATCAGACTGGAGTATATTCATACTATGAAACAACTTGCAGACATCTTTAATTACCAAGGCTTTGGACGCTAGCAGATTTGAAAATCTTCGATCCTCCTTGGGCTTATGTGTGATTGATCAATAGAAACTGCAGAGATATGGAGAGTTGACTCATTCGACATATTTATAGGGCTAAAATGCCACTTGACACGTGTTTGGGATGGAACTGGATCAAGGCCTATTTCTTGATGTGTCATCGTTTTGCCACTCATCAGCTTCCTCAGCATCGCCGCTGCCAGAAAAGCTATGCTCAAGAAATCTGCTCTCACCATCGCCGACATCACTAGAGATGTTAGCTCGAGAAGTTCCTCGGAAGATAGGACCGATGATCCTACTGCTGTCACTGAAGAAGTTCTCGCAGATGTCTCTCCCCTCGAAAGTTTGCATCTCTTGATTCAAGATAATCTTGCTCCTCTTACACGCCCTAATCTTGTAGAGGAAAACCTAAAGGATAGTGAGAACCAGGAATCTCTCCTTGTGGATCATGAACCCCCTCATGTAGATGTGATTAGTTGAATTCTTGGATTATCTCATAATGTTCCTGTCAACAATCCAAGTGGTGAGAAAGATGTTGCTCAAGATGGTGGAACTTCTGTCAAAGAGAGTCAGGGTGTAAGAATGACTTCTTGTAATGATGCTATGGAAACTGAAGAAAATGTTACTGCTTCTGGGAAAAGAAAAGAGATTGATGATGATGAGACCCTGGCTACTCTCATATCAAGAGGCAAGAAAAAGAAAATTGCTACAATGAACATGTGAAGAACAAAGCTCCTGTGGAAGACGAAGGACCGGGGAAAACAAAAGTCCCGGAGAAGAAGAAGAAGAAGAAAAAGAAGAAACCTGTGAAGATGGGTATGAATAAGAAGAAGTTGAAAGCTAAACTTGTTGAGTAGGATGTCCCTGACATTCTGAGAGACATGGAGGATGAAGAGGAAGGACCTGCTCATCTAGAGAGCATGTCCCTTGCTTCCAGGAAATCAATTGGGGGTCAAAAACTTCCAAAAGATGTTCCCCCTGCTCCTCTAGATAATGTCTCTTTCCATGAGGAAGATCGTTTCATAAAATGGAGGTACGTGTACCACAGAACTATGTTGCTGTGAAAATTGATGTAATCATGGAACTTTTGCACGACACCCAACTCATCAAGACTGTCTCTGGGATCGGCACATACTTTCCCAAACTGGTGAAAGAGTTCATTGTGAATCTATCTGCTGCAATCGACCAGCCCCATCACCCAGAGTTTGGCAAAGTCTTTGTTCGTGGTCACTGCTTTGATGTCTCCTCCTCTGCGATCAATGATTACTTGGGACGAGGAAAAATTATTAACGTTGATCGCCTTCCCTCCATGGATGTTATTGCCAAAGAGCTTTCCAACAATGAGAAGAAGATGTGGCCTACTAAGGGATCTCTCCATTCTTCTGATCTCTCGGCAAAATATTATGTTCTGTACAGAATTGGGGTTACTAACTGGACTCCCTCCTCTCATGGATCAAGCATCAA
Source organism: Urtica dioica subsp. dioica (assembly GCF_054948205.1). Lineage (NCBI taxonomy): Eukaryota > Viridiplantae > Streptophyta > Magnoliopsida > Rosales > Urticaceae > Urtica > Urtica dioica. Next base: position 12,068,926 of record NC_142767.1, on the reverse strand, counting down.
GGCTGACCTGGCATGCCTCATTTACCAGATAGGTACACGTGCTGCTTTTGATTTTGGGGAATTTGTTTTTAGTCACTTGGTCAAGCATGCTAAGTCCTATGTTGTGAAGCTCTCGATTGGTTTTCCCTCTCTTATATCTAGAATGATGCTGGCTCAAAAGAGATATTTACTTAGGGCCGATGACATTGCTGGAAAACCTCCCAGTGAGCTCTCTTTCAATCACAAGTTATTTGAGGGAAAACATGCCATAGATCTTGTCATGCCTTCTGTCGCGTCTTTTGTCGCCTCTGGTAGTACTCTAAAGGTTGCTCCCATTTCTGAAGAAGTTTAGAGTGACATACTCAAGAGGCTTTATGAAGAAGTTGCTGCCCTCAAGGAAATCATCGAGACTTCCTCTCGACGGAAGGCTATATGTGAAAGGCTTATCAAGGTAGTGACTCCTTCTCTTACCACAGATGGTGCCTCCTCTTCTCAGCCGAGCTAGGCCGGAAGTCCTGCTGTCAATGGTAATGATGAAGACAAAGAGGATGATGATGTCAATGACTCTGAGGGTTCTGAAGATCAAGGCAATGATGAATCTACCGAGAATCCCACCCTCTAGTCTGTTTTATTTGTGGTCTATAACCTCTCGTACTATGTTTTTTTTTTTTTTTGGTGTGTGATTTGGCTGAAACACCCTGACTGCCTTTAGTGTTCAGCTTTCTCTACTACTCTGGTATGTACTTGTTCAGACTATGTTTATGTTCAGATTGTGGTTTGGATATTTATTTGCTGCTTTTTCTTTTTTTAGTTCTCTTCTTTGTGTTCAGACTCTGTTTCCTCCCTCTGTTTTGGTCGATCATTGCCTTTGGTATGTTTTTAACGCAATCAGTGGGAGATGCGTCATGAGGGTCATTTATTTTGGCATGAGGTCATTTATTTTGACGCTCTTTTCTGTTCATGTCGCTTGTTTGAGAATTGCTCTGAAAGTGTTTGCCTAAAAAATAGCCAAAGAGGGAGATTGTTGTTACGTTCTAGTTGACTTTATTTTTTAGTGCAAGTTGCAAGGAAAGATGCCGGTCGTCATGCTCCAGCTTTTGTTGAGATATCCTTCCTCTTGTGCGTAGACTTTTATTCTGGCAAGTTTCCGGTTTTTCCAGATTGCTTCGCTGGTGACTTTATTGAGTGATCTTCTTGCGTGTATGGGTAAGGAAACCCTAGATCTACTTCAAGAGTTGTGTGACTGCTATAAAAGCATTGCGCTACCCCCTTAGTAGTTTTTGACGCTTTTGACAAAACAATTAGGGTTCCTAGACGTACAAGATCGGCGGATTATTGGGAAACTAGTTGGATTGTCTTGAGCGGTGTTATTCACCAAATACTATTCCAGAAGATTGAGTGTTTGAGTATTTGAGTTCTGTGTTTACGTGATTGAAGATTCACGTGCGTTGAAGACTGAAGTCATCCAAGCATTGGCGTGTACTTGAAGAGTGGAATTGAGAGGGGTCTCAAATTCAAGGAGAGTCCCTGCTCTTGGTAATCACTCGTGGTAATAGTTTCTAGGGCTTTGATTGGTTGTTTTAATCATATAAGACCTTGTTTGTACTATTGATTACGTGATAGTGAATTCCTTTCAACTGGCTGTGAGCCCTCAAATGTAGGTGATATTGCACCGAATTGGGTAACCATATTGTGTGTCTTTTCTTATCGCACATTTTGTTGATTATCCATTGGTCGTGTTTAAACAAGTTGTCGGACACATTGTCTATACATTGTGTGCGATATCTTGTCTCTCGAACTAAATAGAATTTCAATGTCAAGCTCTAACCTAGGATGGTGCTAGGCACTAGTGGTGTTAGATGTCAATGTCGTATTTAGATTTGTGTCATTATTTCTTTTGATATATTTATCGTTAACAATAACCGATAATGGCGATTCGAGCGTAGTCTCGAATTGAAATCTTCGACGATCTCAAAACTCTCGAATTGAAATCTTTGGTGATCTCAAAACTCGCTCAAGCGTTGATGAACTAGTTCCCGTCCATTGTCCATTGTTTAACGAAATATTTTACTATGTATATTTCATCTTGAAGTTTAATAAATAATTCAAACTCACTACTATCATATTATATCATTTGGTCTGGTTATATCATCGTAATTAAAAGAGACATAATTCTGAAAAAATAGGGTTTATTTTCCCCAAATAGAATATATCCTCTTAATCTTTGTTAAAATTATAGCTAAAATCATGAATAATTTAAATTTATTTCTAAAAGCACTAGCCTAGACCTAAAATAAACTACGTGAAAGAATATACTGGTATCATTCGAAGAAATTCGATATTATACATTTAATTGTAAAATACCTAAGATACAGTTTTCTTTATTTTTTTTAATTCTAAAAAAAAAAAAAAAAAACCTGAATCAGAGGGGGTACTTTAGTAAAATCTCAAAATTCCTAGACAATATTACCCTTTTACCGGCCGGTCTGGTCTTGTGGTCATAAACGACTGCAACAAAGACACACATTTGTTTTTTATTATATTAATATCAAGGGGTTTAAGGTCACCTTTTTATTTTATTTTATTATAAGTTTTTTTTTTCCTGTATAATAGGATATTAGGATTTAGTGGTGGGGTTTTTGTTTGTCATCTTCATCAGAGAGAGAGAGAGAGAGAGAGATGAAGAAGAAGAATTGTGATCTTCAATTCTGATTTTCTATGGTAGATCTGCGTTTGCACATTAAATTTGAAGAAGAGGCTTTGTTAAAGAATTTGATATCTGAACCGAATTGCTTTGGAAGAGTGTTGGAATACTTTCTTTTTTTTGTTGTAAGGTGGGTTAAAAGAGCTTCGTCGAGTCGGCCGAGATTTTTTTTATTCGGTTGATCATGTTGTTTGGTTCTCTTTTCTTTGGTCTCGTGAAATGTGAATTACGATTCAATTGTCTCGAATTTGTCGTTTAATTGCTCTGAATTTCAGTTCTGATCGTGATCGGAGATCTGATCATCGTCGTTTTGAATTAACGATGAGATTCCGAGTTTTCGAATCTGAATTCTCGGAGCAATTTGACAAAACAGAGTCGAGTTTTTCTTCTTCTTCTTCAGGATTTCTGAGTTGTGCTCGATTCGGAATTCCAATTATGCATGTAAAATCGATCAGGGTCTTATTTTATTTTGATCATAGTTACTCGGTTCCTCTGTCACTGGGTTTGTGGTTTTAAGTAAATGTAAATGTAATTGAATTGAAGTTTGTTATATTTGGAAAATTGGAATTAATGACTGGAGTTGAATTTTAAAGCGAAGCAGCGGATTTTGGGATTGAAATTTTTTGGGTTATGGGAAATTAAGTTTCATTTATGAAATGGCGTGATGTTCATTACGTTTTATTCGGTTAATCTGTTACAATTGCTGATGTATACGTTTGAATCCGATTTACCGAGGAATTTGATTTTCATTACGACACTTATCTTAAAATTTGCGTTTCTTCTTTTCACCTTGAAGCTTGATCTCTACCTTTTTTTATTATTATTTTTTCCTTTGATCCGTGTTTCTGGGTTATTATGCATATTGTACTGAAATCTGGGGTGGTTGCAATTCGGTTTTATGTTAGAGATCAGAATTTAAAACTCTGCCTATACGTGTTACTGTTTTATTCATCATGTTCATGGAACAAATTTCGGGAAAAAAGTTAAATGATTGTCAAATTGATATGTTTGTGCAATTTTTGTTTAAGTTTTGATTTGAATGTGTGCTTATAATGAACGTATTATCCAGATCTTGGGTTTGTTTTCGTGTAAAGCAACATATTTATTATCAGGTAAAAGTACAGTGTTGGCTTTCCACAGAATCTCTGACACTTTTGTTTTCTTGTTTTTTCCTTCTTTCTTCAGCAAATAAGAATGCAACAATATTGACTGAAAGTTTCCGTATTGCCATGTATGCCTGAGATATGGTGTTAAAGAAAAGGTTAGATCAGAGATTCAATGGCTTCCAGGTCCCCACTATACCTCGAGGTCCCAGATCGTCTAGGGTAAGTTTCTCTTTCTAATGGATCTCTACTGGTTTCGGTTATTTGGGTGACTGAATTTTGATTGACTCTCTTACCAATCATATGATTAATGTTTTCAGAGGAGGGGCCCAAATGAGAAGAAATCAGAGGACACCCAATTATGTGCATTTGAATTGTTGGCTTCTCTAGCCGGCAAGCTATTGCAGGAAAGTGAAAGCTCTTCTGCCTCAAGCCATGCTTCCATAAAAGGCGAAATCAAGCAGGAGCAGCTAACAAAAGATGAGTGCTTCGGACACGGAAGCTCGGAAGAGAGTGCTTTCGCTTCCGAGATCTGCTCAGCAGACATTGATCAGAAGTTCCCGAATCCCGCGTCGGAACGAACTCCGAGTAAATTTGACTTTGTACAGAAATCATCAGGTGATGATGTCAAATCCGTAATTTGCGATACCAAGCCTGCAGTTCATAACTATCCCACTAAGGCAGAGGAAGACTGCCCGATTACTGGGGCGTCTTACAAAGGAATTGGAGGGTTCGAAAAGGGTGGCAGATTAGAGCCTGCGAGCTTAACCACGGCTAAATTAGTTGATAGAGATGACGACGAAAACTTTGCTACGTTCGACAAATCCAGTGTCGACGTAAAGGCTTTTAGACCTCCAACATATGTCGGGGACCATAGGATAAGGAAATTGCTGACATCTAAGTACTGGAAAACGGCTCCGAAGTTGAGGGACTGTGAAGGCTTAAGATCTGGTATGTTTTGCTTTGCCCATGTTTCTTAAATTCATTAAACTTTTGTGTTTGTGTCTGACAGATAGTGATAATTTAAATGCTTGAGTGAGTGTCATTTAATGTGGTGCTTTATTGGATTTGGACTTTGTAGATCGTGGAAGGAAGACTTCGTACAACAAGAGGAAAAACAGTTATCAACATGACAGATGTCACTATGACACTCTTAATAAGAGGAGGAAATTATTTGACCGAAGTGCCGTAATTTTATCGGACGGTGGGTTCAGTAGTGAAAGTGCTACAAATTCACCGGAGAAGCCCAAAAAAGGAGATACGTGTATCTCAAATAATGGAATGTTTCATAGAGGTTGGTTATTTAGACCTTTGAGAATACGAAGTTTGTGGTCTCAAGTAGTTTTCTAAATGATAGTACTTCGATGCAGCGGCTGTGGTGTCTCCTTCAATAATTAGTCGACAATCCTCCTTCCAGTCCAAGGATTCTCATGGTACTAGAAAATGTGATATTTTTGGGGTGTAAATTTTCCAATCCCATTATTTTTCCTTCTCCTTCAAATCGGTACTAATGGAAATTGTGTGTTATTGTGCAGTGAAGTTGAGTATTAAATCATTCAAAATACCCGAACTATATATTGAGGTCCCAGAAACCGCAACAGTGGGTTCGCTCAAGGTACAAACATGCTTTAATGTTTGAATTTCTTTTATTGATTGGTTCATTCATTTAAATCTTTTGCTTACTGTTCTCCAACTTCAAGTAGTCTTTTTTCCCATTTTCTTTTTGCAGAGGACTGTCATGGAGGCAATTACTGCCATTCTCGGGGGGGAATTATGTATTGGAGTACATCTTGAAGGGGAAAAGATTAGAGATGACAACATAACTCTTTCGCAGACTGGTCTTTCGTGTAAAGACAATCTCGATACTCTAGGCTTTACATTGGAACCGAATACCAATCAAATCTCTCCGATCACACGTTCTGGAGAAGTGTGTCGTTCATTGCCGCGTGTCACACCAGAACCATTGACTATGTAATAATTCTAGTCTGTCGTGGAAACCTTACTTTCTTAACTTCCACAGTTTTCTCTTACGATCATACCGCTCCTCGTATTTCAGGTCCCCAGGCACCCCCGTCTTAGATTCAGTGGGAATCTCCGATGCCTTGCCTGAACTGTTTCCTCCGGTTGGAATCTTAGCTAACCCTGTCGAAAGTAACCATGAATTAGTCTCCTTCGACACCGACTCGATACCTAACAACGTGACTCCCGATTCCCGAGCTCTGGTTGTGGCGGGCTCACCAGTGAGCGTGGCAGCGCTAGCCATTGTCCCTGTGACTCCAAAGAGCAGTAGGAAATCTTCCGACCTTGTCCAGCGTCGCACCCGAAGGCCATTTTCTGTCACTGAGGTCGAAGCTTTGGTTCATGCCGTTGAAGACCTCGGCACAGGAAGGTCAGTATTAGAAACTTTAAAAGTACTTCTTACTTTTCACAAAGCAATGCATGATTCTAACGATGCCCTTTTTTTTATTTGATTTGTTGCAGGTGGCGTGACGTTAAATTGCGTGCATTCGAAGATGCAGATCATCGCACTTACGTGGACTTGAAGGTAAAGACCCTTTTCACATTAGAGCTCATACTATATACCCTTTTGCGGGGAAAGAAAATCAGAGTTTTGTTTCGTGTGTTTCTGCAGGATAAATGGAAAACGCTGGTTCACACGGCAACGATATCGCCTCAGCAAAGGAGAGGCGAGCCGGTTCCTCAGGAGCTTTTGGACAGAGTATTGGCGGCTCATTCATACTGGTCTCAGCATCAAGCTAGGCAACACGGAAAGTCTCAAGGCGCTGCTACTCCGGCGAAGATCGGCGGAGGCGAGTCTGACAACAACACTTCCTCATGATGTAAAAAGAAACAGGTAAACAAAAGTTGACATAAAACTGGCGCACCGTAAAAAAATAAAGGGAAAAAAAAATTGTACAAAATCACCAAGCTGTTTAATTTCTCACACATTTTATTCATTGCCAAACTCTATTGTTTAGAGAGGGTTTGCATTTGTAAATGAATTGTTGGAATAAGATGTGTATTAATCGATCTTTCTTTTTTTCGTTTAATTCATTCGAATCACGAATTTGTAGAACAGAATTTTCAATTAATGGAAATGGGAATGATTTCATTGTATTTTGTTTTTGTGTTCCGTTGATTTGTTTCATCTATTCATGCTATACTATATATGATGCTGACAAATGATTAAATTAATCTTAACATGGTTATGGTCAGTTTTGGACAATTGAAACCGACTTATAATCTCTTTTAATCTTAAGTTACGAATTGAATAAATTTTACAAATTGGCCAATTAAAACGTTTGAGATTATTATGTAGTCAACGTTTCGTAAATTTTAAGTAAATATGTATAAAAATGATGTGATATTTTTTATTTATCTTTTCATTGAAATAAAAAGGTAGGGTATTTGAGTTAATTTATACGTGTAAATATATAAATGTAACTTTATTTAAAATTTACGAAACACTGCTTATATAGCAATGTGTATAAATTTTATGTATATGGTGCTTATATAGCAATGTGTAAATAAATTTTATGTATATGGGTAAAGAGAAGATGGCTATAACCTTTTTTCTTTTTCTCTTTTTTTTTTTTTTTTTTTTTTTTTTTTTTTTTTTGCATGGGTTCAGATGGTTATAACTTAGAAATGCATAGTTGTGATACTATTCACCGTGATAACTTCTCAATCAAGCTTGTGTACCGTCCTTAGTAATTCCAAAGCCATAGTTGCAACAATATGCGTATTCATATAGAAGATAGTAACTATTTTATACAGAGGCACCAATAGAAGATAAAAGAAGATAAATGGAGTATTTTAACCCGAATACATGAATAGAACAACCATAAAAATCCTACTTCTTCCGCATTCGGTTAGGCCTTCTAAAAATAATATTTAGTGCTATGGCCTTTGGCTTATGTATCAAAAAAAATGATGAATGGTCTTGTAGCACTCCACGAGCTGGATTTGAATCAGCGTAGACATATTGCCAACGAATTTACAGTCCGTCCTCATTAACCACTCGGGCATCGACCCGGTAAAAATCAATCCGTGTATATATATATATATATATATATATATATATATATATATATATATATATCAATCTCCATATCTGTCGATGTATTATTTTTTCTATAAAGCATTTTGGTCATTACAATTACAAAGACACAGGATTTCTATTTTTTTTAGATAAAATATTATTTTTCTACAAAGGATTTTGGTCATTACAATTACAAACACACGGGATTTCTATTTTTTTTAGATAAAAAAAACACATGGGATGGGACTAATTTGGTACGTGTACTCAATAATTCGCTTGTTTAATACGGAATTATAGATGTCATTATTTTAATTTTTTTTTTTTTTTTTTTTTTTTGCTTGAAATAGTTGTCATTATTTAGAAGTAGTGAATTATTTATATCGCCGACAGTTTCTGAAGTTTAACTCCCTCAGTTATCTTACCTGTCATTGTTCATAAATTCTGGCAATCTCTATATTTCATAACTTTATACGCATGGCTCTATCAACCGTTACATGGTTATGAAGTGAATACCTATGACTTGTATAAAAATATTGTTTAATAGTTGGACGAATGGCTTCGGTAGAAACTTGGAATAGAAGTCAAACTGGCTGCATGATTTTAAAGTGGAGATGGACATGCACATTAAAACTTGAAAGTCAGCAATATAATTTTATATGTGAAAGATATTTAGACAGTCTCTTAAGTCATAAATATCCTCGCGTTTTCATAAATATCGCAATCTAGTTTATTTAATTTATTTTACAACTGAATCCCTTCTTTTCGAATTTTCTTATATACCTTTCATTTTCAAAAATCATAACAACTATAGAAATAAATAAATAATATATATATATATATATATATATATATATATATATATATATAGTCGTAACCCCTATATATATATATGATTAGCAAAACTTCACCATGCTGACGAAGTTATCCATTTTTTTTTAAATCTATTTTTTTTTTTAGAGGATTTTTTTAAATCTATTTAAAACATAGTAAAATATAGCTTTTAGGTAATTTTGTATATTATATTTTACGCAATGGTAATTTAGTATTTTAATAACTAATCTTGTTTATCACCTCAACAAAACGAGAGTTGAAAGACTGACATTGACATTTTGTTAGAATCACGGTTTCAAAAGCTGACGAAAGTTGCCGGAAATCGGCGGCATCGTTTTCGGACCATAAATGGCCGACGACGTCTGTTAAGTCGTTTTTTCCAAGGTTTTAAATGCCGTTTTTGTTGCCGTTTCGAGCCTCCTGATTTACGGAAAATCGTCATGCCGATGGAAAACCAAAAGAAAAAATGTGAAAAAGGGCAAATGAAATACCGTTTTGAAATGCCGTTTTCAATGGAAAATCGACGTGCCGACGGAAAACTGAACGGAACTAATGTTAAAAATATTTTAAAAATACATATATATATACATATATTTTAGAATTTGTAATTTTATTTATTTATGTATATCGTTTGTTTTATCCAATAAGTTGTAGATATTACTAATATCCAATTTATATTACTAATATGTATATAATATCCAATTTATAATTATACATATATACATACATATGTTTATGCTGAATAAATATGGCTAATTATCCAATATAAAAATATGTTGTTTACTAATTATCAGTTGTGAACACGTTTAAATAAGAGAAATTTCATTAAGTGGGCTTAATAAGCCATTAAATATCAAGATTAGACCCTAATGTTTAAAAATATCTAAATAAGGACTTTTGTACCGAAAATGGACAAAAATGCCCCTGTGACTATATCAGCTCATTTGAACGAGCCTTTCCCTCTCACTCTCACTTTATCACTCGCTCAAACTCTTTCAAATCCACTCAAATGCACTCAAATCATCTCTACTTAAGCGGGTTTCAAAAGAATCATGGGTAAGATTACTAACTTAATCATTTTTACAAAGTTTCTGATTGTATATGATAGAATGTAGCAAAAAAAATCGATCAGATCTGAAAACAAAGTCCAAAATCTGGGTTTAACTTGTTTGTACGATGGTATACGATGATGTACGATGAAATTTAAATTTTTGTACGATGAAATATAGAATAAAAATTGCGTTCTGTACGATGTTGTACGATGCTGTACGATTCTGTACGATGTTGTACGATTCTGTACGATGATGTACGATGTCGTACGATGCCTTTCTGTAAGATGATGTACGATTTTGTACGATTCTGTACGATGGTATACGATGTTGTACGATGATGTACGATATAGAAGCTTATTTTGCATAGTTTGACTGTTTTTTGCAGTTTTTGTCATGATTAACGGCACTTGGGAGAAGGAAGGACACCAATGGGTTTTCACCAATGCAGAATTTCGTGCATTCGTAATTCTGAAAGAGGTAACGTACACGGAGTTAGTAGATTTCTTATACGAGAAGTTCGAGTTAGACAGATTCGCGTTCGACTTAAAACTCGAAGTCCCATACGCAGTCGGTACAATTCCAATAGGTCCTGCCGTATTGAAGGACAATGGTGATGTTTCGCATTTTATGAAGCACAAATATCGTAATAGATTTCCACTCTGTGTAAGTTTGGTACCGAAACAGATCGAGGTCATTGCACCTATTGCGTATCGAGGAGTATGTAAAGGGAAAAATGTGGAAGTTGGAATGGTGTCTCGCAATGAACCGAAGAAGAGACAGAATACTCTTGTTATCGAGGATCGACAAAATGATCCTATAATTGAAAACAAAGACGGTGGCTGTGATGACTTGTTTAACGAGTACAAGGGTGCCGGAAACGGTGACGAAGTATATAGGCGTGATAGAGATTGTAATCACAACAGTGACGAAGATGATGGACACAATGGTGATGAATGCGAAGATGGCGAAGGTGATGAAAACGAAGGTGGCGAAGGTGATGAAAACGAAGGTAGCGATGGTGATGAAGAGAATAGTGATGGATATGACGGAGATAACAATGGTAGAGGTGAAGAATTTGAAGAATTCGCCAATCCCGAAGAATATGAAGAATTTGTGGAAACGTTTACGGTACCAACGGGTCATTGTGAACCATCGGGTCAATGTCAGCGTGAGCCTCCGATGATCGGATCACCTATCGTTCCTTATTCATGGAAAGCACCCGAGTTCAGCGCCGATGATGTTGTGAAGGAAAACCCGAGTCATTATCCAAGTCATTCTTCTACAGGTAATTTAAGTGGATTCAAATGAGATTCAAGTATAATATGAAACCACATATTGTTTAACTAACCTTTGAAAGGAACAGGTAGCTCAGAAGAAATATATATTGGGCAGCAATTTGAAAACAAGCATGAACTGAAGAAACATATCCACTTGTACGCGTTGAAACATAATTTCGAATTTAGAGTGAAATCTTCTTTGAAAAAGAGATGGTATGTTCTATGCAAAAACGAGAGATGCACATGGAGGTTGAGGGGTGTCATGCAGTGGTCTGAGATGTGGGAGATTACGTCGTACGAGGGTAAACACTCATGTGGGCGTGTTGTTCGAACAGAGGGCCATCGAGGAGCGGCACCATGGGTCATCGGTCACGTATTTAAAGACAAGTACTCAATTAACTCTATGGCGGAGTATTCGGCGCATAACGTCAGGGAAAAAGTGAAGACAAGATGGGGTGTGAACATATCGTATTTGAAAGCTTGGAGATCCAGGGAGAAAGCTATTGGGTACGTGCGGGGTACGCCGGAACAATCGTACCAGAAGTTACCGTCTTGGCTGTACATGTTGAAGCAAAAGAATCATGGGACGTTAACAGACTTTGTGCAAGATGGTGACAAATTCAAGTATGCTTTCTTTTCCGTTGGGGCGTGTCGTAGAGGCTTCAAAGCATGTCGGCCGGTCATAGCATTGGACGGTGCATTTCTGAAGACAAAATATGGGGGACAGTTGCTTTGCGCAATTGCAATGGATGCGAATTCACAATTATATCCACTTGCATTCGGAGTTGTAGATAGCGAGTGTCATGCTTCTTGGATTTGGTTTTTGAGAAGATTGCGAGAAGCTATCGGTGAAGACGTACCTAATTTGGTGTTCATATCCGATCGCCACGTTAGCATCATACATGGTGTCGAGGTTGTGTTTCCTGGTATCCCTCACGGAGCATGTTACCATCATTTACAACTGAATGTCCAACACAAGTTCAAGACAGACCATTGTCGCTTTGAACTTTACGATGCGGCTTACGCCTTCAGTAAAACAGCATTCGAAGCTAATTTTAGACAGTTGAGACGTAAGGATGTCGAGATGGCAAAGTATCTCGAAGAAGTTGGTGTCGATCGGTGGGCCAGAGCTTTCTTTCCTGGAAAACGGTAAGAGTCTAGAACTTCTTTTGTACTGAATTTTTTATGTCGTTGATTATATAAATCAAGTATGTTTTATATAGGTACGACCTAATGACGAGCAACAACGCAGAAAGCTTCAACAACAAAACAAGGAATGCGAGGACGTTTCCCATTACGACGTTGCTCGAGTTTATTCGATTCACACTCCAAACTTGGTTTTTTGAACGAGAAGAGATAGCGAACAAGTTGAACACAAAATTGACACCAACGTGGCAAAATGATCTCGCACAGCTAAATAATAAGGCACAGTTCGTCAATGCGTACGGACTTGGTCTATATGAATGTCATGTCAAAGACGTAAGAGGTGATTTCGATGTAGACCTTATGGCGAAGACATGCACTTGCGGACTACCACAACAATTGAATATCCCGTGCGAGCATTCTATCGCAGCAGCCCAACATCGAAGCGTGGACGTGTACTCGTTATGCAGTGAGTTTTATTTGAAGGAGACGTGGATTGAGATGTACAAGGAAGCCATATATCCGGTTGGCAATGAAGATCAATGGGATGTCCCGGATGAGATAAAAAACATGAAAGTTTCGGAACCCGTTGAAAAGAAGCAAGCCGGTCGACCGAAGAAAAGTAAACAAGGAAGAAGAAGAATTAATCGATACCCATCTCAAGGCGAAAAGATTGTCGTCCAGCGAAAATGCGGGAAATGTGGTGGTAGGGGACATAACAGAAAAACATGCACTTGGAGGGATTAAAACTTTAGACTTTGTGTTATTTTTATTTTTAAGTTTAAAACTTTAACGTTTATTTGAGTGACCGTTTACTTTGTGTCATGTCAAAGACGTTTACTTTAACTTTAGACTTTTATTTAATGGAGTGTCATCCGTCTCATGGACCTTTTCGCAATTCGACTCTGTGAGAACGACGAAGATCTCATCTCGCTTTTGTCCCAAGACTCGTTTTCGTCCACAAATGTCTCGAGTTCTAAACCCTTTGTGAATGTGTGAATTTTTGATGTTTTTTTTTTGTGAATCTCTTTCATTGAATTACATGTTTATAAGGTACAATAAAAAACATATTCAATCAATAGTCAGCAAATCATCTCGATAATATGTTTATAAGGTACTATTACATAGAAAACCAAAAACATAAAAAATAAACATCCGAAAATACAAAATCACGGGATAAGGTGGTTGTAGAATAAGTCCACGCACCATTTCTTCCTGAACGTTCTCATATTGACACTTTGAAGAGTGTCAAATGATTCGTTCAGTACTAGGTGCTCGACATACTTCAGTGCGAACATCCCGCAATCACCGCTACAACACAAGAATAAGTAAAAGAAATTGTCAAAAAAAGTTGAAACATAACTTGAAAAAAAAAATTCAATTAACTAATTGTTTAAAAACATAAATTGTCAATATAAACATAACGGTTTAAAACTTGTCAATAAAAACATAATTGTAAAAAAAAAGTTCAATAAACTTGTCAAAAAACTTGTAAAAAAAAAAAACCAAACTTCTAAAATAACTTGTCAATAAAAACATAATTGTTTAAAACTTGTCAAAAAAAAGTTCAATTAACTAGTAAAAAAAACTTTTTTAAACGAACTTGTAAAAATAATCAAACTTGTAAAATAACTTGTCAATAAAAAGATAATTGTTTAAAAGTTGTCAAAAAAAGTTCAATTAAGTAGTCAAAAAAACTTTTTTAAAAGAACATGTTTACCTGTATGCACATTGTGGGACCTTGTCATCGACGATCCACGTCAGTTTAGTGAACTTAATTTCACCATGCTCAGTCTCCCGGTAAAAGTGGGGATGATTCTTGAAGAAACCACCTATGGCCACAATCCTAGCAAATGCTCGACTCCAAGTCTGAATAATAAACATTTTAACAATGTTAAGTAACCCTTATAATTTAATTAATTGTTGCTCTAAGGTAATAATTGTGAATAACATAACATTTTACGTACCTCCATCAGCTCAGTGAAGTCCTTTTGATGGTTCGACGACTGCATGAGATCCTTTTGGCAGTCGAGGACGGTAATGGTCCAGGCCTCGATGTCGATCCGAAATGTGAACCAATGAATGTTCTGGAAGTTCACGACGAACAGGATCTCGCGAGCACCATCCCAAGGCAAAATATCGGTGTCCCTATACCCAGTCATCGGGCTAATAGTTGCCCTCATGTCCCAGTCCACGGGTTCGGGCTCTGCTCCCAGCTCGATGGCCTTGTTGATGTTCGCTTCTTCCGTTCTGAATCGGCCGTACACGTGCTGGACCCACCGACAATCCATGATTCGGACGTCTTGCCGATATCCGTCGAGAGCTCGTTGGCGAGCCCGAACCATGTGAATCATAGCATCAATATGCTGAGACATTAGAAACATATAGCGTTATTTTAAATTGATAGGGAAAGTGAAATTATATAATAACGTGCCGAATCATGTAGCCATCTGGTTTATGTCAATATCGTGTCGAAGAAAATCGTGTCTCCGTCGCACGTCTTCAGTCGAACAGACTCCATGAACTTGCCGTCCCACTTCTTTATCCGCACCCACTTAACGAAATTATCAAACTCTTTTTGCTTCGCGTCCTTCAACGGCTTGAACTTGGGGATCGGCTTTTCCAAATACTTGGGCCTCGTCGGATCAGTGAATTCGGCCCAACGCGACGTCTTCTGTCGCACTTGCCGATCTGGACGTGCCGGAGTAAGCTGTGCCTTTTGTCTTTTCCTTAGAGGAGTTGTGAGTGGGCGTAGCTTATCCGAAATGTCTTCTCTACGAGGACTCGACGAAGACGTCGACAACCTGGGAGAAGTCACCGGCCTGATCTCCGATCGCTTCGACAACTCGCGATGCGTTGAAGACGGCTTCTTCGACTTCTTCGATGACTCGCGATGCGTAGAAGACGGCTCTGACTTCTTTGATGACTCGCGATGCGTAGAAGACGGCTCTGCCTCATGCGATGGAGACGCCGGCTTTTGACTAGCCGCCGGAGGAGGAGGAGGAGGAGGAGGGGTCCGGCGTTTACGACCATCAGCTTGGGTCGTGGGAATTTCACCCCCAGGCAAGCCCGTTGCGTCCTCGAACAAAATGTTCAGCCTCTTCCACATAGAAAGCTGAAAGTCAAAGTAATAAAATATGTCACAAAATTTAAACTTGTCACAAAAATTTAAACTTAACTCTAAAACGTTAAAATAAAATTTAAACTCAACTCTAAATTTTAAACTTAACTCTAAAACGTTAAATTATATTTAAACTTAACTCTAAAACGTTAAATTATATTTAAACTTAACTCTAAAACGTTAATTTATATTTAAACTCAACTTTAAAACGTTAAATTAAATTTAAACTCTACTTTAAAACGTTAAATTATATTTAAACTTAACTCTAAAACGTTAAATTAAATTTAAACTCAACTTTAAAACGTTAAATTAAATTTAAACTCAACTCTAAAACGTTAAATTGATTTAAACTTGTCACAAAATCTAAGCTGTCTAACACTCATGCGCTCAACTCTACGGCCGGTCGTGCAAAGAGAACGTAAGACTATCCCTTGTGACTGAATCATTCGTTTTTGGGATGCTAGCAGTTGTTCTTGAGATGCTCGCAGTTGTTCTTGGGAAGCTCGCATTTCTTCCCACATTTCCCGTGTTATGACAAAGGCCTCGGGAATGTCGGCCCGAGAGGTCGCTGTGGGCCTCGATCCCATTGCGGGAGTGGTCGGAGTAGCAAGACGAACACGTGGAGTGTCTGACACGTGTTCGTCGTCGGAGTCTCCGACGATGGCATCTTCTGCAACAGTCGCGACTCGATCTATTTCTTCTTCGATGTCTCGCGGCTCTGTCGCATCTTCTCCCTCGACGTCTATGGGATACAGACATTTGCTCGTCTGTGTCTCGAGGAGAGTGAACATTTCTTTCTCTGGTGCCCTTGGTCTCAGCATTTGAAGAACACCCACCTACAATACATTAATAAACGTTACCAATATTCCAAAATAACGTAAAATACATTAATAAACGATAAATAATAAAAAGTTACCGTTTTTTTATTCAAGACCGCCTCGATGTCTTTGCCCATTATGAGCACATTACTAGACCACGAGTGCATCCGGGGCACACGAATCCCCTGGTTCGACCCGAACCTCATCCCGATCTCTGGGATAGCCTCGTACGCCCAGTAATGAAGGGTATGGAGATTACCCGTCAATGTGTACTTGGCCTCTTTCTGTGCCACATCCGGCTTGTCCTTCAACTTCTTTTGCAGCGTCTCGTGATAACGCCGTAGGTTCACCGACAGGCTGGAATACGTCTCTGCCCAACTCAAATTTCCCCAAGGCATCTTGAAGAAGAAGGGGAGGTCTTGAACGATGTATAGAAATTTCTGCCACCTTTCTTCGATGGCTTTGTTGGCCGGCTGCCCCAGAAGATACCCATAGACGAATACGAGCAGCCCGAGCTTGAACGCAGCGTCAGGGCTTCGACATATGGTGAACGCGTTGATCAACGCGCTCAACTTGCTTCCGGCAACGCCGTTCAAGTGATCCGTGATCAATCCATCGTTCTTTCGCTCGTCTTGTTCGGCTTTGGTCGGACCGTCTTCATAAGTCATCCCCGAGACGAGTGCGTACTCGAGGTGTCCAAATCGTACTCGTTTGCCTCCGATACCAAAATGTATCTCCCCCCGTACCGTCGCCTCGATCTTCTTCTGAAGGAGAGTATGTACGAGCACCGGTGAGAAACCAAGCTCGCTCTCCGTAAAAAATTGCTCGAACGGAGTCCCGAGGATTCGTTCTTTTATCCCGAGCTCATCGAATCTACTCCGTACAAGCTTCAAGATCCCCGTCCCACCGTACGTGATACGCCCCGGGAATGAGACGTTGTATATGTAGTTTAAATTGTCCTAAAAAAACAACAAAATTAAATCAGAATCACAATTCAATTTCCCGAGACCGCGCGCCGCGCAGCGACAGTCGCGCGCCGCGCATACGGGGATCTCTTTCATTTTTTTAAAAATCATCGTATAGCATCGTACAGCATCGTATATCATCGTAAAACAAGAAATTAATTTTTTTAAAGAAATCATCGTATAGCATCGTACAGCATCGTATATCATCGTAAAACAAGAAATTAAATTTTTTAAAAATATCATCGTATAGAATCGTACAGCATCGTATATCATCATAAAACAAGAAATTAAATTTTTTAAAGAAATCATCGTATATCATCGTACAACATCGTATATCATCGTAAAACAAGAAATTAAAGTTTTTTAAAAAATCATCGTATAGCATCGTACCGCATCGTACGACATCGTACAGAGTCGTACGACAATTTTTGAGAAAACATAAACCCATCGTACACCATCGTATCGCATCGTAGAGCTCTATGAATTTCATCGTACGACATCGTACAGCATCGTACGACATCGTACGATGCATCAATCTCATCGTACACTGGCCCTAATTTCAAACCCTAACATTCTAAATCTGACCCAAATCAACTCAAATCAACTCAAATAAGATTAATACTAACTATTTCCAAAGACATTTAACAACAAATTAGTTGAAAACTTACCTTTTTAGATGACTTTTGAGCTCGGGATTTTTGTGTTTCACCGCCGCCGAAGATTGAAGCGTTTCCATCGTACGCCATCGTCCTCTATCGTATTATATCGTACTGGCTCGTACAAGATCGTATGCCGTCGTACAATATCGTAGGAGTTCTCAGTTTTTTCTTTGTTTTGGAAGTGAACAAGTGAAATGGAGAGGGAGAGAGGCGCGAATGAGTTCAAATAGAGGACAGGGGTATATTTGTCCGTTTGGGTCCAAAAGTCCATTTTTAGATATTTTAAAAAGTTAGGGTCTAATCTTGATAATTAATCAATTTTTAAGCCCACTTAATGAAATTTCTCTTTAAATAAAGTATCAAGTCTTTATTATGAGATGTTTTAATGGGATGTTTTCCAAAACTAGGAGTAAATAATGACCAAATGACTTTTTTGGACGTTTTTTTTAAAAGGTCAGCAATAGGACCTCTTCATTTATTTCTATTTATGTAATTACCATTATACCCTTATTTATTTTCTATTTTTTTTTTAAAGAATCCTAAAAAGTAAACCCTACTCTCATCTCTCCTTCTTTCTTTTCTTTCATTTATTATCGGCTTCATCTTCTCCATTGCACTTGTTTCATCTCCTCCATTGTCTCCTCGCATCTCCTCCATTGGCGTCGTGTCTCATTGTCGTCCGGGTGTCTGGATCTCAGCCGGCGTCCGTCCTCTCTCCCTAACTTGACGGCCATCCTTCATCTCTCTCTTAGTTCGCGCAGTCCGTCGTCTTCCAAGGCCACCCACCTTCGCCGCTGTCTCTCTCTGCCATTTCCGGCGTAGCAAGCTCCCACATTGACACTCTTTTCGCTCTTTATTCCGGTAAGCTCCCTCATACATAGCCATTTCGTTACAGTGTTTGTGACCAACGTTGTCACGAAAGCTTCAGCATGACTCAATATTTCGTGACAATATAGTCACAAAACGAAATTATTTCGTGACTGTCACGAAACTAAATTATTTCGTGACATCCATAGTCACGAAAGCTTCAGCATGACTCCATATTTCGTGACAATATAGTCACAAAAAGAAATTATTTCGTGACACTATTGTCACGAAATTAAATTATTTCGTGACACCCATAGTCACGAAAGCTTCAGCATGACTCCATATTTCGTGACAATATAGTCACAAAACGAAATTATTTCGTGACAATATTGTCATGAAACTAAATTATTTCGTGACACCATAGTCACGAAACTAAAGTCCGCAATGTAAAACATGAACGATATTATATAATATGGATTCAAGTGCTTACTATATATCTGCGCATATAATAAAGTTTTATGAGAAAATAATTTAATGTGACTTTATCTCCACTATTTGCAGTTATGAAAGACATTCATACCTTCGTCAAGCATAGCGGTAGATGGCTGAAACATGAACGATACGATGCTGGCCCTGGGTGTGCAGTGGGAATCTTAATACCGGCAAAAGCAACCTACGAGGAGTTTCTGCAGCTATTGTATGCCACGCTCAATCGCTCACCTAAAAATCAAGTCCTCCGTGTTTCTTATGAGACAGAAGGGTCGGTACCCCCAGTAAGTATTGACTCCGACCTAAGTTTGAAATGTTACTTGCATCTTCAAAAGGAGAAACCGGACAAATCCAAACTTAGTTTGGTAGTAGATATGGAGCCATTGAAGCAAGAGCCGTTGGTTTTGGACTCAGGCGTTGGTTCAACTCCGAACACCGGTCAACCAGCACAAGCGGACATGTCGTCTCCTAAGTCGGAGGCTAGTTCTCCCGAGATCCCCGACCCGAATCAGAGTCATTCAGGCACACCATGGCAGACCCCTCCGCGCTCAGGCACTCCAAAACGGTTTAGTACGCCTTGCTCTAGAACGAGGAGGACGAGTCAATGCGCTACGCCTTCCACGGATAACCAAAATATGCATCCTGACCTTGATGTGTCAGATATTCACTCTCCGCTGAGACTAGTCAAATGAGGATTGTATGCCAACAAAGCAACTCTGAAGAAACATTTATGCATGTTAGCAATCACCAAACATTTTACGTTCAAGACGAAGACTTCTAACAAACGGTATATCCATGTTGTTTATCGAGATTACTCATGCGCGTGGTCTGTTCGTGGAGTAAAAAAGACTACATCCGAGATCTTTGAAGTGAGGAGGTGACTTATTACTTATTTCTACATTGATATTATCGTGGTCACCCGAAATTAACATTGCTCTTACATTCTTGCAGGTATGATTCTGAGCACACGTGTGCTACACAATTCAGACAAGGAGAACATCCTCAGGCTACGTCCACATTTGTAGGCGAGACTATGAAACACAGGTACATCGATCCCTCATGTTCACCATGCAAACCCAAAGACATCATGTCCTACATGCAACAAGATTTTGGAGTGGACATGTCCTACAAAAAAGCATGGAGGTCAAGATAGGCGGCACTATCATCATTTTTTTGGCACCGATGATGCATCGTATAGATCTCTGCCGAAATTCATGTACATGTGGTCGACTAACAATCCAGGTTCGTCATTCGACCTTGTCACAACTCCTCGATCCCATTGTTTCAAATACTTCTTCATGTCGCTTAGTGCTTGGAAAAGGGGGTGGAAGTATCTACGGCCCGTAGTTATCATCGACGACACTTTTTTGAAGAGTTACTATAAAGGCACACTGTTTTCAGCATGTGATATGGATGCGAATGAACAAGTTTACCCCCTCGCATTCGGCGCTGGTGATTCAGAATCTACTGAATCGTGGGTTTACTTCTTGACAAGGTTAAAGGAAGCAATCGGGGAGAGGTCACATCAGGTCATAGTGTCTGACATGAAAGCGGGAATCATTAACAGTGTGAAAAAGGTTTTCACTAACTCAGACCATGGTTATTGCATGTTTCATCTTTTGGAGAACGTGAAGAACCAAATCAAAGGTCTATCAAAAGAAGTGAATTGGACGTTCTAGGCTACAGCAAAGGCATACACGTATGCAGAGTTTGAAAAGTATATGCTTATGATAGATGAGGAAGATCCAAGAGTCCGAGCGTATCTTCAGAACGACGTAGGCCACGAAAAATGGGCTCGTAGTTTCTACACGGAGAAGAGGTACTCAATAATGACATCAAACAATGCCGAGTCGCTGAATGCAATGAATGTCAAACCGAGAGAGTTCCCTATTGCCAAGCTATTTGATTTTCTCCGGGAGAGAATGAGTAAATGGTTTTATGAACGTAGAGAAAAAGCGTTGGGAACGTTGACGATCCTTTGCGTTGACGCGAATAAAAAACTTGAAGAATACCACGCTAAATCTTTAGGAATGGGGATACGTGATAGGCATTCAATTTTTAATTTTTTTATAATATGTTTTTTATTATAACCCGTATACAAAATGGTATTGGGTGCGGAACAGGTGCATCCATCATCGGTGTACGAGTTTGAAGTCGTTGATAGAGAGGGGCAAAAGTGGGCTGTAAATTTGAGAGAGAAGACATGTAGTTGCCGTGTCTTTCAAACTGACAACTTTATCTGTCCCCACGGCATTGCAGCTTGCGGTTTTCGAAACTTCGCAGTTGAGAAGTACATATCAAATTACTACACCACTGAATATTGGAGAAGTTGTTATGCAGGTGTAATTCATCCAATTGGCAGCGAGGAGTCGTGGAATTTTCCAGAGGAAGTCACGCAAAAAATATTAAATCCACCTCATGTTGCGGCTCGTGCCGCCGGAAGACCGAAAAAGAAAAGAATACCCTCTCCATGGGAAGGGGATAAGGATAGAAGGAATAAATACAGTCGGTGTGGTGGAGTAGGACATAATCGAGCCACATGTCGCAACGCGATCCCGACCCACAATAGCCGACCCCAAACATGAGCTCGATTGTTCCTTTTTTTTAGACTTTTTTAGACTTCTTTCAAACAGACCTCATCAGCCGCCTCTGGACGTGGCATAAGCGTTTTAGACTCCTGGGTCTCTTCGGCTGGGGTCTGGTCCTCGCCGCCATCAGCTTGCGTCTGGTTCCCGTCTACTTCTTTTGGCCCTTCATCTTCAGGACCTCTCCCACCGTCTTCGTCGTCTTCACCATCATCTTTTTTCTTCTGAATATCATCTTCTTTGCAGTTGCCTCCATCAGATGGTTGATATTCAACATTTTTCTCGGTTTCTTCGTCGTTGTTCAAATCTTGCTTGTCCTTATCATCTTCCTTGTTCTCTCTTTCTTCTTCTTATTTTCCTTGTTGCTCTTCAACATCGCCATCCTTCATGGGAACATCTGTCCCATTGTTCTCGGGCTCTTCTTCTTCGTTCATATTCTCTACCTCCTTCACCTCCGTTTCATATTTTTGGAGGTTGACAAAATCATCTTCCTGAGAGACTTGTACTTCTTGCTTGTCCACAACCTCTTTCAAGGTTGCCGAAATGGCACGCATTTCCGTGGACAACTGTTTCTTCCACTTCACAAACTCAAATCTGAAATCTTTCAGATCATTTTCCAAGGCAGATAAGCGAATCTACGATGTACACAAATAGTTTTGTATTAGTGAGAATAGATTCACAAATTAAAGTTTTTTCGTGACAGTAAAGTCACGAAATCAAGTATTTTCGTGACATCAATGTCACGAAATCAAGTATGTTCGTGAGAATAAAGTCACGAAATCAAATATTTTCGTGACATTGATGTCACGAAATCAAGTATGTTTGTGCGAATAAAGTCACGAAATCAAATATTTTCGTGACATTGATGTCACGAAATCAAGTATGTTCGTGACATTAGTCTCACGAATATACTTGATTTCGTGACTTTACTGTCACGAATCTATTTTATTTCGTGAGTTAAATGTCACGACAACATTACCTCGGTTGCTGATGTGGGGCATCCATACACTTGTTTCTTCTTCCCTTTCTTCTCAGAGGGGCTCACAGCAATCATCGCTGACTCGATTTCACCACCAATCAGCTTGAATTCAATATCGAAAACAGATTAATGTGAATAATAAAAAAAATAGAAGTTAGTTAAATGTGCATGTTCTTATCAATCCATACCTCTTGAAATTGAATTTTTTGGAGTTGAGACTCCAAGACCTTCCCTGATTTAGTAGCCCAACGCCTCATCAATGGCCTTGCATGGGCATCGAGTATCGTGGCAAAGTCCAGGGCCACGAATCGTGGTATGCACTCGTAGCTCTAAATTTGGAGTGGGAGCACAAAACCCGATAAGTGGAGTTTTGGGTTCTTACCATCCTTGATGGTCTTGGCCTTGCTCACAAAGCCTTTGACATAATCTAGAAAGAAGTCCCATGTGACGTTTCCCCATGGGTAGCTGTTGAAAACCACCGGGCCGTCCACCATTTTTATGTAGCTATCGCATGGGAGATTGACGGTCTTCTCGGCCGCCAGGAGTACGTTGTAAAGAAACTGGAGAAAAAGTAGGCTCACTCTCCTCTCATCTGACCACTTCTTGCTGGTCTCAAGGACTGCAGCAATGTTGGCCCTTTTTCGGCCAAGCGCACCATTGCAGAAGGTGTCTTGGTATAGCCCTCCCTCAACCACGTTGGCGTATCGTGGCTGCACTGCGTAGTCGTCGCTGAATCTTAATCCTATGATCAAAGAAAAGTGCTCGTTGGTGAACTCCCGGGGTTTCCCACCAATCTCCATGACCAGAGGTTCGTTTGATGGACAGGCCCCGTCATTAAATCCCGATCTCAACACTAAGTGACTGATTATTTTGGATGATTTTGTGATACAGGGCATGTACATGAACTGCCCAAAACACGGTTTCCTGAATAGCTCTTTTTGGTTCGAGGTCATGCCCGTCTCCCTCTCGAACGCGTCCAAGTTTCCATGGAAATTGAATGAATACCCTTCTTCTATGTCCTATTCTTTTATCTTGCGTATGAAACCCTAGAAATTAGAAAATATAAAAGTTAGAACATTAAACAAAATATATACACTCAGTTTCGTGATAACACAGTCACGAAATCCATGAATTTGGTGACATTTATGTCACGAAACTTCGTGGTTTCGTGACACAATTGTCACGAACTTCATGGGTATCGTGACTTGACTTGACTGTCACTTTATAACTATCAATAATTTCGTGACATAGGTGTCACAAAACCCTGAAATGTCGTGACATAATTGTCACGAAACCCAGAAATTTCATGACACAATTGTCACGAACTTCATGGGTATCGTGACTTGACTTGACTGTATCAATAATTTCGTGACATAGGTGTCACAAAACCATGAAAGTTCGTGACACAATTGTCACGAAACCCAGAAATTTCATGACACAATTATCACGATACCCATAAATCTTTGACACAAAACAATTCACAGAACCTACATCTAATATGAGCAAGCCTAGAAAAATCTAATTTTATTAAAAAATACACATAGAATCCCCAATAACATAAAAAAATGAACACTTTTGTCAAACTAACAGGAGACAATAAACATGCAAACCATGAATCAACACAAAATCAAAGTTCAAACACACAATAAACATGCAAACCATGAATCAACACAAAATCCACACAGAATCCCTAATAACATCAAACTAACAGTTTCATCAACACAAAATTAACATGCAAACCCAAAAAAATTCATTTTTGTCACGAAATAAAAATTAAGGAACCAAAAAAATGAAATCACGAATTGCAAGTAAAAAATATCTCACCTTGTGAGGTGTCTTGGATGTAGAAGGGACAGAGGAGTCAGCATTTGAAGGCGACTCAACAACCACCTTCCTCTTCTTCTTCGGCGGCGCAAGAACCTTCTTCCATTTCTTCGCCGGGGAGTTTTTCGTTGGTGGCTCCGGGGCAAAAGCCACGCGCGGACTCCGATGCGGGGATGCATGGGTCACAGGAGGTGGAGTTTCAGCCGACGATTGAGGAAGACTCATCTTTTTAGGGTTAGGTTTTGGAAATTTTGGGGGGCCTTTGCTCGGCGAACTATTCTTTGTCTTCATTTCTTGGGCGAAGAATGGACGAGAGTGACGAAATGAGAGAGAGAGTGTTGGTTAAGGGAAGTTGGACGGTTTTACTCTCTCTCTCTCTCTCTCTCTCTCTCTCTCTCTCTGGTTAAACTGTCTCGGTGACTGAAGAAATGAAGAGGAAGGTGACATGGAAGCAAGGTAAGTGGGAAATTGAATTGGGCTTACGTGTAAAGTGGCCCATTTCAGCTTAAAATCAGGGGACTTCTTATTTAAATTTTAATGTTCACGGGGGTAAAAGGGTAATTACATAAATCCAAATTAATTACAAAGTCCTATTTGTGACCTTTTTGAAAAAAAGTCCAAAAAAGTAAAAACCCTTTTTTTACTCCTATTTAGGGCAATTTCCCTTTTTTTTTCTTTTTCATTTAGCCCACTTGGACATTTATTTATTTTGGGTTTTGGCCCACTAGGGCTGCTTCTTTTCCACCTCAACGTATGTATTCCAGCTTTATTTCTAAATACAAGCAGAAAACACACGTCGCTCAAACAAAAAAAAAAAAGAAAAACAAGGAAAGGTTAAACGCTGAATGTCGCTGATAATTTGTGCCTTTTGCTCTCCAAGGTATCGAAACGAATGGGCAATCGCAGAAAGTTGTCGATTTTCGTCGTCTCCAACTTCGCCGCCGCCGATGGTTAGGAAGCATTTTTTTTTTCTGCTTCGTTCGATATTTTGAGAAATCCCGCAACATTTAATAGCTTTTGGGAAGAAAAAGGAGCCCATTATTTAATAGCCGAAAATGAGCGGTCGTTTCTCGCACAAACGGCATGCCGTTTCGCCGGCAACCGAACGACATCTTATGGAACAACGACTTAACAAACATCGTCGGCCGTTTATGGTCCGAAAATGACGCCGCTGCCGATTTTCGACGACTTTCATAGGCTTTTGAAACCGTGGATCTTCTATAAGATTTCGTTCGGTTGCCGGCGAAACGACATGTCGTTTGTGCAAGAAACGACCGATCATTTTCGGCTTCTTTTTCTTCCCAAAAGCTGTTAAATGTCGCGGGATTTCTCAAAGCATCGAATGAAATGGAAAAAAAAATACTTCCTAACCATCGGCGGCGGCGAAGTTGGAGACGACGAAAATCGGCAACTTTCTGCGATTGCCCATTCGTTTCGATGCCTTGGAGAGTAAAAGGCACAAATTATCGGCGACATTCGGCATTTAACTTTTCCTTCTTTTTCTTTTTTGTTTGAGCGGCATGTGTTTTCTACTTGTATTCACAAATAAAGCTCATACGTTAAGGTGGAGAAGAAGACAGATCTAATGGGCCAAAACCCAAAATAAATAAATGCCCAAATGGGCTAAATGAAAAAGAAAAAAAATAAGCCCATTAAAACATCTCATATTAAAGATTTGATACTTTATTTAAACGTGTTGACAACTGATTATTAGTAAACAACATATTTTTTTATTGGATAATTAGTCATATTTATTCTGCATAAACATATGTATGCATATATGTATAATTATAAATTGGATATTAAATACATATTAGTAATATAAATTGGATATTAGTAATATCTACAACTTATTGGATAAAAATAAACGATATACATAAATAAATAAATAAAATTACAAATTTTAAAATATATGTATATACCTCTTAACCGTGGAATTGCTAACACTTCCCCAAAATACACGAGATGTTTACGATTTTTTTTTCTGTATACCTTTATCAGTCTAGATATTTTAGTCGCTACGTTTTTGGAATGTTGACTTTTGAATTATTGAAACCCTCTGATGGGTGCATTAATTTGATATGCTCGTACACTTTGTCGGTGTATCCATAAAATTATGACTATCGAATTAAGTCATTTCAATAATTATATAGTCAAGACTCTGAGCAAAAGAAATAAAAATATCTAAAATAAAAAGTGATAGATAAAACACAAAAGTTTTTTTTGTTGTATTGTGTAATAATAATTATGATAATAATAATAATAATAATAATAATAATTATAATAATAATAATAGCGTTCATTTTCCTTAAAATATTTGGTGCAACTTCTAATCTCTCATTTCATCCCTAGTAGCTGGACAAAGTAGATAATGACTTTCTATCTATCAATATAGTTAGTCTAATATAATATTATTATCACACGATTGATATAATATATTTTAATATTGCTGAGTCCAATCTATTTTTTTAACCAACAAATTCCATTCCCTTAAAAAAAATATATCTATAAATTCCATTAAAGCTATTAATGAGCCAACATACGACCAATGGGGAATTTTATTAGACATTCGACCCAAACTAAACCAAACCGAATAAATTAGCAAAAAAAAGTGGCGTCAAATATTGGCATCGTTTGGCATAACTTTGTCTAAAAAAAACGCTTTTAGATTCAATTTTTGGAAAAAAAAATTGTTTTTTTTTTAAACTGACAGGTGTTTGGTAAGCTGTTTATAAAACAGTTGTTGCTGGTAACAAAAACTGATTTTGCGTTGGGTAAAATAAATATATTATAGTAAAAAGACTAAAATAGACATAAAATAAATATTTAACAGTGCTATGGATAATCACGTGAGGATATTAAAGTAATTTTATATCAAATACAAAAACGCTTTTTCTAAAAGTTAAGATTCGTAGCTTTTGTGACTCATGTACAATTTTTAAAATCGCTTTTTAAATTTTTTCTAAAAACTGTTTTACCAAACAGTAAGATTGCATTTTGGTTTTTGCTAACAGCAAAAACAGGCTTAAAAAAGTTGTGTCAAACACGCCCAATATCTGAAAATTCCGCAGAATTTGACTTACTCAAGATTTGACAAGACATCTCATTATCTCGAGAACGGAGTAAAACTCTTACAAATTCAAGGATGACAAACGAAGCTATCAACCAAACAACAATCAAATAACAATTGGCTTTAAACCTTCAAAGAGTGGAACACCTCTTCAAGTACAAATTCAATAGAATAAGAGAAAACCTGCTACAGAAGCTCAAGAACTTGAGGGCGACAAAAAAACCCGAGTATATTGAGTCGAAGATTCGGCGCTAGAGACATTAGAAAAGCCTCATGATAAAAAAAAAAAAAAAAAAAAAAAAAAAAAAAAAAAAAACAAACAAACATCGAAACAAAGTGTTAGAAATATTACGTAAATAATATTTATTTTTCGGGAATAAAAAGACAAACTTGATATTAGAAAAAATAAAGAAAAATTAGTCGAACTAAGCTACCTGAAACGTTGAAATTGTAATCTAGTCAACGTTTCGTCCAAATTTTCACTCTAGCTAAAAATGATGACGTGTCTTAATTATGTAAGATGTTAATTACTATAATATCATCTACTAGAATTCGCTTACAAAACTTGTAGCTCACGTTTGATCAACCAAAATTTTCGAAGTTAATACACGTGTATATATTTAGAATTTTAAAAAAAATTCTATATTTGGCAAAGTTAGTTATTGAGCGTATATTTTTTTTTCTAATTTTTTGTTAATCTCCGCTGCTTTGTTAATTTCTGTTAATTATGGTAAATTTACATATGTGTAGGTAGAGCCGATCAATGCCCACCAGTTTGAAGTTATCGATGGTGTTATCAATTGATATTTCTTTCCTTTCCTTTAATATGCATTTAATACGGTGTTATTCACAAGCCGATCAAATTTTCAATACGAATTTTCGAAGTTAACACACGTGTATATATTTAGAATTTAAAAAAAATTCTATATTTGGCAAAGTTGGTTATTGAGCGTATATTTATTTCTAATTTTTTTGTTAATCTCCGCTGCTTTGTTAATTTCTGTTAATTATGGTAAATTTACATATGTTCAGGTAGAGCCGATCAATGCCCACCAGGTCGAAGTTTTCGATGGTGTTATCAATTGATATTTCTTTCCTTTCCTTTAATACGGTGTTATTCACAAGCCGATCTAATTTGCAATACGCATTTATTTAGTTGACTTCTACAATCAATTAATATTTCTTTCCTTTCTTATTACATTAACGATGGATTAATTTCTGTTAATTTTCGTTTATATTATAAACGATAAACTTCGGCTGACTGAAACGTTGGCTAGTATTTGGTTTCTATGATTTATGTTACATAAGGGTATTTTCGATATTTTCTAACCGTTTATTTCTGTAAATGGTTAGATTGCAAAATTTACCAAACGTTGGCTACATCCTTAAAACCATGTTTGAAATTGGCTACGTTGCTAGATTACCCAAAAATAAAACAAACAACGACAATATTATAAACGAAAAAAAGAAAAGAAGACAGGGCGGAAAAAAAGGTCGATGACCGTTTGACGGTTTCCTTAAAGTAATATTGTCCTCCCACATGTGCCAAAATCGACGAGCAATTTACCTCTCATGATACAACAGCGGAAACGAGAAGAGTTTTGCACCAAACGAACTTCTCCGGCGAACTAGAAACTGTAGAGAACTGATCACCGACTACAATAAAACAAAGCAATTTCGGAGAGAAAGAAAAAAAGCAGAGAGAAACTGTGTTTCATGGTGTGTTTCGAATGAGAGCAAATGCCTCCTTATATAGCCTTAGGTCTGAGCGGTTACACACACAAGAGCCATTCAAAATTGACGAAATAATGGCATTTGAATGCATTAATGTAGCTGTTACAAACCGTTCAGCATTAGCTGTTACAAACCGTTCAGCATTAATGTAGCTGTTATAAACCGTTCAGCAAATCAAAACGTAAACCTACTGATTACGTTTCCTGGTATACCACAATAGTACACGATACATAATTAATTTTCGTCATAATAAAACAAGTTTTTGAGGAATTAAAATAATATGAAGTGAACTTTTCAATAAAAAGATAAGAATTGGCCCAAGGCCCAAGCCCGAGACATTCCAGAAACCTGAGCCCGAGCCCGAGCCGGCCCGGCTCGGCTCGGCGGCGCGCGCGTGCGCGATGGGTTAAGAGTTAACCCACCCACACTCTTCTCTCTTGCACTTGCTTATCCACTAAAGAAAGATGATAGTACATAAACACAACACAACACACTTACCTAACCCACGTGAGACTCTTGAAATTCACTTCATTAACACATAACAAATGTGTTTTTTAAGCATATTTTGAGCATCAATTTCCCATTTATTATAGCTCCGATTTTAGAAAACTTATAATCGATATTATACCTCATTCCGCAAGGAAGAATAATACGAAGGAATTATCAAATTCCGTTGAGTGGACACCACTCAAATCTTTGCCTAAAGTTAGCAGCCCATTTGATAATAAATACTATATTATCCAAAATCTCTCTAATATTCGAACAATCCCCCACATGAATGAAATTGCATGATGACAACAAAAACACTCGACACGACTCAATATGGTGATCGGTTCTACGGTCAATACCAATATAGGACAGGTAGACAAAGTCATTGAACCTTCCCTTGTCGAAATATGTCATGTTTACGGACTACTCAGTAGACACAATGTCCTTGAACTGTTAGTCGTTTTGTATATAAACGATAAGCATATCTCTCGCTGATATCTTCCTGCCATAGGTTTTAGTTCTCATGGTTATGTTCATTTCGGCCCTGAACATGCACCTGGTTCTGTAAGAGTTTCTAAAGAATTAAGCCCCATTAATTCTCTTTCGAAGTGGCCCCACTTCTCTCTCACATAGGTGATTCTTACGCCAAAGAGTAATCCCGCATTACTCGTTCGGAATCTCAAAGATCCGATTTCAAAGCATCATTAAAAACACAATGCTTAGCCTCGTACGGGTGTCACCATTTTACCATAGGAATAGGACCGGGGTTTTCCCCCACAGTGACCTCTTCGTCCTAGCAGTCATCATGGTAGGGTTTCCTTTACTAAAACTTTTATATCATGGGCTTTAGTCTCATTCCTATTGACGTCTTCTCTACTTTGTCCTTATTTATGTTGGAATAGATCTACGATTAAGAATAATTTATCGCTTCTTCTAAGTGGCGGAATATAAAAAATTATTTAAAACATGTAAAACGATTTTACTACCTAGACAAAGTGCATGAACATGCAATCTAAAATAAAAATATAATGAGTTTTCACTCGGTACCAACCTCGCTTGAAGCTTGAGCGTTGAGAAGCTTTTGGATTGGTTGAATCGCTCGTCTCTCCACTTAGCTTGTCTTCTTGAATCCGAGTAAGCACGATAGTTTCTACTACTAGAGTCTTTGAGTTTGGAAAGGATTTAGTGTGTGCACACTATTAAACACAATGACCTAAGAACCAGTCTTAGAGCCAAAGAGCTAATACAAAACGCTAGGTCAAATGAGGACCTAGGTGCCAAAACAAAAGAGCAAGAAGAAGAGATGGAGAGATAGGGTACACGGCCAAACAAGAGAGAGAAAGGCTCACCATAACTTATTTCAACATTGTGAATGACGTGTGGTATTTATATCAGAAGGAATTGCCTTGAATCAATGCAAAAGAGCAATTTCATCTTTTCTATTATGGTTGAATATCACATATTCATGAGCACAATATTTGTTTTCCATTCCTATCATAATAATACCACGGCTGGAAATTTGTTTCCCTTTTTCTTCTCTTGGACGTGCAACTCAATAGCCATGTACTATAAATTTGTTTCCCTTTTTTCCTTTTTGGCAAGTATCTTCATACATCAATGCACAAAATAACTTCCCTCTTTCTTCATTTGATGGTGGCCACGAAAATGCATCACCTAGAACATGTTTCTAGATGTTTCTTTATTTTAAAGACAATACAAGAAAAGCCCATGTAGAATTTTCACATAAAATGAAATTCAATCCTCAATGCCCAAATCCAATTCTTGGCCGTGTGAATTAATTCACATTATCATCATATGATAATGTCCAAAATCTTATTTTGACATTTATACCATCTTATGTTCTAATGGACAAAATTACTCTTTAGACAATCTTCGTAAAATTCGTCTAGTTCAACACTTGAACTTGTTTTGACTTAGCTGCTAGTTTAACAGATCCTACTCTAATGACTTGTGGTAGTGACCTCATGGATCCAAATGAACAAAGCTTGAGCTAGCATACTTGGACACAAAAGTTCACAAACCTTTTCCAAGTTCTAGCTTAATGTCAACTGACTCCATTAAAGAGTTAACACTGAAAATCTCTCGGTTCAAATAAATATATTTTCTACTCAAAATTCTACTTAATTGTGATGAGTGGATCCATTGAATATTATCTATGTTTACGCTTCATGAATATCATCAACTAGATGGGATTTATAAAATTACCATTTTACCCTTCTAGTTGTTATTTTCTCAACTCTTTTGTCACTTGTGAATAAGTTAAAAACAATGTATTGACGAGGAGCTAGCAAGTCACATTGATTCATCCAAAAAGAGTCATGACTCAATTTGGACACTGACCAGTTCATTTATTCACATTCCAAGGAACAAAGCATGAGGTGATATACATTGCATTTCAGCAATCTTGTACATGAATTCCATATCTATGAGATCTTCACAAAATTGTTCATGACATCTTCATAACTTAGTACTTCATCAATAGGTCTTGTCTATATCACATAGTGAATCTAGAACTCTGAATTTCTCAAATGAGAGTATGTAAGCTATGAAGTGACATGTCTCATTTCAGGATTGAGGTAAGCACGATGCAATTCATACATAGTGCCTTTGAGCAGAAGATGTTAAATGGTTTGTTCTTACATTGTCTCTAGAAGTGCACTGGTCAATTCAATATCTTCAGAAGATACCTAAGAAGAACTATAGAGTCCACAACTCTCTATGTCTCATAACCAGACATAATAGGTTCTCCTAACAATCATACTGAGATCAATAGCCTTTTGATCCTTAGTTTGTGAATATACTGTTTTAAGCAAACCATGAAGAGTTTGTTCATGCAAATCTGTATTTGACTCTTCATTTGTTGTTAGGTTTGTTTAAGGACTAAAGACTAAGGTTTATCATAAAGCTTCAAACAAACAAATAACAATGAATGCAAGTTTCTACCCTTTATTAATTATTCAGCAGTTACAAGCAAGAGTCTTCGTGAGACTTTATTACATCAAATGCATATAAGCAACAACTACTAATCTTCTTGTGGGCATCAATGCCAACAAACTCCCACCTGACTCAAAGAAGATGTGAGTAGTCCTTCATGCCCAATCCATCTTGATGCTGGTCGAAGACCTTGCTGGCTAAAGCCTTGGTGAATGGATCTGCCAGGTTGTCCACCGTCGAGATCTTCTTCATCTTCACGTCTCCGCGCTGTACGATCTCTCGAATCAAATGGTATTTCCTCTCAATATGCTTAGAGCGCTTATGGCTTCGAGGTTCCTTTGAGTAGCGACAGCCCCACTGTTATCACAATAAAGTGTCATGGGCTCGTCGAATTTTGGAACGACTTCCAAATACTTAAGGAATTTTCTAAGTCATACAACCTCCTTGGATGCTTCACAAGCAGCCACATATTCTGCTTCCATTGTGGAGTTAGAAATGCAAGATTGCTTGATACTCCTCCAAACAACAGATCCACCATTCAGGATGAACACAGATCTTGAAGTGGATTTTCTGGAATCCTTATCCGCCTGAAAATTGGAGTCGGTATATCCCGTCATAGTCAGGTCGGTACCTGAATATGTAAGCATCAAGTTCCTAGTTCTTCGAAGATACTTAACAACATGTTTAACATCAATTCAGTGCTCGGGTCCAGGATTGGATTGAAAATGGCTGACTACACCAACTACGAAGCAGATATCTTGTCTAGTACAAACCATAGCATACATGCGACTTCCTACGGCTGAGGTGTAAGGAATCTTTCTCATGTCCTCAATCTCTTGTGCAATCTTGAGATGTGGCATAGATTTACTTTACGCCCAGTCCATCGTTCATAAGGAATACCAGGAACCGTTTTAGACGGACTTGGTTCAGAATGTAAGCTGCTGTTTCGAGGGCATATCCCCAAAAGAAAAGAGGGAATAAAAAGACAAACTTGATAGTAGATGAAATAAAACAAACAACGTCAATATTATAAACGAAAAGAAGAAAAGAAGACATGGCGGAAAGAAAAGGCCGATGACCGTTCGACGGTTTCCTTAAAGTAATATTTCCCTCCCACAGGTGCCAGAATTGATGAGCAATTTACTCCCAGGTTACAACGGCGGAAACGAGAAGAGTTTTGCACTAAACGAACTTCTCCGGCGAACTAGAAACTGTAGAGAACCGATCACCGACTACAAATAAAACAAAGCAATTTCGGAGAGATAGAAAGAAAGAAGTAGAGAGAAACTGTGTTTCTTGGTGTGTTTCGAATGAGAGCGAAGGCCTCCTTATATAGCCTTAGGTCTGAGCGGTTACACACACAAGAGCCATTCGAAACTGACGAAATAATGGTCTTTGAATGCATTAACGTAGCTGTTACAAACCGTTACCTACTGATTACATTACTTGGTATGCCACAACTATACACGGTACATAATTAATTCCTATCATAACAAAACAAATTTTTGTGGAATTAAAATAATATGAAGTGACTTTTCAATAAAAAGATAAGAATTGGCCCAAGGCCCAAGCCCGAGACATTCCCGAAACCCGAGCCCGAGTCCGAGCTGGTTCGGCCCGGCTTGGTGGCGGCGCGAGTGTGTGTGTGTGCGCGCGCGCGAGGGGTTAAGAGTTAACCCACCCACACTCTCCTATTTTGCACTTGCTTATGTACTAAAGAAAGATGATAGTATATAAACACAACACAACACACTTACCCAACCCACGTGAGACTCTTGAAATTCACTTCATTAACACATAACAAATGTGCTTTTTAAGCATACTTTAAGCATCAATTTCTGTTATGTGCTTTTTAAGTATATTTTGAGCATCAATTTCTCATTCATTATAGCTCTAATTTTGGCAAACTTATAATCGATATTATACCTCATTGCGCAAGGAAGAATAGTACGAAGGAATTATCAAATTTTTCGTTGAGTGGACCTCACTCAAATCTTTGCCTAAAGTCATCAACCCATTTGATAATAAATGCTATATTATCCAAAATCTCTCTGATATTCCAATACAAACTCCCTGCTAATTAGCAAACAAATCCACACAACAAACTAAATCAAATAAATAGTTTTTTTTAGCGAAACATAGCAAATAAAAATAGGGAGAATTAGTCTAGTAGCGCAATAGTTCACCCTCTTTCTAAAAAATAGTCAAAGTTTAATTTTACTAATAAAATAGTCCAGCAGGCCCGCAAAAGAGTAAATTAAATTTACTCTTTAGTTAATTAATTTAATGCGGGTTGGTGGACTATTTTCTTAATAAAATAAAAATTTAGATATAATCTTAAAAGAAGTCAAGAAATTGACTGATTGCAACAAACTCTTCATTAAAAATATAACTAAAGTAAAATTAACAACAAAATTGTCGACGACCGATTTAGAAGGATACACAAATAAAAAAAAATGTTAATAGCAGCTCCAAACCCATGAAATGCATGTCTCATACATAAGGGGAACATTTCCATGTTCGACTCCACCTTACACTTCTATCTATTGCACTCCTTGAAACCAGAAAGAAGCTTTGGCCGGAGACCGCCATCACAACACCATTGGCAGCGAGAGCTTCAAATGCCATTACGAAGAACAAAACGAGGAAAATAATCCACCTTCAAACTCCCTCTCCCATGTCGACGAGCTCACCGGGAGGTAAGCTCTCAACTACCCAGTGGAAGCAGTGCTGAAAAGAACAAAAGCTTTAGGGTTTCGGTTTGAGAGAGAAAAATTTACCACTTTCATATATAAAAAAAAAGAAAGGGAAAAGGCTAGTGCAAAGAAAAATCCAAAATATTGTTTAGTTCAATCTAGATATCCACATCCGAACTCATAAAAAATATACATTTTTTTTTCTTGGAGTGCTAGTACAAATACAATATAGAAAAATGTCTAATCTCGGAAAAATTTAAAAAAAAAAAAAAAAAATTAGTCAACTTGTATTGTTATTTTTGTCATCTTTTTGCTTCTTCATGACGAGGCACTGTTTTCT
Source organism: Urtica dioica subsp. dioica (assembly GCF_054948205.1). NCBI lineage: Eukaryota > Viridiplantae > Streptophyta > Magnoliopsida > Rosales > Urticaceae > Urtica > Urtica dioica. Next base: position 12,033,264 of record NC_142767.1, on the reverse strand, counting down.
AGCTTAATCTTTTGGGGATTTCATTCCAAGCTCTCGCTGCATATTATTCCTATTCCTTCAACGTTTTTTAAACATGTGTATGATGTTGATTAAATTAGTAACAAATTACAAGCCTTGTATGTATCCTATACTGCTATACATCATCAGTACATGGAGAATTAAGAAAACAATTAAGATAATGTTGAATTTGTTATAACTAGTCATTTTTCTAGATAGTTTTAAAATTTTAGTCAAACTTTTATTTTATTAAGAAAATAATTTATCAGACCTAAATAAATTAAATTAACTAAAACAGTTAATTTAATTTACTTCGATCTGCTGGACTATTTTCTTAATAAAATGAAATGATAATTGTCTTTGATGATGGAAGAGCTATTTAAATTTCAATTTGAATATTATATTCATGGTGTAAATTATCTGAGTATTTTATTATAAAAATTATTTTTGATAATATCTCATTTATCATTTTTATATCCAAAATTAGACATTTTTGTTTTTTAACCTTTTCAAGATGTTTGCAGCTTTATTTGACTTTTTTTTTTTTACTGTTTACAGTCAAAGCTGGTCATATGAAATCCCGCGAGACCTCATTTCCCGTATTATTGGTACTAAACCTGGCCTAACGGTAGCGGGACGGGACGGAATCCCCGCTACCGTTAGGAACAGTAACGGGAGCGGGACTCCCGCTACTGAAAACGGACGGGACGGGACTCCCGTTAAGGGGGCTAACGGGATCCGGTGATCTCGTTAGTCCCGGTTATTTTATTTTTTTTTATCTCGGCCGTTGGATCAAAGATCCAACGGCCGAAAAAAATAGCCGTTTTTTTTTAAACGTTATAATATAGCCGTTGGTGGCTATTTCGAGCATTTTTTTAATTTTTTTTTCCACTTATTTCTAAAATCTATAAATACCCCCCCCCCCCCCCATTTCATTCATTTTCTTCACACCTTTCCTTCAAACTATCTCAAATTCTCTCAATTTCAATCTCAAATTCTCTTAATCTCTCTCGATTTTAATATGAAATTCTCTCAAACGCTTTCAATTTTTCATGGCATCCTCATCCCACAACCGAGGAGGTCGAAGGGGAAGAGCTTCCCGAGGTCAACAAATGCACCGTTTTAGACGTGATTTAGTAGAATATTTTGTATCCACCGATCAATCTTTTAGTCAATACGAATCTCAAGGCTTCGTTAGATTCATTAGTTCTATAATTCCAAACGTTCAAATAATGTCTAGGAAAGCCTTGAGATCCGATATCCTAAAATGGTTTTTAGGAGAAAAAGGAACAAATGAAACAAACAATATCATCTGGTAGGTATAGCGTAGCCTTAACCTCGGATATCTAGACTGATCAATCTAAGATGGATTTCATGAGCGTAGTGCATAATATAGACGATGATTGGAACCTGAACATATGTATCATAGCCTTTAGGAGGATAGAAGGTTCTCATACTGGTGAAGACATCTTAGACATCATAGTTAGTGTTATAGCTGAGTGGGGTTTGACCGATAAGATTATATCTGTAACATTAGATAATGCCACAAGCAACAACGCCATGATTAGAGAGTTAAAGGAGAAACTTAATGTTGACGATACCCTTTTGCATCAACGATGTGCTACCCATATCATAAGCCTCATAGTTCAAGCCGGAGCCGCTAGTTATGACCCTTCGATCAACAAGATTAGGAATTACATTAGTTGGATAAATAGTTCAACCTCTAGAGTAGATGAGCTTAAGAGACGCCTTAGAGTAAACGGTCTCCAAGAGCGCACCTTTCACCTAGATAACAAAATTAGGTGGAATTCTACATTTCTCATGTTGACCAACTTTTTATCCGAGCATTATGTCGATGTTATTGTTTCTTACATTAATAGCGAACATGGCGATAACGCTATATCCGAATATGATATTAGGATGGCTGAATCATTTGTTTCTTTTCTCGACATTTTTTACAAAGAAATTTGTTATCTCTCTGCTGTTTACACTCCTACTTCTTTTCTCGGTCTTCATACTATGACCGCAATTGCTGTGCATCTTGATAAATATAAAAACGAAACAATTTTTGAAGATTCTATTCAAGCAATGACAGCCAAGTTTTTAAAATATTGGGGGCTGGAAAGGTTCCATTATTATACGGTTTTGGAGCCATTCTAGACTGCCGATGTAAAATTGGTGGTTTAAAAAAATTTCTTAAGTACATTAGAAACCATTTCATGGACCAAGATTACATTGCACTTGATCTCGCGAGGATCGTGCAAGCTTTTTTTTTTTTTATCTTTTCAAGGTATACGAGGCGAAACTCCTACCGCAATATCGAGCACAACCATCTCAATCACAGACGCAGTATCCAAGAAGACACCAATACACGAATATCTTCGTCAACGCGCCCGCTTACAGCCCATCGCCTCAACAACAAGAAGCTGAGACAAGTCAGACGAGGTCGAGCGCAACCGACGCATGGTCACATCCGGAGATCCAAGAGTACGATCGGAACGATTGAGTCAGGACAGATGACGAAGCCATCGACTTATTGGTTTGGTGGAGATAGAATGCGAGGAGGTTCCCGGTCTTGTCATCTATGGCACAAGACATCCTCACGATCCCTGTTTCAACCCTGTCATCTGAGGCGGCTTTTAGTAGAGCGGGCCGCATCATCGACGATAGAAGATGTAGCTTGAAACTGGAGATGGTCGAAGCATTGACGTGTGGTAAGGATTGGATTCAACATAGAAATCGAGCACAAGAAACATTCATGTGCTTCGATATTCTTGACGATTTTGAAGTTGATTTCGCAAATGTAAACATAAATGGTTAGACTAACTTGTATAACTAAGGGATATCCCGGCCCTTGTCCGGGATAAATTTTCAAATAATTAACGAGGAAAGGGGTGCTCTTTTCCTCGCCGTCTCACCTTTTTAGGGGTCGGTGATGTTTTTTAGGAGACCCATTTTTAATTTCACATTCTTCTTTATTATTTTTTTCTACCCACTTAGTTTAAAATCCTTTCAATTACATCCTTCTATTTAATTACTGGGATTGGTTCACATTCTTCTTTATTATTTTTTTCTACCCATTTACTTTAGAATCTTTTCAATTAAGTCCTTTTATATAATTATTTAAATTCATTTAAATCATTTTTTTTTAATTTTTTTTACGCCTAACTGGGTCCGAATCCCGTTTGGCGGTAGTCCCGCTACCGTCCCGTTCATTAACGGAACGGGACTCCCGTTTGCCCAAGTAACGGGAGTCCGGGCTTGGCGGGAGCGGGAGTCGCGGTACCTCCCGCCAAGCCAGGTTTAATTGGTACCATAAGGAAAATGAGAAAAAAAAAACCGTATTATGAAATGTGGTACCGTGACTTTTATTCTAGAACCATCCGGAAAATGAGATGAAACTGAGATCTACGTTTAGCGTCATTTAGTACCATATTTTCAAAATTATATTTTGCAATTGAAAATATAGGAATTTTTTTTTTTTAAATGCATTCATGATTAAAATAAAATGAAAAAATAAATATGGGAATCCCGGAACCGCAAAATATGGTATCGGGAATTCTCGGTACCGTGGAAAATGGTTCCAGGATTTTCCGGTATCATTTTTTTACGGTTCCGGGAGTCACATTTCCCATAAAATATGGGACGGGATCAGGAGATCCCAATTCCCGGGTTCCATATGGTTAGCTTTATTTACAGTTTCATCTAATTTTTTTTTTAGTTATTTACAGTTCGTTTAATTTTTTTCTTAATTGGTTACAATTTCATTTATGTAATTATTTATCATCTTTAAATAAGATATTTTTGTAATTCCCGTTTTGAATGGTCAGCTTCAATATCATTTTTAAATGAGGACCATTTGATGAGTGAAATTGCTAGCTGCGTCAAACACGCCCATAAAAAGTAGAGGGAGCAAGGATTTCACAAGTAATTTTGGGTTTCCTAACACGCCCATAAAAAGTAGAGGGAGCAAGGATTTCACAAGTAATTTTGGGTTTCCTACATTCAGTTGTTTGGAATCTGGTTTGAATCAGATATATTAAATTATCATAAATGGTCTATTATTATGTTGAAAAACACTAAAGAGATTCAAGATTAGCTCTCCACATAAAATAAGAAATATATATGTAAGAAGATACATGAAAAATGCTATTGCAATCAAACAAAAATGTTAGAAATCTCTATGGGAATTTTTCACGAAATACTTTGCTAGGGACCAGTGCAAAAAGTAAAACTTGTGGTCTACAACTTATCATTGTATAATTTATATCCTTATCCATCTGGTGCTTAGGAACATCTCAAATTAGTTGAGAATCATGGCTAACATAAATAAATAAATTAAAAGGTTAACAAATACAGAGCGTCATTATATTAGTTTTATTGCATCATAATTGTCTCATTAAATAAGGAAGGGTTCGCTGTTAAAAAAATAATAATAAGGAAGGGTTCAACGTTTTTTTAATAAATAAGCCAAGAAATCCAATAATAATACTCATTAAAGAATGATCTGTCATAGAGTAATAACCTTCTAGATTATGAAACTTTTTTTTTAACAAAGCAAGTGAAATGAAAATAAATAAATAAATAAAAACAACACATAAAACAAGTTTGTTAATTATAAAGAGAAAAACACAAAAAATGGAGGAAAAATGAAGTAAAAGTATACCCCACAAATTATTCAATGAATTGTTAAAAAAAATATATAAAATATTTTATTGTAAGGTTTCATTGCTATTTTTCAAATTTCTTTATTCATAAGTTAAATTTGTACACTAATATCCAACACTATGAGTACGTGAATAACCTTATTTTCCTATTTATTATAGTCTTTTGACTTCTTTTAGGTTTTTGTTTAGACCTAGTACTAAATATAATTTTCAAAAGTTATGGCCTTCTTTAGTTGTTGGCCTAAATCCATAGCTTTAATTTTCTATTGATTAAGCTTGATATATATTGGTACTCATTTCTTTCAACAGCTCCAATCTTAGCATCTAACTCCAAAGCTCAAATAAACCAAGACGAAGAGTAAGAGCCTCTACCTTTTCTTGTTACTAATTTTCCTGAAAAGTTACGAGCCAAGTGATATGTGTGTTTAATAAACACTTGTCCTATATTTTTAAGTTTAAACCGAAGTGACTAGTTAGGTTTTCCTTATATATATATATATATATATATATATATATATATATATATATATACCTTTAAAAGTCACTTTCGTCGCTTTTACAGCTAAAAAGTCCGCTTCTAAAACTAAGTCGCTTCTAATTTTAGAAGCGACATATTTAAAAGCGACATGTCACCTCGAATGTTGCTTCAAAGTCTAACAATTTGGGGCGCTAAATGACTCCCGTGAAATGGCGGTAAAGCCTTAGAAGCGACATTAGAATCGAAGTGTCACTTCTAAAATTGTTATTTTTAGTAGTGGCAATGCAATCTGCCTCTAAAGACTAAATGCGCTGAAACCACCCCGCATTGCCAAAAATACACCATTTTCGTGAATTTCTCATTTTTTTTAAGTCTTTTTGATCCGTAGATCTTATCTAAGGGTCTAAACAGCTCCGAAAATCACTCAAAACATAGATACACGAATTCAGGCACTCAAAATACATCGTTGCTTTTGTTTAAAGTTTTTCATCAATATGTGACTAGTTTTGTAGAGAACTAACAACCCAACAAGCTTTTCTTCACCTACTTCAATTATTCTTCTTTCTTCTCCTTTTTATTTACTTAGTGCACTTTAGATTATCGTTGAACATTGATTTTCTTTAATATGAATTGTTTTCCGCCTTCAATGCTTGTTTTGTTAGTTTTAACTATTATGTGTTTGATTGTAATTACGAAATCAGTTATGGGCTAAGTAATCCATGGGGTTGCGTTATAGCCGAAATTCGATAACGGTTTGGATGTTTCGTTAGGGTTAGATGATTGCTTATTTGTTTCAAGTACATAGTTGCTTGATTTGAATTGTGTTCGCTATTTTCCAGTGATTATTCACCATTAGAATTGTTGTCTATGATTTTTGATTTTCGAGGAGTAAATAGTCGTGCTTATATTTGAACCATCATTGTTGACTTATGTTAGTAGAAAACTCTAATTGATAGTGTAGCCATTTGAATTCTCGTTCTTATTGTATGTGATTGTTTTAATAGGATTAGATGCCGAGAATAACTCGAGATGGACTAGTGAATAATTTTGATGGAATGAGATTAGCTTCCACATAAATAGATTAATTTTTGTTCGAACCCAAAATCTCCAACTTAGTCGGTTTTGGTGGAATTGTAACCCTCGCTTATTCATATTACTTCGCGCTATTTTATTACTTTCTAGTCTTAAATCAATTTTTGTTTTGAGTAACCATTCAGAGTTTTTGTTTAATAGACTTTCGAATATTTTACCCATTCGTTGGACCAGGTTGTTTGGATTATTTAAACTTTACTTTGATATCATTTAATTTATAAAAGAATTGTTTATAGTGCTGGGTTACTAGTGTGCACTTGGGTCTTGTGCAAACAATGTGCATGTATTCCATAGTAGTAATGGATTCATTATTGCCTTATTGTCCTTTATTTCCTTATTTAAAGAATTCGAGAACTGTAATAATTAGTATAGTGGTTTCTAATAAATGAGGACTAAAAAATAATTAAACATAACATCAGTCCCTAATCAAAGATCTCAAAGCTAATCATGTATATGAGCAGAAATATATACAGGTAGTTTCTTTTTATGAGGCATGAGCACAAATGGCAAATTTGCTACTAAATGCTTTCGCGGGCACACAAACACAGAGTAATGTCACATTTAATTTCCATTCGAAAATTTATTAGGTCTTCATTTTAACTTTGTTTAGATTTAAATTTAAAATAATTTAAGGATCCATAATTTAATTGATTGTCGGGCGAAAAGCGTATAAGAGAAACTTAAGTCTTAAACATATGATTTATTAACAAAAAAATATCTCGGGTTTTTTTTTTCTTTTAGTAAACTCGACATGATCGTCCTTTTACCGGCCGAGGTTTTGAACGGCTTAGATTCACTCTTCTCGATGTCTCAAAAACCCTCGAATATATTCGTAAGGAAATAAAGTATTTCTCTGCCACTATCTTCGCTTGTCAGAAGTTCAGAACAGAGCACCAAAGTGCCCATTTTTTTATTTTTTTTTTTCGTTCGTAGTTCTACTTCCATTCCCTTGGAGAAGAAAGATTAAGAAATAGTTCAAAGATTTTCCTCGCTCTCCTTTCTGGGATATTTGTTCAGGTATTTGATCATCTCTTCATTTGCAATCGAAACTTACTTTTTGATCATAACAGATCAATAGGTCGGTACAATACTAGGGAAAAGAAATTGATCGAGATATATGGGTTATTCTTAGCTGTTCTAGCCTCGCTGTTTGTTTGTTTATTACTTATTTCTTGGTGAAAAGTTTCTATCGTTGATGCACTCAATCGATCACCGTTTATGACAAAGTCGTGGTTTGGGCTTTTCTTGTTTCTTCATTGTTTTGTTTTGTCTTATTTTGTTTCCATGAAAGAGTACATTATTATAATTATGTATCAAACTGTTCCAGTTCAATCATTTAGTCGTCTTTGACTCTACCCTTTTTGTCTCCTGAGTATATATTTCTCTTTTTTTTTCGTTGTTCAGGAAAGTGAGCTGAGAAAGAACTTCTTGGACAACAATCCATTATATGAATGACAGTTCATTGGATGTTGATAGTGTGAACTCAAAAAGACTGTTGATTTTAAATCCTAAGATGGTCATGGATCAATCTTTCAGTGAGCTGTATGGTTCTAGCAATGGATTGGACTTAAGTGGCGACTCCCTTCTCAATTCGGTAAACGAAAACAATGGTGAAGCGAAGAACTCGATCGCACCCGAAAAAGCAGCCGATTCGAGCGAGGACTTCGATTTCAGCGATGTTGTTCTAAAGTACATCAATCAAATGCTAATGGAGGAAGACATGGAAGAGAAGGCTTGCATGTTTCAGGAGTCCGCGGCTCTCCAGGCTCAAGAACAGTCGCTCTACGAGCTCATCGGCGAGAAATATCCTTCTATCCGCGACGACGATGGTTCTAACAAGCCACGCCAAGCCACTTCTCAGTCGTCTTGTAGCTCCTCGAGCGGGACCACTGCAGTGGAATCACCGGTGAGCACTCTGAGAGCCGTTCCGGGATCGTACGACGAGAGCGAGTCGGCGGCGCAGTTCATGAGAGGGTTCGAAGAGGCGAGCAAGCTGATCCCCAAGGCCGATAGTCTGGTCGTCGATCTGGACAGCTACAAGATGCTGTCGAAAGGGCTGAGAGAGGCGAGAATCGCGGAGAAGAGTCCCGAGAGCGGAAGGAAAAAGAACGTGCACCGAGACGAGGTGGCGGTCGAGGAGCGTAGGAGCAACAAGCAGTCGGCGGTGTGCAGCAGCGACTCGACGGTGAGCCCCGAGATGTTCGACATGGTTCTGCTGAACTGCGGGAAGAACGAGGGGTCGTCTCTCCGCGGGGTGTTGCAGAGCGGTAGTAGGGCCCGCGGGAAGAGGCAGAGCGGCCGGAGAAGCAGCTTGGTCGACCTGAGAACTCTTCTGACTCTCTGTGCTCAGTCGGTCGCGGCCAACGACCGGAGGACCGCCGAGGAGTACCTGAGGCAGATCCGGTCGAACTCGTCCCCGGCCGGCGACGCGATGCAGAGGCTCTCCCAGTGCTTCGCGGACGGGCTCGAGGCGAGGATGGCCGGCTCGGGGACACAAGTCTACAAGGCCCTGATCGCGAAACCCACCTCGGCCGCGGACGTGCTCAAGGCCTACCACCTCTTCCTCGATGCATGCCCGTTCAAGAAGCTCTCCAACTTCTTCGCAAACAAGACGATCATGAAGCTCGCGGAGGGCGCGGAGAGGCTCCACATCGTCGACTTCGGCATCCTGTACGGCTTCCCGTGGCCGTGCCTGATCCAACGGCTCTCGTCGCGCACGGGGGGCCCGCCGAGGCTGAGGATCACCGGGATCGACTTTCCCCAGCCGGGTTTCCGCCCGGTGGAGCGGGTGGAGGAGACCGGGCGGCGCCTGAAAGCGTACGCGGAGACGTTCAACGTCCCGTTCAAGTTCGCCGCGATAGCGAGGAAGTGGGACACGATCCGGCTCGAGGACCTGAGGCTCGAGGGAGGAGAGGTTCTGGTGGTGAACTGCATGCACCGGCTTCGGAATCTGGTGGACGAGACGGTGGTGGCGGAGAGCCCTCGGGACGCGGTGCTGAGGCTGGTTCGGGAGATGAGGCCGGCGGCGTTCGTGCTGGGGACGGTGAACGGGGCGTACGGGGCGCCCTTCTTTCTGACGAGGTTCCGAGAGGCGCTGTTCCACTTCTCGACGCTGTTCGACATGCTGGACACGAACGTGGAGCGGGACGTGGCGGAGAGGACGCTGATCGAGAGGGAGATATTCGGGCGCGAGGCCATGAACGTGATAGCGTGCGAGGGGGCAGAGCGCATCGAGAGGCCCGAGTCCTACAAGCAGTGGCAGGTGCGCAACGCCAGGGCCGGCCTCAGGCAGCTACCGCTCGACCGCCACATCTTCAAGATGGCCGAGGACCGCGTCAGGTCGTTCTACCACCGCGACTTTGTCATCGACCGCCACGGGGATTGGCTGCTCCAGGGATGGAAGGGCAGGATCGTCTTCACGCTCTCCTCCTGGGCCTCGGCTCCATGAAAATACAAACCATTCTTCTACACCAAGCAGAGGTAGAATTTTTATGGATCCATATATTTGTAGACTTAAATTTTAGGTAAATAACCACTTCTGTGTATTAAGTCACGTCATCATTTATGACTATTTGCTTAAGATTTATCAAACGTCGGCTTGGCTATTTTCCTAATTTTTTTCATTTTTATTTGTTCTATGTAGAATTAGATGTTACTGTTTTTATGTGTATAAATTGTCATGATGATTGTGTCTGTGCAGGTTTATTACTCGTTATTGTTACGATCAGAAGTGTATCCACTGGCTCAACATAAGAAGAAGAAGAATGAGAAGATAGTATTAACACTCAAATGGTATATAAGTTTCACTAAATAGTGTATAGAGGAAGATATTGTTTTAGGCTATATGTTGTGCCAGTAAATGTGGTTGAAGAACAAATGGTCATTTTGACTGCGTTGGCAGCAGGGTGGATAGTTTTGCTAAAGAGGGCTGAGATTCAATTTTGACATTTTTTTTGGGCTTTGACCAAATAAAAGTGACATTTTAAGTGTAATTTCATAAAGTAGACCTAAGTGTGTACAAAATATCATTACTAGATCACATTTTTTAAAAATATCTAAAACTGAACCGTTGACTCCAAAATGGATGAAAATACCCCTCTAACCTTATAAACCCTCTGTCTCTCGCATATTCTCACTCAAATCATCTTTCAAGCTCTCAGATCCTCAATACTTTGGAGAATTATGGGTAAGTTAACTAACTTTGTCATTTTGATTATATTTTTATCTAATATTTAGGGGTTTATGGAAACTTAGGGTTTAGAAAACTTTTAGATCTAGGATTTTTCGGCTAAAATATGGAAAATTAAGTTAATTTGCGACCATTTGCGATGAAATTCAAGTTACTTTGCGATGAAATAAAAAAAAACACAAAAATTCAAGATTGGGACCATTTGCGACCATTTGCGATCAAATATGACGAAATCCGACCAAATGCGACCGGTTGTGACCATTTGTGACCAAATGCGACAATTTGTGACCTGTTGCGATCAATTGCAACCCTGTTGACATTTTGATGTATAATTGATTTTGTTGATTTTTTGATGTTTTTGTAGTTTTCCTCCAAATTAATGGCACTTGGGAGAGAAATGCGCATTTATGGGTAGTCAAGGATACTAGAACTGAGTCATTCGATGTTCCGAATGATCTGACGTACACGGAATTAGTGGATAAAGTGTATGAGATGATCAATGTATCGCAACCGGTCGCAAGTGGTCGCAACCGGTCGCAATTTGATATGCATTTCATCGCAACCGGTCACAAATACTTGAAGTTCATCGCAAATTCCGAGAAAATTTTAAAACCCTAACTTTTCAAAACCGATCCAAATCAATCCAAATGGCCCTAAATCTTATATACATCTATCCTAAACACATTTCTAACTATTAAATATTAGATTTAAAAGAGAATCGAATAAAAAACTTACCTTTTTCTTGGATTGAGACCCGCGAGCTCTTGGACCACCACCGCCGCCGGAGTTCAAGCCTTGTCTAGGTTTCCATCGTAAGAGGTTGCAATACGTCATACTTGGTCGCAACCGGTCGTACGGCGTCGCAATCGGTCGGAATAGTGGAGGAGCGAATATCGGGTTTGAGAGAGGGAGGGAATATGAGCGACTGTTTTTAAATATTTATGTTTTCTTTTTCTGAAATTTTTGTTTTTTTAATTATTTTAAGGGTATTTTTTTTTTTTTTTTATCTATTTTGAGGTCAAAGGTTCAGTTTTAGATATTTTAAAAATGTGGTCTAATCATTGATATTTTGTACACATTTAGATCCAATTTATGAAATTGCTCAATGGGTATATGGATTCCTTGCCTAATTAAAATGAAATCGTTTTGACTGTTCTCACTTTCACTACTTTAACTTCACCGGTTTATTTAATTATATGACAAGTATAGTAGGAAATCATTATTGGACATGCTGTGTTTTAAATGTATCGCAAATTAGTCTTTTATTTATATTTTTTTTTTTTTTTTTTTTTACAGTTGTAGGAATTGTCTTAAAATTTACTAAAAATAGTTTTATTTTCTTCTAGGAATGTTGTCACAAGTGATATAATAAGATTTATTTTTCTATTCGAAGAAACTGAAAAATTAGAATAGGCTTGTGGTACTTGTATACTAGCGTAGTGTGTGTTCATAATTTCATGTACACTAGACACATACAAAACTAGTAGCAATAGAGGAAATGGAGTATGAGGGATTAATTGGCATCAAATTGAATATGAGCAATGCGTAACATAGATGAAGTTTTCTTTTCAAGGTTCTCACAAAACTTTGGAAGTCGGGCAAAATGGTGGATACTACGTGTTTTCACGCCGGCCTTCGTGATCTTTATCAATGGGAGCCCCTTTAAGAATCTCGAACTTGAAATGAGCTTAAGACAAATGCTGATTCTTGTGATCCTCTAAAAATCTATCTCCTAAAAAATGGCTCTATTTTTTCTCTGTTCTCTCTCCTAAACCCTAAACCTAACTCTCACTTCTAACACCACAAATGGTCGGAGAGAACGGTTTTCACATCTCACCACCCCCTTAGATCTACCGGATTTTCATTTTCGTCCAAGTCTGTGTCGGTTTCAGCCCTGGGCGTCAACCCACGCGCCGCCACACTTGGCCCACGTGCCTTCTCTTCTGCCACGCGTGAGAAGGCGCCACCCCCGGTTGGTTTTTTCCGATTTTTCCGACTCCCGCTGTTTCGCTTTCCCCTTCTCGACCTTTCTCTCAAAATGCCATCTTCTCTATCCGTCTTTTTCTTCTCCATCTTCTTTCTCTTTTTCCTTTTTCCTCTTCACTCTAAACTACAACATGGGTTTCTAATTATGGTGGTGCTAAGAGATAATGCGTTCATAGACTATTATGTCGTAGAAGACAAACGATTCTCGGTGTCTCTTGGCAGAGATGGTGGTATCGTTCGTATTATGGAGGTCTGTCGAAACAATTCTTTCAGCATACTTCTAAACAGAGCGACGGCAGGATGGTTGGTGAACACGGTGGAGTAAGGTTATGGGCTATTTTCTGCAAACAGATTTTAAAGGAGGTTCGTAGGGAACGATTGTTGGAATCGATCTAGGGTTTAAGAAAATAATTAACGCTTCGGGAAGCGGCGGAATTTTAAAAATTTTCTTTTACAAGTAAAAACGGTTTTTACTAACCTAGACAAGTGCAAGTACATGTAATTAAAAACTAATATGAGCTAAGAAGTTTACTAACCTTTCTTGAAGCTTGATCTTTGAGAAGCTCCTAGAAAGTTGCAACGCTCGTCTCCCCTCGCAGCACGTCTCTCTTCCTTTCCTCGGCACCTCGAGCAACCACGAAAGTTTCTATCACTAAATCACTCGAAATAAAGGAATTAGTGAGTGGGCACTTTTAAACACTACGACTTAAGAACAAGTCTTGAAGTCGCAGAGCTAAACACTAGGTAGAGTGAGGACCTAGGTGCCAAAACAAGAAAAATCGAAAATAAACTAGAGAGAGAGAGAGAGGGGCGGCAACCACAAGTTCTAGAGAGAGAAGCTCTCAATCTCTAACTTATGTGGAATGAGAAAAATGAGAAGAATGAGGCTCCTATTTATAGGAGAGGTCTTACCTTCAATAAGGTAGTTTCCTCTTCTATAGAATATCACATATTCATGAGCCAATTTCCTCTTTTCCTCTATGATGCACTCGGCCAAGGTGGGCTTCATTAAGCCTTGGATTTGTTTCCTTTTTTTGTTCCTTGCCTTGCTTCTTACTTGTGTTGGGCGCCTACCTTTTATTTCCCTTAGAGGAAATTTGTTTCCTCTTTTTCTTTTGGCAAGTATCTTCATACATTTATGCACAAAATATTCTCTCTTGTCACATGGGTATTTGGGCGCCTATAATGATACTAGAAAGGCCTTCTAGAAGCTTTTCCACTTGTTCATGACAACATGAAAAAGGCCCATTAAGAATTTTCAATAAAATTCTTATGAAATGAAATTAATTCACAAGGCCCAATAATCAAGTTATGGCCGAGTGACATTAAGTCATCAAATGAACTTGTCAAAAAATTAATTGACATTCATTTCATCATATGTCTCAAAAGACAAAAATACCCTTTTGACTATTTTCGTTCTTGTTTTGACTTAGCTTCCAGTTTAACTATTCCTATCGATGTGATTCGTGACAGTGACCTCATGGACCCAAATGAACAAAGCTTGAGCTAAACACTTGGACTCAAAATTTCACAAACCTTTTCCAAGTTTAGCTTAATGCCAACTGACTCCACTAAAGAGCTGACACTGAAAATCTCTCGGTTCAAATGAATTTATTTTCTACTCAAGAATTCGACCTAATTATGATGAGCGGATCCACTGAATATTATCTATGTTTACCCTTCATGAATGTCATCAGCTAGTCGGGATTTACTAAATTACCATTTTACCCTTCTAGCTGTTATTTCCTCAACTCCTTTGTCGCTTGTGAATAAGTTAGAAACAATGTATTGACGAGGAGCTAACAAGTCACATTGTTTCATCCAAAAGAGTCAGGACTCAATTTGGACACTGGCCAGTTCATTTATTCACACTCCAAGGAACAAAGCATGAGGTGACATACATTGCATTTAAGCAATCTTGTACATGAATTCCGTATCTATGAGAACTTCACAAAGTTACTCATGACAGACTCACAACTTAGTACTTCACCAATAGGCCTTGTTCGGAATCACATAGTGAGTCCGAACTTTGACTTTCTCAAATGAGAATACTAAGGTGTGAAATGGCATGTCTCATTTCAGGATTAAGGTAAGCATGATGCAATTCATACATAGTGACTTCGAGACATAAGAGGTTAAATGGTTTGTTCTTATATTGTCTCTAGAAGTGCACTGGTCAATTCAGTACCTTCGGAAGATACCTAGAAGAACTATAGAGTCCCCAACTCTCAATGCCTCATAACCAGACATCATAGAATCTTCTAACAATCGTACTGAGGTCAATAGTCCTTTGACCCTAAGATTGCGAATATATCGTTTTAAGCAAACTACGAAGAGTTTGTTCATGCAAATCTACATTTGTCTCTTCGTAAGTTGTTAAGTTTGTTTATGGACTAAAAGACTAAGGTTTTATCATAAAGCTTCAAACAAAGAAAGAATGAATGAACGTTTCAACTTTATTAATGAATAGATAGGCAATTACAAGCAAGAGTCTTCATGAGATTTTATTACATCAAATGTACAAAATAAAGACTACAGCTCTTCTTGTGGGCACCATTGACAACAAACTCCCACTTGACTCAAAGAAGGTGTGTGTAGTCCTTCATGCCTAATCCCTCACGATGTTGGTCGAAGACCTTGTTCGCTAGGGCCTTGGTGAATGGATCTGCGAGGTTGTCCACCGTTGAGATCTTCTTCACTTCCACGCCTCCGCGCTGCACGATCTCTCGAATCAAATGGTATTTCCTCTCAATATGCTTAGAGCGCTTATGGCTTCTAGGTTCCTTTGAGTTAGCGACAGCCCCACTATTATCACAATAAAGGGTCATGGGCTCGTTGACGTTTGGAACAACTTCCAAATACTTAAGGAATTTTCTAAGCCATACAGCCTCTTTGGATGCTTCACAAGCAGCCACATATTCTGCTTCCATTGTGGAGTCAGCAATGCAAGATTGCTTAATACTTCTCCACACAACAGCTCCACCATTAAGGATGAACACAGATCCCGAAGTGGATTTCCTGGAATCCTTATCCACTTGAAAATCGGAGTTGGTATATCCCGTCATAGTCAGGTCAGTACCTGAGTATGTAAGCATCAAGTTCCTAGTTCTTCGAAGATACTTAAGAACATGCTTAACAGCAATCCAGTGCTCGGGTCCAGGGTTGGATTGGAAACGACTAACTACGCCAACGGTGAAACAGATGTCAGGTCTAGTGCAAAGCATAGCATACATGAGGCTTCCTACGGCAGAGGCGTAAGGAATCTTCCTCATGTCTTCAATCTCTTGTGCAGTCTTGGGAGACTGGTCCTTAGAGAGTGAAACTCCATGCCTAAAGGGTGTTTGCCCCTCTTGCAGTCTTGCATCGAGAAGCGATCCATCACCTTATAAATATAAGATGCTTGAGAGAGCGACAGGGTCTAGTTTTTCCTATCTCGAAAGATTTGGATCCCCAGAATGTACGCGGCTTCTCCTAGATCCTTCATATCGAATTGCTTTGCCAGCCAGACCTTAACCTCAGATAACTTACCCACGTCATTACCAATGAGTAGTATATCATCTACATATAGTACCAGAAACACAACTTTGCATTCGTGTATTAACTTGTAAACACAAGGCTTATCTATTGACTGTTCAAAGCCGAAGCTCTTTACAGTTTCATCGAATCTAATATTCCATGACCTAGATGCTTGCTTTAGTCCATAAATGGATTTAAGCAACTCACAAACCTTGGTCTCTTGACCTTTATCCACGAAACCGTCTGGTTGAGCCATGTAAATGCGCTCGTCAAGATTGCCATTCAGAAAGGCTGTCTTGACATCCATTTGTCAGATCTCATAGTCGAGAGCTGCAGCTATGGATAGGAGTATGCGGATGGATTTAAGCATCGCGACTGGCGAGAAGGTTTCTTCATAGCCAATCCCTTCTTGTTGGGTATAACCCTTCGCCACAAGTCGTGCTTTGAACGTCTCGACGTTCCCATCAGGACCCCTTTTCTTCTTGTATATCCACTTACACCCTACGGGTTTAATCCCTTCAGGAAGGTCTACAAGTTTCCAGACTTTGTTGACATACATCGAGTGCATTTCAACTTTCATGGCATCAAGCCAAAGGTTTGATTCAGAACAAGCCATCGCTTGGCTATAGGAAACAGGGTCATCCATGTCGGAGACGGCTACAAGAGAGTCTCCATAAGACATGTACCTGTCAGGCTTTTGAGTAGCCCTCCCACTACGTCTAAGTACTACTTGACGAGATTCTGATGAGTTAGGTTGTGTTTCAGTTGGGGTAAGAACAGTTCTTACAGATGAGGTAGAAGCTTCATCACCCAACTTTTCTTCAATCACAATTTTGCTTCTAGGTTTCGCATCCTTCATGAAGTCCTCCTCAAGGAAACGAGCATTCGTGCTAACGAAAGTCTTATCGTCCTCGGGACTATAGAAAATGAAACCTTTGGTTTCCTTTGGATATCCCACAAACAGGCACAATTCTGACCTACTAGCCAACTTGCTAGTCTTTTGCCTTAGCACATGTGTAGGTCAACCCCAAATTCGGATGTGGCCCAAACTTACTTTACGGCCAGTCCATCTTTCATAAGGAGTACCAGGAACCGTTTTAGACAGAACTTGGTTCAGAATGTAAGCGGTTGTTTCGAGGGCATATCCCCAAAAGGAAAGCGGGAGTGATGAGTAACTCATCATCGATCTAACCATCTCCATAAGAGTTCGGTTTCTTCTCTCTGACACTCCGTTTTGTTGAGGTGTGCCAGGTGCGGTAAGCTGAGAAGCAATACCTTCTTCTTTAAGAAAGTCATTGAACTCTCCAGACATATACTCACCACCTCGATCAGATCGAAGGGTTTTGATCACTTTGCCAGTTTGCTTTTCCACTAAAGCCCTAAAGACCTTAAATACGTTAAAGGTCTCGGATTTGTGTTTGAGCAAATAGACAAACCCATATCGTGAGTAATCATCAGTGAAGGTAACGAAGTATTCGTATCCTCCACGTGCATGTTGGCTGAGCGGACCACATACATCAGAATGTATTAGTTCCAGCAACTCAGTGGCTCTTTGACCTTTATCAGAGAAAGGTTGCTTAGTCATTTTTCCTTCTATGCAGGATTCACAAGTAGGTAGTGAACCTATTGCAGAGGCTTGGAGTGGACCATCCCTCACAAGTCTCTTAATCCTTTCTAGACTGATATGACCAAGTCTTAAGTGCCATAGGTGTGTTGATTTTGTTAGATCGGAGGATTCAGAAAGTTTGATCCTCTTTGGCTCCCTAATTAGATCATTATCTATTTCGGTGTCTAAAAGAGAAGGTTGGGTGGGATAGATGTAGAAAAGAGCATTCTTCATACATGCATCAGTGACAAAAGAATTATCAGGAAACGAAATACGAATTCCATTCTTAATGAACTTTAAACAATAATCTTGCTAACGAAGACGAGCAACGGATATTAAGTTCTTCCCAAAGGTAGGAACAAAATATACATTATTCAAGTTTAAAGTGCGGTCTTCAAAAGACAGCGTCACGGATCCCACAGCCTTTGCAGACACCAGGCTCCCATCACCCCATTTGAAACAGAACTCGCCTTCCTCTAAGCTTTTGGTTTTCTTGAAACCATTCAAGGAACAACACATATGGTTAGTAGCAGCGGAGTCAAGAATCCACGTTGATACATTATCAGCTACTAAGCATGCTTCGGTAACTAGTACAATACTATGTTCCTTTGCTTTGAGATTGGCATGACAGTTCTTTTTATCGGCCTTGTGAGGTCTCTTCTTAGTTCCAGAGGCGGAGGCTCTTTGCTCAGTAGCATGTGCCTCTCCTTGATTCCTCTTTCTCTTAGTGAGACCTTCAGCAGTGTGAAACTCCTTCATAAGCTTGGTAACAGTGTACTCTAGCTTGTTTATGGAGTAGTTCATCTTGGCGGTATCAAGAGATGCGGGGAGAGTTTCTAAGATCATATCTATGATATTCTTCCCATCAATCTCAGATCCTAGGATTTCCATTTTATTCAGAAAACTAATGATCAGTATCATGAAGTCTCCAACAGGAGTCCTAGCCTGCATATGACAGTTCATAAACTGTCGGACTGCTTGTAGCCTTGTTTGATGCATTTTCCATCCAAACATCTCAAGGAGATTGTAGAGCATGTCAGCGGCAGTCTCGAAGTCACGATGTTGCTCTTTCAGCATATTGTTCATAGATGCCAAGATATAGCACGTCACAATCTCATCGGATCGAAGCCAGGCCGCTAAGGCGTCATTGTCCTCTTGAGTTGAATCATCATTCGTCAGAGGAGGACACGGGGTGGTGAGTACCCATTTGTGCTTGTTAACGGTAGGTATTATGTCGAGGTTACGTTTCGAGTCTATGTAGTTTTCGTTTTCGAGTTTGTTCGAGGAAAGAAAGAAAGAGAGAGAGTTGGGAGACATATTGCCTATAAAAGTTGAAACAAGTTTATGATTAGTCTTTGGTTTATGATTTAAGTTTGTTTAAGACTTTATAAAATCCAAAGGTGTTATGAACGAAATGACACTTTACTCCTTCGAGGGAAGGCCGCAACGAGTCTCTTTTCATAAGTAAATGACTCATCATTAATGCATAGCCAAGATGTCAATACATCAATTTTGACTAGCCACCTTGTAAATTGGTTTGATCACTCACATCCTTTCGCAGGGCCTCGAGGGAGGATTACTAGGGATTGAGTCTAAGTGTGTAACCAACCACTTAGTCCAAAAGATTGACTTTGAAAAACAATCCGCCGAGGGGAGGTCTTGTCATCATCGTCTCACTCTCGGACGTAGCTCATTGAGCAATGATCAGAGCAAAGCGCCCTTGAGTACTCTCATTTAAGAGAGGGCCACGAGGGTGACTCTTAGTCCGGCGACACTTGCACTTTTCATTAGTGTTGGGGATTGTGGGTTACAAACAACAAGTATAACCCTCCCACTTAGTTTTTGGAGATGGTTCATCGACTCTTATAACTTCGGAAACAGATTTCCTAGTTAGAGAGCGACAGAGCGGACAACTAGAAGAGAATCCTAGATCGACATGTTCAGAGCAGTATTAGTGCATAAAGGCCCTGATCGCGAAACCCACCTCGGCCGCGGACGTGCTCAAGGCCTACCACCTCTTCCTCGATGCATGCCCGTTCAAGAAGCTCTCCAACTTCTTCGCAAACAAGACGATCATGAAGCTCGCGGAGGGCGCGGAGAGGCTCCACATCGTCGACTTCGGCATCCTGTACGGCTTCCCGTGGCCGTGCCTGATCCAACGGCTCTCGTCGCGCACGGGGGGCCCGCCGAGGCTGAGGATCACCGGGATCGACTTTCCCCAGCCGGGTTTCCGCCCGGTGGAGCGGGTGGAGGAGACCGGGCGGCGCCTGAAAGCGTACGCGGAGACGTTCAACGTCCCGTTCAAGTTCGCCGCGATAGCGAGGAAGTGGGACACGATCCGGCTCGAGGACCTGAGGCTCGAGGGAGGAGAGGTTCTGGTGGTGAACTGCATGCACCGGCTTCGGAATCTGGTGGACGAGACGGTGGTGGCGGAGAGCCCTCGGGACGCGGTGCTGAGGCTGGTTCGGGAGATGAGGCCGGCGGCGTTCGTGCTGGGGACGGTGAACGGGGCGTACGGGGCGCCCTTCTTTCTGACGAGGTTCCGAGAGGCGCTGTTCCACTTCTCGACGCTGTTCGACATGCTGGACACGAACGTGGAGCGGGACGTGGCGGAGAGGACGCTGATCGAGAGGGAGATATTCGGGCGCGAGGCCATGAACGTGATAGCGTGCGAGGGGGCAGAGCGCATCGAGAGGCCCGAGTCCTACAAGCAGTGGCAGGTGCGCAACGCCAGGGCCGGCCTCAGGCAGCTACCGCTCGACCGCCACATCTTCAAGATGGCCGAGGACCGCGTCAGGTCGTTCTACCACCGCGACTTTGTCATCGACCGCCACGGGGATTGGCTGCTCCAGGGATGGAAGGGCAGGATCGTCTTCACGCTCTCCTCCTGGGCCTCGGCTCCATGAAAATACAAACCATTCTTCTACACCAAGCAGAGGTAGAATTTTTATGGATCCATATATTTGTAGACTTAAATTTTAGGTAAATAACCACTTCTGTGTATTAAGTCACGTCATCATTTATGACTATTTGCTTAAGATTTATCAAACGTCGGCTTGGCTATTTTCCTAATTTTTTTCATTTTTATTTGTTCTATGTAGAATTAGATGTTACTGTTTTTATGTGTATAAATTGTCATGATGATTGTGTCTGTGCAGGTTTATTACTCGTTATTGTTACGATCAGAAGTGTATCCACTGGCTCAACATAAGAAGAAGAAGAATGAGAAGATAGTATTAACACTCAAATGGTATATAAGTTTCACTAAATAGTGTATAGAGGAAGATATTGTTTTAGGCTATATGTTGTGCCAGTAAATGTGGTTGAAGAACAAATGGTCATTTTGACTGCGTTGGCAGCAGGGTGGATAGTTTTGCTAAAGAGGGCTGAGATTCAATTTTGACATTTTTTTTGGGCTTTGACCAAATAAAAGTGACATTTTAAGTGTAATTTCATAAAGTAGACCTAAGTGTGTACAAAATATCATTACTAGATCACATTTTTTAAAAATATCTAAAACTGAACCGTTGACTCCAAAATGGATGAAAATACCCCTCTAACCTTATAAACCCTCTGTCTCTCGCATATTCTCACTCAAATCATCTTTCAAGCTCTCAGATCCTCAATACTTTGGAGAATTATGGGTAAGTTAACTAACTTTGTCATTTTGATTATATTTTTATCTAATATTTAGGGGTTTATGGAAACTTAGGGTTTAGAAAACTTTTAGATCTAGGATTTTTCGGCTAAAATATGGAAAATTAAGTTAATTTGCGACCATTTGCGATGAAATTCAAGTTACTTTGCGATGAAATAAAAAAAAACACAAAAATTCAAGATTGGGACCATTTGCGACCATTTGCGATCAAATATGACGAAATCCGACCAAATGCGACCGGTTGTGACCATTTGTGACCAAATGCGACAATTTGTGACCTGTTGCGATCAATTGCAACCCTGTTGACATTTTGATGTATAATTGATTTTGTTGATTTTTTGATGTTTTTGTAGTTTTCCTCCAAATTAATGGCACTTGGGAGAGAAATGCGCATTTATGGGTAGTCAAGGATACTAGAACTGAGTCATTCGATGTTCCGAATGATCTGACGTACACGGAATTAGTGGATAAAGTGTATGAGATGATCAATGTATCGCAACCGGTCGCAAGTGGTCGCAACCGGTCGCAATTTGATATGCATTTCATCGCAACCGGTCACAAATACTTGAAGTTCATCGCAAATTCCGAGAAAATTTTAAAACCCTAACTTTTCAAAACCGATCCAAATCAATCCAAATGGCCCTAAATCTTATATACATCTATCCTAAACACATTTCTAACTATTAAATATTAGATTTAAAAGAGAATCGAATAAAAAACTTACCTTTTTCTTGGATTGAGACCCGCGAGCTCTTGGACCACCACCGCCGCCGGAGTTCAAGCCTTGTCTAGGTTTCCATCGTAAGAGGTTGCAATACGTCATACTTGGTCGCAACCGGTCGTACGGCGTCGCAATCGGTCGGAATAGTGGAGGAGCGAATATCGGGTTTGAGAGAGGGAGGGAATATGAGCGACTGTTTTTAAATATTTATGTTTTCTTTTTCTGAAATTTTTGTTTTTTTAATTATTTTAAGGGTATTTTTTTTTTTTTTTTATCTATTTTGAGGTCAAAGGTTCAGTTTTAGATATTTTAAAAATGTGGTCTAATCATTGATATTTTGTACACATTTAGATCCAATTTATGAAATTGCTCAATGGGTATATGGATTCCTTGCCTAATTAAAATGAAATCGTTTTGACTGTTCTCACTTTCACTACTTTAACTTCACCGGTTTATTTAATTATATGACAAGTATAGTAGGAAATCATTATTGGACATGCTGTGTTTTAAATGTATCGCAAATTAGTCTTTTATTTATATTTTTTTTTTTTTTTTTTTTTACAGTTGTAGGAATTGTCTTAAAATTTACTAAAAATAGTTTTATTTTCTTCTAGGAATGTTGTCACAAGTGATATAATAAGATTTATTTTTCTATTCGAAGAAACTGAAAAATTAGAATAGGCTTGTGGTACTTGTATACTAGCGTAGTGTGTGTTCATAATTTCATGTACACTAGACACATACAAAACTAGTAGCAATAGAGGAAATGGAGTATGAGGGATTAATTGGCATCAAATTGAATATGAGCAATGCGTAACATAGATGAAGTTTTCTTTTCAAGGTTCTCACAAAACTTTGGAAGTCGGGCAAAATGGTGGATACTACGTGTTTTCACGCCGGCCTTCGTGATCTTTATCAATGGGAGCCCCTTTAAGAATCTCGAACTTGAAATGAGCTTAAGACAAATGCTGATTCTTGTGATCCTCTAAAAATCTATCTCCTAAAAAATGGCTCTATTTTTTCTCTGTTCTCTCTCCTAAACCCTAAACCTAACTCTCACTTCTAACACCACAAATGGTCGGAGAGAACGGTTTTCACATCTCACCACCCCCTTAGATCTACCGGATTTTCATTTTCGTCCAAGTCTGTGTCGGTTTCAGCCCTGGGCGTCAACCCACGCGCCGCCACACTTGGCCCACGTGCCTTCTCTTCTGCCACGCGTGAGAAGGCGCCACCCCCGGTTGGTTTTTTCCGATTTTTCCGACTCCCGCTGTTTCGCTTTCCCCTTCTCGACCTTTCTCTCAAAATGCCATCTTCTCTATCCGTCTTTTTCTTCTCCATCTTCTTTCTCTTTTTCCTTTTTCCTCTTCACTCTAAACTACAACATGGGTTTCTAATTATGGTGGTGCTAAGAGATAATGCGTTCATAGACTATTATGTCGTAGAAGACAAACGATTCTCGGTGTCTCTTGGCAGAGATGGTGGTATCGTTCGTATTATGGAGGTCTGTCGAAACAATTCTTTCAGCATACTTCTAAACAGAGCGACGGCAGGATGGTTGGTGAACACGGTGGAGTAAGGTTATGGGCTATTTTCTGCAAACAGATTTTAAAGGAGGTTCGTAGGGAACGATTGTTGGAATCGATCTAGGGTTTAAGAAAATAATTAACGCTTCGGGAAGCGGCGGAATTTTAAAAATTTTCTTTTACAAGTAAAAACGGTTTTTACTAACCTAGACAAGTGCAAGTACATGTAATTAAAAACTAATATGAGCTAAGAAGTTTACTAACCTTTCTTGAAGCTTGATCTTTGAGAAGCTCCTAGAAAGTTGCAACGCTCGTCTCCCCTCGCAGCACGTCTCTCTTCCTTTCCTCGGCACCTCGAGCAACCACGAAAGTTTCTATCACTAAATCACTCGAAATAAAGGAATTAGTGAGTGGGCACTTTTAAACACTACGACTTAAGAACAAGTCTTGAAGTCGCAGAGCTAAACACTAGGTAGAGTGAGGACCTAGGTGCCAAAACAAGAAAAATCGAAAATAAACTAGAGAGAGAGAGAGAGGGGCGGCAACCACAAGTTCTAGAGAGAGAAGCTCTCAATCTCTAACTTATGTGGAATGAGAAAAATGAGAAGAATGAGGCTCCTATTTATAGGAGAGGTCTTACCTTCAATAAGGTAGTTTCCTCTTCTATAGAATATCACATATTCATGAGCCAATTTCCTCTTTTCCTCTATGATGCACTCGGCCAAGGTGGGCTTCATTAAGCCTTGGATTTGTTTCCTTTTTTTGTTCCTTGCCTTGCTTCTTACTTGTGTTGGGCGCCTACCTTTTATTTCCCTTAGAGGAAATTTGTTTCCTCTTTTTCTTTTGGCAAGTATCTTCATACATTTATGCACAAAATATTCTCTCTTGTCACATGGGTATTTGGGCGCCTATAATGATACTAGAAAGGCCTTCTAGAAGCTTTTCCACTTGTTCATGACAACATGAAAAAGGCCCATTAAGAATTTTCAATAAAATTCTTATGAAATGAAATTAATTCACAAGGCCCAATAATCAAGTTATGGCCGAGTGACATTAAGTCATCAAATGAACTTGTCAAAAAATTAATTGACATTCATTTCATCATATGTCTCAAAAGACAAAAATACCCTTTTGACTATTTTCGTTCTTGTTTTGACTTAGCTTCCAGTTTAACTATTCCTATCGATGTGATTCGTGACAGTGACCTCATGGACCCAAATGAACAAAGCTTGAGCTAAACACTTGGACTCAAAATTTCACAAACCTTTTCCAAGTTTAGCTTAATGCCAACTGACTCCACTAAAGAGCTGACACTGAAAATCTCTCGGTTCAAATGAATTTATTTTCTACTCAAGAATTCGACCTAATTATGATGAGCGGATCCACTGAATATTATCTATGTTTACCCTTCATGAATGTCATCAGCTAGTCGGGATTTACTAAATTACCATTTTACCCTTCTAGCTGTTATTTCCTCAACTCCTTTGTCGCTTGTGAATAAGTTAGAAACAATGTATTGACGAGGAGCTAACAAGTCACATTGTTTCATCCAAAAGAGTCAGGACTCAATTTGGACACTGGCCAGTTCATTTATTCACACTCCAAGGAACAAAGCATGAGGTGACATACATTGCATTTAAGCAATCTTGTACATGAATTCCGTATCTATGAGAACTTCACAAAGTTACTCATGACAGACTCACAACTTAGTACTTCACCAATAGGCCTTGTTCGGAATCACATAGTGAGTCCGAACTTTGACTTTCTCAAATGAGAATACTAAGGTGTGAAATGGCATGTCTCATTTCAGGATTAAGGTAAGCATGATGCAATTCATACATAGTGACTTCGAGACATAAGAGGTTAAATGGTTTGTTCTTATATTGTCTCTAGAAGTGCACTGGTCAATTCAGTACATTCGTAAGATACCTAGAAGAACTATAGAGTCCCCAACTCTCAATGCCTCATAACCAGACATCATAGAATCTTCTAACAATCGTACTGAGGTCAATAGTCCTTTGACCCTAAGATTGCGAATATATCGTTTTAAGCAAACTACGAAGAGTTTGTTCATGCAAATCTACATTTGTCTCTTCGTAAGTTGTTAAGTTTGTTTATGGACTAAAAGACTAAGGTTTTATCATAAAGCTTCA
Organism: Urtica dioica subsp. dioica; assembly: GCF_054948205.1. Lineage (NCBI taxonomy): Eukaryota > Viridiplantae > Streptophyta > Magnoliopsida > Rosales > Urticaceae > Urtica > Urtica dioica. The sequence continues at coordinate 12,007,675 of NC_142767.1, read as the reverse complement.
AACAAAGAAAGAATGAATGAACGTTTCAACTTTATTAATGAATAGATAGGCAATTACAAGCAAGAGTCTTCATGAGACTTTATTACATCAAATGTACAAAATAAAGACTACAACTCTTCTTGTGGGCACCATTGACAACAACGATTTCTCGGTTATTGTGGATGTTATGTCAAATTGGTCCATGCCTGAGAATACTGAAAGTGGCGCAAGGAGAAGGCAGGTTGATACTCGTTCCTGAAGGATAAAAAAGGAATGGATTATTCTAAGTGTGATACTTAGCCGATGGTCAATCAATCAGAGAAGCTACGACAATGTGGGCGGGATCCCAAGGGTGGTTAGAAGGAATGAGGTATCAAAGGAGGTCAGATATGCAGACATGGTAAAGAATGCCAAAGCTTCGAACTTTGAGAAAACGACGAAACCAGCGACTGTGGTCAAAAGACTAAACGGCTATAACTCTTAGGAAGAGATAATCTGGGCTATTCAGAGGGCCACAAAGATGGACGTCCAAGCTCCCCGTTTTCCGAAAACAAAGCTATTTTGTAGTGTAGGGACTAGAAATCAAAGGAGGCAGTTTTAAAGACCAATTTGGTTTTCGTCAACCGGAAGAACGTGGCTACCCTCAAAGACTGGGACGCAGATGAATAGTAGGAATGGAATCTTTTGAAAGTCAAGAATGAATGGATCGGAATTGAAAGACTACCCTTTGACCTGTGGAATATCCACGCGTTGAGAACGATCGGAGGCAAGTGCGGTAGAATCATTCAAGTTGCCAAGAAAACACTGGACATCTCAGACATTAGATATGCCAAGATCAAGGTCAGGGGTCCTCAATTCGGTCTCATGTCTGAAACTTTGGAACTTCCGTATGGGGCACGCACAATTGTTGTTAGGCTATTCAACCTAGAAGAATCGCCCAAAGGATCCATTCCGTGACCCTCCGACACCTTAGGGCGCTCTTCAAGAACTAGCTCCGATTCATAAAGCGTCTCTCCCGGCGAGACCTTCTCCACTGGATTTTCTTCTGGATAAAGGAAAACAAAAATAAATCTCAGAAGAAAAGTGTCTCAGATGCTTTTCTGAAAAGGAAATTAGTTCTAACCACTCTGGAGCAAGTATGGTCGCAGAAATAGTCGTTGGTCCTTTGCCTCAATTTTTTTGTTACAAAGAGGACATCCCTGAGGCATCACATTGCTAGGACAAGGACGGAGAATTTCCTCAAATATCCTTTGTACCTGACACTCCGCGCGGCTCGAGGACGAGCGATTCTTCTTTAGGCGGTGAAGGACAAGAGGCTATACAGACTAACGTGAGCCACCTCAAGTCTATTAAGTATCAGGAGAAATTGGACCCAACAAAACCTGATGCGTCTTTAAACTTAATGTGGGCTGGAATTTGGGCCCAAAGATGGTGGACATCTATTCCATGCTTGCTGATCAAATTGCCTTCATTCACCAAAACGATTGCGAGTCTAGAATATCCGTCTCTACCTCACCGTCTAAAAAGGAAGACATCTTTCTTGCGGTCCCAATCGAAGCCCAATCTGAGTTTGGGCCTGGTCTAGAACCTGGCTCGCTCGGTTAAAAAATGCCCGACTTCAAAAGTCTTGGTCGCGCCCTAAAAACCTGCTAGCCAAAAGCAAGATTGGAATTTCGCAAAGGAGTCATAAAGCATTGGAACGATTTTGCGACTCACAAAAACTCTCACTAGTAATCAGGAAAAAAACGAGGGCTGGCTCAAGTGCTTCTGAGGAGGGAGGTCATAAAAAGATGTCTTCGGCAAAAGTTATTCGCGGAGATGGTGGCTGGGGAGCAGGAGGTCAACTCCGCTTTTCGTCCCCATTTTGAAGGCCTCGACGAAGATGATAAAGTGGAGCCGATTCAAGATGACCTTATGGATTCAAGAAGGCGTTTCTTCATTGGAGGACGGATCCTCAGAAGAGCCCTTCCGCTCTTCTGAAGAAAATTAGGCCCATGAGTCCTCGGATTGTCTGGAATGTATCGCGGAAATGTTAGCTGTGGAGCTCTCATCTTCGGAGGTCGGAAGCTCTGCCTCGCCGGTTCCAAACAGAATTCGTACGGTACCTTCTCCACCCATTAATTTGATATCCTCTAAAAATAGACATGTTGAATCAGGCTTAGGTCCTCGCAGCAAAAAGTCAGCCAAGGGTTCGGGGCGACATAAACAGTTATCCAAGAAGTCAAAAAAAGAAAAAAAAAAGGAGCTGTGAAATTTGGATTTTAATATGAGTTACGGGAAACCAAAACTCAAAGGAAGGAAAACTGGTTTTTTATGAAGATATTATCTTGGAATGTGAGGGGTATGGGACATCCTGATAAACACAGAGGAATAAAGTCTTTGATTTGCAAAAAACCCGGATATTCTGGTCCTACAGGAAATTAAAAGAAGAATTGTGGATCGAAGGTTCGTCGGAAGTATTTGGAGCTCAAGATTCAAAGTGTGGGTCACGTTGCCCTCTCTCGGCGCATCGGGTGGTATTGTGATAATATGGGATTTAAGAAGAGTTTCGGTGATAGACAACATGGTCAGGGGCTTTTTCCGTCTCAATAGAGATTGAGAACAGAGACTCCCCTTGGTGGTTTTCAGGGGTTTACGGACCGAGTCATTCGTGTAGGAGAGGTGAGTTCTGGGACAAGCTTGCCGGACTAGGCGAGATATGCGGATCTCGATGGTGTATAGGCGGAGACTTTAATGTCGTCAGATTCGCAGTAGAGAAAAATAAACCGGTGAGGGCTAGACAAAGGAATAGAATCTTCAACGAGGTTATATCCGAGTTAGCTCTGATTGATTCTCTTCTATCTACCGGAGAATTCAATTGGTCAAATTTTCGGGAGAATCCAACTTGTTCACGTCTTGATAGGTTCTTGTTCACTAGCGGTTGGAGAAAAGCTTCCTCATTTTGTCTTCATGAGGCTCAACTCAGAGGAGTTTCAGATCACTTCCCTCTCATGATTAACACGGACCCGGTAAAATGGGGTCCGAGACCTTTCAGATTGGACAATAACTGGTTAGGGAACAACGAGTTCAAGGAGATGATGGCTCGTTCATGGTCTGATTCGGTTCAGGCGGGGGTGGTCAGGGCATCAATTCATGGGAAAGTTACACGCTCTAAAAAATAAAATCAAAGTATGCACTGTTGGAGAAAGAGCAAAGTTGGTTGGTCAAAAATTCCGGATTGAGAAAGAGATCTCAAAGTTGGATAGTCTAGAGGAAGGACATGAATGGTCGGGAAAAAAAAAGAGATTAGAGAGAGCGCTCCTCAAAGGTCAACTTAATAGAATTATCGCTGACGAGGAGAGGGTGGCTAGGTGCAAGTCGAAAAAATCAATTGGGCAAAATATGGCAACGCGAACATGAGACTTTTTCACACTTTACTCAGCTCGAGGAAAGCTAAGAATTCTCTATGGAAATTGGAAAAAGATGACACGTCCACAACAGTCATAAAAGAGGAAATAGTTAAAGAGATTAACCGTTTTTTGCGAGGTTATACCGTGCGTCTCCTACTCCACGTGGAGAGTGGAACAACATCGAGTGGCATGCCATTGACAGTGAAAGAGCAGAAGATCTCTTGCGTCCTTTCGAAGAGCAAGAGATTAAAGAGGCTGTTTTCGGCTGCGCCATAAATAAATCCCCAGGCCCGGACGGATTTTCCATGGAATTTTTCAATATTTCTGGGAGATTATTAAAACCGATCTCAACTCCTTCTTCCAAGAGTTTAGGGAATCGGGTATCGTAAACAAGAGTGTCAACGAAACCTTTTTATGCCTCCTTCCCAAAAAGCTCAATGTCATCAAAGCCAAAGACTTTAGACCGATCGGTTTGGTAACCGGACTATACAAAATCTTAGCAAAAGTTTTGGCGGAACAGATAATAAAGGTTTTGGACATGACCATCTCATCATGCTAAGGTGCTTTCGTCAAGGGGAGGCAGATTACGGATCTGATATTAATTGCAAACGAAGTGGTTGAAGAAACCAAGAGGTAAAAAAAAAGTTGCGGTCTTCAAAATCTATTTCGAGAAGGCCTATGATACGTTGGATTGGAACTTCTAGATTTCGTGATGGAAAGTAAAGGTTTCGACACTAGGTGGTGGAAATGGGTATTGGACTGCATTTTCTTATTGCTTTTTCCGTCATCATAAATGGAAAAGACATGCGACATTTTTTGAGCTCGAGAGGCGTTCTCAAGGCGATCCATTCTCACCTTTCCTGTTTATATTGGTGGAGGATGCAATGTCCTCGCAATCCAGCAAGGTTTGGAAGAAGAGTCTTTCCGCTCGCTATTGGTGGGTCTTTTACGGTTGCCCATGTCTCATCTCCAATTTACGGATGACACTATCATCTTTGGTGATTTTGAGGATCAAAATTGGGTAAATATACTTGAGATTATCAAGCATTTTTGCGAGGCGTCGGGACTAAAAATTAACATCGACAATAGTAGTTTGGTTGGAATCAATTGCGAGCCGGCAGACTGTGAGAGACTAGACGCGTCTCTTGGATGCAAAAAAGTGGAGTGGACGATTTCCTATCTCGGTATGCCTCTCGGAGACAACCCAAGATCTAAATCGTTTTGGGATCCTGTCCTCTCAAAAGTGGCGAAGAGATTAACCGGGTGGAAGCAAGGCTTTCTTTCAAAAGGCAGAAAGTAGACATTGATTCAATTTGTGCTATCTGCCCTACCTACATACTATATGTCGATTTTCAAAATGCCAATAGGCGTGACTGGGGACTTGGAGAAGATCATGAGGAATTTCTTCTGGGAAGGTTTTGAAAAGAAGAAAGGTCGAATAGCTGTCGCGTGGGATGTGTGTGTCAGACCAAAAGAGAAGGGTGGTTTGGGTATAGAGGGCCTAGTCGAGAAAAATAAGGCATTCCTAGCTAAATGGCTTTGGCGGTCCCCGCTTGAGGCCGACGAGCTTTGGCATAAGGTCATCGTTGCCATCTTCGGCTTTCAAGCTAATGGTTGGGATCCCGAGGCAGCCCCGGGCCGGACTCTCTGAAGTCCATGGAAATCTATCTACACGCTACAAGAAGAATTCTATAAGCGCTGCAAATGGGTGGTTCGAGACAGCTCAAAGATACAGTTTTGGGAGGATGTTTGGTGTGGGGAAGATTGTTTGGAAGCGCGGTTCCCCGCTCTATGCCGTTTATGTCCTCTTAAATAGGTCCACATTGCCCATTTGTTATCCCCCACATCAAGCACAGAAGTGACAAAATGGAATTTCAATTTTCCAAGGAACCTATCAGAACGAGAGTTGACGGAGTTTGCGTAGATGATGCTCTTATTAGATCAGGTCGCTCTTTGGGAAGGATTGCTCGACCGTAGGGCTTGGATGGATGACACAGACGAATTCTCAGTTAAAGCCATTAATGCCTCTCTTGCTCCTACAGCCTCGTCGCCGACGATTTTGTTTTTTGAAACCGTCTGGAAATCGTAAAAAGGTTCATATTTTTGGATGGAGTGTGACCCTCAAAAGAGTCAATACCGCAACGTTTCTTCAAAGGTAGAACCCACACTGGGTTCTATCCCCGAGCTGCTGCACTCTTTGTCGAATAGCTGAAGAAGATATTCAGCATCTTTTCGTGGATTGCCCGGTTGCAGCTGGGCTCTAGGGATGGTTTTTCGATAAAGTCGGTAGCAATGCATGCTCGATCGTGTGATTGGCAAATGTTTTTTTGCTTCACGCGACGCCAGGGAAAAATAGTAGATGGTAGTCGGCGATCAAGACCGGAATTTTAGCAGTTTTTTGGACTTTCTGGATCCGAAGGAACAAAAGTATCTTTGAAGAAAAAGTTTGGTGCTTGGAGGCTATACAAGATGCACTCAATCACAACGAGACTGGGCTACTGCCATTTAGATATGTGTGTACAGGGCCGGGTGCCTCCCTTTTTGTGTTTTGTTTTTTGTTCTCTTGACCGTCCTCCCGACTTGTGGGAGGATATTTCGGTCCTATTTTTTGAACCCCATCGGTTCCTTAACTTTGTCCATATGTAAATCCGGCTCTTGCCATTATTAATAGAAAAGTTATTGTTTAAAAAAAATGAGCTTAAGACAAGGTGACCCTCTTTCTCCTTATCTATTTCTCATTGCTTCGGAATCGTTGAGTAAACTCTTGATTAGAGAGGAGCAACTCAATGGGTTTAAAGGAATCAACATTGGGAGGAGTTCTGAGCATATTCCACCTTATATACAATTCTCTACTCTTCTCCAACAATAGCACATGGGAAGAAAAGTCATATGCATATGTTTGGGATGATGTGAGAATGCGAGAATGATGTGCATCACTTGGGAAGACATCTCCTTGTTTGTCGAAATAAATCGGTAAGCTTTGAGTATCTTATAAACAAAAGTTGTATAAAAGATTAGAGAGGTGGATGACGTAAACGATTTCCAAAGCCGGAAGGACTACTCTCATAAACGTCGGGATTCAAAGTATTCTTGCCTATACCATGTCTACCACTAAACTTCCCAAGAATTTTTGTCAAAGTCTTAACAAGGCTTCCAGGAAGTTTTGGTAGACCAGAGTTGATGATAAACAAAGATGGCTTGCTACGATTTCTTGGAATAGTACGTGCAAGCTTCGAAAGGATGGTGGTTTGGGATTTCGTAAGTTTGATGATATGAACAAAGCATTGGTCATATACTCGGGATGACACATACTGCAGGAGTCGAATTTGCATTTGGCCAAACTTCTTAAGGCATAATATTTACATCAAACTATTTATTTTTACCCTACCAAAGACTTCATTAAGGAAAATTCTATCTATCTTTTTGGAGTGTAGACTTAAGTGATACGCCGATGGATCTCGTCTCTTTGGTTCAATCTCCCACTGTTGATCATCTGTTTGTGCGGGAATCTCTGAAAATTGAACAAATTTGTGGCATATGTTATATGCAGGCTAGTTTTTATATTTGCATCCATCGAGCCCCAACCGAGGATCAAATTTCATGGGCGAAGAACCAAGCAGAGTTTTCTTTGGTGAAATCGGCGATCAAAATTATAGCTCGGGCTCACTTCAATTCGACTGCGAGACTTTATAAGAGAATTTGGGGATATTGAAAATTCACAATAGGGAAAAACTCATGTTCTGAAAATTGCCTCCGAATGGCTTTTCTCCTAATCTTTTGTGCCGATTGTGTCAGGGTGAAGACAAAGTTTAATGTAACCTTACATTTAAAAATCAAACTACATGTTGGACATATCACGAAAACTAAGATTTTGAGTACGTAAAGAAATACCCTCAGTTTTTCATGAAAATGTGTTTTGTTTTCGTTAGTTTTTTTCATGAAAATGTGTTTTGTTTTAGAAGTTTTACGGTAAAAAATTGATTTTTTTTATTTCAAACTCTATTTTCGAAATAGTATCTACAAGTTCGAACTATTTAAAAGAAATCTCTAATGATTTTGAACTTTTTAGAAGAAATCTATTGTGATCAAACAAAGTCGAATTTTTGTCTCCAAATTTGAGCTTGTTTAATCCACTTTATATTTTCTAACTTTAAACATGTTCAACAATGAACATATGTTGTTTATATGTCAACTTTTTACCTTTGTTCACCCAAACACCGTCAAATAAACACCCAAACACTGTCAAAAGACCATAAATTATTCATACTTTTAATTTAACGATAAACTTCAAAATTATCTCAAAATATTCAAATAAACTGAAAACTTTGAATTCGTAAGTACAAATTTGATGAACTACTGAGGGTATTTTAGACTTTTTATATACTCAAAAGCTTGATTTTTTTCCGGATGTGTCTAATATGGAGCTTGATTTTCAAATATGAAGCTACATTAGGTTTAATTTCTCAAGTTACCATTCACAAAACCGTAATTGCAGTCCTCTAGTATGATTTATCAACATTTTTTTTAAAGTAGGCTATTTTAAATTTCAATTTGTTTAAACAAAAAATATTAGTTAAATAGTACCGGAACAAAATATTCCGTTCCAATTTGAACAAAATTTCGGCACTATTCGAAATGAAACTTTCTAGTCTATTAAGGATTGGAATTTAGGTTCAATTATATAGACTCGCATAATTAGGGATTGAACCAAAAATATATATTAGGAGGTTAAACAAATTTAGAAAGACTAATTTATAAATTAAAAAAAAAAAAAAAAAAAAAAAAAAAAAGAAGTTAAAACTGACCATCCTTCATTACTCTGTTGTCGTTTCTTATGCATATTTATATTGTCGTCGAGGTCCTATTTTCGAGAGATTTAGACGAGTAGATTAATGTAATTATTTTTTTTTTTTTTTTTTTTTGGAAACAAAATGTATTTTTTTTTTACCGGTACAGTTCTATGCCTTATTTAAAAGATTATATGCAAATTAATGTCAAACAAATTCAACTTTCCCTAGTAGGGTTTAAGATCACCGAATCAAAGTGCAGTGATTTTCTTCTTCTTCTTTTTCTTTCTTTGAACATCATACGATATGAGTGGAGCTCCAGATTTCTTCTACAGAGAAGCTCAAAGACTCGGCTATGCCGCTCGCGCTGCTTTCAAGGTCGGTCCTCTTTTCCATTCTCATTCGTCATATAAATATGTTTATCTTATGTTTACGCACTCATTAAACACTGCTGATAAACCCCCATGTTGTGCTATATCAATATTAATAATTAAAATAAAAACAGCTTCTTCAGATACAGAAGCAACACAAGCTCATAACGCCAGGCTCTTCCGTTCTGGACCTCGGCTGTGCTCCTGGGGCTTGGCTTCAGGTATTCATTCTTTCACCGTTCGAATGAATTGCATAGTTCTTTATTGGACATCGCTGATCACTTCCCAGGTAGCTTGCCAGAGCTTAGGCCCGCTCGAAAAAGGCGGTCTTGTTGCGGGCATCGATATCCAGGTCTGACCAATTCTGTAATTCACTTCATTATCAAAGCAACATGTTTATTGATTGATTGATTAGTGAAGTTGGTCGTCCATTTCTAATGATGGAGAACAGAAAGTGAAGCCTCCTAAGCTTTACTGCGATGCGAGGGTTCAGACTGTCTGTGCCGATATCATGAGTTTCCCAACAGATAAAATCCGGGCGCTCTCTCCCCAGGTATTATGATCAATTTTGCTTCAGATTCTTTAGAGCAGTTTTATATTTAGGTGATACTAAGCATTAAGAATCCCCACATCATCGACATCATCGTCACAAAAATAAATGCACTTCACAAGATTTGTAATGTTTTGGGTTTTATCATCTATTGGTTTTGAGATCAGAGCCCATGAAGTTCAAATGAGCATTGGTACAAAAATAATGGTATTTCTGATCTTAAGCCTGAAAAGCAATCATCTACTTGAAGGGTGTTTTATGGATCACGCATCAGAAAGAAAAATAATTGACAATGTTTGTTAGGATATGAGTTTATTCTTATCGTTGCCAATTGATTTTGGGTAAGAGTTCTATAAAATTCAAACGAGCACTGATACAGAAATAGCAGGATCTGGCCCAAGACGATTGAGCTGAAAAAGCTGTCATCTTGATGGGGTATTTCAAGGGTGCAAAGACTTGACTGAGTTTTATAAGGCCGTGGATCGTACTTTCATTGTCATTTTTTTTCCCCCTCAGACACTGTCAAATTATATTGAGATAGAACCCGTGAGATACTCCGAGAAATGAAAGTGCTTTAATCGGTTGCAGGGAAGTTTCAATGTGATTCTATCGGATATGTGTCCTCGAGTTACCGGAATCACGGACAGGGATTCCGCTATATCGATGGAGCTGGGAATGCGAGCACTTGAAATTGCAGTTGGTAGTTCTGCTTTGGAGCTCAGTAACGACGATTGTTTCAAAGACGGCGACGACAACAACAAGAACAAGAACAACGACGTAGGTGTTTTGCAGACCGGCGGTAACTTAGTCATAAAGCTTTTGGAGAATGAAGATACAAAAGGTTTTTTTCCCCTCTCTCTTCTTATTTATTGTACATGTTCCTGGTTTGGCTTATTCCTCAAAACTATTATTTTTATGGTTTCGTAGAATTCACCCGGATTTGCAAGCCCTTGTTTTGCAAGTCATCGCGGTTGAGGCCTAAAGCTACGAGACCTTCCTCGAGGGAGTTTTATTTGATATGTCAAGGTCGTATTCGACCTTGTCAAAAGATGTAGTCATAAAAATGCAACTTTTCAGAATCATGGTGTGACTCGTACATGACTGGACAATGAGTTTCCCTGTTCCGGTCATGGAATATAAATATTTAAAAGAGATTTCGCTCAAGACTGAATTCTTATTGGAACTGCCTCGGAGTTCATATTCACATCCTAGATCTGAAGAATTAAATTTTGGAAATGATATTTTTGGCCCCTCAACTTTGTCACTTGTAACAAGTTGGTCCCTGAACAAAAAAATCTGCATTTTTACCCCTTCATCATTGTAATTGTATCATATTTGGTCATTATGTTACTTATATCACTAAAATAAACGAAATTCGATCGTGTGTCTATCATGTGTGGGAAAAAAATAAAAAAAATATATATTGGTAATAACGTGAATTCGCAACATTCGAATCCATTCGGCAGTGTTTCTGAGACGGTTTGGCTTTCATGAAGCCGTTGTCGTCACCATCGGTAAGTAATTAATCTCTCTCAAAATGGGTCTCTCTCGAATTAATATCTCATGTTATAACCAATATAGCATTGTTTTTCAACACATGATAAACACACGATCGAATCTCATTTATTTTGGCAATATAAGTATTGTAAGGACCAAATATGAAACAATTACAATGACGAAAGGGTAAAACTGCAGATTTTTTTGTTCAGGGATCAACTTGTTACTGGTGACAAAGTTGAGGGGTCAAAAATATCATTTTTCCAAAATTTTACGTTTGCTTTCTTGCTAAAATCTAAAGCTGTTCTCTTTTATATTTTTGCTGTTCAGAAAGCACAAAAAGTTGAAAGCTTCCTTGGCAAAATAGATTGTATATTCAGATCTTTGTATTTTACTGAACAATGAAGAAGTTCTCTTGTTGAAACTAGTGTAACTTGGGGCTTGCTAAAAAAATGTTTTTGTTCAGAAAGTAGAAAAAAAAAATGAAAGCTTCATTTAGCAAACTTCTACAAAAATGAAATCTTCACTCGCATTTTCTATTGACGTCACACTCCCGAAATATACATATATAAATTAGTTCATGCCAATCTAGTCACATCACTCCACACTGTATGTATGTTCTTGAGTGCATAGTATCTCCATTTACATAAGCTTCATCTGTGCAAAGGAACGTCAACGAATCTGGGTTCTCCCTAGCGACCATAGACCAACATCCTTGACCGGTGTCTAAAACAAAAAGAAAGATAAATACAAAAACATAAGAGACAATCATGTAAGAGAATAAAACAACTAACCAAGAGAGATTATTCCTCCTATACTCTCTGCACTAGTTTCTTCTTACCACTGTTTTCATGGATGGAAAGACATTCCAGAACCGTAGAGTCTCATCACCGGCACCAGTAACGATTGTCTGAATGTTCAAGTAGTCATGAATCAAAATCACCAAAGAAGAAACTAAAAAGTTGATAAAGATAAGAAAAATGTAGCTTTTTTTTTACCTGACCATCAGGCGACATGGCAAGGTAGAGCACTCTCATGTTATGGCCGGTTAGTGTCGCCACCTATTATCGTCATTAGACATTACGAAACATGAGCTCTGAGAACCAAGAGAAGATTGAATCAAATCACATGAGGATTATCATGATTTTTTTTGTGTATACCTTTCCCATTGACGGGTACTTCCACACCATGATCTGATTCTGAGAATACCCGTGAGTGCTCACTATCTCGTTCACGTTCTTACTCCACGCGAGATTACACACCTGCAACCATTTCATCACGACAACGATTCATCATCCATTTTCACATACTCCAATACACGCACAAATAAGCGAACTTGGTGCAAGTTGAAAGATATATAAAATAAAGAGAAAAAAAAACCTGGCTTCCCGTGTCGACGCTGTTGAGCTGGGTTCCGTTTGTAGTGTTCCAGAAGCGGATGCATCGGTCTGCGGTCCCACCACCGGAGGCAAGAAGTCCGCTCTGATGTGGCGACCAAGTGATGGCCTTGACCGCGGCAGTGTGCTCGGTCAGTCTCAAAGTCGGCTTCTGAGATAGCTGATTCCACACCAAGAGCTGCTCGTCCACAGTTACCGTTGAATTAGTAAAAATATACTCAAATTACATGGTGAAAGTTGCATATTTTACCTGATTATCGTTGCCCCCAGAAGCGAGTTCTCTGTCATCATGAGACCACTTCAGCCCACACACCTACCATCGAAACAAAAAAAAAGACGAAATGAGTAACTGGGTTGTAAATTATTTGCAATTAGTTTCATGAAGTCTTTGCCAGGCACCTCGGATTTGTGGCCGACAAGCTTGTTGATGAAGTCATCGGAGACCCGTAGATCGTGTTGAAGAATGTTCCTGTCCCTGCTTCCGGAAGCTAAGGTGCGCGAGTTCCACGCCAGAACGCCCGTTCTCGTTTGATGGCCGCTCATTGTTCTAACTTTTTTGCAGCACGCTCCGTCCCATACCTATACCATACCCTCATTTCTGAATCAGTCAAGAGAGTCCTCAACCGAAAAAAAGGCTTGTGAGCTTCGATAGAGTTACCTGAACTTTGCCAAGAGCTGTTCCGACGGCAATGTAAGAACCCTCACGTGTCCACTGAACGGAGCACACTCCGTCGTTAGGACCCAAATCGCACAGCTTCGTCACCTGAGAAAAAAAAAAGATATCCCCAAAAAGAGTCGTTACAATGTATGTGGTTTTGCTTTTCCGGTTGGACTCAATCTCAGACTCAGCCTGAGACTCACCTTGCTGTTCGATGCGCTCCATAGATAAACACAAGTTCCCAATCCAACGGCGAGGATGTTTTGAGAGGACCAGTCCACGAGGTTCAAATAAAAATCGTCTTGCAGTGACGGAGCATCAAGAACCTGCACACAAAGTTTTACACATACGTTAGTTCACCAAAACCAAAATTCAAAGTTCACTACACAAATCCTGTTTTACCCTTATATAATTAATCCATAATTAAAAGAGAGAAAAAGTGTCTGTGACCTTATGGGGAGTCTTGGGGACCTTCCTGGGAGGCTTGGGCGGAGTGGAGGTCTCATTGGAGAAGAGACCTCCGTCGTGGCCGAGCATGGACGGCGAGTACGGAGATCCGGGATTCGAGTGCTCCGTCTTGAACCGCAACATGTTCTTGCTGGGACTGCTCATCGGGGACCCACCTGCAGGAGAAGAACAAGAAAAGTCAGATCCGAAAAGCTCGCACCTCAAGATCCTCGAGTACGCCTCGTTCCCGGTCCCGGCCGGGGATTCCTTCGCCGGCGAGCCCTTGTCGATCAGGCCAAAGGTGTGGAGCCTCGACGAGGACCGGCACGGGATGAAGCGGTCGCTGCAAGTGGAGGCCTTCGACGGCGACGAGAGGCTCGAGATTCCTCTGAAAGTCGCCGCCGGAGTGAAGGTCTCCAAGCGGAGAGAGGAGGTGGACATTCCCGACGGGAGGTTCAGACCCCCTCCTCCTGGCTTTCTAGCCTGTGATGATGACTCTGTATCCATCGCCGGTTCGATTCGAGTTCTTTACGGTTAGGGTGTGGGAAACAAAGACGAAGACGATCTCTTTCCCTCCTCTCCCTCTGCAGATCAAGAATCCGAGTTTTTTTTTTTTTTTTTTAGGGGGGGTTCGAGCTTCAGTGGAGAGAGTATTGAGGGTTTCTAACGGTCAAATTTAGATTGGGGGGTTTGATATAGGCGGGATCCGAAGAGGGAGCGTGAGAAAGGAATGTGCATTTTATTTAATTATTTATTAATTAATAAATATTACACTTGTGGGACCCTTTAGGCCCCCTTTTTTTTTTTTTCCTTTTGTTTTTTTTTTTACCAAAATGTGGGTAGAGACTAGAGATAGAAGATCCAACAACGGTCACATGTGCTGGTCAAGCTAATGTTTAGTTTGCATAACTAGCCGTTGTTTCGTAGTTTGGTGTCAGTGCTCTAGTTTCCTTATAATTTTTTTTTTATATATAAATAATTTAATTCTAAGCCATGGATTATGCAAACTCCATTTGGGTCTTAATTTAAATGAGCTTTCTTACAATTTCAGCCAGACATCAATATTAAAATTTATTTTAGTTCAAAATACCTTAAAAGTTTCCCAATTAATCTTCTTTCCTTTTTTTTTCACGACCCAGACAGTAAGTATGCCGTTAAATCAGACCATTTAAAAAATTATATTTCATGCAATATAAAATAATAATTATAATAAATCCAAAAACTAGATTTCTTGAATTCAAGGAGGACAAAATAAATGTACACCAAACATAGCCCAACTAAAATTACAACAGCATTCCATTCAAGTATACCGAAACCGGTATCTGCGGAGCCAATCTTCGCCATTCTCATAGAAGTCCATTTTCGTAAAAGTCTGGGACGAGAAGTTGGGAGAAGCGGCATAAAGAGAGGCGCCGCGCCAAGCGTCGAGGATGGGGTCCAAAGCCTTGACGACCCTTATGGGGGACCCGCAGGGCCTGATCATGCGGATTGCGGACTCCAAGCGCTCGGTCAGGCCGGGAAACAGAGAGCTTCCACCTGTCACGAATACGGAGCTCGACAGCCTGTCTTCCAAGGCCGGGTCGGTGGAAGGAAGCCTCCTAATGGAGACCCCGGTCATCTCGTCCAGCCCCGCCTGGTCGACCCCGACCCAGTTGGGCCGCAGCAAGATCTCGGGGCAACGGAACCTCTCTACCCCGAGAATGATCTGGAAATCTTCCTGCGTCAGCGCGCGGGCCCGCGGCGCCTCGCCCGATTGCGAGGATCCGCCTTCTGTCTTCGCAGCAACAAAACTGGGGTCCACTTCCTGCGCTAGTAGTGACGAATCATGTTAGGGAAACATTTGTGTACGAAAAAAAATTCATAAACGTTGGGTGAAAGATAGAAGAGGCGTAACCTGAAGGCGAGAGGTTAAGCGAGCGAGCTCGGTTTCATCGCCGTCGGGAGCGTCGTCGTCGTCGTCGTTGTCTTTGCTCATGAGCTTGTAGAGCTGCCAGTCTTCGTCCCTGGCACCGAAAGTGTCTTCGCCTTTGCCGCGGTCGAAGGCGGCCGTCGTCAGAAGCCGCATCCTCTCTCTCTGCGCGGCGTTCAGCCGCTCTCCGCGCCCGACGCCTCCCGACACATTGTTCCCGTTCACGCCTCCCCCGTTTGCTGCCGTCTTCGCCCGCTTTCTCTGCTCCACTTTCTCGCTTACTTCCTTGTACTTCACCACCAACTGCTCTAAATAAAGCTCCGGATTTTCCCTGCATTATTACTGTTACTATTAATCAAATATATGGTGGTAAATCTAGTACGGGCAATGTTCGGCACATACAAGCGTTTCACTTCATCTTCCTGGTTCCTCCTTTCCCTCTCCAACTCTTCCTCGTGGCGCCTCTGTTTGGCTCGTTGACGGCCTTCGGATGTGGTCTTCAGAAACAGCTGTCTTCTTTTTTCCTTGAGCTGATGAAACGAAACGAAACGACAAGAATTGGGCGTGAGCCTGTTCGCTTCTCTCGGTGTGGATCGAAGCAGAAAAATAGAGATACCTGTTCCGCGGAGAGCATGTTGTCTGGGATGTTGATGAGCGGAAATTTTTCGGCCGGATCGGCCTTGTCGTCAGTCTCGGCCTGCTCGTTCTTCGGTTCGCCTTTTGCCTTTCGCAGGGATTGAGTCACCTTCGACGCGGCGGCTTCCACCTCCTGCCGCGATGCGTACCCGGTCACGGACAGGAAAGACGGGACGTCTTCTTCTGCCACTTGTTCAAGCTGCTTCAGGAGAAACTCTAAGCCGTTCAACTCGTTTTCCAGCTCGTTTATTCGGGAACACCTCTTTGCCTCGGCCATCTCTCGCAGACGCTGCCCTTGCTTCTCCTTTATGGCCGCCTTTCTTGCGATCTCTTCCTCTGACGGCAGAGGCTCGATCGGAGGCGGGACCCACGGAAGCTGCCAACACCTTGTTTTCTCTTCAGCTTCCTTGCTTCCTTTCTAGGAACATATCGCAATTAAAAATATTCAATTACTTGTCTTTAGAGTTTGTGAGTAAAGTCAAGAGGTATGAATAAATCATGGCTACCTGAAATAACCGAGCTTCTGAACTGTAGTCTTGAGAAATATAACAGTGTTCCATTTTAAGCTCTTCAGCCTTTTCCCATGTGAGCCTAGCCCTTTTGTGTTTGAAGCGTATTAGAATATTATATCAGCATTTTGACCATTTGAGGCCACGAGAATAGGAATCTCAAATTTTACTCACGTGTGTTGGGGGTACTTGAGTGAAAGCAGTTGCTTCAGATAATCAGTCACCTGGTATCCGCCAATGTTAGTCCGACAGCATCCATGATAATCTGGCTCGCCATCAACAAACTGCAACAGAGAAAACATAAATTTATCTTCCTATCAAATAGTTACAGAAAAGAATTTTATATAAGTCAACTATGGATATTTACAAGTATTTTCTGAATCTTGAACAAGTGCTGTTCACGCGACGAGAGGAAACTCATTTCTTTCGACACAATCAACAAAATATAAAATCAAGAGGCTATACCGGGATAACATGAGTTGTTGTAAATCCAGGGCATAGAGCAAGGCCGTCTTTATCACAAATTCCACGTTGTTCGTTATACTTGTAGCTGAATGCAGCATCAACCCCATATGCTAAGAAGACAGTTAGTTGAAACGGTATCAGAATGGAAAATAAATCAAAGAAACAAATTACGAAATCCATAGAATATATATGTTCTACCCGAGTCGCAAACCCAATCACTAGGACAAAAAGGGACTTTGGATGCGACAAAAGTCGCATCCAAAGGGTCAAAAGTCCTTTGGATGCGACAATTGTCGCATCCTTTGGTCCGTAGCTGATGCTCTTGGTCCGTAGATTAATCTAGGGAAATTATGAAAAACATTTTTTAGTTTTCTTTTGCAAAATGATAATCAAAGCCCGCCCACTATAGAATAGAAGATCCAATATTCGGGTTAATTGCAAGTTTCTGTAGTTACCGATTGAAGGGACTCCGTAAGTCTCAAACAAAAGTTCGGCCATTTTATTCCGAGAATGAACAGGGTTGCATACACATTCAGTTATCAGGATTGGATGATCGATTTTCCCTGCCTTCAAACAGACAAAATCAAATATCAGGGTAACATGACGAAAATCATTCACAAAGAAAACATTTTGAGTGTGGCGTGAGTAAACAATAATGGCTGAATAGAGACCACACAACTGTTACACAAGCTTTACATTTTAACACTGCTAAATTATTGGTCAGCATTCCCATTTGAAACCGGTGAACTATACATGTCTAAAGACTAAAACAGAACATGTAGAAGACAAAAGTTTTCAGGCAAGACGTGAACAATGCTTGCAGTGCAAGAAATGAAAATAGAGACAGTGAGATGAGAGATCGTACCTGTGATACATCCGCACCCATCCGATCAAAGGCAAAGTCAAGTATCTACCAATATTTAATAATAATGATGTCAGACTCTACGTTGTGACATGAATTTATAATACTAACACAACCAGAAACCCTAAAAATATGCTACACTTAAAAAAAAGAAATGTAAATGAGTTACCACATCACTTATAGGTTTCTAGTCAATACAAGGGTCTAAAAATCTATTTCAAAGCAAGTACGAACTAAATGAAACTATCAACGAAATACAGCAGAGGTATTGATATTCTCTGATATCTACATTTGTCAGAGAAATGTGGAATCGACCCATGAGAAGAAAACACAAACGCGGTTGCAAACCAGAACAAGGAGAGGCTTACGTATTCCATGATTTCAAACTGGAAAACAACATTGCTGTCGAAAGCTGAGCGAGGACCCGAGCGAGTGCAGTCAAAGTATTTCAGAAGTGAAGGATCATGGTCGCCGACAATGGTGACTGTTTCACCTGTGTAGCCAACAAAAAGCCCAATCAGGAAGAGAAAAACCAAACTCAGTAATTAAATATTCATACCTAACGACACTTAAAAACAAGACCAAACATTCTTTCTCAATGATTCCAGATTAAATGAGCAATTTTATAGAGCAGAAAAAGCATTCATACTTCAAGGCCACACAATCCAATCGATGTATATGATAAAAGGTTTCATGACAGCACTAACAAAAGCGAAGCCCTAGCTTTTCATGATTAAAATACCTGAAAGTGTTTCTCCAAAGTCCTAGCTTCAATGTACTATCTAGTTAAGGGTTCTTAGAAGCTGACTTTAGAAACAAACCAAAGCACATACACTTCTTAGTTCTATCCAATGCAACCAAACTACATTTAAACAATCTCGTTTTAATTCAATTCAAGTTGGTGAGCAATCGAACCAAATTTCAGTCCTATTACTTCAAAAAGATCATAACTTTCTGGCTCGAATTTCAAAGGAACGAAAACAAACGGAACTGACCAGTGGTTTTGTGACGAGGTCGCTGGACAATGTTGCGAAAGACGACGCGTGGTTCGGTCTCGCCTGCCCATCTGTGAAGAAGATGTCAAAAGTGAGCTTTTCTTTTAGTTTCTAGGGTTTCCATTGAATAGAGAGAGTGGTTTACCCGATTCGAAAATAGGAAGCGCCATTGTCGATGACGATGGGCGTGGAGGAAGGGAAGAGACCGTAGTCCGTTTGCCGATCGATTTGCGATGTGAATGGCATCTCTCTCTCTCTCTCGGCAAACCTTTCTGCAATTGTCTCACTTTCCGGTTCAGGTCCGTCGTCTGGTAGGCACTAGTGCTACTAAAATTTAATCCGATACCCTTAAATTTGAAGTATTTACGCAACATTGGGACATTTTACTTTTTATTTAAAGCTTATCCATTCGAGGTCTTAAGTCTCAACTCAACTATATAATATTACTGGGTGGATCTTAAGATACTTTACTAAGTTAGGAATCTTAGGATACGATGTAGAAATCACTCATCACTCCCCACTCACAAAGCTGCTACCGTCCACTAAAAAAAATTCTATTTTTTTTTAACAAAAAGTGTAATTAAATTCAATTCACTACACATATCTAATTTCAATCCTTTATTTGTATTCAAAATTTTCAAGTCTTCTTGAATTATATGAGTACGTTTTGGTCCCTTTAACAGTTTTATAAGTTTTTTTGTGTAATTTTTTATGAATTTCAGGAAAAAAAATATGAGTTTTATTTGTAATAAAAGCATATTTATAGTTTATTAAGCCATATGAAGCTAGTCAATTGCATTAATGTTTTAATTTAACCATGTATTCAAATAAAAAAATTGAAATATATTAGTAATAAGGGTAAAGAAGACAATTACTATCGGTTAATATACGTGGATAGCTATTTACCAACTATTAACGAAACTATAGCTAATATGCAATTCTCACGTTTTATTATCACTACATTACTACATTACCTTTTAATAATGACAAAAATAATTCTAGTTTGGTACGCAATTTTCAAACTTTTTGAGTGATTTGTAAAATGTTCAAAGTTTTTGTTCCTAGGCTGAAGTTAGTAGAGCTATTTCGAAGTTTGAACCGAAAATTTCAAAATATTTTAAAAAAACACTATTAATGCAATTTTCAAAATTTTTATGAAGTTCCCGAATTTATTGATAAGTAAGGGCAACAATGACATCAAATAGCATTGATGTTGTCATTTAGAAAATGTTTGAAGTTTTCTATGACATTTTTGAAATATTCAGGTTTTTTTTTGTGGAGAATTAGGATATATCACATTTAAACCCCCTACGTTAAAAGTATAGCCGAAGTTTCTAAAAATTAAGAAAATAGCTCAAACTCAAGCAAGATGCATGCGCCATATTATGAGTTGGACTATTTTTTTAATATTTGAAGTTGGACAATAATTTTAATTGAATGTAACCATTGGACCAGCTACAACAGTTTTTCTTTATGTGTGTGTGTGTGTGTGTATATATATATATAAATATATATATATATATATATATTAATTAAGAAATGTCCCAAAAAACAAACTTATTTAATTTATTTATTTTTTCCGAAGTATTTATAATTGTTGTTCATTTTTTTTAATTCTTAGAATTGAGTACAAAATTCTAAAAAGGATAAAATAAATTGAATTTAAAAAAAAAAGTAAAAACTTTGAAAAATCTACCAAAGAGTTTTAATATATCCAAAATTCCTACAAATCATCGAAATTGTCTAAAAATAAAAACTTTGGAAAAACTAGAAAAGTTTGAAAATCTTCAATAAAATGTTTGAAAATCGCTAAAAAAAAAAGTTTGAAAATCTAGAAATTATTTACATAATAGATATTTTTGTCTATTCTCACATGGTTAAAAATATGGTTTTCTATGCAAAAAGCAAAGTATGGTTTTCATAATTCAACTTCTAACTAGTAGGGTTTCTTAAATTTCCCAATTTTTACGGTAAATTACATAATTGCCTTATGTATTGTAAACAACAGATAAACAAAATATTAAGCATATCCTTTGACAAATACTTACCAATAACATTCATGAAATAGTATTTGGACTTCTAACTAGTAGGGCTTCTCAAATTTCTCCTTTTTAAGGGTAAATTACATAAATGGCACCTATAAATATGTCTTGAGTGTTGTTGGGTATTATTTGTCAAAGAATCCATTTTCTTAAGGATAAATTATATAAATGGTGTCTATAAATATGTCTTGAGTTTTCTTGGGGTAATATTTGTCAAATGATGTGCTTAATTTAATACCTTCACCATCAATATTTACCTTGGGAGTACGATGTCATTTCTCAATGTTGCATTGAATACATTGGTGGATCCATAACACCTGGATTATGTTGATTTGGGTATGATGTTTGTTGTGGAGTTAGATGTTATTCCTAAACATGACATAAGTTATATTGGTGGTGATTTTAAAACCCCCTCCGCGTAGAAAGTTGGAGTGTTTTGATAACGATTTTGACTTTTAGCATTTCATAGCAGGAATTCTCATACAACTTGAGAAGTTAACATCTGTTGTGATCACCCAAATATTGTTTCACTTAAAAATATACAGGGCAAAATTGTATTGAGGCTACAAATCTTTTTTAGACTAATAAGACTAATGTATGTCATCATATTGTAGAAGTGACAATAGAGCACACTCGGAGTTAGCATATTGTTGAAGACAAGCATGGTGAGCACGATTGTCCTGTTGAGCATGTTGATCACGCCAAACGAGCCGACTCATCATCTAGAGCCTCAGTGCGGTTTGCTACCTCTTCTCGATAAAGACGATGTTTATGGCACTCCGATGCGTAGTACCCGTAAACGTCACAATTGTAGCACTTGATCTTGCTCTTATCGCGGTCTCAACTGGACCAATGATATCCTTCACTTTCTTGGGGCGTCGAGCCACTGTCGTAGCGCTCTACTATGTGTCATGTCCTCGGCTACGGCCATCACCGCTATTTTCGCCGATCTTCTCTTCGTCATAAGAAGAGTCTCCATTTCCTCTTCTTTTCATATGTGTTAAGCCGTTTTTTGGATTTAACATTTGAGGACACGCGGTGTGCCTGGAATAATCACGTGCCTAGTATTGGATCGGCCCAAATTACTTTTCGAGAGTCCAAAGGGCTCAAGGAAGTTCGGGACAAAGCCCAAAGCGTCCAAGAGCTTCAGAGGATCTTAGAATCGCAAAGAGGGAAATAATGCTTTGCCTTCTTCTTCGTCGGAAATGCGTTCTTCGTCTTTGATTCCTGGCCTGGAGGTCGAGCCTGCTTGGAGGTCGAGCCTGCCTGGAGGTCGAGCTTGCTTGGAGGTCGAGCCTGCCTGGAGGTTGAGCTCGCCTGGGGGTCGAGCTCGCCTGGAGGTCGAGCCTGGCCTGGAGGTCGACCCTGGCTGGAGGTCGAGCTCGCCTGGAGGTCGAGCTCGCCTGGAGGTCGAGCCTGGCCTGGAGGTCAACCCTGGCTGGAGGTCGAGCCTGCCTGGAGGTCGAGCTCGCCTGGGGGGTCGAGCTCGCCTGGAGGTCGAGCTCGCCTAGAGGCCGAGCCTGGCTTGGAGGTCGACCCTGGCTGGAGGTCGAGCCTGCGTGGAGGTCGAGCTCGCCCGGAGGTCGATCCTGCCTGGAGGTTGAGCTCGCCTGGGGGATCGAGCTCGCCTAGAGGTCGAGCCTGGCTTGGAGGTCGAGCCTGGCTGGAGGTCGAGCCTGCTTGGAGGTTGAGCTCGCCTGGAGGTCGAGCTCGCCTGGAGGTCGACCCTGGCTTGGAGGTCGACCCTGGCTGGAGGTCGAGCCTGCCTGGAGGTTGAGCTCGCCTGGGGGGTCGAGCTCGCCTGGGGGGCGTGACCGTGCTCTTCGTGAGCTGCTTACGTACCCGCTTTGCGGGATCAGGTCATGACGTAGTTCAGGGCGAGTGTGTTTGCTATGTGAGTGGATTCTTGGATTTTTGTTTTTCTTCCTCCCGCCGAGAGGTGGCTCTCGGTCTTTGTCTATGATCCGGGATAATTTTGAAGTTGGGAGAGTATTTGGCTGAGAGAATTCTGGGGTTGAGAGTCTCTGGAGTTGAGAGAATTTTGAGTTCAGAGGATTCTGAGTTCGGAGTCCCTTTTCTTTTGATTTGTGTGAGTGAGCTATTTATAGGGAAAACATGCCGCTTGTTGAAAATTAGCTTGTCGCTTGTTGAAAATTCGTTTGTCGCTTGTCGCTTGTTGAAAATTCGCTTGTCGCTTGTTGAAAATTCGCTTGTCGCTTGTCGCTTGTTGAAAATTCGCTTGTCGCTTGTCGCTTGTCCCAAATTCGCTTGTTTTTAGTCATGCGTATTTTTAGCATTTGACTAAATTGTCCTTTTATATTGTAACGTCGTTTTTGCAATTGAGGCGTCGTTTTTACCATAAGGAAAAGACGGCATAACAATATGCATCATCCATTTTGAGTGCGTGAAAAGCAAGTGTTGCTCTTCTTCTTTCTCATCGTAGCCCCAAAGCCACTCTTTGTGAGCCTTGAGATGACCAACGACCTCCCCGACCGACATGTTCTTGAGGTTGCCAAACTGTTCGATTGAGGTAACGATCTGGATGAATCTTTGGAGGATGGCTCGGAGCAACTTTTTGACGGCAGAGATCTCCCCCACCTTGTGGCCTGACGAACGGATGCGGTAACGATCATCGTCAACTTTCTGGAAAAGTCATCCACCGACTCACCATCCTTCATCTGGATAGCCTCGAAATCACTCTTCAAGGTCTGCACATTTGTGTCATTGACCCATTCCTCGCCCATATGCATCGTTCGCAACGTCTCCCATGTTGCCTTTGCTGAATCATTCTCCGCTAACATGAGAAGGATGTCCTTGCGCTCCTCGACACAGTCGTCACACTTGACGGCGTCCCACACGCCTTGTGCCTGCAAATTAACATGCATCTTTAATGTCCACGTTGCATGGTTACTCTTCGTGCGGGTATTGGAATGTCACGCTGCCCTCTTTTTCCGCTCTTATGCCCCGTTACATCTTCTCCGACAAACCGACTAGGCGATGGCTTTTGTTTCGGCATCTTGTGCTTTAATACCACTTGTTGGGTTTCGATCCTTTATCGAAATACACCAAAATAAATAACCAAAGTGGAGAAATAAAATATGGAGGAGAAATATTAGATGAAACAAATCAGAAGAAAAAATACGGAGATATATAATTCTAACTGAAATAAATGACAAAAAAAAAACTGTTGTTTTATGGATTTTGACGTTTTTGGTTCAGGCAAATCTCTTGTCTCTTATGTTGCTTCTCCCTCTTCAGGGAACATCTTTCATCATTTTCTGTCAAGATACAACGTGTTCGCACTGACAACCTTTTTACTGTCCGCGTTGGATGTGTGTCATCTGTCTCTGTTCCGGATCAGAGGACAGTCTCTTTGCTTATCTCTTATATAAGAAAATGTTTCTCTTGCGTGTAGGGTTACACATTCTTATCACGCCGAAAACCTAAGACAAAGAAAATGTGTGTCTTTTGTCATCTAGTATTGGTGTCTTTCTGGTGAGAGCTAACCCAGCTCACGGTGTGTTGCTGGTGATTGATATTTATTGAAACACTAAAAGAGTGAGAGTGAAAATTGAGTGGAGCTCAAATCTAGGGAGAGTCTAGATTAGAAACTTTCTAGAATAGTTTGGAGTTAGGAATAAATGAAAGGTTATCATCCAGTTGTATTTTGTCATTGTACTCATTCTATTGTCTAGTAAAGTCACTCTTTTCATTGAGAGTCATATCCCCCCAGAGTAGGCAGTTTGGCCGAACTGGGTTACCATTCTTGTGTGTTCTGTTTCCTTATTGTCTTTACTGTTGTTCTTAAGTATCCTAATAACATCTAACAAGACATCTTAAACAGTAGATCTGGGCTTTAAAATAGATTACAAATGAAGCCTTTAAATATGCTGAATAAGGCTAACCTACAACTAATCGTGCAATAACTGCATTTCCTATTCTTTAGTTCACACGTGTACATTAACTCAACGTGTGTATGACTATCATTAAACTTATCTAAACAACCCGACCCAATAGGCATTACTTTAACGTACGTGCAACGTCGTGCACTTAACCACACTCTCATGCTTCCTAAATTCATGTAGGTCTTTTGAAGAAGGATATAATTGGGATATTACAATATTAAGTTAGGGTTTCGATTATTTTCTTAAATAATTAATAATCGGACTATAATTTTTAAAATTGGTGTTTTTTGGGCTAGTTTTTTAGCCGACCATCATAACTCAGCTTCTTTATCACTTATTCAAAACTCATTAAATTAAAGTTATCATCGTCTTGAAAAAAAAATCAGGCTAATAAACCACAATAGAAAAAGAAAACCAATAATAAATGTACTCATAATTTGGCGCCAGATAAGGCGCCAGATAAACGTACGTGTGTGTGGTCCACATTCAAAACCAAGAAAAAGAACCAACAAATGTCTACCACAAGATCTGTCCACATGGCGAAAGGGCAGGAACCTCAAACGACACATCAGATGCCACGTCACAGAAATCGCTCTTGGTGCTTACTTGTCAAAGAAACTCATCATAAAGTCAAAACTAAATAAAATAAAAATAAAACATCTGAATCACTTGTTCGTCGTATATGTATATATACATAATATATAAACCCTTTTTTATTTATGAAAAAATAAAATATAAAATAAAAGTCAAGCTCGAGAATGGAAACTAAGAAGCTGAGTGTGAGAACAGAGGATAGGGAATGGAATAACGAGGAGTGCGTGACGCCGACTGTCATGTCGTCAAGCATGTCGTTTTCCCCTCCAACTTCTCCTTAATGTGGGGATTTATTGATAACACATGTATTAGCGTTGTTAGTCCTCCAAATCAACTCATTTAACAGTCTAGAAGCAAGTTTATGAGGAACAAACGAGATCACAAGAGCAAAAGAGAGCATGTTTCACGTAATTGACTGAGAATCCGTGACGTCTTTGTCACGAAAAAAGGAAATTTGTGACTTTTATGTCACGAAAAGTAGGAATTTCGTGACTTCTATGTCACAAAATATTGGGATTTCGTGACTTATTTGTCACGAAAAATAAGGATTTCGTGACTTATCTGTCACGAAACAAAGCTCTTTAAGTCACGAAACAGTATGTTTTCGTGACATATCAGTCACGAAATGAGATACTTTGATGGAATTTAATGACAAATCTCTCTTTTATTTTATTAAATACGTCTTAGGTGACCAATATTTGTTATAAATATAAAAAAAAAAAATTTGAAAAAATACATAGTTAGTCAAGCTCTACTTACCTAGAAGATATTGAGGAACTAATGTGTCTTGTAATGTGAAGTGTGGTTGACATACATTTATTTGTCCCATTTCATCATTTCAAATTAATGGGACAAAGTGTCAAGTAGTGTAAAACAAATGAACATAGGTAAATGAGATTTACTGTCATGTCGTCTGGCATGTCGTTTTCCCCTCCAACTTCTCCTTAATGTGGGGATTTATTGATAACACATGTATTAGCGTTGTTAGTCCTCCAAATCAACTCATTTAACAGTTTAGAAGCAAGTTTATGAGGAACAAACGAGAGCAAAAGAGCAAAAGAGATCATGTTTCACGTAATTGACTGAGAATTCGTGACGTCTTTGTCACGAAAAAGGAAATTCGTGACTTTTATGTCACGAAAAATAGGAATTTCGTGACTTCTACGTCACAAAATATTGGGATTTCGTGACTTATTTGTCACGAAAAATAAGGATTTCGTGACTTATCTGTCACGAAACAAAGCTCTTTAAGTCACGAAACAGTACGTTTTCGTGACATACCAGTCACAAAATGGGATACTTTGATGGAATTTAATGACAAATCTCTCTTTTATGCACGCATAGAAAAATACCTTTTAGCGGCATTGCAACAACTACCAGAGAGAATATACAACAAATTGAGTAGATAAATTTCAAATTATTTACGTGCAAATAATATGCATGTTCGCAAACATCGATACTAAGCAATGGAACTAAAGTTGCTCCTTTCGTGACCAGTGGTTCCTATTATGAACCATGAAAGAATAAAATTAATATAATAATTTTATAATCCGAGAAAGATTAGTCCTCTTGCACATGTTTGGAAACTTCAAACAAGAGTGAGAACATCCAAAAACATGAAAACAGCTCCGAAAATATACAAAATAAAATAAAAAATGATAACATCAAATCGCGATAAACCCCGAGGTATTACTTGGTTCGCAGTTGTTTTAACCACGAGTTTCTTCAACTCTTTGTCTCGCAGCAAGCCACTGCCAAGACAAAGTACATCAAACATTCCCAACAAAAACAAAAAACATAGAACACGAAAATGTCTTCTCCGGTTCGCGTGACGAGGCTGCCTCCAACTTGGTCGCGGCACACCCCTCTGACCAGCTCGCCGGCGCGTTATTGGGTTCCTCGGGCTCGGATCTACTCTTCGAGTATTTATCAACTCACCAATCGACTCACCTATATGCAAATAAATCAAATAAACCGTAGAAACAAAAATGGGTAAAAAATAAACACGCACCAGCTAAAAAAATTACTCGTTAAAAACTCACCCACTAAAATATTTTTAGAGTTTCAAACTCTTTAATTTTTGGAAGAGGAATATAATGAATACATCATTGGAAATTATAATAAATCAATTTAAAAATAATATATAAATTTGTCTTATTGACACTCACACACTGATGCCACAAAAGTAGTTCAAGTTCTTACAGGAACAAAATCTTTTATCTCGTCAATGCTTATAATTTTTCAACATTAAGTTGTATAACTAAATCATATATAGATGAATATATATATATATATATATATATATATGTGTGTGTGTGTGTGTGTGTGTGTGTGTGTGTGTGTGTGTGTGTGTGTGTGTGTGTGTATAGAGAAAGAGAAAGAGTGAGAAACATTACGTTTTCATGACATTCCAGTCACGAAAGAGAACATGTTTCACGTAATTGGATCGGATTTCGTGACTTCTCTACCAAGAAATTCTCAGAATTCGTGACGTATTTGTCACGAAAAATGGGAATTTGTGACCTTTATGTCACGAAAAATTAGAATTTTGTGACTTCTATGTCACGAAAAATGGGGAATTCGTGACTTATCTGTCACGAAAAATGGGGATTGCATGACTTTCCTGTCACGAAAAATGGGGATTTATTGATAATTCATGTATTAGCGTTATTAGTCCTCCAAATCAACTCATTTAACAGTGTAGAAGCAAGTTTATGAGGACCAAACGACCTCAAAGGAGCAAAAGAGAGCATGTTTCACGTAATTGACTGGGAATTCGTGACGTCTTTGTCACAAAAAAATGGAATTTCGTGACCTCTATGTCACGAAAAAATGGAATTTTGTGGCTTCTATGTCACAAAATATTGGGATTTCGTTACTTATTTGTCACGAAAAATTGGGATTTCGTGACTTATCTGTCACGAAACAAAGTTCTTTAAGTCACGAAACAGTACGTTTTCGTGACATACCAGTCACGAAATTGGAATTTTCTTAACATAATACAAGACAAAGCCAACAAAATATTTTATGCTTCTCGACTTTAGTTTCTTTACAAGAAATGTTTGAACTTCTCGTCATGTACTCGGACTAATGGGCATTTATTTTCTTCCCCCGAACTTGAATTCTATACTTTGAAGTACTGAAATATCATTATCTAGCCTAGGATTCAGTTGTTTCTTTTATGTCTATGCATAAACCATCAAACAATAAAAAATAAAAAATAAAGACCCAGAGTAAAGCATAGTTCTTGATAGATTGAATTAGAAAAATATTGAAATTAACCAACAAACAGCCCATTTCATTCAAAGCCAATAGTAGGTTCATTTATATTCAAGACAAGGAAATGCTAAAACGTGTAGAAATAATCCAATTTTACATTACTTAATAAAGAACCATCTTTCTAGATTTTATTCTTCTCTCATTATGAAGGTAGAGACATGTCTTGCAAAGTACCGATCAACAACAATGTAAAAAAAAAAAGAATA
This sequence comes from Urtica dioica subsp. dioica, assembly GCF_054948205.1. NCBI lineage: Eukaryota > Viridiplantae > Streptophyta > Magnoliopsida > Rosales > Urticaceae > Urtica > Urtica dioica. Next base: position 11,979,198 of record NC_142767.1, on the reverse strand, counting down.
TGTATAAGCGAAATACCTTTCTCCGTGATGCCATCGAAGAAGCAAAGTCAAAACTGAGATTTGATTGTTTAGAAAATAATATCACTGCCTGAGAACCTCGAATAGATCAGAATCCGAACTTATGGCTCAACAACAGTGAGTTATGCACTGAGAGCAAGCACTAATTACTCAGTAACTTTACGTTGGAAGAGAAGAAAGCGAGAGAAAGAATTTGCATGATTTTGTGATATGATGAGAAAGGTAGAAATAAGCAATTGCGTGAAGCATATAAATATCAAACCCTATAAATATATATTACATTGGTATCGCCACTTAGAACCCGTAATCCCTAAATCAGATAAAACCAAAACCAAATCAGATAGTCAGAGAAAAAAAATATATTAAATGAAATATAAGGAATTGTAATTAAAAAGTAAAAATAAGGGTAAAATTGTAATTACATAATTCATTTTAAATTCATAAGTCTTATCTGTGACCTTTTGAAAAAAAAAGTCCAAAAAAGTCAAAACATTTTTTTTTATTCCTATTTAGAGCAATTTCCCTAATTTAAAACATGAAAAAGTGGGCTAAGTTAGACCCAAGGTCTAAATTGCTGGCATATAGGCTCCAAAGTACGTTAGTTTCGTGAAAAATGAGAAAATCACCAACTTGTCAAGCCTCATATCAGCTTATACATTTATTTTAAAAACAAAATCAGCTTATATATTGAAAACTGAATAAAAAGAAGTGAGAATATATGGAAAACTTAAAATATTTATATAATCTTATCACTTAGAACTTAACAACTGCATAATTAATAATAGGTTGATGACACAAACTTGTTACAATAATTTTGTCGGCCAAAAACTTGTTTATGTAGGCTAGAAAGCGTCAAGTAAAAAAAATGATTTAGGCCGCATTGTCTCTAAAATAAACGAACTAAACTCTTAAGAGAAAAAAAATAAGTAAAATGTAAGGGTGATGATAAGAGGTGTAGAGTAATGTGTAGTGTTTTGTGTGCGGGAGAACGTCTTGTTCTATGTGTTAGTATTTTCCTTTTATTGTGCTTATTTTCATTGGTTGTGGGGGTTTGATCACATTCACACCCATAATTTAGCAGTTACGCGCTGATAACAATCAAGAATATGATTTTGTGCGGGTTTATGAGTAATAATCTACAAGTTCAAAGTCTAGACGGTTTTTGTTAGGTTTAGTGCCGACAAGTAAATATAGAGTGATAATTCTTCTTTAAGTGCAATAAGTCCTAATTCAAAGCAACTTAACGAAATCTCTAATTAAATCAATTAAATAAAACATTCACTCTTTCTTCAAAGTTTGTGTTTTGATAACAAAGTCTTTACTCTGAAATAACTTACAACACAAGAAGAGTCAAGTTGAGATTTGCATAACAAACTCTTCTAATAGTTATTTGAAATGAAATATTCACAATCTTAGGATCAAATTGACGATTGTTAGGAGAACTCGTGATGCTTGATTATGAAACATAGAGAGTTAGGAACTCTATAGTTCTTTCTAGATATTTTATGAAGATATTGAATATGACTAGTGCACTTCTACGAGCAAAAGCTAAAACCATCAACTCTGATATACTCTTAGAATCACTATGTATGAATACACTTATGCTTACCTAATCCTGAAATGAGACATAGACATTTATGGTTAGTCATCTTCATTTGATGAGCTTATGATTAAATATATTCCTTAAGAACGTTTGGTTAGGTAGTTCGTGAAATATCTTAGTCATGTTCGGATTATAGGTCTCATAGATATTAAATTCATGAAATTAGTGAAATGCAATGTATATAACCTCATGCTTTGTTCTTGAGGATATGAATAGATCTATGCATAGTATTCAATATAGATTACTCATTGAATAAAGCATTGTGACATGGTAGCTCCATTTCACTAAGAATGATTGTGCTTATTCATAAACCACTAGTACAAAATATAGCATCATATGCGACTTTTTTCGCACCTGAAAGTGCAAAAGTCGCACCAGAAAGTACTTTCAGGTGCGACTTTAGATGCGACAAAGTCGCACCCGAAAGTACGCACCTGATAATCCTCTTGATTATCAGGTGCGACAAGTCGCACCTGAAAGTCTTCTACTATCAGGTGCGACTAGTCGCACATGATGCTCTTTATCTTTTTAAAAAAAAAATTAATATGCTGATTATATATTGTATATATTACAATATATAATCAGCATATTAAAACTAATCAAAACTAATTTCATTATATTCCTAATTGATAAATTACAATATATCTTAATTTTAATTTCATTAACTAATTACAATTCCTAATTGATAAATTACAATATATCAAAACTAATTAAAACAAAAACAAATTTAAACTAATCACATTATTACAATTACTAATCAATTAACTAATTACAATTCCTAATTGATAAACTAATCACATTATTACATTATTACAATTATTAATCTTAATTTTAATTTCATTAACTAATTACAATTCCTAATTGATAAATTACAATATATAAAAACTAATTAAAACAAAAACAAATTTAAACTAAACATTAACCTAAACATATTACTATATCACAAACTAAACTAATTACAATTTCACAATTTCACAAACTAAACTAAACTAAACATATTACTATTTCACAATTTCACAAACTAATCACAAATTCTAAACTAAACACTAACCTGCAGAGACTCGGGACGAGGCGAGCGCACGGCGGAGAGTGAGCAGGGGCTGAGCGCACGGCGAGAAAAATCAAAATCGGACCACGCGAATCAGCAAACACGGACCCTCACTCCTTCTTCCTCCTCGGATTTTGCGGCGTCGGTCTCACAAGAATCGAACGCTCGACAAACATAAACAAGTCAAAAGAATTCCCGACAGCCTGACCCACTAGCGCTTAAGCCATCATAACTCGAGCTACAAAACTTGAAATCGATTGATTCTAGCGGCAAATGAAAGTAGACTCATGTATCTTTCTAACGAGATATTACAAGCATATATACAACAAGAATAGCTATCTCAAAAACAGCCCGTAATTCACTGTTACAATTCTGGAAATCCCGTTTTACTGCTGCGAAACACAAACTTTGGAAATTCATAACTCATTCAATACTCCATGGATTTACATGTTCTTGGTCATTTTAGAAAGCTCATACAGTCTACTATCCACGAAAAATATCCAAAAAAATTATCTCAGATCATATCGGACTGTCTACGTCCGTTTACAGAGGCTCTTCAAACAGTTTATCAAATCAAACGAAAATTCGAGAAATCATCACAACTCATCATTAATCCAAGTACAACCAAGAATTCGAGTCCAATCACATAAAAAACACATCAAAACAGCTCGGAGAAGGAAAGCCCCAATTCAAAAATAAGAACCCTAATTTTCGGATTCAAAATTTGGGAAAAAAATCAATTCCTCACCTTGAAGTGAAGATGGTAATACGAGCTTAAATCCTTCTCCTTGGACCTTGTACCACTCCGAGAAGCTTCAAGGACAGCAAAACCGAGAGAGAGAAAAAGAAAGAGATTCAAACCCTTGATCTTCATGTATGGGTTTTGAAGATGAAGAGCAAAGAAGTAGACAAGATGGAGAAGATGACGAACGTACACTTACCTCGAAACCAAGATCCGGTCTTCGTTTCTTCTTCCCCGAGCTCTCTCTCTCTCTCTCTCTCTCTCTCTCTCTCTCTTTCACTTCTGATCTCCCTCTACCTCTCTCTTCTGCGTTTTTTTTAAAACCGAGAGAGAGGAGTTGTTGTTTTTAAAGCTGAATGAAAAAATGAGGGGGAGAATTAGCCCGGTTAAAATTTTAAACAATCAGGTGCGACTTTGTCGCACCTGATAGTAATTTTAAACTATCAGATGCGACTAGTCGCACCTGATACTCAAAAGCAAAAAAAAATTTAGCGAAATTTTTTATACTTCGGGTTGACAATCTGGTGCGACTAGTCGCACCCGAAAGTCATTTAGATGCGACTTTTAGGTGAGACTAGTCGCACCTGATAGTCATGCGCATCAGAAAACCAAATTTGTAGTAGTGAACAACAAAGGGATTGAATGGTGCTTATTCTCTACATAACCGAATCTATAACTCTAGAGAAAAATAAATGAAATGTAAGGGTGATGATAATAGGTGTATAGTAATGGCTAGTAGTGTATGTGCATGAAAGCTTCTTGTTCTTTTTGTTTGTATTTCCTTTTATAGTGCTTATTTTTCTTGGTTGTAGGTTGATCAGATCCACGATTTAGCGGTTACTCATTGATGATCATAGTGTACATGATTATGAGCGATAACTTTATGAGGAATAATTGTCGAATTCATGGCCTAGAAGGTCTTGATTATGCATTAATGGACTTTTCCCTAAAATTTTCAACTAGTTTTAGCTCTCTGCACAAGCAGCTCTCGAGCACTTAGCTCAAGCCTCTTCTAGCAGCGACATACCAAGCTCACTGCAACGAAAGGGTCTTTAGATGCGAGAAAATTTGCACTTCAAAGCCCAATATTGCGTAATAGTCTCAATTAGACGCGAGTATAGACGTGGGCGGAATCGGTTCAAACTATGCTAGTCTGAATTCATTAGATACAAATATAATCTAAATATACTACAACACGTGATTCCAAAGCTTTTTAAAATTGAAAAAGGACCGGTAGGAAAAAAAAACAGGTCGACACACATAACATCCTCGCCAAAAATCTAAATTTAAACCATTAACGTGTTACAAACGAAAATGAAGGTATTTTAGTGAAGCAACATTGACTTGTAATAGACCGTAGACATCTCTAAATAAGGTCTTGACGAGCTAAACTATTAAATTTCCCATTATTTTTATGGTATATTTGTGTCCATTTTATGAAGATGCGAGAACTCGCGTCTATATTGTGTCTTCAAATTTTTGAGGCAACGATTAAACATTCAACGAAATGGTTCGATTAACATCCCTATCTAGGGTTAATATTCTACGATATCATGGTTGACAAATAACTAGGACAACACCAAATGAGCTTAGTCATTCAAAAATCTACCTTAAATAAACATCACCTGGACCGCATTAAAAGATTATATCCTTCGAGGAACAACAAAGTTAACCTAAACAAGTCTCACTAATAAATGTTACGCTAAATAAGTCTTAAAGATTATTCCCATGGGGCAACAAAAGGAATATCCAGAATCTAGTTCTCGCATTGAAAAACTTTGAATGGCTAGCCACAAAAGCATATGCCTATACGGTAACTTAAACTCAGACCTCGTCCACATGATGTGAATTCCAATGAAAGTATCAAAAGTCCCTATTTAGAGTTGGGGGTAACCTTTGTTGGGTAATTTATCTGACCCCAAGAATAGTAAGGTCCAACGGTAAAAAAGTTAAGGATGAGAGTCAGATTGTCCCTCCCTATCCCCACAACAGGGGAAATTGGTCATTAAACCTATCTTAAGTGTTAGTAGAGGACCACCTTCGAGGGTAAGGTTCTCATAGAATTTGATATTTTCAGAAGGTCGATTCTTCGAACGTATTATCTCACAATGAATGAGACGAATATAAAAAAACGAAACATCAACAAGGCATCACTAGTACAATTAATAGCATCAGGTGCGACAAAAGTCGCACCTGAAAGCATCCGTGTCGCACCTGAAAGTATCATCAGGTGCGACTTTATATGCGACAAAGTCGCATCTGAAAGTGCGCACCTGATGGTTTTAGGTACGACTTGTCGCACCTGAAAGTCATCACTATCAGGTGCGACTAGTCGCATCAAACGTCGCACCTAAATATCCTCCAAAATAAGTTATTAAAGCGGGAGTTATAGTATCAGATGCGACAAGTCGCATCTGATACCTTCGCGGGAAGAAGTATCAGATGCGACTAGTCGCATCTGATAGTAATTCCCCGCGAAATATTTGGCGGGTTTTAGTACAATCAGATGCGACTAGTCGCATCTGATACTCTTCCCGCGAAAGTATCAGATGCGACTAGTCGCATCTGATTGTCTGTAGTTTTTTTTTAAATGCTGATTCTAATAGAATCAGCCTATTAAATATATAAAAATTATAATTTAAAAAATTAATTAAATAATTTTTTTGTTAAATTAAATAAATAATTTGAATAATATTAATTAGAATAATTATATAAATAATTTAATAGAAATTCTAATATTAAATTCATAAAATTTGATAATTTACGTTCAATAAATTAAAAAAATTACAATCTATTCTTTTTGTTTCCCTTTTTCATTCGAAGTCTTCCAATTCTGTAATGCACGGCCTCCTCTTCCGCCAGATCTTCCTCGTGCGCTGCCGCTCGAACGATGTCGCACCATTTCTACCGAACCTGGCGTCTGGTCAGCATTTGGCATTGAAGCGGATGGCGGCGTCTGAACATTCGGCATTGAAGCGGATGGCGGCGTCTGAACATTCGGCATTGAAGCTGATGGCGGCGTCGTCCCAGGGTGCATCATCGCGGGAGATGTCTGCATGGGAGACGGATGCTGCTGTGTGTAGGCAAAGAACTGTCGCTGAAACGCCTCCATCTGAGCTTGTTGTGCGGCCAACGCTGCTTGTAGCTCGCTAATCACTGGATCTGGAACGCGCGTCGATGAAGAACCTGAGGACGAGCTGTCGTCCTGAGCCTGAGCCAAGAGATACGAGGATCTCGGGATCGAGGGACCTATCCCGACATACCAATCTCGACGTTGCCCGAGAACAGTATCCATCGCGTACTTCTCCGCCTGGTCTATGTCAAACGTTTGGCCTGACTCCGCTGCTTGTCGCTGCATATCCTCGACTTGAGTCATAATTCGCGCCTTCAAACATATGTTAAAAAAATTATTAAGATTATCGAAACTTGATTATTAAGTAATTAACACAAGTAACTTACAAATGCTTGTTGCGCCCAAGCTGTCGTCCAATTGCCTTGATCATCTTGATGTTTTTTCTCCCACGTGTTTAACGCCGAGGCCAAAGTCCCATCTTCCCTACTCTGCAGTTCTTATGAAAATATGAGTAATGTATTTATTACAAAAAAAATATTACAAAATTAGAATAAACTTACGTTCAAATGTCGATGAGCCAAAAAAGAAATCGACCCTTGTGTGGACTTCGTTTTCTTGTTCTTTGAATTGTCTCTGTTGCGAGTAGACTTTTTCTGCACATATTAAATTGCGTTATAATTCGATTTCATAGAAGATAACATAATTTTTTTGAATTATACATTACCTTCCAATCGTCAGTTGCGAACTCCTCTATCACCTTCTCTCAATCGTCTTTTTGATATCTTTTTGGGATTTCTTTCTTGGCGACATTCATTTGCCCACAACATTTTCCTAAGAAAGTCCGTGATAATCTAGACTTTTGGTTGCGCCTCATTCGCTTTGCATCGCGAATGATAGTTGGTCAATCTAATGACGATAGCAATCCGCCGGAAGCAGCTCCTCGGTCTCATCATCCTTGTACACGAAAGTGTACTCGGAATGAAGTGCGCTCAGAATATTGCCCAACGTCTGGGGCGTCACTTCGTTCCAATCACGAAGTGTGACCGGGATATGGACTTTCACCAAAGCGCCGACGCGGTTGTTGAGTACTCCTACCTTTTTTTATTGTTTTTCTTACGTCCTGGTAGAAAGTTTGGTTGATTGGGTCATACCTAACAACTTTCGCTCCGGGTACCCCAAGCGCTGCTTTTGCCGAAGTAGACCCGGTTGTTGGTCCCCTTGTTTTCTTAGGACCTTGGGAACCCGGTGTCTCTTGCGGATACTCATCTCCACCTGCTCCTGAACGGTGTAGCGGAGACTCATCTCCACCTGCTCCACCTGCATCTGACATCCTGTAAGATGTGAACAATATTAGTAAATAAATATTAGTTTTCTATTTAAAAAAAACGTGGACGGCACCACGGATTTTATTATTAACAAACCTCACATATGGCGGAGGAAAACCGTGGTTACATTATATAGTAAATAAACATACAAAAAAGATATTAATCATTCATCATCATCTATGCCTATAATGTTAATATCATCTTCTATATCGACATCAACATCTTCTCCCTCAAAAACGACATGTCTCTCATTTTCATCATCGTCTTCTTCATCATCGTCAACGACAGTCACTAACTCAGCTTCATCGATTTCGTGTCGATGATTCAAACGCTCGATGTTTGACAACTCTATAGTCAATGGGATCGAGGCTGAGTTGGAGGGGTCAACTTCAGGAATGTCCCAAATCCCTCGATGATTGCATTCCTGGACGATTTCCCAGTCGCCGCCTTTAATAAGATCTTCGATGTAAAAAACTTGTTTCACTTGAGTCGCGAGTACGTACGGCTCCTCTTTAAACCACTGTTTCGCAGTATAAGCACTCGTTTCTCCAGTAGTCTTATCGGTGTGCACTAGTCGGTTTGCATGATACTTGTCACCGTACCAAATGCATTTGAACAATACAACACTACAGTTCTGCCTATAGTTCACGACGATGACGTCTTCCATTCGACCATAGTAAGTGAAATCATCCACAAGTACACATACACCGCTATTTTGAGTGACTCGTTGATTATCGCGACGACGAGTGATGAACTTCACGCCATTTACAAAGCAGCTCGGATATTGATAGGCGACTTGAGGGAACCGATAGAAAGCGAATAGAGCTCGTCGGACACGTCAGAACCACTAGCTTTCATATCAAAAATCTGATTACGAAAGAAAGCATTGATTAGCACTTGTGCGTTTATCAAAAAATTGCATTGATATTGTGTTATTACCTTCTTCTCAAACCAAATTTTGAACCTCTTTCTATGCTCCGCTTCAATATCGCGAACTCCAGATTCGCTCAAGAGATCCAAATGCTCGCTGTTATTCTTGGCCCAATTTAGTTTGTACTCAACTCGCTTTCGTTTTCTGCCCACGGAGCCAGCATGTTTGCCAGTTGTCGTGCAAGAGACACTAGCCAACTGAGCGAGTATGTCTTGCGGAGTCAACTTCTCGGGTTTACGGCGTTTCTCGTGGCGATCCTTGTAGTGATCGGTGCTTTTTCTCAATCGGTGACGCATACGCAAGAATCGACGATGGTCGTAGTAGACGATCCTGTTTCTGACTTTCAAAGACGGCGTGTCAAGGTTGCACGTCGGGCAAGCGAGATACCCTTGGCCACTCCATCCCGATAAATAGGATCGAGCTGGAAAATCGTTAATCGTCCAAAGTAGCGCGGCACGCAATCGAAACACTTCATCGTTGGCGCCATCTCGAACGCGGAATCCGGTCTCCCACAGTTCTTTCAGCTCTTCGACAATTGGCTGCAAAAACACGTCCATTTCCTTTCCTGGTGAGTGAGGCCCCGGGATCAAAAGCGTCAGCATCAAGTACTCTTTCTTCATGCATAACCAAGGCGGCAAGTTGTACGCAGTAAGTACCACAGGCCACATGCTGTACGATAAACTCATTTCTCCGAACGGATTGAATCCATCCGCAGCTAGTCCAAGCCGCACGTTTCGAGGCTCTGCAGCAAAGCCTGGGTATCTCTCGTCCAGGTTTTTCCACGTCGTACCATCCGCAGGATGTCGTAGAACACCAACTTCCCTGACGCGATCTCTTTCGTGCCACTGCATCAAAAGCGACGTGTGTCGAGACGCGTACAACCGCTTCAATCGATCTTTCAGGGGAAAATATCACAAAATCTTTTGCGGTATCATTTTCCCAGTTGGCTTCCATCTGCTCTCGTTGCATACTGGGCACACGTCGACTTTCGCGAGTTCTTTTCGAAATAGGACACAATCGTTAATACACGCATCGATCATCTCGTATCCCATGCCAAAACGCTTCAGCTTCGCCTTTGCCTCGTAATGCTTCTCCGGAATTCGATTACCAGCTGGATGAGACTTCTTCAAGAGCTGCAAGAGTTCTGTAAACGACTTGTTCGTCCAATGGTTCGTGACTTTGAGGTGCATCAACGAAACCAAGAACAACAAAGAAGAAAACTCTTTGCATCCAGGTTACAATTCTGCTTCCAACTCGGCGAAGAGGTCTTCCACTTGCTCCTCTGCACGCACCTCGCTCTGGGTCGGCTCCGTAGCATCGTCGAAATCCTCGTGATCCCTGATATCCTCCACAGCACCGTGCAATCCTCCTATTCCTCTCTGATCTGTTCCTCCGATGGAATCTTCTTCATGAGGAAGGACGGCACGCTCGAGCTCGCCGTGATGATACCATTTTGTGTAGCCTGGGGTAAACCCCTTGTTCAGCAAATGATTCCTGACAACCCCGATGTCGTGCCATCTCACGTTGTTACAAGGTTTGCAAGGACACCGATATTTGCCATTTTCGTTAGGGAATCTTCTTGCAGCGCGAATAAACTCGTTAACACCGGTTTTGTACTGCAATGTCACCCGATTATTCTCCGTGATCCAATCTCTACTTGGATTGGACATTTCGCTGAATGAGAGCGAGAAATGAAATTTTGGAAGAGTTATTGATAAAGGACGACGGAGAACACAATGAAAGAGAGATTATGAATTCTATGTTAATTATTTTGAGCTCGGATTGAATAAGTTGGGAGTTTTTAAACTAATTAATTCGAAACTCTACCGAAATTTCGGCAGAGTTTCCCCTATTATACTGACAAACCAAAAACCTGCAAAATTATTTAAAAACATACACAAACCATCCAGAACTATCCTATAAATTATCTCAGCCCTAAACCGAACCTCCGTGGTTCGATCACAACATTTATAAATGAAAAATCGAAATAAACAAAATATCACAAACTATCAAAACATGTCACAAACTATTTTTCTTATTTAAACTTACAATTTCATTTCATGTTAAATCAAATGAAACTAATCACAAATTTTAACTTCATTTTAACTTAAACTTCATTTTAACTTAAACTTCATTTTATACTAAACATGTCACAAAACATCAAAACATGTCACAAAACACAAATAAAACTTAGATTTAACCTAAACTAATCAAATTATTAAACATGTGACATTATCAATTACAATTACTAATCAATTTCAAAGTAGCATGTTACAATTACAATTTTAATTTCATTAAATAATTTTAAACTAAACAACCTATTCATGTAATTATTAGACTAATTATAATTCCTAATTGATAAATTACAATAAATCAAAACTAATTAAAACAAAACAAATTTAAACTAAACACTAACCTATACTATATCACAAACTATGTCAAAACATGTCAAAAAACACTAACCTATACTATATCAAATTAATACTAATTAAGCTACACATATATATACAAATTAATTCCTAACACATAAACTTAATCTAATTAAAATTACAACATATACAATATACAATATATATTTACACATATACAAATTAATTCCTAACACATAAACTTAATCTAATTAATTCTTAACAACATATACAAATTACAATATATATTTACACATATACAATATACAATAAACAATAAATTAAATCTATACAATATATATTTACATATAATATATAAACTAATAATACCTAAACAGAAAAAAAAAAAATACTAACCTGGAGGCTGTGAGCGGGGCCGGGGCTGGGACTCGGAGGCAGCGGGGCCGGGGCTGAGCGCACGGCGAGGTCCGGAGGCTGTGAGCGCACGGTGAGGCAGAGAGAGAGCGAGGCAGAGAGGGAGCGAGGCAGAGAGGCAGAGAGGGGTTGAGCGAGGCGGAGAAGACGGCGGAGCGCGGCGGAGCTACATCGGCGGAGTGCGTCGGAGGCAGCGGCCGGGGCCGGGGCTGAGCGCACGGCGAGGTCCGGAGGCACGGGACGACTAATTGAGAGAGAGAGAGTGCGAGGCAGAGAGAGAGTTTGAACATTGAGAGAGAGAGAGAGAGAGAGCGAGGCAGAGAGGGAGCGAGGCAGAGAGAATCGTACCTGACGGCGGAGCGCGTCGGTGAGTCGGTGAGAGCGTTCCTGACGGCGGAGCGCGTCGGAGTGCGGCGGAGGTGGCGCGCACGGCTTGGTGGAGGAGCTGCTGGCCGAGCGCAACCGAGAAGGAGAAGAGAGAGAGAGAAGCGGCGGCAGAGCACGGCGGAGGGTGTGGAGCGCGGCTGAGTTGCAGAACTGGCCGGAGAGAGGTTTTTTTTTTTAAATGGGCGGCGTGAACTGGTGACGCAAGTGAGGCAGAGAGAGAGAAGCGGCGGAGGTGGTGGACAGGGCGGAGCGCGGCGGAGGTGGCAGAGAGAGAGAGAGGGTTTTTTTTTCTGTTTGGAGCGGCGGTTTCGAAATGAGGAAGACGAAGTGCAGGCGATTTTGTTTTATAGAAAAACCTAACTTTCAGGTGCGACTAGTCGCACCTGATAATAAAAAATAATCCAGAATGCCACGTCAATCTCGAATGAAATAATGAGGGGGAGAGTTGGCCCGCTTAAAATTTTGAAACTATCAGGTGCGACTCTGTCGCACCGGATAGTTTTTGAAACTATCAGGTGCGACTAGTCGCACCTGATACTCAAAAGCAAACAACAAATTTAGCGAAATTTTTATCACTTCGGGTTGACAATCTGGTGCGACCAGTCGCACCCGAAAGTCATTTAGATGCGACTTTTAGGTGCGACTAGTCGCACCTGATAGTTATGCGCATCAGAAAACCAAATTTGTAGTAGTGCATATAGATGACACCCCATCCAATAGATCGTTTGCACATATACAGTAAAATTCATTTATGAGCTCAAGATCGTCCTACAAATAGGACCACTCACAAATGTGAGGTATTTGGATATCAACTAATTATGTTTCCATGAGTTATTCACAACTCAAAATGTATTGATCATAAAAGCAATGTATCAAAGCTCATTATTCTCATAGAGCTAAGATGATCATTTGGAGCCAAATTTATGTGTTGTTATTTTACAAGAATATGGATATGAAATACATATGGGCAATCTAGCTACGTAGCCAATCTCAAACTGAAATTTAAGGAGCTAACAGTTAGTTTATTTTTATAATCTAGCCATTTACAGAAATAAGCATATAGAAAATGTCGATATTACAATTACGTAGCAAAATCAAAGAAATCAATCACTAGCCAACGTTTCGGGATTCTGTAATTAAAAGTAAACTAAATCAGTTAAATATTGCATAGTTTGCGCTTTTTAAAATTCAAAAATTTTAAAAGGAAATTCATTATGAAATGTGATAAAAGATAGGAATTAAATATTGATTAGAATCAATTGAAAAATATGACTTGATTATGAACAAAATAAACCAAAACAAATTATGATAAAAATCTGTTTCGATATTTTTCTAAAAGCTAACATGATAATGAACAAAACAATCAAAATAAATAATTTGCTAACATAATAATGAACAAAATAAACCAACGTCCATAGGAAATGCGTAAAGTAATAGTTAAAAAAATGATTTACTTAATGAATGAATATAAATCTGATAACTAAAACAAGAAATAAAAAATTCGAAAATAAAAAATAATGTTCAATGGCCTTTTTGAATCATATTTGCTCCATTCAAAATAAAAAACCATAACTAATCCCTAATTAAAGGAATTTGTATATTAAACCATATCAAATGTGTGAATTAAAATAAAAAGTCATTGGCAATCAAATCCACGTTTCAGAGCAACTGATTAGACTATAAATTATAAAAGAGAATATTATGGAACATAAATGAGTATAACGTGTATTAAAAATTGACTATTTCGTTGCGCCCAAACGTTTGGCTACGTAGGCACTTTCTACTGTTTTTAAACAAAGGATAATCACGTAATTTGTTATATGAATAATAAAATCATGTAGTCAATTGTGAATACATTTGAAACTTACTTGAAACGTTGGTTAGATTGCAATTTCAACGTTTCAAGTGGGTTATTCCATGCGATTTTGAATAAGACCATGTAAATAAAAGAAAATTAAAAAAACTTATTTATCAATATTTTCCTTATTTACTAAAAATAAAAAATAAAGGTAAAATTCAATCATGCTTATCTTTATGTGAGAACGTGATCTTATGTGATTGGCTATATACTCTTTGATTCGTCCAATAAATGAGTCCATTTTAGATAAGATAAAGAGATGATCCTAAAGGACTAATTGAAACATTATCTATTAAGAAGGTTTTATACCACTTTTATGACTACAATTTGTCATTCAAAACAGGGCAGTGTAGTAAAATAGCCAAAATGAAATTATAAAATTTGTTTTTAGCCTACGTTTCATAACTTTTAGGGAAATAACTAACAAGTTTATGTGGCAATAATTAAGGTCTGATTTATCAAAAAAATAAATCGAAACGTAAATATGATGCAATAAACATACTTTTTTCATCAAACACAATGTGTCTATTTTTGAAGATCTCGACGCCACGAATTTGTAGGATCTGAAATCACTCAATTTCGAGTTCGTATGAGAAAGATGCGAATTTTTGAAGTTTTAATGCAAATATATATATATATATATATATATATATGTGAAAAAAATAGGAGAGAAAAAGTGACGAATTTGTTAATAAATAAGGGCAAATCAGACCTTAATTATTACCAATTTGACTATATCCCTAAAAATTATCAAACAGGCTAGATCCAAAATCACATGTTTAAAGTGGTCTAATTAGTTACAAATCTCTTAAAAACAATTTTTTCATGACAAGTTTTTTTTTAATAAATATAATTTTTCATAAATTTGTTATCATATAAGTGAAATAAAGCCTTCTTAACAGCTATGGGAAAAAAGCTTCTACTTAGTCATAATTTTAGAATAATCTCTAATATATAACTTGACGATTAAGAGTATAATTTCAGGGTGTCATATTAATTCATGGAATTTGTGAATGATATATTACTTCGGGTTTTAGAATAATCTCGAATATATAACTTAACGATTAAGAGTATAATTTTAGGGTGTCATATTAATTCATATAATTTGTGAATGATATATCACTTCGGACTTGGTTGGTATGTATGAATGTGAACAAATAAATCAGATCTGAATAAATTAATACGATAAAAGGCAAATAATTATTTGAATGGAAGACAAAAGTAGTTTGAGGTTACAGCGATAATTCTAAACATCATTGGAGCAAGTGACATTATAGGTTTTTTTTTTTTTTTTTTGCTCTGAAAGAAAACATAGTTATCCATATTGACAGACTAAATATCAGTACGGAATAAAATGACAGATTTTATAATATATATTTTTATCACTGTTTCGTTAGTGGAGTTTTTTTTTTTTTTTTTGAGGAAACGTGGTCGGTGCCACGGAATATCATAAAAGCCCTCATGTATGGCGGAGGAAAACCGTGGTTACAAAGAAAGCGAAGGAAACATAAACCAACGGTAAAGAAACAGAAATAAACTCAAACAAGCAGGGCCCTAGGAGACAGTGCGGGACCTCAACTCACGATCATCGGCCCTAATGGCCTCTTCCGAACATGGCGGAACTAAACCCAGCCAGGTCGAGGACGAGTGATGGTTAACCGCATAGCGCGCTAGATTATGCGCAGCAACAATACAAAGACGAGATATATGCAAAATGCGAAAGCCCTCAAGCGCCCTCACCTCTCTGAAGATGCGGTGCAAGATCGTCCCAAGCTCTGTCGCAAGCGTCGCGCCCTCATCGATCATCCTCACCACCCCCAAGCAGTCAGACTGGATCTCCGCTCTCCTGCCACCGACGCTGCGAACTAGCTCTATGCCCTGGAGGACAGCATACGCTTCCGCAAGCTGGGGGGAGAACCCCCTAGCCAGGAAAAGCGTCTGCGAGGCGATCACCTCTCCGGTGTGGTCTCGAACTATACAACCGACACCGAAGCCTCCACGGTCGCGAGCGAGTGCCGCGTCGACGTTAATCGAGAAGGTCCCGTCCCTAGGGGGGTCCATCTGGAGGTCGTAGTCGCCCTCGTGCTCGTCGGAGTCTCCCCAGCCGTAGCCGCTCTGTACTCCTCGAGGAAGCTCACCGTCCACTGGACTAGCTGTGATTGGCTCCAAGCAGATCTCCCGGCCAAGACATTGTTCCTGTGGTTCCAAAGTTCCCAAATAAAGGTAATGAAAAGCTCATGGAAACGAACCTCAAGGGTCTCCGTCGCTCTGAGGATAGCGTCGAAAACATCGCCGTCTCTGAAGGGCGGAAGAATGTGGCCGAAGCCCACCTCTTTCCAGACTCTCCTGCTCCACCTGCAACCCCAAAAAGAGTGGAAAACAGTCTCACTCGCCTCCTGACAGACAGGGCAGCTGTCATCAGATGTGATCCTCTTCTTGGCTAAGACTGCCCTAGCCGGGATCTGGCCTAAACAGACTCGCCAACAGAAGAGCTTCACCTTAGAAGGAACTTTCAGCTGCCAGAACTTCGTCCACCACTTCTCCATCACCGTCGGATCTGAAGAGCTGGCGGCCGGAGTACTGGCTCTCTCCATAGCGACACGGAAGCCACTCTTAACGGAGTACTCTCCGTTTTCAGTGAAATGCCAGCGTCGCACATCGGGAGTGACCTCACCCCCACACGGAATGCTCAGGATCGCCGCAGCGTCCTCCTCACCGAACATCGCTGTGATAAGATCAACGTCCCAGCTACCGTCGGGTCTCATAAGCTCAGCTACCCGCATATCGGGGGGAACCCAAGGGGGGTCAATCCAGGTGGCCGGTCTGTCCCTCGGAACCCAACTGTCGCCCATGACCAACACAGACTCCCCGTCCCCGATCCGCCATCTCGAACCGGACTGAATGATCTCACGTCCCCAAAGAAGACTGCGCCATATGGAAGAGCTACACGAGCCAGGGAGAGCCGTCATGATATCACCGCGGAGAAGTAGCTCTGTCTATAAACTCGTCCAACCAGACTATCCGGTCTCCTGAGAAGCCTCCAGACACTCTTAGCCAAAAGGGCCTGGTTGGACTTCTCCAGATCTCTGAAGCCCATCCCGCCCTCTGACTTGTGTCGCGTGAGGTCCTCCCACTTGCACCAGTGGATCTTCTTCGTCGTCGTTCCCCCCCCACCAGAATCTGGCGATCGCCGAGTGGATGTCTCTAATCAAACGCAGCGGGATCTTGTGGCACGATGCCACGTAGCTGGGGATCGACTGAAGGACGGATTTAATGAGGACCTCTCTGCCAGCCTGCGAGAGAGAGAGGTCATTCCAACTCTTAATCTTAGCCCAAACGCGGTCTCTCACGAATCCAAAAAGCTCCGCCTTCCGTCGACCAGAGAACGCGGGAAGGCCCAGGTATCGCTTATGGCAGTCCGTCTTCCTGACACCTAGGATCTGAGCCAGAACCTCACCCTCCTCGTTGCTAACCTCCGTACCGAAACATACATCGGACTTTTGAAAGTTCACCATCTGGCCCGAAGCCTCAGAATAAGTCCGCAGAATGTCAGTAACCCTCTCGCACTCGTCAGGAGTCGCTCGGCAAAAAACCAAGCTATCGTCTGCAAAGAGAAGGTGTGACACATGGAGATCCCGGAACCGGACTCCTGAAATCGCTCCAGAAATCTCACTCGCTCGAAAGAGGCTCGAGAGATCCTCAGAGCAGAAGAGGAAAAGGAAAGGAGAGAGAGGGTCCCCCTGGCGGAGGCCTCTGAAAGGAGTCACACTGCCTCGGATGGAGCCGTTGATGTTGAAAGCAAATCTGACTGAGGTGACGCATCTCATGATAAGGTGCACCCATCGCGTGCTGTATCCCAGTCTCAGCATCATCGACTCCAGGTAGGCCCACTCAACCCTGTCGAAAGCCTTCGCCATGTCAAGCTTGAGAGACGCACACTTTCCATTACCGAAGTGTTTCCGCTTCATCGTGTGGAGAGCCTCGAAACCAACCATGACATTATCAAAGATCAGTCTACCACCAACGAAAGCACTCTGGGACTCAGAAATAGCGACGTGCATAGTAGTCTTAAGACGGTTGACCAAACACTTGGCCATTATCTTATAGATCACGTTGCACAGGCTAATTGGTCTGAAATCGCTGACCCGTCTCGGGTCCTCGACTTTGGGGATAAGGGTGACCACAGTATCATTAATGGTGGTCACCCCGTCCCCGTCGTTAAGAATCCCAAGGCAGGTCTTCAAGACTGAATCGCCTACTACGTCCCAATATCTCTGGTAAAAATCGCGGGAAAGCCGTCACTTCCCGGGGCCTTGATCGCATCCATCGAGAAGAGCGCCTTTTTCACCTCCCTTGGCTCAAAAGGGCGCTCCGACTCGGCGTTCATAGCCTCAGAGATCCTAGGCTGAACGCCCGCAGAAACTAACTCGATTCTCTGCGAAGAAGGCTTCGCAGAAGAGAAAATGTCAGTAAAGTAACCAGAGACGATCTTCTCTATCTCAGTGTCTCCACTGTGCCAATCCCCGTGATCGTCCTCCAGTCCTCTGATAGCGTTCCTCTTTTTCCTAGCAGAAGCCTTGCGGTGAAAAAGCTTCGTGTTCTTATCCCCGCACCGCATCCAGGACACTCTGCTCCTCTGTCTCCAGTACTGCTCCTCCTTCTGAACTAAGGCGTCAAGCTGTCTCTCCTCCCGTCTGAAGGACTCCATACAGAAATCCGGGCTCGACAGGCCCGCAAGCTCAACGATCTTCTTCTGATTCTCAATCCTGTCTCTTATTTCTCTGTTCCTCTCTCCGCCCCAGCGAGAGAGGCTCTGTCTGCACTGACAGATCGCATCAGCTAAGCTCGGATTCTGCTCACCACTCTGGCCCGTCTCCCAAGCGCTACGGATCCGCTCGTCACATTCAGGCTCACCTATCCAAGACTCCTCAAAGAAGAAACGCCTCGGCCTCCTGCTCCGCCGGCGATCTCTGGAACCCGCTGTAAGCAGAAGAAGAGGTCTATGGTCCGATCTCCAGAACCTCAAGTGTCGAACTGTGGCCGAAGGGAAGAGATCGTTCCACTCGTGACTCGCAAAGCATCTATCTAGGCGCTCCTCTATACTTCCTCGGCGCCAGGTGAAGGGGTCTCCCTCGAAACCTAAGTCATGGATGTCGCAATCCGAAATCATCTCTCTGAAAGCAGATAACTGGCCGGGACCTCTGTCTCTACCTCCTCTGATCTCTGAGTTGGAGGCGACTTCGTTCATGTCGCCCCCAACTAACCAAGGACCCGTGAAAGAGCTCCGGAGGCGACGAAGGAGCTCCCAAGTATGTCTCCTCTGGGCGCTCACTGGATCTCCGTAGATTCCCGCAAATCTCCAACTCTCACCTAACTCGTTAACCAGATCACCCTCGATGTGATATCTCGAAAACGTCCCGAGTAGGAATCTCACAGGCTTTTTCCAAAGTAACATCAAGCCTCCACTTCTACCAAGACAGTCTACCGTCATACAACCATCAAAACCCAGCAACACTCTCACCCTCTCAGCCCCCTCACGCCGAAGTCTAGTCTCCAAAAGAAAAATAAAATCAGGACTATGATCACGAACGTGAGCAAGAAGGGCTGACCTCGTCCCGGGGTTACCTAACCCCTGGACGTTCCAAATAACGCCTATCATCGCGTTCGGCGGCCCTCGCTCTCGAGGGGCGCCGCTCTCTCATCAGAAAAAACTAAGGTCGAATCTAGTGAACTAGAAACTTCCAAAGTGCGAGTAACAGAAAATAAATCTCTAGTCCCTAGGTCATGTGTAGCAGAAAATAAGTCTCTATTTCCTAGATCTTGAGTGTTAGGGCAATGGAGGCTAACCTGGCTCGTCTGGGTACTGGAGGAAGGCCCCGACCTGGTCCCTGCGAAGAGAATCCCCTTGCTAATCTCTCCGCCACCTGCTTCAAACTTGCGCGCCAAATTCTGAGCAACCGTGGGGGAGCGTGTCGCCTCCTCTGAGCCGTTTTTTCCGTCGCCTCCGGCTTCAAAGAGACGTGCCATTCTCTTGACATTACCAATTCTGAGGCGTTCGCTTGACTTTCTCTTCCCCGTTCCTCTATCGCTCTTCCCGTCCGCCGACAGCTTGGGATCGGTGCCCGTCCCACCCTCATCAGTGAAAATAGGACCGTCGCAACCATTCCATCGGCCTTTAAGTTGGCCTCAGCCTGGCTGAAGGAAACAGGGCCCAAATTTGCTCCAGGCCGATTAAGACTAGGCCCACAATCAGACTTCCCACTCTGTAAGCCCAGCCCAATATTCTCATGGCCCAAATTAATTGTTTTGGGTATATTGGGCGTGGGCCCTGCAGCTTCAAGGTGAGTTGGAGCATCACCTCTATCTCTCTTAACCTCGCGCCCCACGCCAACATCCACAGTACGTTTGCTTTTCCTTTTTTTCCTATTATCCTTCTGAAAAGCCAACCCACTCTCTGCAGCTCTCAGATCTCCCACAACAGCTAAGTTTTCCTCAGGACCCAGAATCGCAGCACCCTTGCTCCGCCAAATCGGGAAAGGAGCGTCCCGTCCCAACGGTCGAAAAGCTAGGGGCTCTGAAGCAGGCCCACACGCCGGCGACTTCCCTGTTTGGACCTGCCTCGACTTCGTCGGCGGCTCCACCTGGATCGACGACCTCGTCTGGCCCGTCTCTTCCGGGAGAAACGATTCCGCTGCCTGGTTCGCTTCCTTCTCCGTCGGAGTCGCCCCCTCTAGCTCCGTCGGCGTCTTCTTGTGGGTCGCCTCCTCCGGGCGAGTCGAATCGGCCGTCTGGATCACGACCTCGTCGGCCGTGCTCGATTTCTGGATCTCAACCTCGTCGGTCGTGCTCGAGTTCTCAGCCGGCGCTGCTACAGCAGCTTTCACCACCGAGATCTTCGTCGTCGGAGAGCTTCCCTTCGGCGTCCTACCCCGGGACCCACTCGGCTCAGAGTCCATCGGCGCCGGACCGCTATTCCCAGATTGGTGAGCTTTCTAGATCTCAACCTCGTCGGCCGTGCTCGAGTTCTCAGCCGGCGCTGCTACAGCAGCTTTCACCACCGAGATCTTCGTCGCCGGAGAGCTTCCCTTCGGCGTCCTACCCCGGGACCCACTCGGCTCAGAGTCCATCGGCGCCGGACCGTTATTCCCAGATTGGTGAGCTCCGTTCTCATCACGGCTCGCCGATCCCGACTCATAACCCGGCCTCTTATCCCTTTTTATTTCTTTGTCTTCAGCGGTGGTGTTGGTCGGGACCGAACCAGGCTTCGTCGGGCTTGGGTCAGGGCCATCCCAACCCTCTTCCCGAGGAGACCTGGTTCCGTTGAAAGTCCAAGTTCCAGGACCGGACTTGTGAGGAGATTCGCCACGTAGCCAAGCCCCGAAAGGAGCTTTACCACTATTATTTGGAGCCTCGTCTTTGTCACGGCACTCAGGCTCGCTGTGCCCAAGCCGCCCGCATAAGAAGCAAAAATCGGCGAGCTTCTCATACCGGAAAGCAATCCAAGCCTTCTCAACGGCAGCTCCGAGCTTAATGAAAACCCCTGTCTTCAGGGGTTGTCCGACATCGATGGCAATGCGGACCCGGATATATTCGCCGCTAATCCGACCGTCTCTGGTCTTCTCCACTTTAAAGGTGCGGCCTATTTTTCCTCCAATCAACTCTCCCATCCGCGCCGATCGGTATTTGAGAGGGATCCCGTGGAGCTGGACCCAGAACTCGACGAAGCGGAACTCATCGCCAACGATCTTCTCAAGTTCAGGGTCGTCTAAGACCAAGAGGGATTTGTCAAATGTCCAAGGTCCCGAGTCCCAAACTCGTTTTTTATCTGCAGACTTCTCAAACCGGAAACAGAAGATTCCGTCCCCGTGGTCGCTCATTTCGAGTTTTCCGGCGGTTCTCCAAACTTTCGCCATGACAGATTTGAGCGCATTTCTGTTGAAGGCTTTCCTCCTCAATAACTTTCCCAAAACACAATCGGAAAGATCCGCTGCGGAGCTCACGAGCTCATCGCTGTCAACAACCAAAGTATCCCCTTCGTCTTCCTCTTCGATACCCATCTCTGACCACCTATCGCACAGGTCCTCCATAGAGACCACGGCGAAAGACTCAGACCCACCTCAAGCGAGAGAACTCACGAGAGAGAGCTGAGAGAACTCTGAAAATGTATTCGAGTTCACTAGTAAGTTTATTGTTGAGTTATTCAGTGTTAAATTGAGTCAGGTAGCTATATAAAGTTTGATGATATAGATTCATCGAGTCTCAGAAATTAGTTTATTTGGACGAGAATATAATTCATTTCTACAAAAAAATAAAAGATTTCTTATCAGTGTATTTCCTCCATTTCAGCAGACAAAATATATTTTTCCAAAAAAAAAAAAAAAATTAAGAAAGATGAGAGATTAAGTAATGTCATTGTATGGCAATATATAACGCACAAATAACTATCAAGTTTACGGGACTTCTGGCTGGCTGATAAAGTAGTAGGGGAAACACATGGCCATCATATTGTCTAAATGAACGATGAAAAACACCACATATTGAGTACAATCTAATACGTGGAAAGTTCATGTGATCCTTGGTTTTTATGAATAATTGTACTGGGTTTCGATGAGAATAAAATAATTGTACTATGTACGAGGCCAGGTGACTCTTTTGCTGTTTTTATAATTTTATTTTATTATTATTATGATATACTTTTCTGCACAATATATATTTGTGTGGTCAAGTATAAATCAATTGGTGTTTTCATTTATTTATTTTTTCACGGAATTGTATTACAGCACCTTTTATTAGCTCTCAGTCAACTATTTTGTTCTCACTCTCTTATAATGAGATCAAAGAAACGAAAATATCATGAAATGGAAACTCAATGGGTTTTGCGGATTATTATTTTTTTGTTTCACAGAATTTTATATCACAGCACCTTGTATCAGTTTTCAATATGAACTACTTTTTCTCACTCTCTTCTATTGAGATAGAGCTAGGTTATCCTTCAGAATTTGTTAAGTAATTGTCTTACTTTCTTTATAATAGATATTTGTTTTTGTAATTTTGTAACGACTACAATGTTCAAATGTATTATTTTGATTATTCTGATATAAGTGATTGTATATGTTGAATTCTACAATAATTCTGTCTAGTTATCGAGTACATGGCATAAGGTGACGTTATTTTTCTAATTTGTTGTAAATTAGGAGAAACTCACCAAAATTCTGAAGGATAACCTAGCTCTACCACTCACCGCATATCCAAATCCAATATACTTTATAAATATCTACGAAATTGATGAGAAGTTGAAATACATTGCAAATTGTCATTTTCACCAGGCTTTATTATGATTAGATATGATAGAAAATATTGTAGCTATGTAAAACGGATCTTATTATCGTGTAAAGAAAAGGTAATTTATTAACTGATAATGTCAATTATATGTAAATTTAGTTTTGTTCTTATCTTTTTCTTTTTCGTTTAAATTAAATGATTAAGAATCCATGATCGACTTGATTTTATAATTTTTTTACTCTATTAAGAGTATTTTGTTATTGAGCCTCTACTCAAAACTACGTTTTGCATACTGACGCAATTACTTAAACGTCTACCTTTCAATTTTTTTATTCTCGTTTTGACATCATCATTGCACTGCTAGCTACCATGTAACTGAGAGATATCAAAGAGTATTTATGTGTGCATATATGTCTCACAGAGATCTAAGGTCTCTGAATAGCAAAATCGTGCAACAGGTTCTTTTCCCTCGTTAAGAAACATTATCGAATTATTACCCTACTTCTAATAAGGTCAACCTTGTCAGACTACGAACTTCCAAAGCTACAAAACTATAAAGACAAACAAATGTTTAATTTTTTCCCCATATCTACAAAGACAACCATTTTTATATTTTCCAGGAAGCTGCTAATAATTAACCTAAAAATTCTTCATCATATAAAATTGTAATAATTCCATTAGGGAATAAATGAATGTTTCTGTTAATTCCGTTTTCTAATCAACAATCAATAGTGTATGAGATTATCTAATGGGTGCAGCACTTGAGATGCTACGTTTACAAAAGAGTTTGTAAAATTTGATGCTCTTTCTTTGTTGGACTTGAAAATGTCACGAGTATGAAAGACTGGATCCGATATGCTACAACATCTTAAGCATTTTAAGTATGACAATAAAACAAGGAGGTGGTCATTGCGTCATGAGAAAACTCTTCCTTAGAGGATCAAAATCTTGTTTTGGCGATGTCTTGTTCTAGTGAGGGACTATCTTGGACGATTATCCTTGATAGAGCAACACTACAAAAGGGGCCTTTAGAAGCGACAAATGTCGCTTCTAAAGGCCACACTTGACGCTTCTAATTTACGCGATCGCTTCTAAAATATTTTTTGTAGTAGTACAATAGAAGAACACTCGCCCTCACTTAGGACCGTTTATTTGGGAGGATGCTCTTTTTGGTGAAGATCATGTCTTCCGATGCTCGATTCAACAATGAGGCTCATCGCCCGCAGCAAGGTTTGTTTCTTTAAGTGTATGTTTGTTTCGGTGAGGAGAGTCCTTGCCATGTGTTTAGATGATCGCTTTGGAAAGGAGGGTACTCTTTTTGGCGATGAGACAATTGGGTCGGTGAGGATTTCTTTGGAAAGGATTGGCTTTGGCGAGGACTAGTGTCCTTCACAAGGAGGCTGGATCAGAGATAACCCTCGTCGAGGATTTGTTGCGGCAAGGATCGACTTCAATGAGGAGGCTAGATTGGCAATGATACGTTTTGGAAATGATTGACTTTGGAGAGGAAGATGTATCAACAAGAACCCAATGACAAATATAAACTTTGGGAGGATGCTATTCAAGGTAAATGTATTCGATCATCCTAAATACTTGATCGTAAAATAAATTAAAAAAGAATAAAGCCGTATGATTCGATCCGAAAACTTGTGTATATATATAACAAATATCCATATCTGTATCCAATATATTCAATATTTACCAACAAAATGTGTACTAACGTACTATTTAAACATATAATAGTACTTATAAATTCGACGATATATAACATATCCACTTATTCTTGTCTAAAATTATATATATATATATATATATATATATATATATATATATATTTCCTCTTGTGTGTATTAATTTTCGAATATGAAGTTTGGCATGTAGAGAAAAACGTAATACATGCACCTTGTATGTTCATGTTGTGTTGCATGTCTTTTAGATACTATAATCGTTCTATTTCCTCTTGCGGTCGAATGCCTGAAACTTGAAATTAATGTGAATCCTATGAAACTCAACCACAGAAATAAACATTATTAGAACTTAATAATACTATAGTTATAAAAACTACATAATTAATATTAGAAATCTTACCTTGGGATCAAATCATTCAAATCGGAGGAGTTTTAATGACGTTTTAACGACTCAAAGAAGGTATACCATTCCAAGAATATTTAAGAGCTAAGGTCCTATAGATCTGCAGTCAGTTTTTGATTTATATATGTACGAATTTTATTTTATCGATTTAATTTTAACTATTTTACTATGTTTTACCTTTATATTACATTTTAAACAATAATTATCGATTAGAAACATAAAAAATACAATTAGACGCGACTGAAATTTCTTCAGTCACAAAAGAACATACACGACTTCTTGTATCTTTTCTTTGGTAGAACTTGTTTTTCTGTTCATTTATGAGCTACAGATGTGAGTAGTCTTGTCTACATATATACATGATTTGTCACATTTGTTTTCCTTTAGACACAACGATCCGAGCTGCGTATGAAATCGCATATGTATTGAAAAAGATGGTACTTTGAAGACTTTAGACATGATTTACATTAGTATGCACTGAAACTAAAATATATAACTGAGCATTATGATTTATCGCTAAATCAACAAAATCAGGAACGGGATTAATAAACATACTACTTAATTAATATTATAACTAGAGACGTTTTCATATTATTTTTGTTGTATCTCTATGACATAGTTTATTTGGCAAAACAAATTGTAACCGAGTTATTCAAGCATAAGCTTCAACAAGTTGTTCAAGCAATTAAGGTCAGGGCAACTGCGTCTTTTTCTCACGCGGAATCAAGTAATTAACTGATTTAGTTAGTTACCCGATTTTTTTGGGATCATGATCTCGGATTTGGTGGATCCGATTAAGTTGACTTTCCGCGTGGGATTGAGAACCAAACCGTATATTTTGGTTCATTGTTTGGCATATACACGGCGCTATAGTTCTTTGTTTGTCTCTCTACTTGTTCAGAGATCTTCATCGACAACAAGCTTAAAACAACTCACAGCTTTTGTACCGTCGTACTAAGTGTGAGATCGTGTGTTGCATTGACGTGCTATTGATTTTCCGAAGAATATTGGGTAAAGTATAGAGAGTGAGTCTCTAGATCCGAGGGGAGCTTGGATCCATATCTATTGGAGATAACCCAAGGAGAGAGGTGTTTGCGAATGAGAGTTTTGTCAAACTTAATATTCCTATAACCTTGGTTGATTAATTATAGTGGATTGCTTCTGTCTGGACGTATCAGTCTCTCTGAGTAGGTTGTCTAAACCGAACAGGGTTACCAATTGTCTTATGTTTTTAATTGTTTTCTGTTTGATTGTTCGCTTGCTTATCACATTGATTAATCAGCTTTAAACAATCAATTATTCAATAATTTGATCAACCTAAATCTTGAACAACCATCTTAAATACGTTAAGTAATTTCAATTTAATTACAAACAATTAGTTACTTTAACTAAACTCCATGACTATTTGATTTCTATGTAGACAAAACAAACAAAAAACATTACAATTTACCGGGAGTTTGGCACGTTCACCACGACAAAATCTTATGGTTCGCATTAGGGCATTCAATCATGTCCCTTGTGGCTATGTTAACCGTGCATAACACGTGACCATTGTGAGTGTGTCATTTTTGGGGTCCAACACTTCTTTTCGTTATTAGATATTGTCGATCTGTAAAGCTAGACCGAGTCTTTTCGATATCATAGCCTCTGTACACTCTAGCTGTGCTTGGGTTTTAGGGTTAATCGTCTCTAAGCTCTGACAGTCCACTCTGAAAATTTTACGTAACATCTGAAATTGCTACCAGGCATTACAGATTCACAGTTTCTATAATTATTATTATATTACATTATTTCAAATTTTCTATGTCCACAGTCCACTTAAAGAAAAACAGCAAACAAAGAAAGAGCTGACAAACTTGGTACAACATATTATTATTATAATAAAAAAAATAATAATAATAATAATTAAAATAAGAATCAACGCACAGATGACAGATGTTTAGATTTTTTTTTTCTCAATTTCGTCCGCTAATCGTGGGGGGCATTCGGTTTTATTGTTTTTCGTCATATTTCTTTATCCCGGACGGGGTCTAGTAAAATGGGTGTTAATTGTTTTTCATTATTTTCCAGTTTTAGGATGGTTTAGCCAGTTATCAGGTTTCCCTATTAAGTAGTAATGATCTAGGTCTAGTAATGGAATTGAGAGATGCTTAGTTACTAACTTACTATAATTAGTCGGTCATTTTAGGTAGAAAATGCTAGTTGTTTAGTTTTTTAAAACAGAAAATTGACTGCTTAAGCCACAGAATGTGTAGCAATTTAAAATTGGCAAACCTTTCGTTAATATGCTGTAAATAGCCATATTGCTTACGTGACAGCTTATTAATTAAATTAGGTTCACACTTTTGCCATTATTTAATTCGCAGAAACCGAATAGAGAAGTTTTCAAAATTTGAAATTTCCTGCAGATTTTGAAAATTAATAGCCCATTTATTGTTATGTTTTTGGAAGTTTTTAGCGTGACTTTAGGTAATTAGTATCTATTTTCGTGGCAATTTATATGTATAAACTCTGTAAATATATTCTTCATTTATTGATATTATTTTGTCTTCCATATATTCATAATTTCCAGAATTTTCGTGCTCAAAATATTTTCAGAATTTTTTTCAGTTCAAATACACGATTATACTGTAAATATGCTTTGTATTTACAGTGAATATACTGTAAATATGCTTTGTATTTACAATGATTATATTGTAAATAAGCTTCGTATTTACACGAATATACTGTAAATATGATTTCTATTTACACGAACATACTGAAAAAAAAAAAATTGTTCTTCGCGGAGTCCATAATATCGATCGGGACCTTTGGACGCAGATTCTTCTCTTCTCGGAAAATTCAAACAGGGAGCACGAGAGAAAAAAAAAATCAATCTCTTGAATTCCGACGGTTCTCTTTGATGAATACCTTCTCAATTTGATGAATTTTCACGGGAAATACCTTCTCAATTTGATGAATTCCGACGGTCCTCTTTGATTCCAGCCGAACTCCTCGTCAATCTCATCTCGGCAACTCCCGGCGACTCCCCGGTCCGAGCGCGCGCGGGTTTTGGGTCCGCTCATGACGGGGTGTTTGGTGGTGGTCCGGTCGAGCGTTCTCTTCTTCCTCGAGCTCTCACTCCCTCGATCTCTCTCTCGGCTCTCTCTCTCTCTCTCTCTCTATCTCGGCTCTCTTTCATCTTTCTTCTTCTTCTTTTTTTTTTGAAAAACTATAAATGTGAGCGGTTATGGTTAAGTGTGAACGCAGCTACACGGTTATAATTACCTCCTTGATATACGCGAGCATTAATAACCAAATATTTGACTTGATTACGTGTAAATAGCCGATAGAAACTGGGCAGGAAAACAAAAGGGTAGTCTAGTCATATTTTGGCTGTAAATAAATCTTCTTGGCTATTTACCATTTATTAACAAAATGTGGGCTAAAAATAAATTGCCTATTTTCAGGAGGCTATATAGCTTAATTACCCATTTTAAAAATGCTAGTGGTTTAAGAAGACTAATATATCTCTAAAAAAACTAATTTAATTGAATATATAATGATTACATATATTACTTAATTTTTGAGGCAACATGCTAGTGGTTTAAGAAGACTAATTTGATCAAATCAGGTGGGCATGTTGCCTCAATAATTAAGTAATTAACCAAATTAGTCTGTGTGCCTCTTAGTTATGTCGCTAATAATTAAGTAATTTCTTCATTATATTTTAACTTTCGAAGTTTAGTGATGGTGTGTGTCCTTTTTCGATTGAGTCATATGACATTATTTGTGGA
The DNA here is from genome assembly GCF_054948205.1 of Urtica dioica subsp. dioica. NCBI lineage: Eukaryota > Viridiplantae > Streptophyta > Magnoliopsida > Rosales > Urticaceae > Urtica > Urtica dioica. The sequence continues at coordinate 11,950,281 of NC_142767.1, read as the reverse complement.
TTCAAGGACGTATGTATGTGGACCCCCAGAGGAGGTGGAATTTGGCCAAGGTGATCTTGAGTTTCCTAAATTTTTTTTAATCACATAACACATTAGAAAATTTTAAAATAGTTCAAAGTTTTTCAATTTATTTAAGGAAAGATAGAAAATGAGCTAATAATCTCATTTTTTTTAATAAATGAAAGACTCTCTACCTAGGATTTTTTTTCTTTTTTTCTTTTATCATGTTTAAATATTCAGACTTTTTAGATCTACCTTTTGTACTGCTCGATCTTTAATCGGAGTGCTTTTAAATTTTTCTTCAAATCTGATTTTAAGATGTAAGATATGATTTTCTTCTTTGGGGATGGATCTCTGTCGGACAAGACCGCTAAAACTGCAATCTGCAACAGGTGAAGACCGGCGGTTTCGCTCGTGATTCGTGTAATAATAAGAGAATGACTGGTTACTTGCATAGACAAGTAATCCACATATTATTTTGTTATATTTATGATTGTTTATGCTCAACTTTTCATTTTCTTCTTGTAGAAGTTTTTGAATGTCCTTTGCGTTATTATTGTAATCCAAGCCTTTAACTTTTACCAATATATTTTTCAAGGAGCCCTTTACAGAAGAAAAAAATCTCAATTTGTTTTTTGGCATGCTTGGCCTTCCCTCTCAATTCTCACTTCCCATGCTATTTTTATGCTAGGTGTGTCGAACCTTTTAATTTGAGATAACTTTATTCAATTAAGCTCACATAAACTCGCCACGAACAACATATTTGAGTTTATAGTTATGAATCTTCTCGTATTTAATTTTTTCTTCTTGTTTGATGAAATTATATTAGAAGATCATACACAATCGATTAATATTAATAAGGTCGACATCTGGGTCGGTAGAATTTGTTTTGGTCCGAACTGATCCTAGAGGATTACTTGCATACTTCATATTATGATTTTCATTAGATATTATTCGATGAATATATATGATTTTCTTTTTCATATTTCTTAGTGTAGCCATGTTCTTAAGTTTTTTTTGTTTTTTTTTTAATTCATATCACTTGTTCCCAACTCATTTAAGATCAACCATCTCCGACTGGCAGATGCAAGCCCTAGACTACTCCTGATGAAAAGGGACGGAGAAGGCGCTCTTTTGTCAACCTTTGGTGGTTGATGCTTAGAATCCTCTAGTCACAAAACAGGCTGATCTTAGCCAATCTCCGGAACATGGTACCAATCCGAATCATGAAAGAAAGGAACTTTATTCCCAGAGGGAGGGATAAAGTCCTCGGGATCTGGTTTCGTCCTCCGAACCACTCGAGGATCGAAGTTCAAGTCCATACGGGAAAAACCTCTCATTTCCTAGTAAATCCATATCGAAACCAAAAACCCTAAGAACTGAGAGAATTAAGTCAAAGGTCCTAGTAGCTGTCTTAATATCGGAAATAATATTATCTCGACAAAAAAAAATCAAAACTTGTAGTTAGGGTAGTCGGAAAGCTTACCCAAACTAGATTGCGATCGATGAAGCTTCGAGAATGAAGGAATCGCCGCACAATCCACCCGAGAAGTCAAAAGACAAAAACGCGGTGAAAACACGATGAGAAAGCAAAAATGAATTTGAAAATTCAGAAAAATCTATTTATACTTGAAATCAACAGAGAAGATGAAGCGTGTCCAAGAAGTTTTTGTATCGAACGGAGGAGGCGAAAAGTCACGTCGATTCAATAGCAAAATACAACGAAAACGACGCTGCATCAATAACTAAACCCAACAAGGGTCAAAGCATAATGTTCTCATAATGTACCGAGAATAAAAATAGTAAAAGTTTTTGATGAACTTTTGGGTGCGACTTTTCGCACCCAAATTTAAAAAAATCAGCGAAATTTTGTTGTTACTTCAGTGACTTTTTGGTGTGAAAAGACGCACCCGAAAATATTTTTGGGTGCGATTTTTAGGTGCAAAAAGTCGCACCCAAAAGTCATCCGCACCGAAAAACTGTATTTGTAGTACTGATACCATAAAGTTATTTACCATTTTTATTAAAATACTAAGAAACTGGAAGGCTATTGTTACTCATATAATTTGGACAGTCGGAGCCGAGAACATATCCTGTACCGAGCCCGAGTAAAAAAAGCCTGAGGTTTCACTAAGGATAAGGGACGACCCGTTCATAAGTTAAGAACGAACAATATCAAGTAGAACTTTAAAGAGAAGATAAGATGATAGGTCAAAGACTAGTCAAACCAAATATAAACACATGTAAACAAATCCAAACTTAAGTAAAACACTCACCTCAGGTATGCTGAGCAGACAAGGAAATAAACACGCACGTTCTGGAGCGGGTACTTGATAACTGCGAGAGACGTGGGACTGATCACCTCAAGTACTCGATCCCCCAGGGCCTATAAATACAAGAAGAGATGGATGAAATGAGGCATTCATATTTTTGCACACATAAGCACACGTCAGAAGTTTCACCTATCACTCCGCACCATTTATTACTTGCTCTCTTTTACTAGATTCGTTTGTATTTAGAGATAATATTGCCTAGACACTGAGAGTTTTCAAGATTGCATGCTCGAAACAAACTACTGATTAATTAGTTAATTTCCTTTTCATTTGATAACAATCCTTTAGACACAGGTCACATTGCGCTATATGCTATATTGGATGAACAATTTTGTGTGTGTTTCTTTTTCGCATTAGTTCATTGTTAATCTATTGTATCAGAATATCTTGTCACACACGTGTGACATTTTGTTTCTAAGTAAACATAATTACATAGCTAAAGATAATTTTAGTTAATACATGGTATGAAAATAACATATGAAGAAAAGTTAGGGATATTGATGATATTTGACCATTGTGTTGAGATCGTTACAGATCATGTGCAACAGAAGGCCTGGATCATGAGACATGGCCTGTCATTTCTCAAATAGCCGTCCAATTTGAAGTGAAAGTCTTATTAAGGACGCAAAAAACTTAAAAAACGCTATGTGACAAAAGTTCATAAGATTACACAGTTATTTAATATTTACTTTTGTTAAAGGCATTACACAATAATATTAAAGTGTAATTCTTTTTACTATTTATTTCACACGAATTGAGATATTGGTTCTACAATTATTCTCTTTGACATCTGTTGCATAGAGACCGAGTCAGGAGGATTAATGTTTTGAGGTTAAATTTAGCATTTACGATTACGATTGACAACCTCTCTCTCTCTCTCTCTCTCTCTCTCTCTCTCCTCTATATATTCACACTCAACTCAATACCCTAATGTTCACAACCGCTTTTCTATTTTTTTTCTATTCATTTTTTTTACAAAGTGGGTTTCTTGAGCTCACCAATCGAGAAACTTATTGGAGCGTTTCGAGAACCTCTTTTTAAAGACTATTTTTTTTCACAACTCTATAGATTCTTTGTTTTTATTTTTTTCATAGTGGATTTGGTCTTACCTTATGTTTATAGGATTAGGGTTAGGGTTTAATCCTGTACTTTTCGGCTGGCTTCCTTTGCCGAGCCAGATCTATGATTCAAGTTTATTATTTTTATTTTACTGGATAATCTTATAAATAATTTTATACACACTCGCTCGTATATATATGTATATATTTTGCATCAAACCTCGAGTAATTATCGGTTTTTAATATATACCGACCTTGTGTCTGCATCTGCATGGAAGGAGGTTATGTTGACAGAAAGCCAGAAAATGAAACATAAGATGTTCTTTCTTGCCTCTGGAGCATCATCAAGATTCACAGGTGTTTTTTAAGAGTGTTTTGATGGGTTTTTATATATACACATATAAATCTGTTTCAATCGCTCCAACCTGAGAATCTTGATGATGCTGCAGCGACAGCAAAGGACTAAAATGTCACTTACAGATCCAGACAATGTTTTTCATTGCCATCATGACACACATCGCTTCGTAGTCAAGTACAGATGATATTGAGGTAATTTTATAAAGTTTTTATCTTTATTTTTACAGTGGATGCTCTCTAGTATATTCTGATCACCCATGTAATTGAAAATACATAGAAAATATATGTGAAACAAGATTAATATTGCTTCAATTTTGGATTTTCTGTTGTGTTAGCTTTTGTTAGTATTTGGCACCAACTTTACACTATGATATAGATCTATCATAATAATGCTTACCAAATAGAAGAAACACACACATATATATATATATATATATATATATATTATATTTATTTTATTTGCCTAAAATAAGAAATATATTTATATTTATATATAACCATTGCATAGATTTTGTAATATGTATATTAAAAGAGAAGTATGGCTTGGATTTGGTCGTTTCTGTTGGTTTAGCTTTTGTAAGTATTTGGCACCCCAACTTTACACCATGATCGATTTATGAATCTGTCATACCAATCTTTTACATGTATCCTAACAAATTAGAATTAAAATATATACAGTATATATGGATAATAAGGGTCTTTTATTTTTATTTATTTTTATTTTTTTCTGTATCTTTGCAATATTGATAGGTTTCTTAAGTATGCTTATTAGTATTCACTTCATGGTTTGATTCTTGATTTTTTTGTATTCAAATGGAAAGGATACATAATATTGATAGTAGTATAAGTATTTAATACTTAAATTTTTATTATATTCAAATTGATGTTTGGTTCTTGTTTCTGATGTATCCACATGAAAAGGTAATGACTGGATCTGGGGCTTTCTGTTGGTTTAATTAAGCAGCATATATATATATATATATATCTATATATATATATATATATGTATATCTATATATATCCAGAGACAGACACTACTGTATTATCCTTGAGATTCTAGGTGCTTTTAGCCTGTAGCTTATCCAGGGCCCCTGATCTAATCTCAAGGAATAAAATCACTCTTAACTTAATTGATCTTGAACTTGATCGATCAATTATAAGTGGTAATGTTTTTCTGAGATTTCAGATCAGTGATAACTTTTTTCTTTTTTGGTTAAAAATACATATGCAAAATGTGCTGGGAAATACGCAAAGATACAGGTCATGGATACAAACATATTTCTGTTGCTGTACTTGTTTGAAACATTATTGCAGCTTTATAAGAACCACTCATTTAATTGATTCATTCATCTCCATTTATTTTTATTTTCTTATCTTTTTTTGAGCAAGGATTTGATATATATGCCTTATTTAGATATGAGGTTTACATTTGCACCATCAGTTTGGTAAATTATTGCATAATTTTATACAAGTTGATTCATTAATATTTGACAATAGATCTTGTAGTAGGAAAAGAGAAAATGATGTAGGTCTTTTGATTCTTGTTTTCAATTACAACGAAGAAATAAAAAATTTTCCAATAATAATAGAGAAGTTCAGAAGTTGATACAAATAAAAAGTAAATGAAAGTTTCCGTGTAAAACTAAAAGTATACACAGTTTCTTAATGACAAGACTCCTTAATTCTCTAAGAGCGAATCATATCAATCGTTAACTATTTTTGTCTTTTTTTTTTCCAAAGGAAATTGGTTATTAATATAACCTTGAATTTCGATAAGAAATCATTATTGATAATGGTTTAAGAATTTTCCTTTTTTCATTTATTTCCAATTAGGAATGACAACGGGTAAGGATAAAACCGGATACACTTATTCCGTTATCCGTACTCGTTTCATTTTTTTACCCGCTACCCATACTTGTTTACTCTGTTTTTGAAGCGGACGGGTACAAAAATGTTGTATCCGCTACCCGTTTACCCGGTTAAAAAAGAGTATCGGGTCGGGTATTACCCGAAGAAAAAAAACCACATTCAAATATGTCACAAAATTTTCTTAAATAAAATAGTGATAAATTAATTGATATATATATATATATATATATATATATATATATATATATATATATATATATACTGTAAACTGATATACATTTTTTTTTGTAAACTATATTTAGCGTGTATATATATATATATATATATATATATATATAAGTTATATTCATAATTTCATATAATTGTAGCATATTTATTATAACGTTATAATGTGAACCACATATTCATAACTCTACAGTATATATATATAATTACAAACTATATATTATAAACTTTTTTTGATATATCAAAAACCTTTTCATTCTAATATTATTGTAAATTTTATATAGACAACGGATATATACTGATATTGTAACTGATTTTAATATATTATTTGATTGAGCTAAATGAATGTATAATATCTATTGTATATTTAAATTTTTTAAAAAGTAATGGACTAGGTAAGACATAATTGGGTACGGAATGACGATTCCGTTACCCGTACTCGAACCCGTTAAAATTATAACGGGTATTACCCGTTTGTTTGAAAAGAGTGAGTATTACTCGACCCGTTTAAAACGGGTAACGGGCAAAATTATCATCCCTATTTACAATAATTTACTTACCTTCACTTAAAATAAATTCAAAGCAGATGCGTTTGGATAATATAACTCTTATATTGTACCTGCAAAACTTGTTTAGAGAATAATATCTTTATGTCAAGAAATACTCATATTAGAATTCCCTTGAGAAGGCATATATATATATATATATACAACATGTTGTTTTTTTGTTATTATATAACTCAAATAGTTTAATCAAGTTATGATGAGCTGGATGCTGCAAATTATGAAGATCTTAATTTGATGTAGTATTCATGAGAACAATAACCGGCGACCTAAATAGCATTCGTAGAGCATTTATATAAGAGCATCTGCAATGCAATATCGTTTTCGTATTAGTGAAAAAATAGTGTAATCTTACGTATGCCTGATTATATTTTGTAATAATAATGTCTAATTATCTATTAGTTAAGTAAAATGAAAAATAATATTGTAATGGGTGCCAAGAAAGCGTGGGGTGGGATGGCTTTCATAGTGCATTTTTTATTCAGAAGTTGTGGCCAATGATCGTCCCCGCATTTTTTGGTGTGTATTGTTATCCTTACAATTTAGTGCCCGACAAAGATGGTAGACTTTAGGCTGATTAGTTTGTGTACAATTTAGTACGTGATGTACAGGATTATCACTAAAATACTCACCAACCAGCTTAAAGACTATTTGGACCCGATTATATCCCCAACCCACAGTGCATTTGTCCAGGATCGCTTGATTATGGATAATCTCATCATGGAGTTTGAACTCTTGCACTTATTGACCAAATGATCTAACGATAATAAAGTGCGGACGAGTGTCAAACTCGACATAAGTAATTAGGCATACGCGAATTTGTGGATATTATATATGTTATGATGTTGAAAACTTACAACTCACCGCAGGCTTCTTATTTGTTCTTGATATGCGCCGAAGGATTGTTTACATTGTTGGATAGAAAGGTGTGGACTAGTGAGTTCATGGGGTTATCGTGTGATTGAAATGATATTTAGAGTTTGAGAAAACTTTTGACATAACAATTTAAGGGAAATTTTTTTTTTAAAAATCCTAATTGAGAAAACCTAAACAATATGTGCATGATGCATTTAAAAGAGCACCAATTTCTTGAAACGTGTTTGATCTTTTAGAAGCTCTTGGATTATGGAAAACCCGTCTCATCGGTTTGATCTTGGCTTGACTTTATATGCACGAGCAACCACAAGAAGAGTCTACATTTATGCTCAAAGAAAAATAATCTAGGATTTGTGTGTGGGCATTAGTTAGTTCAATTTTCTTAGTTCACTTGAGTACTTAGAATTCTCGGCCAGTTTGTGTATGAGAGAATGCCGAGGGCCAAAAAAGAGAGACTCTTATTTCAAAAATAAAAACTAGAAAGCAAGTGTGTTTTCAACTTTGATGATCTTCTCCTTTTATCATGGATTTACGGCTTACACATCACCTTGGATATAAAAATTACTCTCCCTTATTGGATCACACGACATTGGTCTTCAATCCATGTGTAAAGAAAATGAACCAATAAGAATAAATAACATAACTAAACACTTTAAACTTTGACATAAGAAAATTTTACAAAATGTCAATGTTAGTTCTTTGACCAAATTGGCTTGCCACATAATGCTATGCACATCAACACTTGATCAATGTTATGCATCTATTTACTTACAATTAAAGAGCATAGATTTTTAAGTTTGAAACCTTTCGCAACTCTGGCTAATTGCCACGTGAAAATCTTTGGTTTTTTTTACTTTTTCTTTTTTCCCTGCTCACTTTCCTTTTTTTTTTTTTTTTTTTTTTATTATCTAATTTAATTTGCATATATGTATATAACGCCACTGGGTCTTTGTTTTTAATAGTGGAATACAACTGTGAACACAAACGGTTTGCTTCTATGCAAACATGACACGCATTGCAACAACGTAGTTGTTGTCAAATTTGGTTGGGTCCCAAGAAGCAGTAATACAGTGGCTCATGGTCTATATAAGAGCACTGGTATGGAATTTGCTGCTGGGTTTTGTTCAATCAATGATGTAATGATGTAAGGACTGAGGTGCAGATTGCAGTCTTGTATGATTGCTGTTAATGAATTTTTGTTGTTTAAAAAAAAAAACGTAAATGTGGCGGGTCTAAAACACGATTTCGTGCCGATGGCCTCAAAAACGAAAATTGCGGTGATCGATGAGAATTACGACAAAAAAATGTGAAAATATAAAAAAACCGAAGAAAATTTCGATAAAACACGGAAATGCCGACGGAAATAATGTTGCTTAATTCTTAATATAACAAATAAAATCCATACTTCAGACACATAACAAAATTAGTTTCAAATACACACATAATAAGTTTAAACTCCAAATTCAAGTCTCCAACACACGTAAAAGTTCACACATCATTAAAAAAACATAAACAAAAGGTCTAAAACACTTAATAGGTTAAAAAACAAAGATAAGTTCAAAACACATACTAAGTTCAATATAAATAAAAAAGAGTCAATAGTAGGTTGAGTGGCGATGAGGTTGATAGTAACCCCCGGTTCGTGCTTGGAGATCACATGTGTTAGCCCATTAAAATAAATTCTGATTCTATCAAAACAATAAGAAATTCTAACTTTGAAATCTAAATCTCAAACATGAAATAAATTCAGGTTCTATCAAAAACAACAATAGATTCTAATTTTGAAATCTAAGTGTCAAATATCAAATAAATTTGGATTCTATTAAAAAAATTGAGAAAAACATATGTGAAGTATACAACATAAATACACATTTTTCATTTAGCAAGATTTTTCCAAAAAATCAAAACAATTCGATTTCATCATAAACTCAAACTGTAGGTACAAAACAGTGGGAATAACACGGAATGTCGCCGAAATTACCAAGAAATGACGAAAATATTGTTGATTTTACACGGACGGCGTCGAAATAATGTGGGCACGATCGAAATGACGAGAATATGTTGTCGATTTGCAAAGATAAGGTTCCAAACGACATTCAGAGCGAAACGACATGGAAATTGCGACAAAATTTCCACGACAAAACGACGACATAAAGTGGTGAAACGATCAAAATATCAATTTTTGTGTCGGAATCCCAAAAATAGTGCAATTTCTACGAAAATTCTCCGCAATACCCCGAAATTTTTATCTTTGCACCAAACTACATTTTAAGCAAAAACAAAAATCATATTCAAATGATCAGTACAACTCTATTGCAACGTATATACACACATTTTGCGGCTCTTCCTACTACTATGGGCTCCCAAAAAAAAAGAAAAAAAAATTCTCAATTTCCTTTCTATTTTTTTTTTCTCTCTTAGCTTCATCGTCATCGACTGGATTTTCATGCTTGCTTCACGAATTATATACGCAGATATATGTACATATACATATATACACACGCACATACTCGGATATAAAGTCATGCGATCATATCTTCTCGTCAAAGCTCTCTTGAAATGTACTGACTTTGGGTTGGGTGAGTCCTTTACTTTTTCTTCATTACTATTTCTTCTTTAATTCCTTTTTATTTGTATTGTTGAATTGCTGTACTGAATTTACTGACAATTTTGTTGAATTTTTAAGGTCCATATATTTCCCCTTTTTGTTCGTAGTTGATTTAAGTTAAATGAGAGAAGGAGAGTTTATATTTCTGCTTTATTTGAGGTCAACTTTTAATACTTCTGTGACTGGGTTTTATTTTAATTGACGTGTTTCATTTCATGGCCACAGCTCTTCGTCATCCGAGTCAAGTGACGATCAAGAAACGAAGAATAACAACATGGACAGGGAAGTAAGGAAGAGAAAGCAAACGTGAAACCTGATCAGTTAGTAATGGCAAAAAATGTATAGTTCAATTTTAGGGATTATTCATAACGACATTTCAATACTTTAGGCAAATCTCAGTAAGTCAAAATATTTGTTACAAATACCTTTAATGAAATATATATATATATATATATATATATATATATATATATATTATTTAATTTTGTTATTTACTTAATGGTCATAAAAGCAAAGTTAGAGATAATTTTTTCGTTTAGTATGTGATATAAAAAAAAACTTGAAAATTTGAAAAAGAAAAAAAAAATTAATTTGAAAAATTGAAAATTTGTTTAAAAATTTATTGACATTTTTTTATTGATATAAATATCAATAAATCTTCAAACGATTATGAAAAATCTTTGAAGATTTATTGACATCGTTGTCAATAAATTTTATGTATGTAAATAAATTTTCAACAGATCAAATTCTTTAAAGATTTAGTGACATCCATAAAATTTATTGACATCGGTGTCAATAAATCTTCAAAAAATTTCTCAGAGTCGTTTGAAGATTTATTGACATTGATGTCAATAAAAAGATAAAATGTCAATAAATCTTCAAACGAATTTTCATATTCTTAAAAATATTTTTTTTTTCAGAAAATTATCAGGTATATATGAGGTTTTGGATGGAGTGGAATCGTGATACACGTTGATATGGACTTAAATCGCTCTCTCTCTCTCTTTTTTTCTCTTCACTTCGTCTCAACGTCAATTCTTCTTCTTCTTCTTCTTCTTCTTCTTCTTCTTCTTCTTCTTCTTCTTCACCTAAAATGACAACGAAACACCAAAACCCAAATCCAAACTTTAAAGTTAAAGTCATGACAAATAAACGTAAATCATCGCCGGTAAATAGAGAGAGGCTCGGAACGAGATTGATTTCAGATATGTAATTGTTGATTTTCGTTTGGTTTGCTTGAATATATATATATATATTCTTCAGATTTCCAAAAAAAAATCATAATGTCGACAATGTCAATAAATCAGGTAGATTATTGACGATCATGTAAATAAACTAGACACACGAAATATATAAAGAAAAATGTTTTTCATTAAAGGAAGTTTTGTACTAACAAACATAAATAAAAAAAAAAAAAAAAAAAATCATTTTTTGGATTAATTTTGACATTAAATTTTGATCTAAAAGTATTGAAAAGATCATCATTTAAGAATGATCTCTTAATTTTATTCATATTTTACTCTGGTATCATATGATTGTGACTTATGAAATCCACTAATCCTATTAGGGAATTGATGTTACATTCTATTCTTTCGGGGAAGTGTATGCAACGAGTGCGGTCAGGATGGTTTCGGAGTGCCTCTCTTCAAACCTAATTTTTCAAATATCACATTTATTTGTATTATACAAATTTTTTTTTTTTTTTTTTTTTATCGTGTTCTAATTCTAAATATATTCACAAATAATGTGTACATTTTTTCCCCCATATTTTATATTATCGAAATAAAATCTGTAAGTATAATGTACAAGAAAAAGTGTGCCGTGCCCCTGAACTAGTATATATAATATTCTTTAAAGTTTGACTGCATTTTGGCTCATTATCTTCTTTTTGTTCTGTCGTTTTTTTTTTTCTTATTCTTTTCAGTTTGGTATGGCAACATAGTGAATTAAAAAGCCACAACTAAATGCGTTTACTTGCTTGTGATCACATGGAAGCATGTGGGAGAGTCTTGCCAACACTCTCATTTGTATGAAATATAGTAATTATTATAATAATATAGTTACAACTTAGAAGTAAGCAAATTATGAAACTAATAATATAGTTACAACTTAGAAGTAAGCAAATTATGAAACTATAATTTCTAGTGCGAATCTAAGAAACCAATATTAATATTTCATAAGGGGACAGGCCTTCAAAATTTTGACTTAAAGAGGCGTCGATATGAAACTTAGTTATTTCCATAAGCCGTTATATATTATTAAGCTCATAATATGAAAATTAAAATTATGTGTATTTATATTATAGATAATTGCAAGAGAACAATTTATTTTTTTGAGAAAGGACACAATCACCAAATATTACATGATATGTATGCATACATACATATATACATCATATATATATATATATATATATATATATATATATATATTCGCAGTGTAATGAACATGAGATATATCGATCAAAATAACATGATCATAAATGACCATTAAGCTGAAAGAAGACAAACTTCCACATGTATAAGAAGAGATGCATTTCTACGGTCCATATGGATCGAACCTATGATCTCATGGTGGAGTTAGGTGTGAGATTATTACTACACCAAACTAAGAATCAAGCGATAGAAAAGTTACTACCTTTTTTCTTTAGACTTCGACACGTGGCACAAAAAAGTAATGCAATATGGCACAAGAAAAAACATCTCTTAAATTTTTTTTTTTTTCTAGTTTCTCCCTCTCTAAACATGAAATGAAATTTATAAGTAATTAAGCCATAAAAAATTTATTATTTATTAAGTAGTCAATGTTTAGTTAATTATCTATAAATTCTATTAATAACAATTAAATGCCAATTTTTTCAAATAATTAAACTTATTAATTGTCAATAAGAGGGAGTTATCTAGGTAAAATAGTCTTAATCATTGTTAATAAAATTAGTAAATAATTAAATATCATTAATTAAACATTGACTATTAAGTTTTATATGGCTACATAACTACAAAACCCTTTAAACATTTATCTCTCCTACTTCTTATAGTTTAACTTTTTAGATAAAAAATGTAAATATTTGTTGAAGTAACTTTTTTCATGAGATTATTTATATTTTTTATTTATAAATTATACTTTCATATTTTTATGTCTATTTTTTAAATAAATATGAAAAAATGAATTATTAAACTTTTTTTCGTGCGAACAATAAATCTGATTTTTAAATCAATTATCTGGAACACAGACATACATGTTACAACTAGTTATACTTATAATTAGGAAGAAAAAAACACTATTCAGGTTTGCCCATTTTAGTATTCATTCTACAAATGCAGTAGCAGAAATTTTGATTAGTCAGATACAAGATGTCACACATAATGTAGAATAAATATGTACGACAATCTAATTCAATGCAAGCGATGAATTATAAACAAGACAGTGTGTAAAAATAAGTGACACAAAGAATGGTAACCCATTTCGGAGCAACGTCACCTACTATATAGGGCAATGTATCCGATGGAAAGGAAGTTCACTATAACAATAAGTAGTCAATAGTACAACAATAAACTTATATGAACAATCACCTTCTCAATGCGATTTTCCTATTACTACTCGTGAATTCCAAATCAGGCTCCCCTTAATCTGAGATCCCCCAATTACATTCTCAAACACTCTCCTAGTGTTTGATATTCTTCGATGTCAATCACCGTCTCAAATTTTTTTGGAAGGCTTCAAGTGTTGTGATTATTTTCAAAGCTGGATTATATTAAAGTCTACATGATGTTTAACAAAACTAAAGTAAACTAATTATGCTTAGTATGACGGTCCGGTAAGCCAGGTCGTCACATAAATTTACTATAACAATAAGTAATCAATAGTATAATAATAGAGTTATATGAACAATAACTATCTCAATGCCCTTAGTAAATTCCAAATCAGGCTCCCCTGAATTTGAGATCCCCTCAATTCCATTCGCAAACACTCTTTCAGTGTTTGGTATTCTTCGATGTCAATGCTTGTGAAACATTCAATCACGAAATCACAAAACCCAACAACTCTTTAACATTCAAATGTCTGAAAATGTGTTTAGAGAATTACACCACACACATCACACAATTAGTTTCTCAGTCCACCGATCGTGCACGTCTAAGAACTCTAAATGTCTGATGAATGTCAAGACTATTAAGGGGGAAGCGCTTGGCTTTTATAATAGTCAACACCTTTAGAAGTCGATCTAGGATGTCCTTACCCATATATGCGAAGAGAACCAAAGAATAAAGTCTTCGGCGATACATTATGGATTTTCAGGAAACTTGCCAAAAATACAGTACTGCACATAGAGACAAAAATGTCTCAACATATCCTAGAGCATGTTGACAGACATCTTGCCAAACAAACTTGCAGTAAAAAAAAATTCAACCACACACATAACAACAAACTCCCAATTTGGCTATTTTTTAGACAAGCATTTCCAGAGCCGTACTCATAAGACAAAGTCTTAGTAAAAAATAAATTGACACTTTACAAAGAGACAAGTAATTAACCAAGTCAAAATAAATTACATATTAATTACTTCTCCATTTGATTGCCTAAAAAACAAACCGAAGGCAAGGATAGACTAACATAGAGGGAAGCAAGAGTCCGATAAACACACAAGAGTACTGAAGCAAAGTTGCATAATCAAACCATAAAAGAACTCAAGGATATCTGGGTACACATACCAAAATACTGAAAGCTGATCAACATGAAGCCGGAAACATAATTTTGAACATAGGACCAGAAGCAAGTGTTGGTGGATCGAGCGCGCATCGGACACGAACGATCGCTTTGACGCGCCTCTTTTGAGATGATTCCACCATATAACCATATTAATGCGGAAAAATAATTAATTACGCTGATCATAAGCTAATTAAATTATGGTTATAATTAACAAGATCTAGTTATGTTTAATTAATTTAATTCACGAGAGCATATAAGTCAAGCAACCGATATAGAGCGAAAACGAATACTTACAGTTTTTGGCTCACGTACTGAAAGCTTTCACAATCCGTCTTCGTCTTGAACGTCTTGATGAAGGACTCGAGGATGACACCTTAGTCTTCCGAAACGTAATCTCCGAGGCGAATAAGAAAGATGAGTGGGCACAGTCTTTATCTCACTAGATCACGAAACTAGGTGTTTCGAGATCTCGCTCTTATTTTACTAAGAATGGAAACGAATTTCCGAGGGGAAGATAAGCAGAAGTGCACGGCCAATGAGAGCTAGGTTGCACGAAATTATTAGGTCAAAATCCTTAATTTTTGCCTTCTCATGAACCCCTATTTATAGTAGTAAAAAGGAGATATTCATGGAATCTTCCAGAATATTTTATTTCCTTTTATTGTGTTCACACTAGAGGATTTAATCTAGGCCCTTGGATCTCAACAAGTGAATCCTACTTTTTCTCTCATCCATCAGATCAATATCTATGAGATATTTAAATAGAGAATAATTTATTTAGTGAGATAATAAAGGAGAATATATTATTTTTCTCCTAAATATTCTCCTAAATACTCTCCTTTAAATAAGGAGAAAATATAGGAAAATATATTATATTATTCTCTCTCCTTTATTTAAACAACTAAAGAGAAAATATTGGTAAATACCAATATTATAAAAATCGGTTTTTAGGCACACGGCCAAGGGGATTTGCGCAAACCCTAGTGCCAAAACCCTAAATCCGACTTTCATATTTTGTGCAAGGCCCAATTGCTTAAAACCCAATTAATTATTTATTTACTTGGTCCAACAATAAACAAATAATTAATAATTGTTTATTTACTTGATCAAACAATAAATAAACAATTCTACCATAAATATTTATTTAATTATGCGAATACCCGTTTTCCAGAATTAATGCTGTCAATCACAATTACAGCAAGTGAGATTAATAATGATAAACATTATTATAAGAAAGTTCTTATCCGCCTTTATCAGAGCCGAATCGGGGACTATGGACCTAGTAATAGGAGCTTAACAAATCCGATGAAAAAGACGAAATAGTCCTTTCTCTTTTGTCCATCGATTCATCTAATCTTGGTCAAATACTCCACCTTGTAAGCCAAGACTGAACTCTCCTTTATACTAGAATTATATTTACTCATCGTGACGAGTGTCCACTGATATAGTCAGTTCGTGATCAAGATCCTCCAGGTTCAACCCGTGTCAAGAGAAGTCAATTTTTCCGTTATACTTCTCTTGATACATATCAGCCCTAAGCATTGTTGCTTCCCCAGCGAAAGATTCTTTCGAACGTTACTTACTTCGAAAGTGCTAGCAATCTATCGGTTCTGGAATCAACCCTTAGGTGAGTGAACATTAACCTTCTTTCAGGAAGGCTGGATTCCGTATCTGTAAATCACTTCCCACTCGAATCATGCTCTGAGAAAACTCCCAAGACATAAGCTGTGATTAGCATGAATAGCCTTTTAGCGAATGAGTCAAAGAGCCCAGTAACATAACCCAGTGTCCATGATCATTTCAGGATTTAGATCAAGTCTCACTGTGACCATCATAGTGGCCTCGGTTAGTGTGTCGTAACGGTCCTTAAACGACACATCTACACCAAGACCTGTCCAGGTCGTACACTTACCACAAGTGTAGAATGCTCCCACATAGTGATCAGCCTTCACCCATGTGTTCCACATATATGACTTTAGATATAGCTTTCCAGGCGTATATCAGTCATCGACCATGTTTTAGCACACCGCCCGAACTCAGGTGCCCAGCACGTGACTCAATTAGATACGGAGGCTATGGAAGATAGTTGTTATTGATTCTAATTGTTTAGAACTCAACCCACTAATCATATAATGCTAATAAAGTTATCTTATTATCGAATTTAGTAATCATTTATTCATTATCTTCAAGTGGGCAATATTCCTAACAACAAGCACAAGAGAAACACAACCATCTATCACAATATCCAGATAAAACAAAGCAAATACAAATCAAATCAAGAGGAGAGAGATGCAGGAGAACCATCCTCATCAACAAATTCATCTTCTTCTTCATACTCTTCAGCTTCAGCTTCACCATCTTTTTCATCAACTTCATCTTCTTGTTCTTGAGTACGGGGAGTATGCTGAGATGTAGAAGCACTATCAGGACGAGTAGTCGAATTCAAAACCTTGATCAAACCTTCACAAACACCCTTGTGAAGAGAATAGGTAAGATAATCTCTTGGAGAGCAGAGATGTCTTGGATAAGAGCTCTCATGATATCACTTGGCACAGTCCCAGTAATGGGAGACACATTGAGAGTATCAAAATTAGAGATGAAAGATGACACACCAGAAGGTCTGTCAATGTCACGAGCATGTTTCCCTTTAAACAGCTTATGACTAAATGTAAGCTTCCCAGGGAATTTTCCCACAACATTAGAGTCATGCACAATGTCCTTCTTTTGAGAGAGAAGGATACCAATAATCAAGGAGGGATAACCGATAGAAAGCTTCATGGCGAATGACTCGTCATGCCTCACTATATGATCAAAGAAGAAAGTTCCAAAATCAAAAGAGCAATGTGTACCTATCTGAAAGAAAAGACTGGTAAGGGCAAGAGTGATACTAGATCCATGAGAGGATGAAGCCCATTTAGCAATCCCAATCATGTATAGGACTAATTACTTGGCACGCAGAAAAGAGGAGGGAAGCAGACCCTTCTTAGGCCATTCCTTTTCTTGATCTCATGAAAGCTCATGCACTATCAGTGTTGATGATCTTTCCACGTCCAAGATAGTCGTTGATCACAGTCGGGGAGAAGTCAACACCAGGACCTCTAACAAACACCCTCCTGAAATCCGGGCTATCCGGTTGGTTAAATCCTGAGGGCAGATTCACAATGAATTTTTTCACCAACTTGAGATTATAGGCATCAATCCCAGTGACAGTCTTGAGTAGCTGAGCATCACTTAGCAACTTCATAGTCTCTCAAATCTTCTGAGCTTTATCAGAAAAATCCATTTCCGGGTA
The DNA here is from genome assembly GCF_054948205.1 of Urtica dioica subsp. dioica. Taxonomy (NCBI): domain Eukaryota; kingdom Viridiplantae; phylum Streptophyta; class Magnoliopsida; order Rosales; family Urticaceae; genus Urtica; species Urtica dioica. The sequence goes on along the minus strand of NC_142767.1, from coordinate 11,932,393 downwards.
ATTAAGTCTTGTGATGATACACAAACTTTCACTTGACCACATTAGCTTCAGAATGGAAGGACGCATTGTCCAAAGAGAAATGAGGAATATTCTTTGGAAGCTTCTTCCCAGAAATAGAGTGCTTCCCAAACAGAAAAGGGCTTGTCAACGAGCATCTCTTCTTCCTCTTCTTCCCAGATGTCTTCCAAGATCTCAGCAACTTTTTCTCCGACAACCTTTTTTCTAGAAGGCTTCTTCTTCATAAACATCCGTTGGGAATTAAACATCCCTATAATCGTGTGAAAAATAAATAACTACGCTAACATGCTAATTATTTATACGATTATAAAAACAAGATATGGATTTGGATATTTGAATAGAATAACTAGAGAGCGATTCAACTAACCGATTAAAAGATGAGTTTTTAGATTACTTACATGTTTGAAAATCTGCTACTGATTCCTTCAATCGAGTTCTTCAATATCCTGTTTTGAGCTCCAATAACACGATCTTCAAGCTTTTAATCTTCGGGAACGACGACAGGACTTTCGTCGTTTGGATATCCGGAGATGATACCCTAATCTTCCTGTGAAATCCCAAAATACGGTCTAGTTATATATTTATAAATTTTGCGTTTAGATATATATTTTCAAATTTAATTTATGTGTTTATGTATATTTCCGTTCAAATGTACAAGTACATTATTTAAGGGATGTATATACAATTGTTGAATATATAAAGAATTATACTTACAGTAAGGGACCTCTTTAAAAGAAATATATTATATATATATGTTCATATAAAAGGAAGTATACGTTTCAGATGATAAAATATACTCCAATTAGATTACATATAAGTATACGAAAAGTTTATGTGATATATGTATACGTTTCAGAGCCCTGTCTTAGCACTTATTTTGTTATTTATGTGTTTATATATATATGCCGGATGTTTTAATATATATATTAATAATGAGTAATGAGATTATTTTGATATAAAGTATTCAATGTATATGTGGAAGTTATTTGTAAAAAAAAAGGGGTACTAGAATTAGATCCTTTACCCATTAAAGTTTTGTAACCGTTTGGAAAGTATTTCAATGGTAACCGAAATGTGATGTTTGAGATTACATGTTTTCCTAATATATCATTACGGCTGATTTTAGGAGATTCGTAATAATAAAGGTTTTTTTTTATTTGATTTGTTCTCTCCTTCTCTCTAATATCCTCTATCACTCATTTCTATCTCAAGTCCACTGATCATCTTTCCCACTCATTCATCTCCTTCATCTCGATAAGAAATACCCTAGCCCCAAAAGACATTAATATCCCTTAAGTGCTAATTTTTTTTAGGAGGAGTAAAGAGTTGCAAGATGATCAAGGTATTTTCATGGTTCCTCAAGATACTTTGATAATATGTTTATAGTTGTCATGTTTTATTTTTTTTTTTATCAATCAAGAGTAAAAATATTTTACTGTTCTACACATGTTATGGGTATGTGACGTTATCAAATTCTTTTTCCGACACGAAATTTTTTTGTGTTAAAATTGTTTTCAAATTCATCTGTCCATGATTTTATTTTTTGAAAAAGATACAAAGTTATGTATGTGATTAAAGATTCTTTTGTTTTTCCTACCTTTTTTGTAAAATCTTCTACAACAGAACCGATAGAGCTTTACAATTAAACTTTAGCCTATTTTTACTATGATGTTCCAATTTTGAGCGTACAAAAGAATATAATTTTTTGATTTTTTATTAATATCTTATGTATATGAATTTTAAGAAATTGTGAAACGTTGTTTTTGACCATGTCACTTTAGTAAAAACTGTTCAAAATCTTATTTTACATTTTCTGAAATTTTTTCTAGAATTTATTTCAACAGGTTTATTTTCTCGATATTTCATATCTAAGGGCATTTTAGTATTTTCACTTAACGCTGGATTCTGAATTTTTCCAGTAACCTAGTATTGTCCAGAATATAGATTTTAACTATGAACTAAAATCTCAATTACTAATTCTTCCGGTTAAGTTTCGAATCAACTCGAGCGTTTAAATCATTCCCGATCAAAGATCGTAATTTCCACTTCAGGTGAGAACAATCTCACTACAACACATATTAGTTTTAAATAAAATTATGATGAGTTTTGTGATTCATGACGTGGTTTGTTAGATAGTATTATATGGTTTTGTTTATAGTTATAAGCCAAGTGATACATGATACGATATGCTCAAGTACGATGATATGATATATGAGTCGTTATCTATTATGTGATGATTACATGTCTACGTTTATGCATTTTACCTTATGATATGTTATGATATGATAAATGATGATGATGGAGTATTAATGACATATTTTTAAATTTATATGACATTATGTATGTTAATGTTTGCGCATGTCTTTATGCTAAGTAAATTTATGTATGATGTATGAGATGATAGTTAACGTTTTCTAGTTGAGCTATGATATGTATCATATGCATTGGTAAGCTATGTCATGTTATTTTTTTAAGTTATAATCATGTCACGTCTGATGCTATGTATGATGGTTATGCATATTACATGTCATATTTGCATGTCACCTAAATAATAAAGTGAAAAGATAAGTAAGAGAGTCGTACCGCCTCGAGTTACGGAGGTCTCAAGGAGAATTTCCCGAGCCGACTTACGGGCCCCAATGGGGAAATTTCTCATATGTTATAAGTTTATAAGACGGAGCAAAGTATGGGACCTTCCAACCCCATATCTTTGTCTCCAAAGTGTGCACAGAAATTGGTACGACTACTCTAGGAGAGCCCCGAATAAAATATGATAAGATTTATGTTAAGAAAGACCATTTCACCTTTAGAATGAAAATACTAATAACCGGTTCATGCATTGTATTACTCATCTTGTTTTGTGAGTTTTATATTGTTCTCGCTGAGCAATAGCTCATTTCCACGAAAATTTTACGTATGTGTTGTAGGTAAACAATTTACTGCTAAGTGATGAGTATGGACCAGCGGCATCGATAGCAAGAGGGTCGGGTTATGGTTGCAACTACGTAAGAGAGACTTTCGCTAAGCATAATTAGATAAATTAGATTTAATATAATTTCTAAAATAACTTTTTAATATAGATTAAGTTGTATGTTATAGTTTTGTATCATTTTATCCTTAGCTTGATTAACAAATTTATTATAATTTATTTTCTATTAAGTTGGTATTAAAAATACCAATTTTCAAGTATAGGTCAAATATTTTCAAGTCAAAGATTTACCATGATCAAAGCTTAAAGTTTAGTTTTTATTTTTTATTTGTTATACTTCTATCCAAATTATTTTGACAAGGACTAGTATGATTTTATTGTTTTATGGTATTTGAGAATGTATGTATTAAAAAAAAAATCCGCAAATTTTCAGATTACGGTTTCGTAAAGGTATTATATGATAGAAAATAAATCCTCATTTTTTAATACATAATTTTGATAAGTAAAATAAATAAGTAAAGTAAGATGATCCGAAAAGTCGGGTCGTCACACTTCCGAAACGTAATCTCCGGATGGAATAAGAAGAAAATGTGGGCTCACTCATTATTTCACAAAGACTTTGATTTAGAGATTCAGATTGTGTCGTGTTTATGGGAATGGAATCACGAATTCTAAGGGAGAGGGAAAGCGAAGAAATTCGGCCACATTGATAGTGTGATGGGCGAATTTTTTTTCTTATTTTCTTTTTGTGTTTCTGTTTTGTTTTTTTTTTTTGTTCTCCCTGACCCCTATTTATAGTGGTAGAATGGAGATATTCTAAGAAGCCATTAGGGTTTCCTTATTCTCCTATATTCTTTCCTATTTTGTAGTTAAGCATGATCCATTGGATCTTGACTACAAATCATATTTTTTCTCTCATCCATCAGATCAGAATCTAGGATATTATATTTCCTTATTTTTCTCATATATTTAAGGAATCTAGATATTTGATAATAATGAGGACAATATCTTACTTCCTTATTTAATGAAGATGATATCTATGCCATTATTATTCTCCTAAATATTATGAATATATTTATGAGAGAGAATAAATGGGATTATCATATTTCCTTATTTAATGGAGAGAGAATACCTCAACCATTATTATTTTCTCTCTTATTGATTTAGTTATCTGATTTGTTTTCCACAAATCTAGCAACTAAGAGAATATTGGGTATTTAAACCCTAAAGTAAGCATCCAACTACTGTTACAGGGCCTAGGAATTTTCGAATTTTACAGTGTGCACAAGGCACAACTTAAAATTCAAGTAATTATCTACTCGATCCAACAATAAATAATTAATTCCACAATAAATAATTTAATTCAACAAATAGACTAATTTATGAATGAATGCTGCTAATACCTTTTACAGTTGTGAGATTGTAATAATAATAAATATTCATTATTACTAGAGAGTTCTTACTTATCTTTATTAGAGCCGAATCGGGGACTTAGGTAACAGAAGCTCCTACAAATCTGATTAAATAGACGAACAGTCATTTCTCTAATTTAATCGATTCCTCAATCTTGGGGATACTCCACTAAATAATCCAAGTATGCACTCTTCTTATTACTAGTACTATATTTTACTCATCGTCAGAGAGTCCACTGATATAGTCAGTACATGATCTCAATCCTCAAGGTTCAACCTGTATTGAGAAATGTCAATCATTCTGTTATACCATTCTTGATATATATGAGTCCTAAGCACCGTTACTTTCCCAGCGAAAGATTCTTTCGTACGTACTTACTACGAAAGTGTGCACAATCAATCAGTTCTGGAATCAACCTTTAAGTGAGGTGAACATTGACCTTCTTTCAGAAAGGTTGGATTCCGTATCTGTGAATCACTTTCCGCTCAGATCATATCTTGAATTCCTAAGACATAAGTATTTTGGCATGACCATTAACGACTGTGTCAAAGAACCCAGTAATATAACTTAGAAGTCCGTGATCGCTTTGAGATTTAGATTAAGTCTCACTGTGACGATCATAACGACCCTGGTTATTGTATCGTAACGATACTTAAATGGCACATCAACAATCAAAGTCTGTCCAGGCCGTACACTTACCAAAAGTGTAGAATGCTCACACCAAGTGATCAATCTTCACTTCTATGCCACATATATGATTTTAGATACAACTATCCATGCATGTATCAACCATCGACCACGTTTTAGCTTACCGCCCGAACTAAGATGTCTAGTATGTAATTCAGTTTAATACGGAGACTATGGATAATAGTTGTTATCGTTTCTCTTTAGAAAACAACCCACTAATCATAAATGCTAATAAAGTAAACTTCTTATCGAATTCAGTAATCATTCATGTTTATTTTATTATCTTCAATGTGCAATATTCCTAACAACTTCTTGTTCGAACCCACATTTTCTTTCTTTTTCTTCTTATTCTCTACGTTATTCTCTTTCTCACTGTTCTTATTCTTCTTGGACACCAGAGAAGATAAAGCCACATCATCTTCAGAAGAATCTTTCCTCTTCTTAGATGCAACCTTATTCTTTCAAGAACTAGGTAGTCTCCCTACAACAGGGGGAGTATGCTGAGATGTCGAAGTTGAAAGACGATACACTTGAAGGTCAGGAGTCAAAATGGTATACTCTTTTTCGATGGAAGGATTTGTGTACCCAACAAAGATGAGTTACGAAGGTATATTCTTAATAGAGCACATGAGACACCGTATTCTAGACCTCCGAAAACACTTATGGTGGAATGGAATGAATCGCTACGTTTCAAAGTTTGGGAGTAAATACCTTACTTTCCAAAAGTCACGACGGAACATCGACGAACAACTAGAGAATTACAACCAATCGAAGTTCCTGAATGGAAATAGGAATAAATCACTATGGATTTTATGGTTGGGTTACCTAAGACAGTTGAGGATTATGATGCTATCTGAGTAGTGGTGAACCGTTTGACCAAGTCTGCTAGGTTCATCTCGATGAAGGTCACGTATTCCGTGGAGAAGTTGGTTGAGTTATACGTTAATAACATGGTGAGACTGTATTGCGTTCCTTTGTCCATCATCTCAGATCGCGAATGGTCATTTCACTTCTAACTTATGGAAGTGCGTGAAAAAGTCGATGGGATCGTAGTGCCTCTCAATGATGTGATGAGATTCGACAAGAATGGAAAATTGAGCCCGAGGTAGATTGGTCCTTTCGAGATCACAGAAAGAATCAGGAAGGTAGCCTACCGTCTAGCTCTGAATCCCGAGTTAGCATCGGTACACAATGTGTTCCACGTCTCGATGCTAAAAGAGTACCTACTCGTTCCAACTCTGAGCTAACCCAAGTGCTTATCGAAGTACCCAAATACGATGTATGAAGAAAACCCAGTTCAAATTCTTGATCGCGAAGAAAAGATCCTAAGGAAGGTGATTCCTTTAGACAAGGTACTTTGGCAGAATCATAAAATCAAAGAAGCCACTTGGGAGTGCGAGGATGATATGAGATTGCGATATCCTAACCTTTTTTTAGGAGTTTAGAGTTACAAAGTAAGTAACCCTTATGTTTTGTTACGACTTTTATGCTAATTTTCGGGACGAAAATTCCAATAAGTAAGGGAGATTGTGAAATCCAAAAATATATATACAATACATATATATATGTACATATATAATCTCAGAAAGTATTGAAAAAGAAAGTAGATATATGATATTTATATGAGCTGATAAATACACTTTACGTACAGACTCAATATATTATAGTATAGTAAATATAAAGCATTAAGACAAACCATTAATTGGTTCATGTAATGAATGTGTATAGAAAGTTTTGAAAAAAAAAAGTAAAAAATAATTCCTATCAGCTGTATCGATTCAAATATCATGTTAGTGATATATTGATTGACAATTATTTCCTTCTTAATTCATAGCTATCAGTAAGGGAAATTTCCGTTTCTAATTACCAAAAAATAAAAATAGAAAGAAACTCAAGCGAGTCTTTCTTTGCAAGAGAGTGATTATTATTCTTTCTCATCTTTCTCCAAAGAATATCATCTTTTTACTCATTCTCTCTGCTTACTTTTTTTTCCTCTCTAAACCACAAATCACAAACTCTAACAATTAAATACATCATTCATCAAAATATTTTGGGTCTTGAGAATCTTTAGGGAGCATTTTTTTTCAACATTCTACTAAGGTATTTTCGTGGCTCTTATCAAGCTAAGATAATGTTTTCTTTTTATGTATTTATATTCTTATCAACATCAAAGAATTGATTTTTTTCTCTGAAAAGAATATTGGTGTATTTAAGAAAACGTCTTGTTCATATAGTTAAAAATATTATTTTGAATTGAAATTTTTATACCTGAATATTAAAGATTTTTACCGTATGTTTTTAAAATTTCATGATTTTTAGTTGAAGGGTTTTGATTTTAAAAACCATTTACAATCGGTGTGCATAATGTTATTTATGTTTCAAACAACAAGTTTTGTATTTTTTTTTAAATACCTACAAAATGTATTTTGGCATGAAATTTTAATTCGAAATACTTATATATATTGTTATATTACATTAAATAATTTATGAATTTTTAATTAGTAGAAGTATATCAAAGATTTTATTTGTAGACTGTTGCGAAACCGTTTCAAGAATGTTTATAAAAATCTTTATTACACGTTATACCTTTATTTATTTTTTGTTATTATAGAATCTGAATTTGATCTTTCCACTGAAGAAGAAAATGTTCAAATTATTTTCTCTAGCTTTTGAATTTTTTCCAGAATTTTTCTCTGAAATTAATATTTTTTTCTTCGATACTTTAGGGTTAAGTGTTTTTTGGTCTTTTCATGTCAAATATGTGTTTCTTAAATTTTCTAAGCATCCTTTTATGGTTTTTTTAATTATCAGAGGTAGTTAGGAATAATATGTATTTATTTTTCGATTAGGTTTTGGGTCATCTGGCTTTCCCTAGCCGTCCACAACCAACGGTCGTATTTTGCGAATAAAGGTGAAAATAATCTTACTACAATACGGATTCGTTCAAAAATTGAATATGATGAGTGTGTGATCTGGATTGATTTATATGCGTTATGTGATTTTTTTTTGTATGTGTGTTTAGATTTTATTGAGTGGATTGTGGTGATTATGATATGTGTATTTATGATGATCTAATGTATGAGATTAGTTAATTTTTTTGCATGACATACTCTTATGCAATGCACATAATCAAGTGATAAGATAAGTAACAGAGTCGTACCGCCACGAACTACAGAAGTATTAAGAGAATTCTCTCGAGTCAACCTACGGGCTCATAAAGAGAGTATTCTCATACTATATATGTTTATTAGATGGTGCAAAATATGGGAGGTCGTAGCCCCGTAGTTTGTTTCCAAAGTGTACACTGAAATTGGTACGACTACTCTAGGGGCACTCCAATTACTAGAAAATATGCCATTCATGACACTTCTTTAGACGGTATTTGGTGAAAAAAGCGCTATCTAATGTATAGTTTTCAAACCGTTGAATAGGACCGAAACATGAGGACCTCTTTGATAAGCGCCGTGGAAAAGAATAGAAAGCACTTGCCTGTAAGCGCGGTCTTTTCTTTTGAGCCAATCGGACGTCGCCACGCTGGCGTGTACGCAAAACTATAGACGACGTTTATAGTTGAGATCCAATTAGACAATGAGATGTGGCGTGTCAGACTTTTAACTTATCGAATTTCTCTCTTCGTCTTCATTGTTTCATTCTTGCATTCTTCTTTTTCGTTCTTTTTCTCCCGTGATATCTCTAACCCTAAAACTCCATTGTCGTCATTCGCCTTCTCCAGTGACGTCTTCAGCCCTTACTTGTTGTCGTTGATCACACGTTGCCTTGCCGACCGTGCCCTAATTTGCGTTCCTCCTCGTTGTTCTCGTGGTTTGTGTGCTCGGCCGGCCGGATTCGTGTGTTTTTTTTTCTCTTTCAAATACTTGAAAATTTCCGAAATTTCTTGTTTATGTAGGTATTGTGGATTCCAAACTGTTTTGAAGTGTTGGATTCTTAGTTTCGGCCTCTAACATTACCTCTAACTTCAATTTAGGGTTTGTAACTTGTTCTTCTACGCTTTTTTTTTCTTATATGCTAAAACGCTTATTTATAATACTTGATTGTTGATGTAGGTAATACTTGATTGTTTTACAATGTTCTTGAACCACTGTTCATACTCTCTGACCCTGTTCTTACTCGGCCAACCATTTTGAGGTAAATCTTCTTCAATTTCTAAGTTTTTTTAGGTTATTTTTCATTTATTTGATTTTTGCATTGTTATGATAGTTTATTTGGATTTTTATTAATTAATTTCCATTCGGATTGTTGATTTGGATAGGTTTTAGTTTGAATTTGTGAATGTTTCTAACTTATATAGTTTGAAATAGGGTATAAATTATTTGAATTGTGATAATGGTAGGTCTTCCATGATATGTTTTACAAGGCGTTTATATAAAAATGCCCTCTAAGTTGGTATGTAATAATCTTAATCACTTATTCATAGGAGGAGTTATGGAAATCACAGAAGAAGGGTAAAAAATTGCGCAACCGAAATCATCACAAATGTCTTGACATTCGAATTGAAAGAAGTTGTTAGCTAGTGATTGATAACAAGTCAAGTAGATCTAGACTAGTATTTTTTTGTTTTCTTTTTGTTTCAACGAAGTTATTTTCTTCTAAACCTTGCTGGTTTGGCTGACAGTTGAAATAGAAAGCCTTGAGCTGAAGACATCGGATCTATGCCGGGACGTTAGTCCGCACGGTTCTAAATGAATAGATCACTCGTCATCAGAGTACTTAACCCGAGTTGATCGCTGAGCCTGAGAAATAAGACACAGTAAGTTAATTCATCATGAAAAATCAAACACATTATATATTTCTTCTAGTTGTTGCATTATGTTTGTATCAGTAATTTGCTTTGCTTTCGGTTGGTTGACATCTTTTCTTATTCTACCTATACCTAGGCTATGGTAATTGGAAAACTTAAGTTAATTGGAGATTTCTCGCTGTGTTAGGTCTGTCTCTTAAGGAGTTGGATTTTTATTAATATTGTTTGTCAATATGTTCTCCAATAGAGAGTTCATAGCTTTAGATAATAATCTTAGTACTCCCTGTGATTTCATAGAAACAAAGTTCTTTAGTAATTCTATTTTTTTCTTTGCAGGGAGATTACATTGTACGATATTGATACCTGGTTTATTTTTTAATTCCAGAATCTCCTTGATGACTCGTAAGAAGACTCTTGACTTAAAACGTAAAATTGATTTAGAGTATTGTTATGTTTTCGACATTATGTTTAGTCATTTTGATTACGTTGAATATGTTTTGGAGTTTTTTAGTTTGGGTTTTTTTGTCCAATTAGACATGAATTTTAGAATTTATTTTTGGAATGTGTTATTGAAAATGTTTGAGCCTGTTTTGGTATATATATTTTTAGGTTCAGATTTTCTGTGCATGTAATTTTGGATATATACGAATTTATAATATAAAAATAAAAGAACAATACACGACACTTATATACTAATGCCATCAAAATAAACTATCCGCATGAGTGACACGTGTCTGCCACGTGGAAAAAGAATATACGGCGCTTCTATATAAACGCCGTCTAAAACTATAGACAACGCTTATATAGAAGTGCCGTCTAAAGTTGTCTACCTTAAATCATAAGTGGCACAATGTTAGACTGCATTTTTTTAGGCATCGTCTAATAGTTTTAACGTCATGCAATTCGACGGCCCCTAAAAAGCGCAGTCTTTAGTATTTAAAGGCGTTTATAACGTGCCATTTATAGTTTTTTGTAGTAGTGCCCGAATAAGATATGATAAGATTTATGATATGAAAGACCATGACACCATTAGAACTAAAACACCAATAATCGGTTCATATGTATTGCATTACTCATCTTTTTGGGAGTTATTGTTATCTCGTTGAGCGTTAGCTCTTTCTATGTGTAATCGTCCGTGTTGTAGGTAACAACACTTGAACAAGTGAGGAAGGTGGATCAGCGACGTTCGATGGCTAAGGGGTCGGGTTGTGGTTCCGATCGTTTATTTAAAAGACTTCCGCTACGCAAATTTCTAAATACTCGGTTTGAGATTTTTATGCTTAAGATATTTTTCAAGTTTAATTAGTTTTGCAAACCTGAAGTTTAATTTTCACGGTTTTCTTTCTGTTGAGTATTCCAACCATCTACTCTGGTTGGAATTCCGAATTAAGTATTTCTCTTATTTTTATCAAATGTTTTTGTAAGACTTCAAGTGTTGTGATTATTTTCAAAGATGGTTTATTTTAAAGTCTACATGATGTTTTAAAAAAACTAAAGTAAAATAATTAAGCTTAGTATGACGATCCGGTAAGTCAGATCGTCACATAAATTTACTATAACAATAAGTAGTCAATAGTACAATAATAGACTTATATGAACAATAACTGTCTCAATGCCCTAAGTGAATTCCAAATCAGGCTCCCCTGAATTTGAGATCCCCTCAATTCCACTCGCAAACACTCTTTTAGTATTTGGTATTCTTCGATGTCAATGCTCGTGAAACATTCAATCACAAAATCACAAAACCCAACAACTTTCTAACACTCAAATGTCTGAAAATGTGTTTAGAGAATTACACCACACACATCACACAATTAGTTTCTTTGTCCGCCGATCGTGCACGTCTAAGAACTCTAAATGTCTGATGAATGCGTCAAAACTATTAAGGGGGAAGCGCTTGGCTTTTATAATAGTCAACACCTTTAGAAGTCGATCTAGGGTGTCCTTACCCATGTACGCGAAGAAAACCAAAGAAGAAAGTCTTCGGTGAGAAACTGTGACAATGCAGGAAACTTGCTAAAATACAGTACTGCACACAAAGGTAAAGATGTCTCAACATATCTTGGAGCATGTTGTAAGACATTTTACCAAATAAATTTGTAGTAAAAAAAAATAAGCCAACCACACACGTAACAACAATAGTTACTGACTATATTACACACAAAATGAATAAAAGTTACAACCTTTACCATACAAATATCTAGGAAACTGCATTGTTATTCCCTAAATTTTTCTTTACCTTCTCATTCCTTAAGAGAATGCCTCTAAATTTGTCTTTCATTTTCCAATTAAAACTTTTTTTTCTGCGAGGTTGAAGAAAAAGCAGAGGGAGAGGCCAATAAGAAAAAAATAGAGACAATGAGGGGTTTTTGATTCATCTCCTTGATCTTAACATGGTTTCTATGCGGCAAAGTTCAACAAATTTTTTTAAAAAATTATGCATTCGTTTGCATGACGATATCAAAATCGTTGTGTAAACAAGCCTCGCCACAGCAAAAAAGAATTTTACTGTGGCGAGTTCGCACTACAAAAAATTAACAAATTGTACCTCTAGGGCTTGAAATAATTTCACGCTTTTAGGCGCGAGTTTCAACGCTAATTTTGAATTTTGAGTGAGAATTTGAGCGAAAATATGTATAAAGAATACAAAAAGCTTTTAGGCACGACTTGTTCTCATGCCTAGTTTTTAGGTAAAATATCTCAATTCAATTTCTTCTTCTTCTTCTTCAGACCTACTGCCACAAATTTCCTCCGGTATGTGAATATCTCTCCCTCTATATCTTTTTGCAGTCTCTCTTGCGCTCACTCTCTTTTTTCTGAAAGTATCACCACAGCCCATTTGCACGACCTGCCATGACTAGCTATGTCCCCACCCTCACCCTTTACCACATCCTTTCGGATTGCTGTGATTTTTTCTATAACAAAATTACGGTAGATATCGATTCCGGACATAACACCAAACTTTTTCCGCGGGAGTAGAAAAAAGGGCAATGTTTTGCACGACGGATATGTAAACTGTCCTGGAAACTACTTTACACAAATGTTTTAAAAACTACTCTTCATTCTAATAAAAATTGTACTTTGCGCAAAGGAATTCAAAATTTGTGTGCAAATTTATCTTTTTACAGCAATTGTAAAAAATGATTGTACAAACTTTTTTTTTGTGCAATCCGTAATTCCATAAACCAAAGTCTATTTTCTATAAAATAAGTTGATAATGAAGAGTCGTTCATGACCTTTATATATTTTTGTTTAGTTCTGTTTTTTTAAGGGAACTTAAGCCCCCCCTCCCCTCAAATGTCTTTTTAATAATTTAGTATTATTTCGACTTTTTATATTACGTAGAAAAACTTTATATAAGGTCTCCCAAGAGGTTTTCTTTTCATATATCTGCCACAAGGTCAACCTTTTGGCTCCTTGCGGACCAGCGTATATGAAATTTTATGTCTATTTTATGTATTTGTTTGTTCATAAAAAAATAAAAATAAAATAAAATAAAAAAAAGAAAAAAAAGACCACTTATTGAAGAAATATTAAACTTTGTCAGAGAATATCTCCTTTGGGTTTAAGAAACTGATATTTTGCCGTTTCTTTGTTATATTATTTGCAAGTTAAGTTTTCTTCTTTTGTTAAAGTGTTTCTATTTTTGGTAATTTTCACTTTTGTTACAGCTTTCTGAGTGCAACGCCATTAGCTTCTCGTTTTTCTCTGTTGAGCATATGAGACGTTTTAAAAAGGGAAAAATTTTAAACAAGAGACTTGAAGGCCTTTTTATAACTACGTCTCTACAGGCCCGGTTTAAGTATAAGGGTCCTAAAGCTTTTGCTTTAGGCCCATACTTAAAGCAAGACTTTTCTTTGTTAGGAAAAAGCCCATTATTTTTTTTAAGATTGATAAACTTTACATGATTATTTTGGGCTCTTAGAACATCATTTTATATCAAAAACATTTCACGTCTCTAAGTAAAATTTCTAAACGTAAATATGTTGTCTTTGTTGGGCTCTTAGAAAAATTAGGTCATGGACAAAACAACATTTCCCTCTCTTCAAATTGTAATTTTAATTTGATCTGCATAAGACGATTTTTTCACGGTCCAATGAAATTTGTTGTTTTATTTTTCTCAGTGGGTTGGAGAGAAAACTGAAAATATAAATAATAAAGATTAGAAAGCTGGAAGTATAAAAAAAAACTTTAATAAGTTGACACATTATAAAGATTAAAAAAAATTATTACTGTTTCTTATCATATTTAAGACAACACTTTGAATTACGAGGTTTATGATGAAATCATTATTTTCTCTGATACATCTCTTAGAATGGATTAAAAAAAAAAAGGCCAATTCTCAAATTTTTGCTTTAGGCCTCAAGATGTCTAAAGCCGGCCCTGCGTCTCTATACTATCTCAGAAAAAAAAGGAAGAAAAAAAAAAGAAGAGAAAGAAACTACGTCTCAATACGTTGCATATACTATGAGTCATATTAAACTGAACGATAAAATAAAGGTTAACTGTGGTCCTAAACCAGCAAACGGCGTAAAATGACAAGATATGATTGTTAATTATCGATACAAAATATTTATAAATATAATTAGTGTTAATTATTAAATAGTAAACGAAGGATTGGTCAGTCGCTTGAACTCGCGTGCATGATCCGAGATTCCACAAATTTTTGTTTCTTAAATTTGGTAGTTAAAAGCTTTTCATGGTGGATGAGCTTGCCGATAATAATATTGAAGTCGATTAAACTATTAAAGCTCTATAATTTTTATTTCATCCTTCGGTATGTGCATATGTTTTGAAAGACAATTTTGACACATTAACTAATCACAAGCCAAACATTCATGTCACTATGTGAGTAATACATATATAAAGAGACAGAACAACATAAAAAACAGAAAAGAAATTAGGATGAATATTTTGAGAACTTGTGTTCCCTATTTCATGAACATACATGCATGCCTAATAAAGCTGAAAAACGATTTCTTATTATAGAGGCAAATGAGTTGATATCTATTGATTAATTTAAATAACTAGCCTTATTGCTTTGTCCATATTATATGAAAATTAGTCAGCAAAAGCGTAAAATAGTTTATACAAGTTACATAAACAAATTTCTATTCTACAGTGCTAATTATTACTATGGTTCTTGCTGTGTGTTAATTACTTAATTTAACTAGTTTCAAGTGGTATATAGGGAATCTTTAACCACATATTAACTAACAAATAGAATATCATGGAATTAATGTAATTCCTTGCCTGTCACTACGACGAGCAGTACTTTTTTAGATAAAGAAATCATGTAAATAATGAATCTTCACCATCGTGAAACACTATACATAAGTCATATTGCGCATATATAAGTATTTCGACTTTATTTTCATCATGCAATCAATTGCAAAAAGCATATATATATATGTATATATATATATATGCGCTTTTTGCGATGATCACATCGCATGATGAAAACAAAGTCGAAATACTTTTATATATATATATATATATATTGTTGAGGTGTGGACTCTAAGATTGGAAATGACGATATATATATATATATATATATATATATATATATATATATTGAGGTGCGGAGTCTAAGATCGGCGATGACGATGATGTGCGGATCGGTCTGTTGTTCTATCTCTCTCTTTAAGTATTTTATAAGTTGTTATTGTTGCAGCGACAAAATAGACATAATGTTTGCGTTTTGAGAGTGAATCACTGTAAATTTTGTATTTGGTTTTTTTATTAGTTTGGAATTGAGATTCAAATCTTAATATATACATATATATATATATATATATATATACATATATATATATATATATATATATATATGAAAAACTAATATCGCTTCCACCTAATACTCGTGTCTTATCAGGTAAACAATATTGGTTAGCACGAGCATGGGAAGAAAATCAATAGATATAATTTATGGAAGACAAAGCAATATAGCCTCGTCCTTATTTTAAAGAAAAGGAGTCATGCGGGCTCATGCAATCTCAACATAATACAATAAATTCATATAATATACATACAGTAACGCCATGAGCTGGTAAGCACGTCCAAAAAGAAGGGGATGAATTGTGACAATTTACGATCTCCAATTATTAGCGGTCCCATTCATTTAGCAACCTTTTGTTTAGGGCCAAAGGAAAACGACAAGACGGAGTTAGACAAAATTTTATTAGCCAAAGGCAATAATGCAAAAGCATTATGACATATGCCCATATCTATACATAGCTATATCAGTTAGTTGATTATGATTAGGCTGATTCACAATATATCAAAAGGTGTTTGTCCGGGTTTGCATGCTTCTTGCATTAAACCACTTTTGAACGGTCAAAAATTATGTAACTAATGGGAAAGGCAAATTAAAATAATCTTAATAAGACCAAAGATTCTTACATTATCCAATAATAATAAAAAAGCAATGGGACCAGTTTAAAAGAGAAATTTCATATCATATATTACTTACTTAACAAAATATTAATATTGAACGTACTATTTGGAAATTATTTGAAATTGGACTTTTATAATTTTTTTTTTATAAAAATATCCTTAGGAGTATTTAAACCAAGTTTGTTATTGGAAACCATCACAAACTATCGAAAATCATTGAAAACCATCATATATTTTTTTTTAAATCAAGGCTTAAATACTTCCAAATGCATTTTTGTCTTAAAATAGATCAAATGTCCCGTTTGAGATATTTTGTAAATACAAGACCATTATTGATCTCCTCTTTTAATATTAAGTTTATAATATGCAATTTCTCTTTTGAAATTTATTTTTCCCTGCTAAGACAAGACATGAGAGCATCTCCAATACTAATACTGTTTTGGTGTTATTTTATTATATTAAATATAGTCTAATTTTTACATGATAGATCAATTTTATTTTAATAATTCTACACTATATTTTACACCAAAAATAATATTATAAAAAAATATATTTTATTAGTTTAATTTAGTTATCTCGTAATTATATGATTAATTTTAAATATATACACTTTAATTATTTAATAAATGTTTAATTAGATATATGACCATATTTACAGTTTAACATTGCTATATATTAGAGAGTAAGTCAATACATTAGTTATCAGTCAAGTTGGTTAAATCTTGACTACAGCTCAAGCGTAGGATTAGAGTCAGTTGAAGTTGTTAGTAACCAACGGTTGAGATTTAGTCAAGTCTGATTGTATTTATATCAAACAGTTGAGAGGCACAATTCAGTTAATGAGAATCTGAGCTCATTCGGCCAAACAGTCTTCTATTCTCTCTCATCTCTCTCTACTCTATATTCTTCATCTCTATAGACCATTAGTTCATATTCTTCAAAGCCTAGGGATCAGATTCCAACACCCTTGCCCCCCACACACACCAACATAATGGAAAGTCAGAAAGAAAGCACCAACACATAACAGGAATGGGTCTGACTCTACTCTCCACAGCCAAACTACCCTACAAATATTAGTGGGATTCTTTTGTAACCTCCGTGTACATAATCAACAGGCTGCCCACTCCAACTCTAGAACACAAAAGTCCCTTTGAAACCCTATATCACACTGTTCCAGACTACAAATTCTTCAAAACCTTTGGTTGTGCCAGTTACCCCTGTCTAAGACCCTACAATCAAAACAAGTGCAGGTACAAGTCATCTAAATGTGTGTTTCTTGGCTATAGTCCTTTTCACAAAGGTTATAGATGCCTCCACAGCTCAGGTAGAGTCTATATAGCTCGGTCTGTTCTTTTTGATGAAATAGAGTTGCCATATGACAAATTGTTTTGCTCAAATAAAGAACCTCCACCTTTGTCCAACAGTCCTACCATGTGGCTTTACAAACCTCAAATAAACACGCAACAGCCTTTCCCAGACCCTGTGATACAGTCTGAAACACCTCCAGCTAGCAGACAAACCAGCACTCAATCAAGTGGACCCCGCACACAAACAGTTGATCAACATCAGGTCTCAGCCACCCCTATCTCACGTCTTGAGGTAGTACTTCCCTTCCCAAACACTGTCACGACTCAGAATATGGCCAGTGAACCACAAATACACCATGAAAACACTGAACCTACCCAAAACAACACCACCATCAACAATCACACCATGATCACTAGGTCAAAAGCAGGCATATCAAAAGAAAAACTCTTTAATGTACAATCATCAATGTCTGATACAGTAGATGAGCCCTTATCTGTTAATGATGCTTTGTCTAACCCTAAATGGAAGCAAGCCATGAACTTTGAATTACAAGCACTGCAGAAGAACAAGACCTGGTCTCTTGTACCTGAGGAACAAGCAAAGTCTATAGTCAGTACCAAGTGGCTGTTCAAGGTTAAGCAAAACTCTGATGGCTCGCTGAACAAGTTAAAGGCACGGGTGGTAGCTAGAGGTTTTGAGCAGACAGCAGGAGTGGACTACTTTGAGACTTACAACCCAGTCATCAAGCCATCTACTCTCAAAGTAATCTTCACACTGGCTGTAACATTCAAATGGGAGATACAACAGATTGATATCAACAATGCATTCCTTAACACAGTGCTAAATGAGGAGGTGTATACATACCAACCTGAAGGATATGAAGATCAATCCAAGCCAAACCATGTGTGCAGACTTCATAAGGCTCTATATGGCTTGAAACAAGCCCCGAGGGCCTAGTATGAACAACTCAACTCAGCTCTTATCAAATGGGGATTCTGCAACTCCACATCAAATAGCTCACTTTTCATCTACAAGAAAGAAGACAAGTGTATTTACATGCTAGTATATGTTGATGATATCCTAGGCCCAGGAAATGATCCTCGTCTTATAGCCAAGGCAATAAGTGACTTGGATAAAACGTTCACCCTGAAAAGCCTTGGTTCCATTAACTACTTTCTTGGATTTGAGGCTGTGAGAGATGAGACTGGCATGAAACTCACACAGAAGAAGTACTTGAGAGATTTGCTGCGAAAGACTAATATGTTGGACTCAAAAGCAAGCCCTACTCCCATGTGCCCAAGTTATAAGCTCTACAAAGCAGACATCCCTGAGTTTGAGCATGTCTCACTGTATAGGAGTACCATCGGGTCACTCCAATACTTGACCATGACGAGAACTGACATCTTATTCACAGTGAACAAGCTTAGTCAATATGTACAAGACCCCACAGTCAAACACTGGGCAGCTTGCAAACGTCTACTTCGATACTTAGTTGGCACACAATGTTCAGGTCTGCATTTCACTCCAGCAAAGCGACTACAACTCACAGTCTATGCCGATGCAGATTATGCCAGCAACTTGGATGATCGGAGATCTACTACTGGCCAGTGTGTGTTCTTGGGAGACAGTCTGATCTCATGGTCGTCAAAGAAGCAAGATGTGGTGTCAAGAAGCTCTACTGAATCCGAGTACAGAGCAGTGGCTCAAGCTTCAACAGAGATAACCTGGCTTAAGTCACTTTTGAAGAACTGGGCATCAATCTGGAACCAGGTCCAAGTTTAATCTGGTGTGACAACATTGGGGCTGGCTCTCTGGCTTCAAATCCAGTATTTCACTCGCGCACTAAGCACATAGAAGTAGACGTACACTTCATCCGCGAGAAAGTTGCCAACAAGCAAGTGGAGATTCGATACATACCAACGAAGGAACAAATAGCTGACATATTCACTAAACCTCTTACTATACCCCAGTTTTTTTTCTATCTTCCAAACTTAACATGTTTCACTATGTGTAAGTTTGAGGGGGTGTATTAGAGAGTAAGTCAATACGTTAGTTATCAGTCAAGTTGGTTAAATATTGACTACAGCTCACCCGTAGGATTAGAGTCAGTTGAAGTTGCTGTTAGTAACCAACGGTTGAGATTTAGTCAGGTCTGATTGTATTTATATCAAACAGTTGAGAGGCACAATTCAATTAATGAGAATCTGAGCTTATTCAGCCAAACAGTCTTATCTTCTCTCTCATCTCTCTCTACTCTATATTCTTCATCTCTGTTCAGTTTATTCCCTCGTTCACTATATAACCAACGTTTCGTAAATTTTAGGTAAATAGTCTCGTTCATGTTTATGACTATTTACCTAAGATTTACAAAACGTTGGCTACATAGCAATTTCAAACGTTTTAGTTGGCTATTAATCTAATTCTTTGTTATAATAGTATTTAAATGTCTACTTTACACCAAATAAATAGTATTACACTAAATTTAAGAAATTTGTTAGTAGTTAGCTTATCTATAAGGGTGAGATTAAGATTATAGCTAAACTATCAATTTATTTAAAATAATGGTCAACAGTAAATTGAGTTTCCAAAAATACCATTTTCCCAATTTCTCTTTAAAACCAACGAGCCTTAAATCCTCTCTCTCCTCAAATCCACTCCATCGAATATCTGATATGCAGCAGTCGCTGACATGACTCTTCTTGTGCTCCCGTACTGCGACCGACTCCTTGATGACGCCACTGAAGAAAGAAGGCTCACCACGTCGCTCGTCAAATCGCAGAGATGTAATTCACGCATTTCCATATAGCTATCAAAGCTTCAAAAGTAATAAAAGAAAAACAAAATATCTCTAAGTTTCCGCTTTGTCACGCGTCTTGCTTTTTTATCATGTTCGCCAAATTCGGTGATTTCTCCCCCAAACCACCGTCGGAGAATATTGGAGTTTCTTCGCAATCGCCACCAAGAATCTCTCCCTTTGCACTCTTCCTAGTACGCGGCGGCTAGTAAATCAGCATTGCTCGATCGATTAGTGATTTCCACAAATTAGGGTTTTGAGGGAAAAATGTGTGTTTTGTGTTTTGAGAGGTTAATTTTTTTTTTTTTTTTTTTAGCGTGGAGTCACAATCCACATCTTGGGCAACATGTGATAATTAAATTAAAATAAAAAAATCTCTCTTTTTCTTTTCTGGTTCACCAAAGAAAAAAAAAAAGAAAACTAGAGCGAGAAACAGAGAGTCAAAGATACTTTTTCTTTGTTCTTAAATATTATATACATCGACTTCTAATAACATCAACAGTTAAAGTTAGTGTTATTAACTATATAATTAAATAGATAAGAACGTAGACATAACTTTGATGTTTAGCCCTCAGTTAATATTAGTTACTGAAAAGTTAATGACATTAATTGTTAAAGTTAGACAAGATATCATACACAATGTATGCGACAATATGCACCGATGCAATAGATAGACAAATATAAAACAGTGCGCAAAAGTAAATGACAAAAAAGCATGGTAACCCAATTCAGTGTAATGGCATATACTCTAAAGGACAGTGTACCTAGTGAAAAGAAATTCACTATACGAATAGTAGTCAATAATGCAAAAATAGACTTATATGAATGATATTTGCTTCAATGTTATTTTCCTATTACTACACGTGAATTTTAAATCAGGCTCCCCCTGAATCTGAGATCTCTTCAATTCCACGAAATCACAGAACCAACACAACTCAATAAAACTCAATATGTTTGGAATAGTGTCTAGATAATTAAACACACACATCAAAAATAGTTTCTCAGTCCGCCGATCCTTCATGTTTAAGAACCCTAAAAGTGTGAATGAATGCGTCAAGACTACTAAGGGTGAAACCCCTGACTTTTATAGTAGTCAACGCCTCTGGAAAACGAAGTAGGATATCCTTACGCATACACGAAGAGAACCAATGTAGAAAGTCATCCGCGAATCATTCTTCCGAAATAGGAAACTTGCCAGAAATGCAGTTCTGCACAAAGTGGCCAAGATGCCTCAATATATCCTGCAGCATATTGCATGACATCTTACCGAACAAACTTGCAGTAAAAAAATAAGCCAAGTTCACACGTAATAACAACCGTTAATAAGATTGACTATTGTTCTTGTTACCATTAAAAAGATTTATTATTGTTCTTGTTACCGTTAATAAGATTGATTATTGTTATTGTTACCGTTAATAAGATTAACTATTGTTATTGTTACCGTTAATAAAATTAACTATTTTATTGCTCCAGTTAATAAGATTAACTATGTGATTAACTTTTGTTCTTGTTACTATTATTAAGATTAATTATTCCTCATTTTACCCTTAATAAGATTAACTATATGATATTACTATTGTTCTTGTTATCGTTATCGTTAATAAGATTAACTATTGTTCTTGTTACCGTTAATAAGATTAACAATTGTTATTATCACCGTTAATAAGATTAACTATGAGATTAGCTATTATTCTTGTTACCGTTAATAAGACTGACTATTGTTCTTGTTACCGTTAATAAGGTTAACCATGAGATTAATTATTGTTATCGTTAATAAGATTGACCATTGTTCTTGTACCGTTATTAAAATTAATTGATAAAATTGTACGAATGTTGATACTATTTAGTTTGACAATTAATAACATTAATTGTTAAGGATATTATTAGAATATTGAAATGTTATTTTAGTAAATTGGCTATTTCGTTAAATATATTAATTGAGGCCACAATTTTAAAAATGAGAGATGTTTGGACTAGTTATTTTCTTCTGCGTAATTATGCCCATCCATTTTGTCCACTGCTTCTTCTGCGTAATTATGCCCATCCATTTTGTTGTGTTGCATGCCTATTGGTAAAATTTGATTAGTTGAAAGGAAATTATCCGGGATAATTTCCTTTACATTCCAAGCTTAATGATGAAAACATATCATTGATGATTCTTTGAAGCCAATGAAGATATATCGCTAAAATAAAAAGGATCATGTCTCGAGTTGGACTTGTTGGGATATATGTATTATGGGACTTTAGTAAAATTCAAAGATTGCCATTATCATCATTAGATTGTACAAGAACAGTAACAGCTTCGAGTCAAAAAAAAGAGGGAGAAAAGTAACACAAAAGTGATGCCTAGAAATAAAAAATAGAGGGCTAATGATATGTTTTAATGATTTGTCGTGCTCATGCTCATGAACAATTACTGAGACCATGGTCAAACTTAGTGGAATCAGTAGTGATTAAAGAGATGATCATGACTCTTAGATATCTTGCAACGAAGAAGATCTTTGGCTCTATATTATTTAAATAAGAAGAATATTACGTTATCATTATACTTTTAAGGAAAATTAAAGAGCATGGCATATATATTTTCAAAAATAAAAATAAAATTAAAAAGAGCATGGCATATATAGGGATTTTTTTGGTGTGCGTGCATGAGAATTACCATAGTCTTGTAAGTTGAAATAGTTAGATTAACAGGTTAGTGAAACAAATAATGAAATTGTAACTCACCCCACAAGCAATAAACGACTTGTTCAGTCTAGTTTTAGTTATATAAAAAAAAATATAATAAAACAAAAACAAATAACAAAAAACAAACTTCAGGCACATGATGTTCGATTAATCAGATTTGCCTTTGTGCGAAAAAAAAAACACTATATAACATACTTGTTATAGATACTAATCATAATGATAGATCTCATTTCATTTAAAGATCCATTTCCGTCGCTATCCCTCTCACCCGCAATGGAGTAATTAAATGGAATAGCTAACTCTCTGGTTGTTTATGTCGACTTGAATATTACAAAGGTAAAATGTTTTGAAATAATTTAGGTTCTCAGTTTAAGAGGAAAACAAAAGAGACTGAATTCTTATAAATGTGATTAGCACATATGCAAAATTAAGTCCAGCAAAATGTGTGTCTATGTTCTTCTCTCAATTCCCAGCTGCCTCTTTAAATTATATATATATATATATATATATATATATATATATATATATGCATATATATAAAAATTATTATGTTTTATTTTATTTTTAATTTTTGGAAAGACTAATATTAACATAGTATATTATATTTATTATTATTCGATTTATTGTAAAGTTATTTTAGTCTTTCATTTCTTTTGTTGTATTAGGGTTATATATCCATACTATCATATTTCTCATTATTACGTGATTATTAAAACTCTCTTTTTCTTTTCTGAATCTATAACACTTAATGATATCAAAGCCATCATCTCCACCTATAAATTTGTTGATTCATTGAAGAAGTTCAAAAATCTCAGCAAGTTGAGCTACGTTTTTCGGTCGTACAGTTGATATTTTCGTCTCCCTCTTTGATTTGTGGATGTCGTAATTGCTTGGTCGATTGTTTTATTCTTTTTAGTGGTTGCGATTTTGGATTTCGAATTAGGGGTCTTTCTGTTTGTTTGGATTTCAAATTTGGAGTGTTTCGATTGGTATTTTCGATATGACGGGTAGTAGAGATAATTCTCTTCAGTCAATTAGTCTTCAATTGGATGGAAAAAGTTACTCGTATTGGAGTTATTATGAGGAATTTTCTGCGTGAAAAGTCTATGTGGAGTTATGTAACCGGTGTGTGGGCTAAACCTTCTTACGAGAAAGCCACTGATTTTGCGACTTCGGTTGATGTTTGGGAGGCTGATACTGCGAAGATTATCACGTGGATTAATAACTCTGTTACTCACTCGATCGTTGCTTCGTTGGAAAAGTATGAGATTGCGAATAAGGTATGGTAAATACTTAGTGTAACTTTGTCAAGCAGTATCAATTGGAGACGAATATTCATGCTCTTCGGAAGAACGATATGAACATTCAAGAGTTCTATTCTGACATGTCCTCATTATGGGATCAGTTGGCATTGATTGAGTCTGCTGAGTTGACGGCAATGAAGACTTACAACTTTCAGCGTGAAAAGCATCGATTGGTTCAGATAGCGTTTCGTGACGACTTTGAGGGATTACGTGATACGATTCTTCACTGTAGTCCTCTTTCTTCTGTTGACTCGGTGCTCAACGAGCTGCTAGCCAAAGACGTTCGTCTCAAGTCTAAGATTGACAAAGAGACTCCACTACCCGCAATGCTTGTTATCCTTGTTGTCTTGCATCAGGCATCCGGTGGCAGTGCGCCTAAGCCGTCTATGAAAGTCCCTTGATGAGTGTGCCTTTTGTAAGTAAAATGGGCATTGAAAGGCTTAGTGTCCATTTTTTTAGGGCAGAAACAAAGCGCAACAACAACAACAGCGTCCACCAATGCGTCAACATCATCCCATGTTGCTACTATTATAGGGTGAAAATCCACCCCTCAAAATAGAACATTGACAACGGTCCAACTGAGACTGAAAAGGAAATAATGGCCCGCCAAGGGAACATCGACCCTTAGTAAAGACTTAATCGCCAAAATTAGGGTTGGGCGTCCCCAGGCCCACCGAGGCCTCTCGAAAATTATGACATGCACGCCCTCGCCCCTATGCCTATAAATATGGGTTCCCTTTCTTCATTTCACTAACTCATCTCACTACTTGAGAAAGCCTATACTCTATCATTCTAACGAAAAACTACTCTAAATTCCTTCGAGCTAAGTGGACGTTCGCTCCATAATGCACACATTACACCAATACTAATGTTTAGCGTCAGAGCACGCGAATATGGGAAACCTTCCGCGTCCTTCTAGTTCACGTTTGTTTCCTGTCACAGGTTACAGACACAACACGACTCCCGATCATCTTAAGAAGTAGGCGATCTCAGGCGTTTTGATGACACCAGCCTACATGGAACCTCAAGGTCCAGCCCTGAGTCGAACTGCCGACGACTCACTAGTATTGACCTGATTTCGAGCGCAAGAATTTTGGCATTAGAAGGAGGGAGTCACAAGAACATCCATGTGCTCCCACAAGCTCTCAAACACAATATCTCATCTGAGATCCTAAGAAGGCGAAGGTCTTGCCTACGGCGAGGCCGATCAAGACGTCTCCACGCCCGCGATGCAGTCTCTGGACTTATGTGCGGCACCTTAGGACATCCGCCTCTCCGCGGCGCAGCCTTCGGGCTCGCATGTGGCATCTCTAAGGGTCACCCCCCACAGCGCACCCTCTGGCTCATGTGCAGATCCTCTGGGATTCGCCCTACCCACGGCGCAACTTCCAAGCTCTCGTGCGGTGCCTCTGGGGGTCGCTTGCTCACGACGCAGCCTCAAGCTCCATTGTAGCACCTCTTGGGGTTGCTTATCAAAGGCATAGCCTCTGGGCTCCCGTGCGGTGCCTCTGGGGTCGCCCGCCCACATCGCAGCCTCCAATCTCCCATGCGGCACCTCTAGAGTCCACCCGCCTACGGTGCAGTCTGTAGGCTCTTGTGCGGCACCCCAGCGCGTCCTCCCGCACACGGCAAGGCATGCGGGGTCTGGTGCGATACCTATCTCCATCAACACGCCCACAGAGAGGCCTCTAGGCCCACACGCGATCTCTACAACGAACCATTCAGGCTCCCGCGTGGTGCTACATTCATCAACAACCCCACAACGAGGCCTTGGGCTCCCGCGCGACACCTTAGGGTGTCTGCATGCCCTAGCAGGGCCTCTGGACTCTCACACAATGCCTCAGTCCGCCGAAACAATCACAACAAGGCCTCCGGGCTCTTGCACGGAACTTTAGAGCGTCTACGCAATCATGACGGAGCCTCTAGGCTCTCTTACATGTCCAGTTTCATCCCGATACCCCAAACCACGTCATGGTACGGCCATGTAACATCTATAAAGGAGGTGCCTCTACGCATACTAGAGCCTAACCTCCAACACTCCAGCTCGCTCGAGACAACGCAACGAAATCGTCATCACCAGCGACGAGCTTGGCAACAAACACGTTTGGTAAGAAAATATTAAGAATGCTCCCACGATGAGCGCACCACATTCACCAGCCTTTGACCCTTGAGACAATAGGGTCCGCCTAGCCGAAGACCAAATCAACAAACTCGTGAAGATGTACCTACGACACCATAGGAACATCCCTTTCATCCACGACCTCCTTGATGGTCAAAACAATGCTTCTTCCAAGAACATCCGCCGAGAAGACAACCCCGATGTCCACGTGACACCAAACGGGGAAATCCCCCATGCTCCTTCCCAAGAACGCACAGCTAAAGGTTTAGAGCCTATTCCTTTGCACTCGAATGAAGATCACCAAAGCCCTCGCACCCACACCACGAGGCCAAGATGCGCTGGCCCTACACTCAGTTAAGGTCAGCGAGACAGACATGCCCTTGTAACCGCCGACCGCTCTCGTAGGTCTGCATTCTAACGACTCGATCACACAACAAAAGATGTAGTCCATAACACCGGATCTCGTTTGCCTTCCACAAGAAATGCGATCCCGTTAACCACATCCACAAGTACTAGGCATTCAGTTTCACCCTCATAGGAGCAAGACATGAATAGGTTCAAAGACTAAAGATGGGAACGATACCGTCGCTCAAGGGACAACAAAAATAGTTCATGACCCGGTTTCTCACCTCTTAATGTCTAAACGAGTCTAGAGATTCACTACCTAATTAGCTAAGTCAAGCATTGGTATTAATCACCCTAATTTACATTAAAACCATAAAACAAACCACATTTAAGCACACCCATCGCATGATCTACTAATTAAATCAATTCCCCCAACAACATCGCATCCCTCCTATGTGTTTGGCTACCCATGACTATAATCAAACAAATAAACATGGCAATGAGTAAAAGCATCAACACATGGATAAAATGAGACATCTAATCAATAATCCACAATCAAATCCAATTCTAGAAATCCAAGTCTCAATTAAGATCAACTAAAGTTATCTCAAATGAACTTATTAAGATTAAAACAAAAAATGAAAATGATAAACCACTAGAGTTCAAATGAGAAACAAATGATGTCTAGCCTCAGATGAATAAAAACCCAAAGGATATGGCTGTTTTCGGATCTTTCTAGACTTTAGATGTGATTATATCTAATATTTATTTATTTCTCATACTAAAAAATATTATTCAGGTAATTGAATAAAATAGAATATCTTTTAGATATTCTCATAAATAATATAGTCAATATATTATTTATTTCTCATAATAATAGTGAATATCCTCCATGATGCTCTCCTAAATAACATAATATATATCAAATATTTACCAAATCGGATCATAATTAATACACATTATTTATTTCTTATTTGAGAAAAGCCTCAATTCTACTGAGCTTTGATGAGCCCGCTCTCATTAAAGCGAGATTCAAGTGCGGTCTGACCAGCAGAGATCTTTTGGATCTCCCGAGTAACGATCTGGGAAGACTAGTCATGTTGGCCCGCCTTTTGAATAAGTGTGTCTAACATGGACTTCAGGTCCAGGTTCATTTCTGAGCTACTTGCAGGGGTTGATAAAGGATTGTTTGTCATGGAGAACTAAGAGATTTGGAAATGAAAGTAGACGAAGAAGAGGATTTGAGCTCTTTTGCGTGAGGATCATTGATTGGTTTCTAAGCGACGCCAAATTGTTCACATGGAAATTCACCTCAAAGTAGTCTCGATTATTCTAGAGAAGGTTTGATTTAAATTCATAGATGGGATTCATAATGTTACGAGATCAAAATAACTCCTAAAAGAAATAAATAAACAGTAGATAATCAATATGAACGAAAAATGAAAATCTGGCTCTCGGCCTTTTATTGATTTAGTAACGAGAACACAAATAATAATAGAATGAAAACTGTGACGAAAGGGTTGTAACTAAGAACAATAGCAATATTAGGAGTCTTGGGATCATAATGCAAGAACACGAGAAAAAAATAAGTAAATAGTGTAAAAAAAAGTCGTTTTGGATCTCCTATTTATAGCCCTTGAGGCTGACGTCGCACGTCAAAATTGATCTTTGGCATCTCAACGCTAGTCATATATCACCTTTGACCCGATCTTGGAGTGGCGGTTCAAAAGATCGTGCGTTGAACAGTCTTCAACGTCTAACTCATTAGGTAACTGTTAGCGCACTAGCTAACAAGGATGCGAGCTTGGAGGAGTGTTAATACGAGCAAAATCAAGGGGAGCTCGGTGAACTAGTGATTCACGATACTGAGCTGGGACCTAAAAGATGCGGCTAGCATAGTGATCTCTTGTGGGATTCCCATTTGGAATTCAAGATCTCTCTATGGGCCTCCAAATTGGCTATTTGAGTCCACAAATTCGGTATTAATGGAGAACAAAGTCTAACATCAACAAAACACATCATTGAATATTTATGAAAACTAACCGTTCAAATTAATTAATTATTAAAATAGCGAATATTTAAGGCTCATAAAAAAAATAATGAATAAAAGAATAAATAGACCAATAATCGTTTTTTCTTCCAAAATAATTAACACCAATATTTTTATGGTTTCATCAAATTATAAATTGGCTTCTAAATATTGTACGTGCCTATATCGGATCTCCTTATATCAAATAACATAATTTTACGTTCTTGCTATTTTGAATATATTTAAACATTTTTTTTTCTCAATCAAGGTATTATCGTGTTGTGAATAACTACAAACTCTCATCCGAGGTCCGCTCTTCCACTCAGACACATAAGAATTCCCTTGTCTCTTGATTGGTGCGTTTTATACGCGTTAAACTCCCATTTTCGACTTGAATTTCACGAGTTCACAAATGATTTTTAGTGTGTTTATTGTGTTTGGAGTGATTTACAGGTTTGAGAGAGTATTTTGGTGTTAAGGATGTTATCGGAGAAAGTCAAGACGGTTCAGATATTTTTGGGCAAGTTAGAGCAAAACAAGAAACACGACGTGCTCTTCTGCACGATTTTAATATTTTGAATAGAAGATTTTGGATGATTCAGTTCCATAATTGGATAGAGCTTCTCTTATATTTCCAACACATGTTTATTTACGAAAATCGGACATCGGAGCAAGAAGTGACGGCCAATTCAAAATCACTGCGCAGCTGTCCACTTTCACCGCGGGCCAAAAACATTGTTTTCCTTAATTACCCTATTTTAAGCTGTTTTAGCATTAGATCAAATCCAAAGGCCCATATATATATATATATATATATATATATATATATATATATATATATATATATATATATATATATATCGGAGCAACCGGAGAAGAAAACCCCCGGTCGTCGACGACTGACAACCGTTGAGCCATTGGATCTAATCCAAATGCCCATATTGCTTCGAAAATAACCTAAAACACCCTATATATATATAACCGTCGACGGCTTTCCTTCTATGGCTCATTGGCAGAGAAGGAAAGCCGAAGAAGGAGCCGTTCATCACCACTATCACCTCCACCGAAATCAGCGTTATTCCATCTTCTTAATTTTGGAACTCCGGTTTATTATGAGTTGTTTAATTTAGTTTTCATGGTTTATTTTTATTTATTATGCTTTTCTGTTACTCTCGTCGCCATGAACTGATTCCCGAGAGGGTGATGTTGTAGTGAGTCTTTATTATAGGTATGAATTCTTTTTAGTTGATTGAAGTATTTATTTTCACTCCATCTTGCTTTGTTTAATTTAATTCTGATCGTAATGCTTGAATGTTATTAGCTACCTCGTTTATGATATTAGAATTGACTTGATGCTTGAGAAAAAATTGACTCGTGTGAACACTCTTGTTTGTAATGTTTGTTGTATTTTTTAGGGTTTGAGATCGAGAGATAAAAATCCGGTATTGACATAGGATGTTAGATGCTCAAGAGAGATTTAGCGATAATATTACGTGAGTGAGATCAATGAAGAGAGTTAAACATAAAAATTATGCGTAGTTCTAGGAATCTCGACCATAGAAGAGTTTTGCGAAGCCGTTGCCCTTACCTTCTGTTCATCTGTTCACCCTAGCTTACTTCTTGTATTATTTATTTTCTGCAACTTAGTTAATAATCATCATTGTTTACTTGAGTTCAATTTGTTGCTAGCTCATTCGGTTTCGGTTAAGCAAAGTCTTCATGCGATCGACGTGTACTTACAAACTTTATTATTTGAGCGACTACATGCACTTGCGTACGAAAATATAGCAACATCTCAAAGTAATATCGAAAATTTGAGTGGCTGAAGCTGAAGCAGCTCTCCATGCAACCACGGCCCTTTTATGGTGGTCCCTGCAATACATACTCATGAAAACCGATGTAGTCTAGGCATTCTTCTTCGAACCAACTCAGATGTGACAATATGCCATCCACCATATTTTTTTGTCTCTTCCGCTGCCTCTCTCTAGTTCAATGCTTTCCACCACGAAGATCTCTAGAACCGAGCTTCGTTTCTTCATCGACAATATCTACCATCCCTCCTCACTGTTATCCGTCTGCTCATTTTACTTTTTTTTTTTTTTTTGCCCTCCTACAGACAATGCACTAGTCATTTATTTGATGAGTTTGTTTTGAATTTTGAAATCTCGGCGGTGTTCCTCCAACAGTAATGTTTCCAATCAAGGATGAATGCACCTTCAAGTGAAGGGGACTTCAGCCCCCCGACTTTAGATATACAGCCATATATTATCGCGACTTTATAAATGTATAATTATAACTCCACAACACACGTTATTATAGGTATGCATAGTTTTATGTATTTATATATTTTTAAATAATATTCATCTTTTATATGATTATCAAGCTGTAATTGAAAAATAATACTATGTGATATATATATATATATATATATACATATACGCGTGTGATAAATAGATAACTTTTGTAACATTTAAGAGACACGATGAAAATTCTAGCATTTGTATAAGGTCGAATTCAATTTTTATAAACTAGTTAGCTAGTGATAATTTACATATACTGAGAAGATATCTTCAATAAACTTGATACTAATATTATTATGCAACAATTCCAAAGCATGAAAACCCATCAACGTCAAATATAGTACCATTTCTTTTCTTGAACAATTTGTTATTTTTTTCGCTGCAATAATTTCACCAAAGCTGTAACATTTTGAATTTATATTTAGCTCCCCTAAAAAAATTATGACTTCAGTCTATGTAGATGAACACGTATTTGTTTAAATGATATTTTCTTCCATCGCCAACCCAAGACCAATAAACGGTTGTGATCAACTCTAATTTATCGCCGAAAATGTAGTTTTTTTTTATAATAAACATTTTTGTTGTAAGTAAAAGTGAAGTAGTTTTCACGTTAGACAATTCCAGCTACAAGTCCTAGGGGAAAGAGAAACTACTAAGGTCAATTTTCAGTAGTCTAATTAGTAGCTTTAGCTTTTAGCTTATCTTGCTTATCTAATCAACACTTGAATCGCGTGATAAAAGAAAAAAAAAAAAAAAACAAAACAAAAACAAAAAGCTATGTTATTAATAAGAATCTTTCCTTTCACTGCAATAGAGTTCTCTCAGTTTCCTTTTTCTGCTGGCTACTGCAATATGAATACTGAAAATGAAGTATGTCAATTTTGATTCTCTACAAAAAAAAAAAAAAAAAAAAAAAAAAAAAAAATCCCTCAACGCAATATATACACATTTTTTATTATTATTATATCACTAGTGTTATGCATGTCATATAAAAAAAGAAACTTTTTATAAATGAAAAAATATTATGTTGAGGTGAGAGATTAAAAAATTATTTATATTCAACCTAAATTAATTTAAAAAAAATAACCCCTAGATAAAAAATAAAAATCATCTATACTTGCGTTATTGGTGATTTTGTTTTAAAACAAGTTACGCTTGGTTAATCAAATTTGCTCATGGTGCTCTCTCTTCAGCATCCCAAGTCTGACGGCGGGCAATCGAGCGACGCATATTTTTTTTACTCTAATTGTTATTTGTATCACGGCGAGACTTGTTTTTATCTCTTCCATGTTGCAGAGTTGCTGATTGCACAACTTCTTATTGAATTATTTTATAATTTTTTTTAATTAGTATTAAGTCAAGAATACTTGAATTTGCATTATTAATGCAATCTGAGCCAACAAACATTAATCCACATTGAAAATTGTTGTATTTGAATAGCTTCCAAATTTTATTTTGAGGGATTAAAATTAAGAAGAAAAAAAAATATCTAGAAATATAATCAATATTTAAAAAACATTTCACTTGGTGATCTTAGAATGACTTGTTTTTTTCTTACATTCAGATTATTAAGCTTCTCTACGAAAATAAAATTTATGAAGTGTCGTTTTCAGTTAAATGAAAACTACAGAAATTGAAGAAAAAAAAAATGATCATAGAAATTCAAATGGTATATATGTTTCCCTTCTTCATGATCGTAAAAAAAATGTTTCCACAATAAAGGTATTATTCCAATCAATTATGAAATAACATAACATAACATTCAAGGACACGTCACATTAGTTAATTTCTGTGAAGTATCACCACAAAACCTCATTCTTGAAATCTATAATAGCTAGCTACACTCAGTGAGATTTGATGCATTAAATTCCTCTCTCTCTCTCTCTCTCTTTCTCTGACGAGTGACGAGTGACGACGTCTGGTTTGGAAATAAAATATTTTAAATTATCTCTATAACAGTTATAGGTTTTACTATGGTGGGCCTCTCGAGGCAAAGAAAGCCCGGGCTATACCCACTGCCACACCCATCTACCCGCCTAGAAAATAAAATATAATGTGCGAGAATTAATATATTTAGGGCATCTCTATCTCTTTGTTAAAATTTTTTTTTATTTTTATTTTTTATTTTTAGCACTATTTTTTTTTTCTACTCCAATCATAACACCAAATCCAACAATAAAACTACTATTCTCTATACATAATTGGTAGTCACAAAGTAAAAAAAAAATAAATCATTTGCCGTGTAATACAGTATCACACTAATTTTGGTGTGATACTGTACATACGTCAAATTTGCTGCTGATATTTCCGGTGTGGTTGGACGCAATATCACTGCATATATATTGATACAGGGTGTGATTGCAAATGACCTTAATTGGGATTCAGGAGTAACTAAGTACATGAAATATATAAGGTTTTTTTTAACGAGAAACATAAAATGATTTTGTGTATGAGTGAAGATTTACTTATAATTAATAAATCAAATTCAAAGTAATATCTAATTCACTTCTTGATCAAGAATCCATAATTTAAAATTTAAACTTTGAGTTTTAAGATATAACTTACTTTTTATTCTATACAAAAATATAAGGTCCGAGTTCTTAAGTTTTTTTTTCTTCATATGTTAGCATTATAGTTTTTTTTTAATTAAAATTATAAACTTGCGTGATAATTTTTTTTGGTAAATAATGACTAACATACAGTTGATTTTATATTTAAGTTTTAACATTCGACTCTGATAGGTTTTTTTTGGTACTAGCCAAGAGTTAGGTGCGTGAAAACGATAAATTATTTAAAACAATAGTATAACGAATGCTTATTGATTTACAAATATTTAAAATAAAAAACGGAAATGTATCAAAACACATTTCTTAAAAGGTATATAGCTAAATAGCCAATTTAAAACTATGAATTTGCAACATAGTTAAAGTTTATCTTAATTTAGTGAAATAGCCAAAATATGCAATGATTTGGTTATAATAATCGTCAAAATTGTTAATCTTGGCCGTCAATTTTTTTTTTTAAAACGTTAATTTAGTTATTTTGCTGAAAATTTGAAACTTTGGCTATTTTACTAATCAATGACTTTCAAATGACTATTTTGTACCATTTTTCCTTGATAAAATTAGTTTAAAATATATTTTCACCGTTTTATATGTAATAATGGTAGGATGTTGAATTTTGTATACACAATAATCTATAAATTTAAAGGTATAATGTTTTTTATATTTTACAAAAAAAAAAAGAGAAGAAAAAAAAAAGACGTTAAACTTTGTGGATAACTTTATAATTAGTTAAAACCTAAGGGCACGTTTGTTATTTTAGCATAATATTTTCTCCCTCTCCCTAAAAAAAACACTATATAAAAGCTCATCTCCAATAATCCCAAAAACTCCCACACCACCACATCACTAGCACTACAACAGTACAACCGCAAAACGCTCTCTTCTATTTTTAATATTATATATTTATATAATTTATTCATCGCTCGAATCAACAAGTCACGAGCAACAACAATGGCTTCTTCTTGTTCGGTCACAGCAGCATCGACTCAGACGCCAACGCTGTACTTCGACGAGAAGTGGAAGCTCTCGAAGAAAGAGACGTCGCTGTCGAGAAGCCGATCTTCTCAGTCGTCGTTTTCGTCAAAAACGACATCGTCGCAGAGAAGGTGTTCGTTCACGAGAAAGTGTGCGAGGCTTGTGAAGGAGCAGAGAGCGAGGTTCTACATCATGAGGCGTTGCGTCACTATGCTCATCTGTTGGCGCGATTACTCATAAATCTTGATTCAATTCACGACTCTCTCTTTCAAGATCTACACATCCTTTTTCTTTTTACATCCTTAAATACATATATACTTGTATATAAAGATCTTTTGACTCTGAGCAAAAAAAAAAAAAAAAAAAAAAGAGCTTTGGGTTGTTTTTTGTTTTTTTCCCCTTTTTTGTGGGTTTAGAACTTCGGATTAGTTTTTTTTTTTTTTTTTTTTTTGTGGGCTCTCAAAGTGTGCTCTTCTTCTATTTCTTCCAGGTGATTTTGTTTGTTGCAGTTTTTTTTTTCCTTCTTCTTCTTTTCTTGTTTTAATCCAAGAGACCAAGACAATGGAAAATTCGAATGAGAAAAAAAATTGGAAGTGTAGAATTTAATCTTTTTTTTTTCAATTAATCCTAACTCTTCTTGATGAGATGGTGGGTTTTAAAAGTTTTTTTTTTTTTTTACTTTTGTAAAAGATTATAATGATCCGACGTAGAAAACAAAGGAGATTCCAAATCCCAGGCCTTTCAGTTTCAGAGTCTGAAATACGGAATTGTGGATCTGGTGAGTTTGGCTGACGCGGATTTTTAATTTTCAAGCACTTAAATATTTGTTTGGTTGAATCGAAAAAAAAATATTATTTGTTTAAGTTTGGGTATTGGGCTATTGAAATTAAATATTAATTTTCAATAGTCACGGTCTCTCTCTCTCTCTCTCTCTCTCTAGAAGTGGCTCAACCTCAACGTGATGTGAGAGACATTAAACTCTTTGGGTGCACAAAGAGCCAGCAGAGAGATGCCTTATGTCTCAATTATTTAATTTCAACGGTTAAATTATAATTTCTTCGTTTAGGTTATACAAAAGAAAAGAGGTTATACAACTTATACTAATAAATTTAAATGATTTTTGTTTGTTACGGTAAGATGTCGTGATCACTACACAAGTTTACGCATCTCAATTCGGCTAATCTTTCCTCAGAAAGGCGTCTTAATTATGCTTAAAATACGAGGGACAAAACAACGGAATCGTTAGACCTTTGAATTGAGAAATTATGGGCATAATGTATTAAACAGTATCCACACCCAATAATAATCGTTATGCCTTGAAACCACAAAATCTCAACCAAATTAATATTCTAAGTGTTACCTTTCTTTCGATTTAATGTTCAAAGAACACTTCATTATTTGTGTTTTGTTGTAATACCTCCTAGCCTAACCGATATGATTTGATTCGTTATCTTCTTTGCTTGAGTCACCTCTGATATTCAAAGGATATGCATTATAAAAGAGAATTTTAATTATTATTTAAAATAATAACCATAAATCAGGTCTAACAAAATTAATCCAATTAATTTTACGATCTAAAAGTAACTATGCACAAGTTACTTTTTTCTAAATATAGAAGAGGTTAATCTGATGGCTAGGCCTCAGAGAAGTAAAAACGCTATAAGATTTTTGAAAAATAAAGCACTAAAGAAGCGTTAGCTCGGTAAATAATGAACACTATATATGTATGCAAAAGTAAAATATGAATATATTCTTGAAAGTATTAGCGAAAAGGACCAAATGAGGCCCCACAAATAGCACATGAATGCTTCCACTTATACGTTACTCTACTGACATAGCTGGTGATTTTATTTGTATTTTCTTTTCACAGAAAGTTGTGATAACTTTTCAAAATAGAAAATAAGTTGAGAGATAACATAGAGAAGCGGAATACTTTATATTTACATTGTGAAGTACTTAAAAAAAAATACGTAAAAAAATATAAATAAATAAAATAATAAATAGTTAGAGACTAAACTACTCTTACATAATAATAATAATAATAATAATAAATATGCTAACATACTCAGCAAACTCACGGTGCAACAATTTTAAGCATTGAGAGTTTTTCAAACAAAAAGAAAAACGAACCGAAGGACGAAATGGAGTGAGCGAGTCGTTATAAAATCTCCAAATGAATCTAAAAAATCAATGTAAAATTTTCAAGCAATCAATGCGGGAAATCTCTAAACAACCAATATGAATCTCCAAAATCAATGCGAATTTTCCGAGCAGTCAATTTCTAAAACCAATGCGAAATCTTCAAACAATCAATCTGATAATGACAAAAAGAGGAGGAATAAACGAAGATTTTGGCATTCGCGAACAAACGAGTCTTTGTGAAAACTCCAAATGAGAATCTCCAAAACCAACCAAACCACCAATGCGAGATCCCCACACAACCAATATAAATCTTCAAAAAGCAACTAAACAACCAATGCATAATCACCAAACAAACGCCTAAACAACCAATGTGAAGTATCGAATTGACTTATGCGAAATCCTAAAATAAATGCCCAAAACAATCAAAATACACAACTAATACCCAAAAATGGACATACCCACTACAAACTAACGAAACACCCACGACAAAATATGTGATACAAAATTATCAAATACCCATTATCATAAAGTAAAAAACCGTAGTTCAAAATATTTAAATTTTCAAACAGCCCCAAATAATACACTCGAGATCGAAACAAATTGCAAACAAACAATAACCAAAATACCCAATGCAAAAAAAAATTATCCAAACAATTCGCAGCTCTATGATTCATCCGACAGACAGACTTTAAAATCTCAAAACTCTAATCACACTGTTCAAAAGGTACATGTGATTGTCATAAACATGTTATCCAAATTTCGTATTGATCCAACGGTTGGCGAAGGTGCAAACTCAGTTTCGGCTAGGCTTATCGGAGCTGTTGGAAAAACAAATTCGCAGTTCATCTCTTCACTCGACATGCCAACTTCAACTGCTCAGAACATCATCTTCACCGTTCATAATGGATGACTATGTGTCATGAACATTATGTTAAAATTTTGTGACCATCCAATTTAATTGGGGCTCTGATACCATGATAAATTTGCAAAAGAGAAAATGGTTGAGAGAGAAACGAAAAAAAGAGGCTGATTACTTAAGGTTTATATTGTGAAGTGCTTAAGAATAATATATCAAAGAAAAATATAAATAGGCAAGACAATAAAGAGACAAAGACTAGACTACCCTTACATCATAATAATAATAAATATTCTAATAAGAAAACTTATGTAGTCACATCTTAGGTCGATTAAGAGCCAAATTAAAAGAGTTTGCGTGCCGCTTATAGGTTGAAACTTGTGAGAAAATTTATCATCACAATATCTTGGAACCTAAACAATAAGAAAATCACCAAAATTAAGAGCATAAGAAAATCTTAAAGGGTTTGGGACCTCGATTAATTCGATCGAAGATCTAAAAAAGTCTGCATTATGATTTCTAATATTAACAAGACATTTGTGGGTTGTGGATTGAGAGATTGAACAGATGGAGTCAATCTTGATACCCATAACTATTAAAATTTCATCACAGATTTATTCTTTCTTTTCGATCTCTTTTTTTTTTAACATAATTAATGTATATTGCTTTACTATTTGTTTTTTTTCTCCTCTAATAATTTTTCACGTAAATTATGTACTCTATTTTTTTTTGTATTCTATTTTTTTTTATCATCATCGATTTATATATATTAAAAAATAACAGTTTTCCAGATTTATCCTAGAGAGCAGTCTACGCATGGATCATTAATATAGCAACAATTCTCATTCACTAATACATATAAAGTAGATAAAACATAGTTTCCTTATATGGACTATTTTATCTCCCGAGATAATTTAGGACAAAAGGATGACCAAGTTCGGACTTCCTAGATTGATCATTGTGCGACACTCAAATGTAGTTCATATGTAGTTTTAAAAAAGGATGAGAATAATATCGTTTTTGTTAAAAAAAAAGAGAAAGATAATAAGAAGCGGGAGATCTTAGAGCATGATAAGGCAGTGGCTACGAGGCAGTGGGTGTTTGAGCCGTCGTGGCTTACGAGCCCGGAATGCAGAGATATGGTTACATAGGTATGGGATCAGCACGAGGTATCTGGCTGGGAAGAAAAGTGTGTGGAAAGGCTGTAGAGATGTAAGGAATAGTTCCAAGGATATGCAAGAAGAACTTTTGGGCTTCAGTCTAGAAGGACCGCATCCCTCCGAGTAGCTGGAAGTGATGAATAAGAATGAGATTAGTTATGCAAACTGTGCAAAACCGAAGAAGTTAGGGAAAGAGTTGAAGCGTCTCATTTTAGTTGAGGAATACTATTGGAAGCAAAGAGCTAGAGTGGAGTAGATAAAGGGATGGGATAAAAGCACTAATTATTTCTAATTCTTCAAGAAGCTTTGGCTGGTGGTGGGGCAGATAATTCGAAAAGAGTGCTTGGCGGTGTCGGGGCTCTTTAAGGTGTTTGAGCGTCGGACCTCGGTGCCTTAGATCATGCACTTACTTTTTACGGATAGCATTTTGTTTTATGATAA
This sequence comes from Urtica dioica subsp. dioica, assembly GCF_054948205.1. NCBI lineage: Eukaryota > Viridiplantae > Streptophyta > Magnoliopsida > Rosales > Urticaceae > Urtica > Urtica dioica. The sequence continues at coordinate 11,893,166 of NC_142767.1, read as the reverse complement.
AACCGAGGTGAATTTTCATGCCGTGAGGAATATCTTGGAAACCTATGAGCGAGGCTCGAGACCAATGATTAATAAGGATAAATCGATCTTTACATTTTCAAGCAAAATGGGTGATGAAAAGGTGGCGGAGCTAGCAGACTGCCTTGGAATTGGGTTCACTAAGGAATTAGAAACGTATTTGGAGCTCCCTACTTGGAGGGGAGGAGGAAACGTAAGGCTTTTAGTGTCATCAAGACCGAATCCAGAAACAACTCCTCGCGCAAGCATTTCTTCGCGGGTGGTAGGGAAATCATCATCAAAGCGGTGGCTCAAGCTAGGAACCATCGACAAATTATATGAACCTCTTCAAGCACCCATCAACTTTGATCAATGAAATCCATGCCTTAATTGCATGTTTTTGGTGGGGTGGCTCGGAAGATAAAAGGAAGATTCATTAGAAGTGATGGGAAAGGATTTTGACTCCGAAAGGAAAATGCGGGCTTGGGTTCAAACACCTTAGGGATTTCAGTCGAGCGCTAGTTGGTAGACAAGCTTGAAGGCTTATTCAGTCCCTGGAAATTCTGATCGGGAGAGTTTTCAAGGCCTATTATTTTTTGAATTCCTCGGCTCTATATCTCTAATATAAGAATCAATTCTCTTATCTTTGTAAGAGCATTTGTTGGGGATTGGATCCTGTTCGCAAAGGTGTGAGGTGGAAAATCGGGTTGGGGATCGTTAATGCCTACTTCGATCCATGGATTCTGAGGGTGTGGGCTTTCAAACCGATGTCTCTCCAAGTCTGGGGGATTGTAGCATGTGGAGCACGTCGGAGTCTAGGCACTGGAATGGAACCATGCTCAAAAAGTTCTTAATTTTGTGCGATGTAGAGGAGGTCATGGGTATTCAACAAAGCGACATCAGCTGCCAAGACTCCCTAATCCGGCATTTTGAAGAAAATGAAAATTATCCTGTGCGGTCTTGATGCAGGTTGGCGAGAAGTGAGTGGGATCAAGGGCCATCAGGATCCACCTTAGCAAGCATATATGGTGGAAACACTTTTGGTCCCTCAACATACCTCCGAAAGTCAAGCACTTCATGTTGAGGTGTTGGCTCGATGTGTTACCCACCTATAGGAATCTACGCAAACGTGGAATAAAATGCTTGACGTTCTACGTTTTTTTGTGGCTTTGTCTCCGAAACGACAGTCCACGCGACTTGTAGTTGTGGCATGGAACGAGATAAAGAGAGGGACTTCAAACTCCAAAAATGGGTTGAAAAGGTAGGTCCATGCCATTTTCCCGAGCTCTGCTTCAGGGCGGTAGCAAGCCTTTTTGTAGAGGACTTGGAACTTTTTTGTGGATTGGCGTGGGCAGTGTGGTCGGATAGAAAATGATGCATCCACGACAACAGTGCTCCGTATCCGAGGAAATGCGTGGAGGAGGTCGCTAACTGGATGGAGTGCTTTAAATGGGGAATGAAAGGTCTGAATGAGGAGAAGCTTGGCCAAGGTGGAAGAAAATCAAGATGGGAAACACCACAAAAGGGTTTCTTTTAAGTAAATATCGACGACCCATGGAACCCCCATTCGAGGAGAACATCAATTGGGGATATTGCGAAACGAGGAAAGTGGTGTCGAGGTGTTCATGGCGCTCACTATGGGCAAGGTCTCGTCGGCGCTTATAGTGGAATGCATTGCGGTTCGAGAAGGTCTACTATTCTCCCAATGGCACGACTAGAAGATTTCAGCTGTGGAAACTGATTGTTGTCAGATAGTCCAAGATCGACAGTTGTTGGGAACTTTTGGTCTAGTAGTAACCGATATATGTTCGTCCATCTCCTCATGGCTAGCTGTCTACAAGTGGATTCCAAAAAACCTGTAACGAAGTGGCCAATTGTGTTGCTCGAAGAAGCTTAACTTTAAATCTTTCGAATTGTTGGTTGTACGAATGCCCTTTGTGGCTTACTGAGTGTATTACCAAGGACATTCAGTCTGAAACGGTTGTTTAATGAAGATTGAATCGCTTCCCTAAAAACAATGTAGTTTATATATAGTTCCTAGTCTATAAACTTATTCACACAATAACTCTAGGAAAAGGCTTAGATTATGGAATTTGTTAGGAATAGGTTCATGCAGTTTTCCATTGTTCAAACTAGCGTACGTATACACTATCAAAGTTGAATAACTAATTTTCATTTATTTTACCTCAATATTAAAATATGAAACTAATTAGATATTTATAAGGGATTCCATACTAGCCAGGTTAGCGTACACCTCTCCTGGACAAAACGCCAATGCATTATTTGACTTTGTTCTCTAATTGGTTCTTTTGTTGGTTTGAGATCATATATTTTTAGAAGATGAAGCTTCTCCATCCGCATGTTGATAGGTACAAGATTGCTTGTATGCTCGTCTTTTATTGTCTTTGTGAAACATCATGTATGTGCAAACATTTTTTTCTCATGAACTATGGAATGTTCTATAGTACGTATAACCTGATGCATTAGGATACCCCAAAAAAAGCATAATCCTGAGCAACTAACCAACCTGCTATGCAAACCTAGTTTTTAATGTTCATTAGACCTTACCTCCAAAGGAGTTAAAAAACCATCCTCGAAAAAAAAAATGATTTAGAATGTACACATAATTAAAGCAAATTCACAAAACAAGTTGAGATATGGTGTGCAACTCATCATTGACCTTTTAGCTCCATTAAAACTCAATTCTTCTTCTTTTCCATACTATTTATGTTTAAGGTGTGCCTATTAGAATTGTGCCCACAAAGTAGCATGTAAGATTGTTATCATCATGTATAATAGAGTACTTTAACATAGTATAATATTGACGAATGAATACTAAGTATTTGTATTCATTTAGGACATAGCATGTCAAAGTGTTATACTCCATCAACCAGATGGGCATAATTCATCTTCTTTATAAGCCTACTGTTTCAGAAAAATTCTTAGACATAATTAACCAAATCCCTCTAAAAGAAACTCAAATATTGTTTTGTAGAAGACCACTCACAGTCTATATGTGCCCAGAGCCTTTAGATTGGGCGTCAACTAAACCATCTTTTTTTTTATCTCTTTTCCATTTGGGAATGCCTCTAGCATGATACTTTCGTGTCTCAAATTAGAGGCTGGATCAACCCTTCCAAACCATCGCGAAAATTATACTTGGTTGGAGAGGAAAAGCTCTTCAAATTTTGAGCATTAAGAGCACAACGGTTTTGCTCTAAACTGCTTACAATCGGGCCTATATAAGGCTGGTTGTTCTTCCTCATTCGTAGAGAGCTGGTGAGAAGAGAGCTTAGACAAGGGCTGAAGCATACACACGAATATTACTTTCCATTTTTTCTCTCAATTCTCTCACGGTGGTGGTAGTTTTATGACACGTGTTCAAGTTTGCTAGAGTTGAACAAAGTGATGCTTTGTTCTTCTCGTATGTCATTGTATCTTGAGAGGTGGTTGCTCATGTTTTTCAGCACCCGATGGAAGAACAATAACGTTTTAAGAAAATTGTCTAACAAGCCTCCTTGTTTTTTTTCTTTTACCGGTTTCTTTGTTTAATTCGATTTATTTATTTTTGTTATTTATGTTATTCTGTATCTTGTCTTCTGATTATTTTTTATATAATTAATTTCTATGATTTGTTTTATTTTCTTGTTTATGATTAGCAGTATGACTAACAAGTGGTACACTTCAATCATTCTCTCACAAAGACAATCAATTTTTTTTTATTCTTTTTTCCCATTGTATATAGAAAGTGTGGGACCAGGGATTTCGAGGAGATATGTTTTTTTTTACCACTTTTTTCTTCATTGATTCAGTCCCAGATATGTATATATAACATGCAAGATCTGATTTTTTTTATTTTACTTAGGACGCAGTTTGGCATACAACAAGCTAGATTTCAATGATGAACAATCTCACATGATTTTATTTGCTTGATTGCCTCCAAATGGCATGAAAAAAAAAAATATAATTCACCAATTTGCTTGAACGAAAATTCTTATTAGAAGAATATCACGTTTCTAATTTGCATTTCCTAAACTGCTTTTATTTGAAGTCTTCGTATTCGCCTAAAATATGAGTTACTTTTTAGATTCCTCGACAATGATAGAACGAAGATAATATTTGTAAACACAAAGTAGTTTGGTTTATGTATTATGTATTAAGTATATTGTCAAGAATTCTAAAAAAAAAATTGTATAATCTTAAAAAAAAAAAAATTGTTCAAATATTTAACCGGTGAGGTATTCCAAAAATGATTTCAAATACGAAGTATTTAAGTAGTAAGTTTGTATCCATTGTAAGTTAATTACGTAATTATGCAAGGGGCTTTTTCAATATTTCATAAGTTTTATAAATTGTGGAAATTCAGCTATCATTTGTTTAAAATCTCTTCAGGACGAGAACTTCACCCCTCAATATATAGGTGTTGAGATCTCAAGGTTCTCCTGCGTTGTTCACCATTTGTACCCCCAGAAATACCTGTACAAATGGAATTGAACATGAGGCCCGAACATGGCATGCATTTGCATTCCCTTGTTCAATTAAAGACCGTTGTATAGCAGAACCATCATAAAAATATTACGAAATATATATTTATCATCTCTTGTGAGTTTAGAGATTATTTGAGAGTTGAGAGTGTGTTTTGACCAACCCCATGTGTTAGATATTTATGGCTCAGGCCACCCACCTGCCATTCACACACACACACACACACACACATATATATATATATATATATATATATATATATATATATATATATATATATCACGGAATTCGGAATAAAATATTAAATAATGAGCGACGCTGCGGTTAACTTGTATGGGAAATATATCATGATATTGTATTTTAGGGAGCAACTGAAATAGGAGTGAGAGTTAATAGTATTTTCATTAATTAATTAAGAGGCATAAATTACCATATGAAACAGAATACAACAGCGACGCCCAGGAAGAAGGATTGAGATTATGACACTGATTTTGTAATATATATATATATATATATATATATATATATATATAAATATATATTTGTATTATATACATATATTAGATATATGTATGTAGGGCAATGTAGTTGACTGGCCATTCTAAAACTTAAAATTACAAAGTAGCTATTATTGAGATAATTTTTGTTAATTAATCAGCCAACATTACTACAAAAAAAGGACAATATTACGTTCGCCCACACACAAAAAAAAAATAGAAATAAAAAAAATGTTAATAATTAGTATCCATCAAACAAGGCTACACATAAGCCGACATGCAACCAATAGCCATTTTGAAACAGGAAATCAAATTATTAGTGTCCATCACAAAGACGACCGCGTATTAACAATAATTACCGATAATTAACTAAGAATAAACCTAGAAAAATAGCCCGAAGAAGATGGATCGCTACCTATCTAAAAAAAATTCACGATTATTAATTGTGCGAAAACACAGAATTTTGAAAACCTTTATTAACAATTATTACTCATTATTAAGAGCGCAGATTTGATTAAAAAAAAACCCAAAAAATAAACAATATTAGATTCGACAAGTGCAAGAGTTGAACTGTCCATCATGAAAAGAAAAATCAAATTCCCTGAGTAAGAGAAAGAAAATATATCAAACGTTCTAGAAAAAAAGAAAAAAAAAAAAAAAAAAAAAAAAAGAAGCTCAGAAATAATTTTAAAAAAAAATATTATATCACTCATTGAATCGTGTCTAGCAGATATAGTAACTGTAATATCGCTCAAAGTAGTAACTGTTTGCTAAGAAAAAAGGAACAAACTTCAATTACAACCAATGAAGAAGTAGTAACTGAACTATTGAAAAGGAAACAAATTCAATTACAACCAATTAATAAAAACGTGTATATCAGAAGCAAACTAATAAAAAAAAAACTTAATATTAAGAAATGATAAAAAGGAAAATTTCAACTAACGATAATTAGTGCCATAACAACATAATGGCTAGTTACCAAAAAAATATGAAACATAAGCTACATTGAAATTCTTATGTTTAGTCAGGCTCAGTTATTTAGTTTTTTCATATATATATATATATATATATATATATATATATATATATATATATATATATATATATATATCTGTGTGTGTGTGTGTGTACGTGCTTTTAATTTTTAAATAATCTGCTGCATTGTTGCAACTTTTATTAAATTATTAATAACATTTTGATGCATGTGTTGAGGATTGCGACACATACCACGAGCCCACAGTTTTAAAACTAACCAAGCTGTGAATTTTCAAGAAGACACTATTATCCCCCAATAATCACGTGGAACAAAAGTGGATATCCGAAAAATCATATTCTCCAGCATAAATATACTTATGTAAAGAGAAATTTCATTAAGTGGGCTTAATAAGCTATTAAATATCAAGATTAGACCCTAATATTTAAAAATATCTAAATATGGACTTTTGACCCAAAATCGGACAAAAATACTCCTCTGAACCCTATACATCTCTCACACTTCATTTTTATCATTTCAATCACACTCAAATCCACTCAAATCTTCTCTACTTAAGCGGGTTTCAAAAGAATCATAGGTAAGATTACTAACTTAATCATTTTTACAAAGTTTATGATTGTATATGATAGAATGTAGCAAAAAAAATCGATCAGATCTGAAAACAAAGTCCAAAATATGGGTTTAACTTGTTTGTACGATGGTATACGATGATGTACGATGAAATTTAAATTTTTGTACGATGAAATTTAGAATAAAAATTGCGTTCTGTACGATGTTGTACGATGCTGTACGGTGTTGTACGATTCTGTACGATTCTGTACGATGCTGTACGATGCCTGTCTGTAAGATGATGTACGATTCTGTACGATGGTGTACGATGGTGTACGATGGTATACGATGCTGTACGATGATGTACGATATAGAAGCTTATTTTGCATAGTTTGACTGTTTTTTGCAGTTTTTGTCATGATTAACGGCACTTAAGCTTAAAATTTAGAGTTGAGTTTAAATTTTATTTTAACGTTTTAGAGTTAAGTTTAAATTTTTGTGACAAGTTTAAATCAATTTAACGTTTTAGAGTTGAGTTTAAATTTAATTTAACGTTTTAGAGTTGAGTTTAAATTTTCGTTTTAGAGTTAAGTTTAAATTTTTGTGACAAGTTTAAATTTTGTGACATATTTTATTACTTTGAAAGAAATGCTTTCGCCGAGATTTCGCCAAAACATGTACGATATAGAAGCTTATTTTGCATAGTTTGACTGTTTTTTGCAGTTTTTGTCATGATTAACGGCACTTGGGAGAAGGAAGGACACCAATGGGTTTTCACCAATGCAGAATTTTGTGCATTCGTAATTCCGAAAGAGGTAACGTACACGGAGTTAGTAGATTTCTTATATGAGAAGTTCGAGTTAGACAGATTCGCGTTCGACTTAAAACTCGAAGTCCCATACGCAGTCGGTACAATTCCAGTAGGTCCTGCCGTATTGAAGGACAATGGTGATGTTTCGCATTTTATGAAGCACAAATATCGTAATAGATTTCCACTCTGTGTAAGTTTGGTACCGAAACAGATCGAGGTCATTGCACCTATTGCGTATCGAGGAGTATGTAAAGGGAAAGATGTGAAAGTTGGAATGGTGTCTCGCAATGAACCGAAGAAGAGACGGAATACTCTTGTTATCGAGGATCGACAAAATGATCCTATAATTGAAAACAAAGACGGTGGCGATGACTTGTTTAACGAGTACAAGGGTGCCGAAAACGGTGACGAAGTATACAGGCGTGATAGAGATTGTAATCACAACAGTGACGAATATGATGGACACAATGGTGATGAATACGAAGATGGCGAAGGTGATGAAAACGAAGGTGGCGAAGGTGATGAAAACGAAGGTAGCGATGGTGATGAAGAGAATAGTGATGGATATGACGGAGATAACAATGGTAGAGGTGAAGAATTTGAAGAATTCGCCAATCCCGAAGAATATGAAGAATTTGTGGAAACGTTTACGGTACCAACGGGTCATTGTGAACCATCGAGTCAATGTCAGCGTGAGCCTCCGATGATCGGATCACCTATCGTTCCTTATTCATGGAAAGCACCCGAGTTCAGCGCCGATGATGTTGTGAAGGAAAACCCGAGTCATTATCCAAGTCATTCTTCTACAGGTAATTTAAGTGGATTCAAATGAGATTCAAGTATAATATGAAACCACATATTGTTTAACTAACCTTTGAAAGTAACAGGTAGCTCAGAAGAAATATATATTGGGCAGCAATTTGAAAACAAGCATGAACTGAAGAAACATATCCACTTGTACGCGTTGAAACATAATTTCGAATTTAGAGTGAAATCTTCTTCGAAAAAGAGATGGTATGTTCTATGCAAAAACGAGAGATGCACATGGAGGTTGAGGGGTGTCGTGCAGTGGTCTGAGATGTGGGAGATTACGTCGTACGAGGGTAAACACTCATGTGGGCGTGTTGTTCGAACAGAGGGCCATCGAGGAGCGGCACCATGGGTCATCGGTCACGTATTTAAAGACAAGTACTCAATTAACTCTATGGCGGAGTATTCGGCGCATAACGTCAGGGAAGAAGTGAAGACAAGATGGGGTGTGAACATATCGTATTTGAAAGCTTGGAGATCCAGGGAGAAAGCTATTGGGTACGTGCGGGGTACGCCGGAACAATCGTACCAGAAGTTACGGTCTTGGCTGTACATGTTGAAGCAAAAGAATCCTGGGACGTTAACAGACTTTGTGCAAGATGGTGACAAATTCAAGTATGCTTTCTTTTCCATTGGGGCGTGTCGTAGAGGCTTCAAAGCATGTCGGCTGGTCATAGCATTGGACGGTGCATTTCTGAAGACAAAATACGGGGGACAGTTGCTTTGCGCAATTGCAATGGATGCGAATTCACAATTATATCCACTTGCATTCGGAGTTGTAGATAGCGAGTGTCATGCTTCTTGGATTTGGTTTTTGAGAAGATTGCGAGAAGCTATCGGTGAAGACGTACCTAATTTGGCGTTCATATCCGATCGCCACGTTAGCATCATACATGGTGTCGAGGTTGTGTTTCCTGGTATCCCTCACGGAGCATGTTACCATCATTTACAACTGAATGTCCAACACAAGTTCAAGACAGACCATTGTCGCTTTGAACTTTACGATGCGGCTTACGCCTTCAGTAAAACAGCATTCGAAGCTAATTTTAGACAGTTGAGACGTAAGGATGTCGAGATGGCAAAGTATCTCGAAGAAGTTGGTGTCGATCGGTGGGACAGAGCTTTCTTTCCTGGAAAACGGTAAGAGTCTAGAACTTCTTTTGTACTGAATTTTTTATGTCGTTGATTATATAAATCAAGTATGTTTTATATAGGTACGACCTAATGACGAGCAACAACGCAGAAAGCTTCAACAACAAAACAAGGAATGCGATGACGTTTCCCATTACAACGTTGCTCGAGTTTATTCGATTCACACTCCAAACTTGGTTTTTTGAACGAGAAGAGATAGCGAACAAGTTGAACACAAAATTGACACCAACGTGGCAAAATGATCTCGCACAGCTAAATAATAAGGCATAGTTCGTCAATGCGTATGGACTTGGTCTATATGAATGTCATGTCAAAGACGTAAGAGGTGATTTCGATGTAGACCTTATGGCGAAGACATGCACTTGCGGACTACCACAACAATTGAATATCCCGTGCGAGCATTCTATCGCAGCAGCCCAACATCGAAGCGTGGACGTGTACTCGTTATGCAGTGACTTTTATCTGAAGGAGACGTGGATTGAGATGTACAAGGAAGCCATATATCCGGTTGGCAATGAAGATCAATGGGATGTCCCGGATGAGATAAAAAACATGAAAGTTTCGGAACCCGTTGAAAAGAAGCAAGCCGGTCGACCGAAGAAAAGTAAGCAAGGAAGAAGAAGAATTAATCGATACCCATCTCAAGGCGAAAAGATTGTCGTCCAGCGAAAATGCGGGAAATGTGGTGGTAGGGGACATAACAGAAAAACATGCACTTGGAGGGATTAAAACTTTAGACTTTGTGTTATTTTTATTTTTAAGTTTAGACTCGTTTTCGTTCACAAATGTCTCGAGTTCTAAACCCTTTGTGAATGTGTGAATTTTTTATGTTTTTTTTGTGAATCTCTTTCATTGAATTACATGTTTATAAGGTACAATAAAAAACATATTCAATCAATAGTCAACAAATCATCTCGATAATATGTTTATAAGGTACTATTACATAGAAAACCAAAAACATAAAAAATAAACATCCGAAAATACAAAATCACGGGATAAGGTGGTTGTAGAATAAGTCCACGCACCATTTCTTCCTGAACGTTCTCATATTGACACTTTGAAGAGTGTCAAATGATTCGTTTAGTACTAGGTGCTCGACATACTTCAGTGCGAACATCCCGCAATCACCGCTACAACACAATAATAAGTAAAAGAAATTGTCAAAAAAAGTTGAAACATAACTTGAAAAAAAAAGTTCAATTAACTAATTGTTTAAAAACATAAATTGTCAATATAAACATAATTGTTTAAAACTTGTCAATAAAAACATAATTGTCAAAAAAAAGTTCAATAAACTTGTCAAAAAACTTGTAAAAAAAAAAACCAAACTTCTAAAATAACTTGTCAATAAAAACATAATTGTTTAAAACTTGTCAAAAAAAGTTCAATTAAGTAGTAAAAAAAACTTTTTTAAAAGAACATGTTTACCTGTATGCACATTGTGGGACCTTGTCATCGACGATCCACGTCAGGTTAGTGAACTTAATTTCACCATGCTCAGTCTCCCGGTAAGAGTTGGGATGGTTCTTGAAGAAACCACCTATGGCCACAATCCTAGCAAATGCTCGACTCCAAGTCTGAATAATAAACATTTTAACAATGTTAAGTAACCCTTATAATTTAATTAATTGTTGCTCTAAGGTAATAATTGTGAATAACATAACATTTTACGTACCTCCATCAGCTCAGTGAAGTCCTTTTGATGGTTCGACGACTGCATGAGATCCTTTTGGCAGTCGAGGACGGTAATGGTCCAGGCCTCGATGTCGATCCGAAATGTGAACCAATGAATGTTCTGGAAGTTCACGACGAACAGGATCTCGCGAGCACCATCCCAAGGCAAAATATCGGCATCCCTATACCCAGTCATCGGGCTAATAGTTGCCCTCATGTCCCAGTCCATGGGTTCGGGCTCTGCTCCCAGCTCGATGGCCTTGTTGATGTTCGCTTCTTCTGTTCTGAATCGGCCGTACACGTGCTGGACCCACCGACAATCCATGATTCGGACGTCTTGCCGATATCCGTCGAGAGCTCGTTGGCGAGCCCGAACCATGTGAATCATAGCATCAATATGCTGAGACATTAGAAACATATAGCGTTATTTTAAATTGATAGGGAAAGTGAAATTATATAATAACGTACCGAATCATGTAGCCATCTGGTTTCTGTCAATATCGTGTCGAAGAAAATCGTGTCTCCGTCGCACGTCTTCAGTCGAACAGACTCCATGAACTTGCCGTCCCACTTTTTTATCCGCACCCACTTAACGAAATTATCAAACTCTTTTTGCTTCGCGTCCTTCAATGGCTTGAACTTGGGGATCGGCATTTCCAAATACTTGGGCCTCGTCGGATCAGTGAATTCGGCCCAACGGGGCGTCTTCTGTCGCACTTGCCGATCTGGACGTGCCGGAGTAAGCTGTGCCTTCTGTCTTTTCCTTAGAGGAGTTGTGAGCGGGCGTAGCTTATCCGAAATGTCTTCTCTACGAGGACTCGACGAAGACGTCGACAACCTGGGAGAAGTCACCGGCCTGATCTCCGATCGCTTCGACGACTCGCGATGCGTTGAAGACGACTTCTTCGACGTCTTCATTGACTCGCGATGCGTAGAAGACGGCTCTGACTTCTTCGATGACTCGCGATGCGTAGAAGACGGCTCTGCCTCATGCGATGGAGACGCCGGCTTTTGACTAGCCGCCGGAGGAGGAGGAGGAGGGGTCCGGCGTTTACGACCATCAGCTTGGGTCGTGGGAATTTCACCCCCAGGCAAGCCCGTTGCGTCCTCGAACAAAATGTTCAGCCTCTTCCACATAGAAAGCTGAAAGTCAAAGTAATAAAATATGTCACAAAATTTAAACTTGTCACAAAGTAATGTTCAGCCTCTTCCACATAGCCTCGTACGCCCAGTAATGAAGGGTATGGAGATTACCCGTCAATGTGTACTTGGCCTCTTTCTGTGCCACATCCGGCTTGTCCTTCAACTTCTTTTGCAGCGTCTCGTGATAACGCCGTAGGTTCACCGACAGGCTGGAATATGTCTCTGCCCAACTCAAATTTCCCCAAGGCATCTTGAAGAAGAAGGGGAGGTCTTGAACGATGTATAGAAATTTCTGCCACCTTTCTTCGATGGCTTTGTTGGCCGGCTGCCCCAGAAGATACCCATAGACGAATACGAGCAGCCCGAGCTTGAACGCAGCGTCAGGGCTTCAACATATGGTGAACGCGTTGATCAACGCGCTCAACTTGCTTCCGGCAACGCCGTTCAAGTGATCCGTGATCAATCCATCGTTCTTTCGCTCGTCTTGTTCGGCTTTGGTCGGACCGTCTTCATAAGTCATCCCCGAGACGAGTGCGTACTCGAGGCGTCCAAATCGTACTCGTTTGCCTCCGATACCAAAATGTATCTCCCCTCGTACCGTCGCCTCGATCTTCTTCTGTAGGAGAGTATGTACGAGCACCGGTGAGAAACCAAGCTCGCTCTCCGTAAAAAATTGCTCGAACGGAGTCCCGAGGATTCGTTCTTTTATCCCGAGCTCATCGAATCTACTCCGTACAAGCTTCAAGATCCCCGTCCCACCGTACGTGATACGCCCCGGGAATGAGACGTTGTATATGTAGTTTAAATTGTCCTAAAAAAACAACAAAATTAAATCAGAATCACAATTCAATTTCCCGAGACCGCGCGCCGCGCAGAGACAGTCGCGCGCCGCGCATACGGGGATCTCTTTCATTTTAAAAAAAATCATCGTATAGCATCGTACAGCATCGTATATCATCGTAAAACAAGAAATTAATTTTTTAAAAAAAATCATCGTATAGAATCGTACAGCATCGTATATCATCGTAAAACAATAAATTAAATTTTTTAAAAATATCATCGTATAGCATCGTACAGCATCGTATATCATCGTAAAACAAGAAATTAAATTTTTTAAAAATATCATCGTATAGCATCGTACAGAATCGTATAGCATCGTACGACAATTTTTGAGAAAACATAAACCCATCGTACACCATCGTATCACATCGTAGAGCTCTATGAATTTCATCGTACGACATCGTACAGCATCGTACGATGCATGATTCTCATCGTATTTCAGCCCCAATTTTTAACCCTAACTTTCTAGATCCGATCCAAAACAGCTCAAATAACCACAAATCAGATTAATCCTAAGTCCTATCACCTATTCTGACTATTTTCGATGAGATTTAACAAAAAAATTAGTTGAAAAACTAACCTTTTTCGACGTTTTGAGAGGTCGGGATTTCTGGGCATCACCGCCGCCGGAGATTGAAGCTTGTTTATCGTACGCCATCCTAGTATATCGTATTGAATCGTACAAGGTCGTAATATATGAGATCTCTAATATATCGTATGGAATCGTATTGAATCGTATGGGTCGTAATATATGAGATCTCTAAGCTTGTTTGTTCGACTGAGTAGAGAGAGAGAGAGAGAGAGAGAGAGAGAGAGAGAGATAGCGGGCTTTTTTATTTGAAATGGTCTAAGGGTATTTTTGTCCGGTTTTAACCCAAAAGTCCATTTTCGGATATTTAATTAAGTTAAGGTCCAAATTTGATATTTAATCAATTATTAAGCCCAATTAATGAAATTTCTCTATGTAAAACCATAAATTATGTTTTATCATTATAAATTTATGACACAAATCCTTCGTCTCTGTTTATAACTTTGAATATTTTGTCTAGCTACGTCCTTTTACAATTATAACTCCCAAGTCAACTAAGGGTAAATATCGTAACGTGTGAACTGGAGTCAGATTTCAAATCTGCGATTTCCCTCCTTCAGAGTAAAGAACCAGCGGCGGACGAGGATGGGTTTCTGACTAAGGACTAGGGATGAAACTGGATCGGCGTAACGCATAGCAGACCTGTTCGAGTTTTAATTTTATCAAAAGAGAAGGCAATAAAGTGGATCATACTCTTGCTCAGTGTAATTTACTTTTGTCTTTTTCTACAACTTGGTTTGAGTTTCCCTCTTGCTGTATTGCTGACTCTATTTTGGCCGAGTCCGCCGTTGCCCACAACGGGTGTTAATAAAACCTCCGGTTTCCTAAAAAAAAAAAAAAAAAATCCCAAGTCAACTCCTTGACTTTTAGTGTGAAATTACCAAATAATACATTGTAAGTACAACTATTTAAATACTATTAACTTATTTTAACAAAAATAATTTTTTTGAATAAATATACCTTATTCTTATACAAAAGAATGAGAAAATTATAAAAATTACAATTTAATATGGATGATGTAACTAACCAAAGTTTGTCTTAATTTAGTGAAATAGTCAAAATGTACAATAATCTGATTTTAAAAAAAAAAATTGACCCAAGATTAATTTTTTTTAAGTGATAATTGTTTATAATAATCGTAAAAATTTGTAATCTCGCCTGTCAAATTTTTTTTAAAAACGTAAATTTGATTAATTTGCTGAAAAATTGAAACTTTGACTATTTTGCTAATCAATAAGTTTCAAATGACTATTTTGTACAATTTTTCCTTTTAATCTTAATCAGTGAATAGTTCCTCATAATAGCTATGCATCTATATATTAAAATATTATAAACTGATTGAGAGTTCAAAACATCTTGGTCACAAACCCACACAATACAAATGAAACAAAACTAAAATGGAGTGCTTTTGTTCTTTCTACTCTTTTGGTCTCGTAAGGCTGGGAATTAAGTTTGACCGAGCACTTTCAAGATGCGCTTCAGCGACGTGAACTTGATGAAGTTTGTCGTCACCAACTCTCTGGCTGCCGAAGTTACACTTACAAGAGTTCATCTAGATCAAAGAATTCCTTGTTGGTTTAAGTCTCCTATCTTCGTATACACGTGGCAAGCTTCAACAGGTTTAGAAGCAGTCAAGGTTGTGGACCGTTGGATCATCTTCAGACTTTGCTTGGCAGTCAAGGAAGAGTTGTCGTTGCCTATATATATGTTTTTAGAGGCTTGTAACACCTAATGCAATTTCTCTGAATTTGTTTACAAACTGGGAAAACACTGAGAGACTTGAGAGAAGCGAGCTTGGGAATAACTCGTACTCGAGTTAGGGGTGTTTTGAGTGATTTGTAACCTGGAGTGAGAGAGTGTCTTTTTAGTTGATAGTTGATTGGCTTGAATGCTGGAGTAGGTCATTTTAGACCGAACCAGGGTAAAAGATTGTGTGTCTTTTCTTTTCTTGTTCATCATCATCACGCAAAGCCAGATCGTCGACATTACTTGCACAATAAGTAAATGGTCGAATTCAAGAAAAACTCAAGCAATAGAAGGTTTTTCGTAACAATTGGTATCAGAGCCTCGTGCTTTGTGTATGATCTCAAGAATGGGCGTCAACAAGGTTGAAGTGGAGCGCTTCGACGGCAAAGGTGACTTCTCCCTCTGGCGGACTCGAATGAGAGTAGTCTTGGTGCAGATGAAGGTTGCGAAGGCTTTTATAGGAGAAAAAGAATTGCCGTCCACAATGTCAGCGGCAGAGAAATAAGACATCCTCGAGATCGCCTACAGCACGATAATTCTTCATCTCGGAGACAAAGTTCTGCGCGAAGTCTCCCAAGAAAAAACCGCCGCTGGTGTTTGGTCTAAACTTGAATATCTCTACATGACCAAATCCCTAACGAACAGAATTCACCTCAAAGGAAAGCTTTATGGATTCAAGATGCCAGAGGGTAAATCGATCTCAAACGGGCTCGACGAATTCAACAAGATCGTGATTGATCTCTCAAACATCGACGTGAAGGTTGACGATGAAGATCAAACGATGATGATCTTGAATGCACTGCCAAAATCGCACACCAATTTCGTAGAGACGATGAAGTATGGACGCGAATCTCTTACTCTCGAGGAAGTTCAGATCGCCCTAAAGTCAAAGGAATTGGACTCTACATCAGAGAAGAAAACGATTGGCGAAGGTTTGAATGTTCGATCGAAGTCGAACAAGAAGTCCGGGAAATCTAAATCCAAAGACAAGTCAAAGCATCAGAACGAAGAAAACCAAGATTTTCCCTACAAATGTTATCACTGCCACAAAGAAGGTCATATGAAGAAGGATTGCCCAGATAAGGACAAGCAGTTCGATCGACCAAAGAAGAATGCGAAAGCTTCCATTGCAGAAGAAGGGTACGACAGCGCGGAAGCTCTCAATGTGACTGATGAAATGCCTCACCAGGAATGGGTTCTTGATAGCGGTTGTACATATCACATGTCACCAAACGTTCGAAAATCTGACGTATGAAGATTGTGGATCAGTGCTTCTCGGAGATGACAAGGCGTGCAAGGCAATTGGGAGAGGTAACATTCGAATCAAGAATGATCAGGGTAAAACCAAACTTAGGAATTTAATTTCTGACCTAAAGAGGAATTTAATTTCCTTAGGAACCCTTGAAAAATCTGGCTATTCTTTTGGTTCTGATAATGGCTACCTAGTGATTTCTAAAGGAAATAGATATGTTATGAAAGGTGCTAGGCAAAATGGCTGGTATTTTCTTGTTGGACAAACTATCACAGGTTTTGCAGCCATTAGCACAAGAACTGACATGGCCAAATCTGGCACTTGAAACTAGGCCATGTCAGTGAGAAGGGCATGAGTGAATTGGCCAAACAAGGCTTGATTGATAAGGCTCAGATTGGCAAACTCGAATTCTATGAGACATGTGTTCTGGGAAAATCTGCAAGGCAACCTTTCCAAACAGGAACACATAGTACAGAGTCAATCTTGGACTATGTCCACTCAGACTTATGGGGACCAGCACGCATAACATCCCATGGAGGCAACATGTATTACATGTCCATAATAGATGATTATTCACGCCGAGCTTGGGTATTTCTGATCAAGCACAAGAGTGATGCTTTTGAAACATTCAAGAACTGGAAAGCAATGGTTGAAACTCAAACAGGTAAAAAGGTAAAGAAATTGAGAACTGACAATGGTTTAGAATACTGTGTGGAAAGTTTCAATGAGTTATGTAGGACTAGTGGTATTCAACGCCATCACACAGTTGCTCACACGCCTCAGCAAAATGGTATTGCTGAAAGATTCAATCGAACAGTAATGGAAAGAGTGAGGTGTATGCTTTTACATGCCAAGCTACCTAGCTCTTTCTGGGGTGAGGCTGTCCATACTCCATGTTATCTCATTAATAGATGTCCATCCACTGCTATAAATCTGAAAACTCCTATGCAAATGTGGTCAAATCATGATACTGACTACACAAAGCTAAGAGTTTTCGGATGTACTGCCTATGCTCACATCAAATAGGGAAAATTGGATCCAAGAGCCTTAAAATGCATCTTTATAGGCTATCCTGATGGCGTCAAAGGATACAGACTGTGGTGCCTTGAACCAGGATTCAAGAATTGCCTTCTAAGCAGAGATGTAAAATTCAATGAACAAGATTTTCAGGGTAGGACTCAACCTGAAGATGATGTACCAATCATTGAAGAAGAAGGCCAAGGAGATGTTCAAGTTGAGGTGGAGCTCCAACCTGAAGCAGTTCAAACGGATCCTCAAGACATGGAGGCAAATCCAGATCAGCTTGATGCACAAGAGGGTGAACAAGCTGATGATCTGAATGAACACTCACAGGACCAAGCTGATGATACAACTGAAGGTGTGAGAGACTACAATCTCACAAGGGACAGAGAAAGAAGAGTCTCAAGGCCAACACAGAGGTTTGGCTATGACCTCACTGCATATGCCTTCATGATTGCATCAGAAAATCTGCAGGAGGAGCTAAGTACCTATAAGCAGGCTTGCAAGTACAAGCATCGTGATCAGTGGAGAGAAGCTATGCTTGAAGAACTAAAGTCTCTCAAAGACAATAAGACCTGGTCTATAGTTGACAGGCCTCAGAACAAGAAGATAGTTGGCTCAAGATGGATTTACAAACTAAAAGAAGTGCATAGAAGGTGTTGAGAAGCCTAGGTTCAAGGCTAGACTGGTGGCAAATGGGTTTTCACAGCAAGAGGGCATAGACTACAATGAGATCTACTCACCTGTGGTCAAGCATAGATCCATTAGAACCATTCTTGCACTGGTTGCTAGGTTCAACTGGGAACTTGAACAGATGGACGTAAAAACAGCTTTCCTCTATGGTGATCTTGAGGAGACTATCTACATGGAGCAGGCTGAGGGGTTTGTGGTAGGTGAGAGCCAAGCCTAGGTTTGTTTGCTACTAAGTCTCTATATGGCTTAAAGAAATCACCAAGGCAGTGGTATTTCAGGTTTGATACTTTCATGATTAAGCACGGTTTTCACATGAGCAATTATGATTGGTGTGTTTATTTTAAATGTCGTAAAAACACTCACATGATCTATTTACTTCTTTATGTGGATGATATGCTAATTGTGTCACAAGATATGTTAGATATAGACAAGTTGAAGTGATGGCTGAAAAGTGAGTTTCAGATGAAGGATCTTGGCCCAGCAAAGAAGATCCTTGGCATGGAGATAGTGAGATTCAGAAAAAGGAAATGCCTCAAGCTTCACCAAAAGCATTATCTGATCAAGGTGCTCGAGAGATTTGACATGGCTAATGCCAAACCGGTATCAACACCTATACCTCAACATATGAAATTGTCTATGTCTCAATGTCCTAGTATTCCATCTGATATTGCTGAGATGTCATCTATTCCCTATGCTAGTGCTGTTGGCAGTTTAATGTATGTCATGATATGCTCTAGACCTGACCTGGCTTATGCAATAAGTTTAGTTAGTCACTTTATGTCTAACCCTGGAAAAGATCATTGGAATGCTGTTAAATGGATACTGAGATATGTCAAGGGATCCTTAGATGTTGGTCTGGTCTATGGTTTCGATGATACTAACAGTGTGCAGGTACAAGGATATGTTGACTCAGATTATGCATGAAGTATAGACACTAGAAAATCTCTCACAGGATATCTCTTCACGGTGTGTGGTGGAGTTGTAAGCTGGAAGTCGAATCTACAATCAGTGGTCACACTTTCAACTACAGAGGCAGAGTATATTGCTATCACTGAGGCTGTCAAAGAAGCCATATGGATGAAGGGACTTGTGACTGAAATTGGTTTCATTCAAGGTCAAGTCCGGATCATGACAGACAGTCAGAGTGCCTTGCATCTTACAAAGCATCAGGTTTTTCATGAGAGATCAAAACATATAGATGTGAAGCTTCATTTTGTTAGAGATGTGGTGAAGATTGAGAAGGTGTCAACCGAGGATAATCCTGCAGACATGTTGACCAAACCAGTTACTAGCAGTAAATTTGATCACTGCTTGGATCTAGTGAATCTCAAGAACAGCAGGCTGGAAAGGCCTTAGGGCCTAAGGACTCAAGTCAATCAATTAAATGATGAGAAGAAGATACTCGTCTTAAGTGGAGATTTGTTGGTTTAAGTCTCCTATCTTCGTATACACGTGGCAAGCTTCAGCAGGTTTAGCAGCAGTCAAGGTTGTGGACCGTTGGATCATCTTCAGACTTTGCTTGGCATTCAAGGAAGAGTTGTCGTTGCCTATATATATATATGTTTTTAGAGGCTTGTAACACCTAATACAATTTCTCTGAATTTGTTTACAAACTGGGAAAACACTGAGATACTTGAGAGAAGCGAGCTTGGGAATAACTCGTACTCGAGTCAGGGGTGTTTTGAGTGATTTGTAATCGGGAGTGAGATAGTGTCTTTTTCGTTGATAGTTGATTGGCTTGAATGCTGGAGTAGGTCATTTTAGACCGAAACAGGGTAAAAGATTGTGTCTCTTTTCTTTTCTTGTTCATCATCATCACGCAAAGCCAGATCGTCGACATTACTTGCACATGAAGTAACTGGTCGAATTCAAGAAAAACTCAAGCAATAGAAGGTTTTTCGTAACATTCCTTTATAGGTCCAAGGTCATATGTCACCTTCAAAATTCCAATATGAGATAATAGAAATTAAATTAGGTGCTTTGGTAGGAAAATTCATTCAATACCACTACGGGAGATTATCTTCATATGAAATCTGAGGTGGACGTGTTGACGACATTGATGGCGAGGGGTTTTATTTTCTTCCCTAGATCAAGGGACTAAACAGCCATGTTTGATCTAGTAATTCCTACGAGAGATTGGCTAACTTTTGTTATCGATGTGGTCATATTAGACATGGACAAGTGGAATGTAGCGAGAAAGACCAGAAGATGGTTATTTCCAAACATGGTCCAGTGGTTCTGATGTACGAGCCTTGGCTTAAAGCAGACTCAAGATTTGCTTCATGTTTTGAGGAGAGTATAGAGAGCCGAAAAGGATTGTCTTTTATGCTCCTTTACCCCGAGCAAAAACTAAGTCCTTCGTGCTCTCTCCTGTCAAGCAAAGACTATGTCTTTCTTCTATTTATGCCGAGCCCGTACTATGTCTTAGCCTTGTTTTATATATGCCAAGCATAAACTATGACTTTGTGCTCTATACAGTACGCCGAGCACATACATAATTTTCTAAAATATATAATAAATTTCTTATGAGTCAGGTCTATTTTAATTTTTTGATATATAGTCATGTTGGTGTGGTACATATCATTAATATCTAAGACTCTTTTTTTTCATGGTTTCAACTACCGCGCCGGATAGCATCCAGCATTATTCTCTCAAAAAATACTACAAATACCGCAAAATTTCTTCAAATACTGCAAATATTTCACAAATACCGCACATATATACTGCATATATACTACAAATACCACACAAATCGTAAAAAAATCAACTATTATATTTTCCCAATTACCGCATATTTTCCTCGTGTTATACTATAAAACCACGGTATACCCAAGACAGTATGCAGGATACCAATAAAATGAGAGGTGCGGTGAGACTGCGATAAACGATATTTTAATCTTTGTCTTTCTACACTGTTGAAGCAAAGGTTTTAGGTCCCCTCTTGAACTTCAAGACCCAAAATAAAAATTATTTTCTAAATACATAGTGAGATAAAATTAAAACTAATGGTGTTGGAAGAAAGTTAACGGAAGTATCGTTATAAGCAAGCTCACCTACATACAAACACTAAAAAAGATGTAATATTGGGCCTTTAAGTAGAAAGTGAATATGGCATTTTAAATGATAATCAGGAAAATGAAAAAAAAAAAAAAAAACAAAAACAAAAACAAAAAACGTAACGTTAATGTACGATTAAAAGAAAAAGAAAAAGAAGGGAGACCTTTCATTTTCTCTCGACTGAGTAGACTCACCAATATTGCATTTTTAACAAATTGTGATTGTTTTTTTTAAAAAAAATCTGCCTACAATACATGTTGACAACTTATTACGTTTCCAGAAAAAAAAAAAAAAAATTTTTTTTTTTTGCTAGTAAGAATTCTTGGTTGTGTTTGGTAGTTAACTCAAAAAGTTTTTGTTTTTTATTTTCTAATTTTTGTAGTTGTACTGAAAAATTATTTTGCAGTTGTTTTCAAAAATCTGTTTGGTACAGTTTTCATTTTTGTTTTTGAGAAATTGAAAAAATTGAAAAAAGTGTTTGGTACAGTTTTCATTTTTGTTTTTGAAAAAATGAAAAGAGAAGATGAGGAGAAGGAGGAGAGAAGATAATAAATTGTTTTTTCCAAAAACGCATTTTATTTGTTTTCAGTTTTCTTGTAGGTGTTCAAACTTTAATAGAACTACATTTTTCTTGAAGTATGCTAACTTTTATCCGGACATATGTGTGTCTATATTTTAGGCTTAAGAATAAAAAACGATTAGCGTTTGTTGATGAATCATATCCCATAATTTGGTTGTAGCTGTTGTAGGTTCTTTTGTTTGTTTTGAATATAACTGGATATATAGAGAGCTGAACGAAATTGCCCATCAATCCAGACAGCATAATATTAATATAGTTTTAGATGTTCTCGGTCAAAATGAAAAATATGGGGAAGCCAAGGGACCATTGGAGTAATTAAACATGGTAAATATATAAAAGTATGTCGATACTCTTAGCATCATATCGTCAATTTTATTTGCCTATGGCCACCGGAGCTCTACGCAACCCTATCACGACCGGTTTATTGTTGCCTAATCGATCCGAGGATACGATTTCACCACGTTGTCCACCGTTCTCCGATATCAGCTGACCAAAACGTTTCTCAGGTCTGTTTAATTCGAATTTTGTTTTTAATCTCTGTAATCTGCCATTATTCTTCAAAACCCTAGCTCGTTCATTTGGTCCGATTGAGAACTCATAAACTTCCGTAGACGATGTATGATAGTTAATTTTGTTGAAAGAAATGAAACTCTGGTGTTTAGGTTTTCGTGGAGCCGAGTGGTTTTGTAAATCACCCGAGTACTTGTGACTTGTATTTTGATGTTGAAAAGTCCTTTAATTTCATGGTCAAGTGAATTAAAGTTGGCTCCTTTTTTTTTTTTTTATAATGGATGATTTTGTTGGAATTGAATTAAGTTGAATGATTTCAGACACTCGAGTTTTTCCCGAGCCATGGGAGACGCAATTGATTTGACCGGCGATGGGGGCGTTGTCAAAAAGATCGTAAGGAACGCAAAACCCGATGCGATTGCGCCGACAGAAGATCTACCCCTAGTCAACGGTCTCTATCTGCCGTGTTATCGTCATCGAACACAATTTTGTCGATAATTTCTATCTCGGAAAATATTTATATCTGGTATTTGTCAATGCTTGGCAGTTCATTACGAGGGCACACTTGAGGAGACCGGGGACGTCTTTGACACCACGCGCGAAGACAATACCATTTTCTCGTTCGAGGTCGGAAAGGGGAGCGTGATCAAGGCTTGGGATGTTGCATTAAAGACGATGAAGGTTTTTTTTTTTTTTTTTTTCTCTTTTTTTTCAACTCGATGAAAGGAAGTCTTTAGGTACTTGGGTGACCTTTTTTTTGGTGGCTTTTAGGTTGGGGAGGTAGCGAGAATCACTTGCAAACCTGAATATGCATATGGAAGCGCTGGTTCTCCGCCGGACATACCTCCAAAGTACTTAAATTTTGGTTTGTCCATTTAGTCGATCAGCTTGTACATGTATTTGATGAACTGGCTTTTTTTAATTTTTTTGCAGTGCAACGCTTGTGTTTGAAGTGGAATTAGTGTCTTGCAATCCCCGCAAGGGATCGAGCCTCGAGAGTGTCTCTGAAGAGAGGGCTAGGCTAGAGTGAGTCAAATGATGCTAATATGTGTGTTCTTGGCAAAAGAAATATATCATATATTAATAATAAGAGTCTAATAATAATTATAAATGAATGGATTGACAGTGAGCTGAAGAAACAGCGAGAAACAGTGGCTGCAACAAAGGAGGAAGAGAAGAAGAAGAGAGAGGAAGCCAAAGCTGCCGCGGCCGCTCGGATTCAGGCCAAGTTGGAATCAAAGAAAGGGAAAGGAAAGGGAAAGGCTAAATAGAAAGCTTCATTGCATAAATTATATCGAGTTCTGTCTCTTTATTTCCGCAGGTTTTGCAATTACAATAAGTCACTCCTAATAAGTTTCTGCAACCTGGTACAATTTTAATTTTTTTTATTTTAATTTACGTTCACAAAAGCTGCTTTTTTTTTTTTTTTTTTTTTTTTTTTTTTTTTTTTTTTTTTTTCCTGTCACTGATAAGAATCGTTGAAATTTAGTTCCCAAGTATTTGGAATTTACAATGGTGTTTTAAAAAATGCAACATTTCCATAATAAATAGTTGGTGTATTAAATTCTCTCAAGAATAGTGTTTTATTAAAGAAAAATAAGTTTTATAACTTGAAAATAGCTATTTTTGTTATAAAAGAATTTAAACACGTCAATCTTGTATTAATTTCAAGATATCAGAGGCAATTTCCACATAGAGCAATATAATCATATATTGATCGTTTCGTGTCCATTATTTTTTCCCCCAATCAAACGCAATATTTGCACAAAATAGTATCTATTCGTGAATATGAACGCTGCAAAAGCCATAACAGTGTTCCACGAAAGTTGCCTTGATCCCATTTACATGTCGGACTTCATGTTCGAACGGTCTCTCCTGTTTTGTTTCTTCCGCATATCAATAAGCTCTTTACAATAAAAAAAAACCTTCCAAGGTTAGGCTAGGACCGAGCAGTGCGATCTTTTTCCGAGAATCGGCCTTTCGACTCTCAACAATTATAAGCTAATGATATGTAGTAAATATATACATATATCACAATAACACAGCTGACTCGTAAATCTGAAGATTACAAAAGCCAAGATTACAAGGTGTTCCACAGTAATTTCTTTCAAATATAAAAACACTGGCACAAATCAAATCTTGTATCAAGCTATCATTCTTTCTAAATTTCGGTGACACAAAATCAAACGCAGAAGTTGTGTATATATACTGTATGGACAGCTACGGAAACTACTTTCAACTATGGGCTGTAGAGGTTAAACCATATAAGAAGCGTCGGTTTCAAGTTGTCTCGCCCTGAATTTACAAACCGGGCATGTCCCTCGTTGCCTCAGCCAAGGATCAATGCAACTGGCATGGAACTGCGTATCAAATCAATTATTATCTCGAGGTCGAAAAAAAAAAAACGCGACTACGCTTTTAGGTTTCAATTCTCTAAATAAACAATAAGGGCTTACCTGATGCAAACATGGCAAGCTTCGGATGATTTCTCCGACACCGACTAGCTCCAAGCAAACGCTGCAAGTTAGTTCGTCTTCTGAGGCTTTATTGCCGCACACTGAGTCGGCACTTCCAAGCTTCTATTAAAAGAAATGAGAAAACGTAACAAGTGAACTCGAAGAACGGTCCCAATGAAACGCATAGTGAGTGGGATGCTATTACCTCAACAGTTTCTGCTGCAGAACAGGACTGCTTCAACGATGAGGAATCACTACAAAAAATAAATGAAAATAATTTATATATCATCGTTAATTAATGGAATTAAAGATCCAGTTTTAATTAACGTGAAGGAAAAATTCTTTCATTTATCAAGGAAAAAACAGTGAATTTTCAAACTACTTTTGCAAACTATTTTTTTTTTTTTGTTAGGTATGAAACATTTCTCCATAGTTTTCCAGTTGACTATATTTGTGCTCTTGACCTCTTCAATGCTACATTGACCTAAACGCAAGGTTCATCTTTAAATAACTAAGCAAGTCCTGACAGAATAAGAAAGATTGACCATTTAGTTTGTCAAAACCTTAGTAAGTGCCGATTATAGAACAAGAGAAATTTATTTTAGCAATCAAAAATAAATTAAAACTTATAATTAAAAAAAATACACCAACAGGATTCTTGTTCAGAAAAAAAAAAAAAGAAAAAAAAAAGCATAGAAGGATCATCAACAGTCTAAAAGCTACAGCGTTACAGTTGAAAACTTACGTTTGAGAAGCAGAAACTTTGTAGTTGTGGACGGGAAGAGCATTTATCTCTTCCTCACTCATAGAAGCAGCTGTTGGAACGTTATCAGCATCCAATGCTCTTAGTGTTTCATAATCTGAAAACACATGATTTATCAAGAAAGCCATGGAACAAGAAAAAACGTATCAACCAACATTAATTAAACCAAGCACTGACCCAGGTCATCGAACTCGCGGTCAAGAAGTGCAAGCTGAAGCCTTAGGCCCTGTAAACGTCCTCTCGTTGCTAGCGATATGGATGGAGGCATATGCAACCGCAACTCGGTGTGACCGAGAAGCCCACCATGGGATTGGGATTGGGCTTGAAGTTGCTGACAAGTCGCGTACATCCTTAAAGTCGTTGCCATCAGAAACACACCGAGAACGAGCCATAGCTATAACACACAAAATCAGAAGTAGCATCAAGACATTAAGTGTGAGTTAACCAGAAGCACTCAAAGTCCTTACTGCTAGTAGTCACCAGGGAAAGAAAATACCAGAAAATTAGGTGATATCTGATGGGAGTTAAGAATCATGAACAGCAATAATACTGACATTTAAGAAAGAAAGAAAAAAAAAAGTATTAATATCATATAAAATCGCTGGTATAGTTGGACTATGGTTTGAGTATTGATGTACCTGTAACAAGGAAGGCAAGTGAGTTGGAATGAACATTACGTGGGCCATGTACACGCTGATGCATATATGAAAAACAGAATTAGGGAAATACTAATACATTGATAATAGCAGCTGAAAATTTAAGCACAAAATATCGGGATTCCATTGATTAATAGAAAGAAGTTTACCAAGGGTCGCCGCTCGGGTACGAATTCTGGAAACCCAGTTTCTATATCTGCTCTCGTTCCCCGGAAAACAAAGCTCATAGTGGTGAAAATTTATGCCACAAATAAATAGTATTATTACTGATCCTCAGGTCCTTGGAAGTAGAGTATGAATAACACCGTTCAACTTTCTGTTAAGTTTAGAAGGAATTAAAAAAAACCCCTCAGATGGAGAATCCAGTAACTGTGGTGTCGAGATCCTCCAAAAGAAACTGAGTTTAAAAGCATCCAACTTCAAATTAAAGAGTAACCAAAGCAACAAAACACATCAAATTGATCACAAAATGGTTTTCCATCAACAAGAACACACATTGAAACTTCATTCGTGAATCTTTCGTTCTCGTCTTCAATGTTACTTCAACAACTCTTCACCCTTGTCTGTTTCATTGGTATATCAGTTCATAGAAAAATAAACAACATTGCCATAGATATCTCCGAAGTGTTGTCTTTTTCTTCTATACAAAAGGGAAATTAATTTCAAATAATATCAAGTTTTCCAAACCCACTTCATCCTCTTCAATTCTTGTAGCCATCAAGTACATCGGAAAACCGATCACGCGAGAAACTCAAAATTAAATAAAGAGACGAGTATGTTAAGAATTATCCACACGCGCATACATATAAAATAAAAATTCTATTTTCCCAAATTCCTGAGCTGCATCATTGTACATCGCTGAATCATGAAATTTCATGGTAAAAACACTTTTGGCTAATGCGTATTTTGCAAATTTATCAGCCAGTTCAATGTTCGGACTAGAATGCAAAGAAAACCGAGCTGATCCCATGAATTCACTGTACTTCCAGTGATCTCATATTGCCGAATCATTCTTATATCAAAGAGAGAGAGAGAGAGAGAGAGTACCGGTATCGGAATAGAAAATGGCTCGGCGACTAGAGAAGCGAAACATAAAAGTGAAAAGGCAATTATGGACAAAAAAGTCAGCGATATGACGGAGGTCGTTGCGGCCTTTTTACTCGGCATTATTTTTTTTTATTTTTTGGCTAAGGATTTACTTGGAATTAATTGTTTGAGGAATATATTTTTTTCGAATTTTATTCGGTATAAAAGAAATTTATGAAAACCCAAAAAATAACTAAAAGCAAGAACAACTATAACACTAATTTTTTTTTTTTTTTTTTTATAAAAAAAGCTAATAATTTTTTTTTTTTTAATAGAAAAAAAAAAAAAACTAATAATTCAAGGCAAGAGATTTTTGAGAGAGAGATATGTGTAGAGAGTAAATTATAGAGAAAATCGGGATGATTTTCCTTTATGCCTTCACTTGTATTTATAGTGAAATTTGGGTGCATTTAGTCAACAAAAGTAATTAATTATTTACCCACATTTGTTGACTTTGATGAACATACCAATTACAATTACTTACAACACTCCCCCTTTGGTATGCTTATTACTACATTTACGTGTTCATTATTGCATCGCTAAAACGTAACTAGGAAAAATTCAGTGAGATAAAAACCTCAGTAAAGGAAAAAAAATATAAGTACATTCACGCAAAGCTCCACCTCATGTCGACATGGATGCGTTCTTTTATAAATTTTGCAATTTACGCATTCCAATATCATTAACATGTTTTCTTAAAGTTGAAGTGGCGAGTGCCTTTGTGAAGAGATCGGATGAGTTCTCACAAGAACGAATATACTGGATGTTGATGACATTGTTCTTCTCTAACTCTTGAGTGAATGAAAAGAACTTCGTAGTGATGTGCTTTGTTATGTCGCTCTTGATGAATCATTCCTTCATTTGATAAATACATGCGGCATTATCTTCATAAAGTGTTATTGAGTCCTCGATTGTTGGAAGACCACTAGTGGCTCTATTATGATGTGTCATTGATCTCATTCATACACATTCACGACTTGTTTCATGTAGTGCTATAATCTATGCATGATTTGATGATGCGGCGATGAGCGTTTGCTTCTGAGAACGCCAAGAAATCACAATCCCTCCACACATAAACACATATCCAGTCTGAGATCACCATTTGTGTGGATCTGATAAGTAACATGCAACTGCATAACCAATCAAAACTAGTTTCGTATTGTTAAGATAAAATAATCCTAAATCAATCGTTCCTTGAAGGGTAATGAAGCACATGTTTGACCCCATTTCAGTGTCTCTTTGTAGGAGTTGAGCTGAATCATGCTAATAGATTAACGGCAAAAGCTATATAAGGTCGAGTGCAATTAGCAAAGTACATAAGAGTTCCAATGGCCCTGAAATATGGTACTTCAAGACCAAGAATCTGTTCAGATTCTTCAAATAGACAAATGGGTCTTTTACCACATCTAGGAATCTGATGACCATTGGGGTGCTTAAAAGATTTGACTACTCCATATGGAAATGTTTTATCACTTTTTTCATGTAATTTGATCGATGCACAAATATTCCATTTTTCACGTGCTCAATCTGTAAGCCAAGACAATATTTTGTCTTCCCAAGATCCTTCATTTCAAATTTTTTCTTTAAGTAAGAGATTACTTCTTTGATATCTTCATCAGTCCCGGTGATGTACAAATCATCAACATAAACAGCGATGATCACACATCTGATTGTTGTTTTCATAATGAATACGCGAGGACAAAAAGAGCTATTGGCATAACTCTTTTGTATTAAATATTCGCAAGAGATTAAACCACATGCGTCTGGATTGCTTTAACTCATTTAAAGATCTTTGCAATTTGATGGAATATCTTTCGTCGGCTTTGAACTAGTTATAGGCATCTTGAATCCTTCAGGGATTTTTATGAAAAATGTCCGGCGAAAAGGGAAATGATTACTAACGAAATGTTTTGAAAGCATGACTGAGATATGAAAAATGACGCACGTTTTAGACTAGTTATATAATTTTTCCATACTAAATTAGGTTAGATATTTTTTGGTCTAAACCGTGTCTCAATATTATAAACTTATAGTCTTAGACCGGTCAAAAGATCAGCTTGGATAAAACTTGTTTTTAAACCGTAGTGAAGATTTTAAAATGAGTGCTCTTGTCTACTTTACGTCTTTTTGATCCACATCGATAGTTAAATATGTTAAGAATTTAGTATAAAAATAAAAAATATGTTACATGGAAAAATGTAAAGAAAAATATAGCGATCAAATTGGTAATGATTAAGAATATAAACAAAAACTAAAAAAATACAAAAATATTCAAAAGACACGAAAAAAGGTACGACCCTAGAGCTCCTAAAAAGATTGATTTCGGCATGCTAGCATCTGGCATGTGCCCGAACTCAACTCAGCATGACCTAATTCATTAAGCCCAGTTCAGGCCCTTCAGACCATCCATGCGAAGAAAATAAATAAATAAAATTGGCCGCCGAATTTAATTGATTCACCAATGATAAGGTGTTGTTTGCGCTTTAATGTCATTCCACGCCCACTTGAAAAGGTTAGGTTCATCATTAGGCATATCTTGACGTAGGGGTACTTGATGGGACTCACATAACCTATGTTAACTGTGGTTTTGGATTAGCATTCAAAACCATCCGTGGTTCGATCTAGGACCAGATCCTATGATCGCACGTAGGTTAGGTATGGTAAAGTTCATTTATCCTCGTCTTTTTTGTCGTCTCATCAATGAATCTCCTTTGTGTTTCTCACGTTCGTTATGCTCGTCATTCTCATCACGTTCTTCGTGTTCTTCGAATCTTCGAGTCTCCGGGTCTTGGGATCTTCAACGTTCTTTGTGTCCTTCACTTCTACGTCAAATTCTCGAGTCTTGCTTCTTTAATTCTTTAACCCTTTGAATCTCTCCGAAGCCTTGCCTTTAACCCGGGAAAACTCTTCAAAATCTTTGCCTTTGACCCTTAATCTCTCCTTGCGTTGTTCACATTCCTTATCTCTTGCTTTCAACTCCTCAATCTTCTCTTTGAGCCTTCACCTTCTCCCATTCTTCGCGTTCCTCGTCGAGTCTCTGGATCTTCTAGTTCTTCGTGTTCCCCGTAGAGTATTCGAGTCCTCGTACATTCACCTAAAGCATACGAAATGTGAATCTAGAGGGACACGGATGGTTTTTCTCAGCGCGCGCTCTGACGCGCAACATTACTCATGTTGTATTGTGTTTTTTTAGAACAATTTGTGCTTGTCTTTATGTTTTCTAGATAGAGACAGAGTTGTGTTGTGAATTGTGTAGAGTTTTAACAAGTCAAGAGAACTTACCTTGAGAAAGAGAGAGGGATGGGTATTTATAGTGTTTTGGACACTTAGGAGAGTTTTGGAATTGAAGGAAAATGAGTTGGAGGCAAGTGGGCCAATAGGAGGTCGTGGCATTGGAGTTGGCGGAAAGCTAAGGGCTTGACGGCCTTGTGGCTTGGGGTTGGCGACAATGACATAGTGTCATGGATTTGGCAGAAGCTTGGCTTATGGCAAGCAAGGGTTAACGGGACCATGGCTAAGGGAGTTGGCATCAAGGTGCTCTAGGAAGGGTTGGCGGCAACTAGCTCTGTGCGGGGTTTTTGGTTTAGTGGCATTTAGGGTTGGCGTCAAGGTCTTTGGCGGCAAGGGTATTTTCCGGCAAAGAGACTTGGCGGCAAGGGTCATGAGCAACCAAGAGGTTTGGCTGAAATTGGGGGAGAGAGTTTGCAACATTGTTGAGGTTTTTTTTTTTTTTTTTTTTACCATTATGCGGTTCCAAAGTGTTAAGAATTCTTGCCCACGAGAAGATACTTATGTAAATTCTCGTTGAAATTATTAATAAGATAAAGTTTGACATTTATTATCTATTTGAATTGAAAGCGTTATTTCTTATTTAATGAGATTGATTAAACATTCATTATTCCATAGCCTCCGTATCTAACTGAGTCACGTGTTGGGCACCTGAGTTCGGGCGGTGTGCTAAAACATGGTTGATGACTGATATACGCCTGGAAAACTATATCTAAAGTCATATATGTGGAACACATGGGTGAAGGATGATCACTATGTGGGAGCATTCTACACTTGTGGTAAGTGTACGACCCGGACAGGTCTTGGTGTAGATGTGTCGTTTAAGGACCGTTACGACACACTAACCGATGCCACTATGATGGTCACAGTGAGACTTAATCTAAATCATGAAGTGATCATGGACACTGGATTATGTTACTGAGCTCTTTGACTCATTCGCTAAAAGGCTATTCTTGGGAGTTTTCTCAGAGCATATTTCGAGTGGGAAATGATTTACAAATACAGAATCCAGCCTTCCTGAAAGAAGGTTAATGTTCTCTCACCTAAGGGTTGATTCCAGAACCGATAGATTGCGCGCACTTTCGAAGTAAGTAACGTTCGAAAAAATCTTTCGCTAGTGAAGCAACAATGCTTAGGGCTGATATGTATCAAGAGAAGTATAACGGAAAATTTGACTTTTCTTGACACGGGTTGAACCTGGAGGATCTTGATCACGAACTGACTATATCAGTGGACACTCGTCACGATGAGTAAATATAATTCTAGTATAAAGGAGAGTTCAGTCTTGGCTTACAAGGTGGAGTATTTGACCAAGATTAAACGAATCGATGGAAAAAGAGAAAGGACTATTTCGTCTTTTTCATCGGATTTGTTAAGCTTCTATTACTAGTTCCATAGTCCCCGATTCGGCTCTGATAAAGGCGGATAAGAACTTTCGTATAATAATGTTTATCATTATTAATCTCACTTGCTGTAATTGTGATTGACAGCATTAATTATGGAAAACGGGTATTTGCAGAATTAAATAAATATTTATGGTAGAATTGTTTATTTATTGTTTGATCAAGTAAATAAACAATTATTAATTATTTGTTTATTGTTGGACCAAGTAAATAAATGATTAATTGGGTTTTAAGCAATTGGGCCTTGCACAAAATATGAAAATCGAATTTGGGAATTTCGGCATAGGAGTTGCGCAAATCCCCCTTGGCCGTGTGCCTAAAATTCGACTTTTTTCAATATTGGTATTTATCAATATTTTCTCTTTAGTTGTTTAAATAAAGGAGAGAGAATAATATAAGATATTGTCCTATATTTTCTCCTTATTTAAAGGAAAGTATTTAGGAGAATATATGAGAATATATTTAAATGGAAATAATATATTCCCCTTTATTCTCTCACTAAATAAAATATTCTCTATTTAAATAGAGAATAATATCCCATAGATATTGATATCTGATGGATGAGAGAAAAAGTAGGATTCACTTGTTGAGATCCAATGGCCTAGATTTAATCCACTAGTGTGAACACAATAAAAGGAAATAAAATATTCTGGAAGATTCCACGAATATCTCCTTTTACTACTATAAATAGGGGTTCATGAGAAGGCAAAAATAAGCAATTATTTGGTGAAAAATTTCGTGCATCCTAGCCTCTCCTTGGCCGTGCATCTGCCTCTCCCTCCCCTCGGAAATTCGTTTCCATTCTTAGTAAAATAAGAGAGAGATCTCGAAACACCTAGTTTCGTGATCTAGTGAGATAAAGACTGTGCCCACTCATCTTTCTTATTCGTCTCGGAGATTACGTTTCGGAAGACTAAGGTGTAATCACATCGAGTCCTTGAAGTAGAGTCCCTTATTTGATCGTGTGGAGGCTTGTACGTTCAAGACGAAGACGGATTGTGAAAGCTTTCAGTTCGTTTACCGAAAATCAATGTAAGTACTCGTTTACTCTTATTTCGGTTGCTTGACATATATGCTCTCGTATAATTTTTAATTAACGTAAATCTAGATCTTGTCATATAATCATTGAATTAATTAGCTCATGATTAGCGTAATTAATCACTTTTCCGCATTAATATGGTTATATGGGGGAATTATCCCCGACACAAAGGTTCTCGTATGTGAGATTGTTTCAAGTGTTTTTCTTGTGACTTTGACATGGAAATTATGTCAAGGAAATGAGCTTGAGAAATTCACTTTGATACCTTGTTTGAGAGACCTCGTTGTGAGTCTTGATTCGGAGCTTGACGCGTGATTTTGTGAACTTGATTTTGAGTCGCTTTAAGGACTTGTACACTCGACTCGTGGTCTTGAGAGATATCTTTTTAGATGTGGTCTTGAGTTATCTCGTGGAGTTGAGAAATGGCTTGTCGACGTTGTCCCGTGTCATGACTCGTCGACGTGGTCTCGAGATGTTATGAAGACTCGAAAGTCATTTCGTTAACTTGAGATATGACTCGTGGATTCGAGAGATCGTTTCTCTTCTTCGTATTCAGTTGCTTTGTCAACTCTCTAAATGATTTCTACGATCTGGTTTCGAGTCGTATCGCGGATTATATTTTAAGAGTTTGACTTTAGATCAAGGATCGAAATACAATTATCGTTACCGTTCCGAGCTTCAAAATTTACTGGTAACCTCTAGTACCGTAAAAGGAATACCAGGGAAAGCAGGAAAAAAAAGGAAACCGGTACCGTTGAACTTACCGTTACCGTAGAGGAATACCGTCAAATACCGTATTTACCGAGGGGAATTCAGAAAAGAAATATACAAAAAAAACATACAAAGTACGTAGGATAAAATTCATAAAATTAAAAATAGTGTAGAATGTTTCAATACAATACCAAATTACAAACACAACAAAAAGTAAGTTTAATAGTACAAACAAAAATTATAAAGTTCAATACAATCCACCAAATACTATAGTTCAACAAATTCAACATAAAAGGGATATAAATGAAATGACTACTCCTAGCGACCATATACAGTGATCATACAGTAATCATACAAAGTCATATAATGAGCACATGCACGAAAGTACCTGTCCAGGTGATAGTCGTACTCATATTGAGATGAAGCAACAGACATGGAGTGGATGTGATAACCTGGAACTGGTCGCACCATTTCGGGAGCTTGACTTGATGCATAGTAGTCATGGTTGTAACTGGAAGATCCGTTATCATAAGAGGACTCCGTGCCTTGAGGACCAATTGATACCGATCCGAAGTTGTAGGACAAGTCATCAACGTCATTGCTAGACATAAATGACATGGCATCATTCATACCTCCGCCCTGACTTTCGCGCCCGTATCCTGAATAAAAAAAGGCAGGGTGATGAAGACGATCATAATCTTCTTCCGATGGTGTATATCCAACTTGAGCACCGCCGACATCACCAAATGAACCTCCAGCACTAAAGGAACCTCCAGCCCGATATGAACCTCCACCACCTCCTCCTGATCCACTTTCATCTCCACCTCCTCCGCTTGATCTACGACTTGAACCTCCACCATCTGAATCCGACCTGTCTCCGGATCCGCGTTGAGGTTGGACGTCCTCGTTCAGCACTCGCTCCAGATCAACTCCATGCTCTCGAGCCGCTTCAGCTACTGTCGGATCCGGGTTCTGGTTGACGTCGTCCATGTGAACTTCGTCAATCCAACGGAGCACTTCGTCCATGTGTCCCGTAACTTGGACAACACAGTGTTGTGGTTGTAGATGAACTTAGTCGCATCCCTAGCTGCTTTGATAGTCTGCTTAACACTATCTCTCTTCCCAATATCTTCAAACATCAGATCTAGACAATGTGCGGCACAAGGTGTCCAGTACACATTGTACTTGCGTTGTAATTTCAAACCGGAACTCTTGTAGTTCGAACCGTTGTCGGTCACAACCTAGACGACATTGTGTTTTCCGATTTCTTTGACCACTGACCTCAATATTCCGTACATGTACTCCCCTGTTTTCGTATGCTTGGATGCATCAACGGACTTTAAGAACACCGTTGCACCAGCACAATAAACCATAATGTTTATGATGCTCAGTCTGATCAGCCCCGTCCAACAATCAGTGAGTATGGTGCATCCGTATTTTACCCACCGCTTCTTTTGTTCTTTAATGTAGTTCTCCGCGTCTACAACCTCCATATCGAGGTACTTGTTATGAATTTCATACGGAGATAGTATAGGAACATTAGAACCTGCAATATGCCAATATACATCATGTTAACGTTTAAAGAACACATGCGATTCGAAAATATGGAAATACAATTAGTGATCACGAATTGAGGATTACCTAGATCTTGAGCGGTCGCTATCATGTTTTTAAACTCATGCGAGTCCGCCTTACTCACCGGCACATGTTGGTGAACAAAGAATTTTGTTATGGATCTTCCGAGCCACGATCTCTTCTTCGGCTCCACCATCTCATCAATTTTTTTTTGCTTAGCACTCGCTGACTTATATAATGACAGAGGAGCTGGTGGAGATTTTGCCGTAGAACCACTACCGGGGCCCGACATCATCTGAGCCTCCCATTTCGTCTGAGCTGCCTCTTGTCTTAACCTCTTCATCACTGCTCGTAATTGAGCTTCATAGTTTTCTTCGTCTGATTCTTCCACGCCAACATTTGTATTCAATGTCTTACGAAGCGCAGAATCCAACGACTGTTTCTTCTTTTTTTTACGACATTGCCTTCAAGTAAAGCTTGTATCTCTGTTTTCACTTAGGAGGGACTTTTTCACAGAAGTTTACACTCTTGGTTGGGTCTACATGGGCTAGGTGGTTTTTCACTTTCGCGATGTCACCACCTCCCATAATGTGCTCGCAAAATATACACTAGTGGACGCTACTTTTTCCGGGAACGGGTGTAGAATACCTCCTAGCTGGGTCAGGGGCCGACATTCTTGCAAGTTGTAACTTGTAACCTACAAATTAACAAATCACCTTTAGTAAATTAAATTAAACTAACAATCATGAATCGTATTCACAAGATCTAACATATTCCCGGATCTAAATGAAAATTTAAAATAATTCATAACAAAGTTCAACGTAACCATAATCATCACTAACTGATAAAAAAAATTACAAAATAATTCGGATTAATTACAAAAAAATTATAAACATGAACACAAACTCTAAAATTAAAAATAATTCATAACAATTTCGTCATAAATCAATAAACAAGTTCAACATAACCTTAATCATCATTAACTAATAAAAAAATTACAAAATAATTCGGATTAATTACAAAAAAATTATAAACCTGAACACAAACTCTAAAATTAAAAACAACTCATAACAATTTCTTCATAAATCAATAAACAAGTTCAACATAAACTTAATCATCACTAACTAATCACAAAATTACAACATAATTCGGATTAATTACAAAAAAATTAGAAACATGAACACAAACTCTAAATAAACACAACATTCATGTTCACAACTATCAATTTATACTTAATCTTCAATAATTATCAACAAATTTCAAAAATTACACTCAAAATCTTGAATAAAAAAAATTAAAAAAAAAACATAAACACGTCGGGAAGCTCACCGGGAAAGGCGGGATCCGGCGGGATCTGGGAAGAAATCACCTACGTCGCGTCGGAAAGCTGGCGGCACGGCGGGATCCGAGCGGGTTCTGGGAAGAAATCAACTTGGTCGCGGCGGAAAGTTGACGAGCTCAAACCGACGCAAATGAGAAAATTTTGGGGGAATCCGGATTTTTATAGCCGATTTTTTTTTTTTAAGTGAACCGGACCGGGAAGTGAGAACCGGGTTCCTCACTGGTTCCCGGTCCGGTTCCCCCGGAATCACCGAAAACTTCCGGTTTTGGTGGTTCCGGTGCCGGGGAGTTCAAAAAAGGGGTATCCCGACCGGTTCCCGTCCGGTTCCCCCGGGATTTCAATCCATGCTTTAGATTTGACTTGAGCGTTTTATTCGTGAGCTTGGGCCTTGCGTGTGAGCTGGATGTGTCATTCTTTGCGCTCAATGTGTCAGTATTATCTTGGGAAAATGACGGCATAACAATCTATATGATATAAGAGTTAAAAAAATATATATTATATTTGTATACGAATAATATATATATACATAACATCCGAATTTTGCATATTTGATTATAAAAGTGAGAACAACTTTATACTACAAACACTTGCATCTAAAAAAAATGACTAGGAGTTTCCATTAAAAAAAAAAAAGTGGGAGCTACGAAAAATAACACTTGAACCCAAAAGGTAGAGCCATAATCCAAGACATCAACAAAAAATGAGACCTCAAATACTCAAAAGCAGGTTATTCCAATATGCCCTAACCATTAACCAATAACTATTGGTTCACGATTTCACGTGAAATTTTTTTTGTTTTAACTCGCACATTAAAATCTTTATTATTAATAATAATTTTGAAGGGCTTCTCGAGTAGACTCACCATACTGTAACGCGATATAGTGTTGGTCCAACACGCGTGACCAACCTGGCCCATAGTACATGGAGGGTTTGGCCCAAGCAACATTTTAGCCCAACACTCCACAAGGTCCAAGGAGGAATTTCGCCCAAGTCACTCTTTAGAAGGTTCTACAAGTCTGTTAGACCCAAGAATCCTCTAGAAGGTGTCCAAGTTCAATGCATCTCTTAAAGAACTAACTAGGAGGGGAATTTTTGTACTTTTCTCTTTGGATTCTAGAGATTTCTTTGCATGTAACACTCCCTATAAATAGGGGAGTCATTTCATTTCGTGGTCATTCAGAAATCAACTCATTAAAACCTTGTATACGAGTATAATACAAAGTTCTCCCGTTTAAACACTTTCCTTCTTATTTTCCCAACTGTTTTCCCTTTCTTAGCCAAGTTTTCGGACTGACTTAGTTCATCAAGTGAACTAAGGCCGCACGACTTAGTCAAGCAAAACTAAGGACGTGACAGTAAGCTTTCTTTTATTAAAGCCAAAAATAAAAAAGAGCCTTTAGTTTGCTGATTATACAAAATAACTAGAAAAAGTGTGGAAACAAATAAATGAAGGTGCTAAAAATAGGCAATGTGATGATGAATGTCTAGAGGATTAATGTTAGGCTTGTCATGCTTTTATTGGATGGAGAAATTAGATCATGAGATGATTATTTTTTATTACGATTATTCGGATAACCGCTTGTGCCTTGTGTTATTATGATGGTCATTCGATAAGAAGTGACCTTAGTAGATTTCAAAGATTTATTTAGTGTTTATGTTAACATTGTGAACATTCGATTTGGCTACTTTCACAATTACCAACTTCTCTAATTTTACATTTATATTAAAAGGAGTTATCGTGTCTTGTTTCTCTGAGTGTGTTCTCGTGTATTTTTCAAGGATTGACTTTTCGGGGAAATCGGCCGGAAAGCGCCTTACCGGAGAGTACCGGTACCGATTCGACATTTATTGTTTTTGTTCCAATTTACCGGCGGTTTTCGGTACTTTCCGGTGCTTTCTGAGGGTTTTCGTTCGTCGCAAGCTTTTTTTGTCAATTTTCCTTGGTTTTCAGTATGTAAGTTTCGGGGTTTCCTCAAATTTCGGGATTTTTTTTTATCATTTTTTTTTACTTTAACGCATGATT
Source organism: Urtica dioica subsp. dioica (assembly GCF_054948205.1). Taxonomy (NCBI): domain Eukaryota; kingdom Viridiplantae; phylum Streptophyta; class Magnoliopsida; order Rosales; family Urticaceae; genus Urtica; species Urtica dioica. Next base: position 11,854,425 of record NC_142767.1, on the reverse strand, counting down.
TCAAGGGTTTGAGCAATGAATATGAGTTTATTGGTTGTTTTGTATGGTTTTCTATGTATTTTTAGGTTTAATCCGAATCAAAATGTTGATTTTTAATCCGAATCTGAGTTTGCTTTTACGATGTAGATGATGCTTTAATGATGAATATGATGATTGTGATGTTCTTGAGTGGATGTTCTTGAGATGAATATGATGCTAATGATGTTTAATGATGTTCTTGAATTCAATATGATGATTTGTGATGATAAATTGATATATGTATTCGTTGCATAAACTATTAAGTTTGAACTATGAAAAGTATGTTTATTTTTACAAAATATTTGTCTGAATACCCCTCGATTTCCTACTTTTTTTGTCGATTCCCTCTACAGTAAGCGGTTTACTGTCAGTACCGATTTCTTTTTTTTTTTTTATCTGAATACCCTTCAGTCTTCCCTCCGATAAGCGGTTTCCCCCAAAATTGAAGTCCCAGAACAATAACATCTATTCGGTATACTCCATATTCTCCCCCTATATAGCGTACAATCATCTGTAGAAAACATTGCATGTGCATTTTGGATACTCGCTACCCCAACTTCAAGGCCGTTTGGTCCCATGAGAGAGAGAGAGAGAGAGAGAGATTTCTCAACGAATATTACGATCTCCATTGACAATTTGCAATTTTGTATAATAATACAGAGAAAGAAAGAGGATAATAAGTCCAAGAATTTTATTGTCAACGATGTACAATAATACATGAGATTTGAGAACTATTGCACATCAATCACAGTCATACCAGATGGCATAATAACACTTAAAATATCGAAGTCTGACTTAAATATCTCGCACAAAACGTAATTCTTTCACAGCTACTTCAGAATGTAAATGGAATCAAATCTTATTCCGATCCTATCGACATATTCATAAGCTAAGACACGACCACTCAAGCATGTGCAGCGGTACAACGAAAAAACGACTACAACTGGCGACTGTGGGCCTTTCAATTTTAAAACATCTTTGCAAAGCCATTTTTTTTTTCTATTTTCATTTTCCTATTACAGGTGTAACACCAAGGGAAATATCAATTCATAGAGCGCCATTTTTAACATGAGAAAAAGTACTGTGCCTCTTCAAACATACATGGCAAGAAAAGCGTAGAGTTTTTATCTTCTTGGAACAAAACATGATAAATGGTCCCCATAAATTAGACCAACGCCTAATCATGATTAGGCATGTATCAAGCCAAGCAAATGCAAAAGGGTATTAATTTGATCACCTTTGAATGTCAAAATTTCATATTAAGACATTGACAATGGAAAGCGTAGTCATACTCATTAATTGTAATACGATTCAGCTACTAACAAGCAAGTCCATTTTCATGCTCCAGAAAAACTGTTGAAAGCCACGAAATGTGCAAAGATAACATCTGAATCTCATAAACTCGTAGTAGAACATTATACTAGAATCAATCTTATGGTTTTTTTCTTCACGAAATAGAGAGGAGACATAAAGATCAACAGATTGAATCTAACTACATATTACAGTAGATAACAAGGTTCAAAAAACGAAGACAAAAAACAAGGATTGAGCTTTCGATTAGACACTGGGAAAGAAACTAGAATCAAGAAATGGGTCTACCTTATTCTTCTCCGGAGAAGCCGCTACTATGCACCAAGATCGTTCTTCCCTTCTCCTCTCTTCGAGGAGTATACTTGACATTCATACAACATCACAGTCTTCCATCATTACCTATGTTCCGTTGGAAAAAAACGACAGACCCTTCTTCCACAACTCACAAAAGATGCCTAAGTTCTACGAACAAGCAATTCTTCTCCTTCCCCCAAATATTTACAATAAAACAACAATTTGCATTACCACCTAGAAACTCCGCCGCTATTTACCTCCATAGACCAAGTCCGCCGCCTCCTCGGCGTCCCAGTTCCCGTCCCCGTCCCCTCCCCCGACAAATTCAACGAGCGAACCCTCCTCATCTCCTCGCCGGAGCTCGACTCCAACAAACTGCCCGACGAGCTATTACTCCTAACCCCACCGCCAAAGCAAGCAAACAAACCCCGCATCGCCCTCCTAAACCCGCCTCCTCTCTCCGTCCCTCGGCTCCCCCTCGAGGACCACGATATCCGCCGCGGCAGCCCGCCTCCGCCGCCGCCGCCGCCGTTGAAAGCCCCGTCCATTTCCGTGTAAACGACCGGGAGCTCCCGCTCGGCGCCGCGCCTCCCGCCGGAGAATCTCCCGACGGCGAACCCGCCCCCCGGGAGCCTCCAAATGGTCAACCCCACGCTCTCGCCGTCCTCTGCGGCGGGGTTGGGCGGGGCCGGGGGAGCGGCGGCCTCGGGGTCGGCGGAGGGAAGCTCGTGGCGGCAGACGGGGCAGGAGTTGCGGAGCGAGAGCCACGGGAGGATGCAGTCCGGGTGGTAGATGTGGCGGCAGGGCATCTCCCTCGCCTCCGCACCGAGGTCGAAGGCTTCTTTGCAAACGGCGCAGTGGGACTCGGACTCGACTCGGGCCGAGTCGATCTCGATGGTCGGCATGGACTCGATGGCCGCCTTGGAGGCCGGCGGAGCCTGGTCCTGGAGCCGGCCGAGCCCGTTGATCTCGATCTGAGACAGCTGCTCCAGTAGCCGATCGAACCCCGAGCCCAGCAGAAACTCCGACATGCTCGCCGGGAGAGGCCTCAGCCCCGAGCCCCCTCCGTCGTCGTAGTACAGCTCGAATCCCCGCCCGCCGCCGCCCGGCGAACCGCGGAGCACGATCACCGGGTTGAACGGAGATCGGTCCCCGCCGCTTCTCCGGTTTCGCCGCACCATCGGACCGGAGTCGTTGCGCTCGGAGGAGCTCCGGTTCTGCCCTCCGATCATGTACATCGCCGCGGCGGGGAATCTCCTCCGCCGTGATCCAGCGGCGTTGGAGCTAGGGCTAGGGTTAGGGTTGGGACTCTCGATCGCCTCGATGAAACCGCCGTCGCAGTCGGGGCATACGACGGAGTCTTCTTCCTCGCCTCCGGAGCGCGGGGAAATCGCCGGGACCCTAACCAATCGGCTGCATCTGTAACACCAATAGGACAAAGACCTCGCCGACGCCATGTACGGACGTCTATCTATTTGTGTATATACCGACCGCTACCTGAAATTTCGTCAGGATCTCGATCCAGATTAGATTTCTGTTCGCCGTTTTTTCTCCGCTGTAATCGACAAAATACTCTCCGACGAGTTAGGGATGAGAGAGAGAGAGAGAGAGAGAATCGCGTGTGTGGAAAGAAGGAAAATTTGAGAAGAAAGAAACCTCCTAATCTTCCTGGAAATTGTCTTTTTATTTTTGTATTTTAATGGAAAGAGAAATCAAGGGAGATATTAACGGTGAAACCGCGTCGGTCACTTCTTTCTTCGCGTGACACGAACGCTGTGATATTACTTACAGATGGCGCGATCGGATTCGTCTCTTACATGACGACGCTAACTAGGCGTTATTGTATTACGTCATGTTGGCATTATGTGTGCGGGGCCTATTGTTGCACACCGTTTTGTTTTGTTGGATTAATATCAAATCATTTTTTTCCCCAATTGAGCCATTAAAATGAAATTACATAAAATTTGTAAAATGTAAGTGAGCCAACTAGCCACTTTCACTAGCCTAAATTAAATTTTCAATCAAATTAGAAATCTAATCGAATACGTCGGTGTCAGCTTATAGGAACATTAGTAAGAGTAGATTGCTTCTTCCGCTTTCAAAATTTCAAAATGTTTAATCAATTTTTGATGAAGCGAGATTCGTTTCACTTGTCAAGGGGTCGAAAGGGTAATTTTTATCTTATTTATATTTATTGAGGGAGAAAAAGCACAAGTCTCAATGAATTTGAATATAGTAAATCAAAAGAAGTATAAGGGTATAAATTATAACGCAAAGAGCTTTATTGATAATAACGTGATAATACAATAATTGTGTATCATAAATGACAATGGAGGCATGAAATTAATTGTAATTGGAAGAAAATAAATACATGTGATTGAGGGATCAATTGTGCGTGCGATTTCTAGAGATTGAGACTTTATCATAGTCGTTATAAATAAATACACGATTATCTATCCTCCAAATATATGTCGTTATGTCATCGTTATACCCTTCAAGTTCATATAAACTCTAAGTTTCATTGATCCTCTAGCTAACAAAAAATTCTTTCATAATCATATTACAAATATGTGCGAAGTATGTTGATTTTGGAGTTAACTACTAAATAACCTAATATTAACTCTCTTTTCTGGAGAGCTAAATTTTGTGTATATATATATATATATATATATATATATATATATATATTTATATATATATATATACATATATCATTCTAGTGTGATAATCTTTAAACTCCCAAAACATAAGTTTTGAGCCATATTGACCAATGACTAGAAGACCTGAATGTCTAGAATCACTTCAAGAATAAGAACAATTCTCATATGATCATCATGGAGACTTTCATACGCATGCTGTAATTGTTCATTAGATAACACATCTTAGCATAATTTGTCCAAGTCATGTACAAACTACATATACAAAATGCTCTCACACAATAACTCACACTTTATATTCTACATATGTGATTTCGAAGCTTGCTATCAAAAAACATTAATCATCAGTCGTGCTTTAGCGTTCCATTGAGATAATGTTTTTTATACTCACATATAAATATGTAAACTCATATAAATATGTAAACTAGGTTTTGCATAAGGCTATGGATTTGATGAATTTATATATAGATCATAGATGAAATAAGGCTTCTGACCAAATGCAAAAGTCTTTACTTCTTTCATAAATTCATAATGATTATAATAGTTTTCTTATACGAAATATTTTAAAGTGGTTTTCTTATCCGAGTACTATTAGGAGTATCATGGATGTCTTGGTGTGTACGCAATCAAATGTAGGTTATGTGGCTAGCGTTCTAAGTCATCTTATGGCCAACCAAGGGAAGAGAACATTGAGAGGGGAAAAAGTGAGTCTTTTGTCTGGAGTCGAATGTTAGTTTTCTCTATAGGTGGATGAATGAAGGTGAGGAAAAGTTGAGAGGCTTTCTAGATACAAACATTGTGACTTACTTGGATAAGAGACAAATCATCGACCGAGTATGTATTCACTTTGTTTGGTCGGGCAATGAGTTGGAGGCAAAATTTCACAGCCAAATGTTGCACAGAAGCCAAGTAAATCGTACCATGAAAGACGTGAAGAAATCTCTATGGTTGAAGAGAGTGATCAACGAGCTCAAGATCATGCGAAATGTGGTAAAATTATTTTAAGAGAATCAAATCGCGATACACTTGACCAGAAATTAAATGTTCTACAAGCGGACGAGGCACACATACACAAAAAAGTTATACTTCATTCGAGATGCAATGGTCGCTTATGGGTTTCTAGATGTTGAGAAAGTTTTCATGGATGATAATCCAATGGATATGGCTATGAAATAAGAATAAGGATCGAGTTTTAGAAAGCATTTACAAGAGAAAGTTGAGGGTAGGTTCTCATTGTTTGCTTCTCCAAAGTATGGAGATTTGTGAGTAAAAGTGTTTTTTAAACTCCAAATATTTAATTTTTTTTTTTTGTCTAATGCGTGTATTTGATTTAAACATTTTTGTGGTGGTTTTTTTCTTCTTCTTTAAATTATAGTAGGATTATAAAACCAAAATAACATTGGGGTTGGATGAAAAAAAATATGAAAAAATAACTTTGAGCAACTTAAAGAGAAAATAAAAATAAAATCGAAAGTTTTGAGAACGTGTGTTCTTTAAGCTCTTATTAATTTTGAAATTTCTCTCTAACATTACATATATCATTGTTTCATTTGAATCAAGGTAAAAATTTATCTGTCTCCATCTCTACTCCAGTCTATTATTTGTATGGAATATAGAATCACATAAGCTAATGCTAATATATTATCCGTAAGTGTTCGACTTTGAATTGTCCAAATATACAGTAATTAAAACTCAAAATCTGAGGAGTTTGATTTATGAGTTCGCAACAATTTTTTTTAGAGAGGGTATTATTAGACGACGATACAAAAATAAATATATATAAATATGAAAGTTTGGACAAATATAAGAATCTATGCTGCTCAAACACACACCATCAATAAGATATTGGAGATCAAAGAGTCACGTGTGGGCAAAAATTGCATTAAAAACACACGACAATAATAATTACACTACTCTTATTATAATTGTTGGTGTAATACGCTAGTTGATGGGAGCCACAAATATCATTCTTCAATGTTGTCCATATGATTTTAGACCGTGTCAATATTGAATACAACTTAAATCATTCAAAATATAATTAATTAAACCTTATCAATTATATATGAACTAATAATTGCATCTTTAGAATACATACATATGTATATGGCTCTCATGAGTCATGGTGGCGTCCGTTACGCCAAGCAACTATTAAATTATAATAAAATAATGTTTTAATTATGCTAGCCGACCATTACATATGAAATAATGGAGTAATCGATACAAAATTCAAAATTTAAATATATCCTTCAATCAATTATTTTACGTTACACTGCCTAATTATTTAGCTGACTACTCATAGTCAATTTGGATGAAAAGCCGTACCAAGGCCCCGTGAGCATATGTTTATATATCAATTTCATATTCTCGGTTTTCACGTATTTTTATGGATTTTTTTTTCTTTCCATCCTCTGTGTTACGATAAGTTTTCAGACAGATAATGTTCGGGCAAGATGATCCCATGTTCTCGTGGGATATGTCAAAATTCACCATGATCGTGTTGTGGAGGTGAATCCGGAGACAAGCAAGCCGTTGATCGAGTCCACAACCACAAAGATTTAGATTTGAGTCGACGATATATGGACAATAATGAGAGAGAGAGAGAGAGAGAGAGTACCTTGGTTATCACTCTACACTTGAGATATATATCCTGGCAGCGTGACGTGACTATGAGTTCAAGCAAGAGAGAAGTGCGCCACAAGATTTCTGTTACAACCGCCAACAGATTTCCAACACTTAGCCTTATAGTTGAGGTCGCCTTATAGTTGAGGACCTAGTTTGTGTGAAACTGGAAATATGCGATTGTAAATTGATGTGTTTATTCCATTGATTTGTTGCTATATAGGTAAATATCATATACAAAACGTGGGCTTGTTTGGTTGTCCTCCTGAAAACACTTTTTGACTTTTCAAACTTTAAAAATAGAAAACAAAATGAAAGTGGTATGTTTGGTACAGTTTTCAGATAACGTGTTTTAAAAAATACTGAAGTTGTTTTCTAAATATACTAAAGGAATCAGAAAACACAAAATAGGTGTTTTGCAAATTTCTCACTCCATTTTTCCCTTTCTCTCTCTCTCGTGACATCTCTTCTTCCTCATTTTTTTTTCTCAGACTTCATCTTCTTCCTCATTTTTTTCCTCACATTTCATCTTCTTCCTCACCACATTAACTTTTTCTTATCTCCTTTCTTCGTGACCTCACCCCACACTCTCGCCCCTCATCACTCTCACACTCACAGGCTCTCCGATCTCCGGCGCTCGACCCTCTCCGATCTCCGGTGCTCTCATTCTCTCTGGTGCCTTTCTCAGACCAGCCCTCTCGACCTCTCCGGTAGGCTCTCTTTCTTTGCGATTTATTTACGAAATTTGAAAAGAAAAAAAGAGTGCAATAAGCTGTTATGTGACTTTGAAGGGTAAAATAGAAAGTTGATGAGGTTTTGTCAGACGAAATAAAAAAATGGTTTGTCATTGGAAAACTGTGACACAACTTGAATCGGGCCATGAATTTGTTCTCTTTTTTTATTTTATTTTTCTAAGGTCCATAAATTTGATGAAAATGAAATTGAATAATGTATAGAGTAGAGGGTTGTGATTGCTGGGTTTAAAGGGATGGCTCATGGTCTAAGTCAGATGTGTTGCTAGAAAAAAAAAAATAGTCAGATGTGACGGAGCCGGGCCCGACGTGTGGCTCAACGCCCACGCCGACCTCGGCCGCGTCTTCGTCGCCGGAGAGAGCGCATGCGGCACCATAACCCACCACGTCGTGTCCCGGTTCGTCATGGTCAGGCTACCTGGGCTCCGTATATCGGGGGCGGCTTTAATCCACCCCTATTTCGCTGGCACCATTGACGACGAAGTGGTGATGTACATGTGGCCCGGAAACAAGGGTACGAGCAATCCTACGGTGAGCCCCACCGCAGCGGATCTGGCTGGAATCGGGCGTGGGAAGGTCTTGATGTTCAAGCACAAAAAAAAAAAATTGTATTCAATCTAAACAACAATTTCATATTTATATTTTGTGTAGTTAAATTTATGTTTTAAAAAAAATTTTGAGTTAAGAAATTGTTTCTATGTACCAAACAGTTTTCATTTTTTTCATTTTTCAAAAAAAAAAAAAAAATGAAAACTGTACCAAACAGTTTTTTCAATTTCTCAAAAACAAAAATGAAAACTGTACCAAACAGCTTTTTGAAAATAACTACAAAACAGTTTTTCAGTACAACTACAAAAATTAGAAAACAGAAAACAAAAAACAGTTTGAGTGAACTACCAAACACAACAATAACAACTAATCTTCTTAATACTAAGAAAATATAACAAATTAGGGAAACAAATAAAAATCTATATACAAGCTAACTACACGCATAAGACTCGTTCAACACCCCCCGTCAAGTTGTAGTCGGGAGAGAGATGTCGAGCACGCCCAACTTGGAAAGAAGGTGATGAAAAGCATCTGCACCAAGCGGTTTTGTAAAAATATCGGCAAGCTGATCTGAAGAGCGCAAGCAGCTGGTGGAGATGAGACCGGAAATAATTTTTTCGCGGACAAAATGACAATCAAGCTCAATCTGCTATGTTCGTTCGTGGAAGACTGGGTTGTTGGCGATGTGTATGGCAGCTTGGTTGTCACAATGAACGGTGATCGGTTGTTGAGGAGGAAAACCGAGATCGGAGAGTAGATAGTGTAGCCATTGTATCTCAGAAGTAAGAGTAGGGAGTGATCGATATTCGGCCTCGGCTGAAGATCGAGAGACAGTGGGCTGCTTCTTAGTTTTCCAGGAGATAGGACTTGAACCAAGCATGGTTATATATCTAGTAGCGGAACGACGAGTAATAGGACAACCAGTCCAGTCATAATCAGAAAGCCAACAAGCGAAAGAGAACTAGTGGCGGAAAGGAGGATTCCTTTACCAACTGACCCTTTTAGATAGCGGAGAACACGATTCGCCGCATTAAGGTGGGTTGAACGAGGAAGTTGCATGAATTGACTAAGAGTATTCACTGCATATTGAATGTCAGGACGAGTGACAGTCAAGTAAAGGAGGTGACCAACGAGACGTCGATAAATGGATGGGTCGGGAAGTGGTGTACCATCATCAGGGAATAGATGAAGGTGTTGTTCCATAGGAAATTGAGAAGGGCGGCACCCAAGGTGACCAGAATCTGAGAGAATATCAAGAATGTATTTACGTTGACATAAAAAAAAATACCTTTCTTAGAACGAGATACTTCGATGCCAAGAAAATATCGAAGAGTTCCGAGATCCTTAATAGAGAAAGAATTGGCAAGAAATTGTTTGGTCTCAGAAATGACGGCTAGGTTGTTTCCAGTGATGATGATATCGTCAACATAAACAAGGACAAAAACACTGATGGGACCTTTGACATATGTGAAAAGACTGTAATCAGAGACAGATTGGCGGAAGCCACATGATATGAGAGTAGAAGAAAATTTAGAGAACCATTGGCGAAAGGCTTGTTTAAGTCCATATAGAGATTTGTGTAATTTACAAACAGAAGCATTACCCGCATGAGCAAAACCAGGAGGAAGTTTCATGTAAACTTCTTCATGGTGATCACCTTGGAGAAAAGCATTGTTGTCATCAAGTTGATGAAGGGTCCATCCTTCAATAGCAGCGATGGAGAGAAGAAGCCGAACGGTAACGAGTTTGGCAACAAGAGCAAACGTGTCATGATAATCAATCCCTTCAATTTGATTGTATCCTTTTGCAACAAGACGGGCTTTATAACGCTCGATGGAGCCGTCAGAGTTATATTTGATCTTGTATACCCATTTACAACCGATTGAGATTTTTCCACGAGGTAAAGGGCATAGGGACCAAGTATGGTTAGCGACAAGAGCATTAATTTCAGAGGACATGGCAGTGCGCCAATGAGAAGATTTAACCGCTTCAAAATAGGTCTGTGGTTCAGTATGATCAATAATTTTGGATATAAAGGAACGATGAGAAGTACTTAAAGTGGCTAAAGAAAAGTGATTGATAAGAGGAAATGGAGTAGAAGTAGAGACATTAGTACATATAAAATTACGAGGGACGGTAGGCGGCGGAAGAATTACCGTATCCGGGAGAGATTCAATAGCCTCGTGAGAAGGCGAATGAGGTGGTGGAGTTTCAAAAACCATAGGTGCGGAAAGCGAGGATGTAGAGGAGAGATCGGATTGGTAATCATTTAATGGAGTAATGCTTATCAGAGGAGTAGTAGGTGGCGTATGAGGATGATCACGGTAAGGAAATATAGACTCATGAAAGACAACATCGCGAGAGACATAAATACGACGTGTGGAGGGATCATAGACACGCTATCCCTTTTGACCAAAAGGATAACCAACAAAGATGCCAGGTTTGGCATGAGAGTCAAACTTATGTTGAATATACATATTTTTAGAGAAACATAAACATCCAAAGACTCGTAGTGAAGAATACGATGCGGTAACACCAAATAAAAGTTCATGAGGAGATTTAAATTGAAGAATTGGTGTCGTTAATTTGTTAATGAGATCAGCAGAGGTAAGAATGCATTCTCCCCAAAAAAATAAAGGAAGATGACTTTGAAAGCACAAGGCGCGAGCAACATCAAGAAGATGACGACGCTTTCGTTCAACAATCCCATTTTGTTGGGGTGTGGCAATACAACTACGTTGATGAATAATGTCATGAGTATGACACCAATTTTGAAACTTGGTGCACAAAAATTCAGTCCCGTTATCTGAACGAATGGTTTGAAGTTGTGGGAGGAAAAATCCACCAGTTCCAGTATTTATTTTAGATATATTTCCGTTGAATTGTCGATTAATTTGATTAAAAAAAATGTGTGATCATGTGAAAAAGTTTCAGATTTATTTTTCATAAGGTATATCCAAGTACAACGTGAATAATCATCAACAATGGTTAAAAAATAACGAGATCTATTCATAGAAGGAACGGAAAAAGGTCCCCAAATGTCAACATGTATTAACTCAAAACATTTGGAAGAATGAGAAAAACTAGAAGGAAATAATTGACGAGATTGCTTAGCTTGTGGACAAACATCACAAGTGAAGTTTTTATTTTGAACAATATTTGGAAAATTGCGAAAGAAAATCAAAACGGGAATTCCTGGGATGACCAAGGCGTGAATGTCATAAGTCGAAATTATTACATTGCTTAAAAGATAATACTTTATTTAAAATGGGAATGCGATCCAAAAAATAAAGCCCATGTTGGAGACTACCCTTACCAATCTTCTCCTTCGAGGAATGGTCTTGAAACACACAGTGAGAAGAAAAAAATGTGACTTCGCAATTGAGATGTTTAGTTATTTGTAAAATAGACAATAAATTAAATTTAAAAGATAGGATATGAAATACATCTTTCAAAATGAGATTGGGTGAGTACTTAATGACTCCGATATGAGTTACTGATGCTATTGATCCATCAGGCAATTGAACAGATATGTGATGTTGCAATTTAGAATAAGAAGAAAATAATGAAAGTGAGGTGCATATATGATTTGAAGCACCAGAATCTATAATCTAGGAAGAAGAAATACAAGATAAAATTGTACCTGCTAAATTTGCAGAATGGTCAACAGAAGGATAAGCAACAGTGGTGTCATGTGCTAAGAGAGCCATCAATTTCTTGTATTGGTCTTGAGTCAGGGGAGACATTGGAGTTGCATGAGAGTTGTTGCTGCTGTGTGGTGTGGGACGTTTGGCATGGCTGTCGGGGAAGCCATGTAGCTGGTAGCAAGTGGCTCGTGTATGGCCGTGGCGGTCGCAATGTTCGCAGAATGGACGTGGTCGCTTTCCCGAGTGTCGATTAGGTTGAGGAGCAGCAGAGTCCATGTTATTGTGGTGATTATTCCACGATGCATTTCTAGAAGTGTGGAGGGTAGCAGAGTCCATGATCGGAGACTGTATGTCCAGCTCCTGTTGTTTCTCTTCTTGGCGCACCAAGTTGTAGATCCGTTGAACGGAAGGAAAAGGCTCCATGAGGAAGATCTTCCGGTGTACCGAAGAGAAACTGTCATGGAGTCCTTGTAGGAACTCCAGGGCTCGATCTTGATTGATTTGATCGATGATGGACTTTGAGTTCGCGCAGATGCACAGAGAGATGATGATGATGTTGTTCAACTCGTCCCAAAGGGACTTTAATTGAGTGAAATATGACGAGACGGTCATACCTTCTTGTTTCAGGTTTGAGATGGATTTCTTTAGCTGGTAGATTTTTGGTGCTGGACTGAGAAAAACGATCTTTGAGGTCAAGCCATATCTGAGCGGCAGTCTCGGAGTAGAGGATACTTGGCCGGATTTCAGGAGAAACTGAGTTTAGAATCCAGCTGCTCACTAAGTCATTACAACGTTCCCAGTTTAGGATATCACCTTGAGCAGTAGGCTTCAGCAATGTTCCGTCGACGAGGCCATATTTGTTCTTAGCTCGTAGAGCCATGGCGATTGCTCGGCTCCATGTGGCATAATTATCACCCGTGAAAAGTGGTGTAACGAGAACAGCAGATGGACTTTCTGAGTGGTGAACATCATAGAGATTGGTTGTAGCCACCAGAGAAGCGGTGTTGAAGACCGGAATGGTTTCTTTGAGATTGAGATCGTCAGACATATTGAACGTCTACAATAAAAATGAAACAAACTGATCAAAGAAAAAATAAAACAAACTGACCTGTGAAAAGAAGAGAAAAAAAACTGATCACAGAAATAATAAATTAAGAGACGTGTGAAATGGAGAAAAAAAATGATAGCACACTGATTATATTAATGAATGAATGCTAACAATTATAGAGAAAATGAATTGATTTGATAATGAATGAATGCCAAGAATTTATGGACGTAATGAATGCTAATGAATAGCAGTGAATGAAAATTGATTATGATAATCATTAAAAAAAAACGTTTACTTGTATGCTAATGAATAGCAATAAATGAGAGAATTGATTCTGATATCATCGATGAAATAAGAACAGCAGATATAATCAAAGGAAAAAAATCTTAGAGTATAAAAGGACGCTCTAATACCATGTGAAACTGGAAATATGCGATTGTAAATTGATGTGTTTATTCCATTGATTTGTTGCCATTTATATAGGCAAATATCATATACAAAACGTGGGAAATAAAAAATAATATAACAACTAATCTTCCTAATACTAAGGAAATATAACAAATAAGGGAAACAAATAAAAACCTATATACAAGCTAACTACACGCATAAGACTCGTTCAACAGGTTGTTTGTTTTTTTTTATTATATTTTATTTAAAGGAGCCGTATACTATGTATGATGTTTCTTTAACTAATAAATATCACTGCATATTGGACACAAGTTTTAAAATACCGACGGTATAGCTCGGTATACCGTCGGTATATAAGTATATAAACCGTCGGTATATAAGTATATAAGAAAATGAGAAAGTATGGTAAAAAAATCTTTATTAATTATCCACTAAATACTGATATACTGCATGGCCGGTCCAAGACTTTTAAGTCACTTAGGCAATAACTTAAGTCCCAAATTTTTTGTGGAAAAAAACATTAAATTTTAGAGAAAAAGACCTAAATTTTTTTGGAAAAAATAAGTTATTATACCTAATTTATTTTTAAAATGTGTTTATATTTTAAAGTTTTTACTCTTGTTTAATGTCACATAATAGCTTGGGCCGACCTTGATAAACTTCTGGTATTTTTTACTATTAATTGCATTTTTACCATGATCGTGGGCTATGCTTAAAATTATTACTACAAATACAATTGCATTCAAACTTTCACTTGTATACACGATCTTCTTCTTTTTTCTGCGCGCGTACATTTTTTTAAGGGCAGCTTTGCCACCAATGGAGATTGAACCCACAATCGTCAGCGTGTACTATTTTTCTGCACGCGTACATAAGTGATCGAAGTTTTTTGTGCATATGTATGTACGATTTTCATTATAGATATGATTCTTTGTTTTGCTTTTACTTTATACATAATATATATATATATGTATATTATACATATATATATATATATATATATACAAATACCAAAAAATATACATATATCTATTTATATTTATTAGACATGTTGGTATATATTATATACATTTTAAAAAATAAATATACATTATATTTATAATTATATATTTTTATAAAATATTAGTCGGTATACCCGTCGGTAAGCAATATATCAACGATATACCATCGATATTATCGGTAGTCAGTATGTATATTTTTATAAGATAATATATTTCGATGAAATATTTTTTTGGACAAAAGAATATTACGTAAACGCTTACTCGAAATCTCATTTATCATATTCCAGTCGGTAATCGATATATCAGTTAAATCATAACTTTGGTATCGATATCGGTATCGGTACTTTAATCATTGATTGAACATGAGAAATAGTCTAAACTTGGGCTAACTAGTGGAAGAATGGAAATTCAATTTCCATTAAGTCGAAATTCTACTTCTTGTGGGAAAGAAGGTTTTCGGCCATTATAGAATGGAATTTTGACTCAATGGAAGTAGAATCTTCCCTCCAGTTTGTTTCGACTATTCACAAAATAAAAAAAATATCTAAACTTAAAATATATCTTATATTATCAAAATTTTATTTTTGTTTTTTATGACTAGTATAAGTAGGTATTGAAAATTCCACTTTCGTGAACAACCAGAATATAATTTTTAGTTCCGTGAACAGTGTCGGAGTGGAAGAAATTCTCGGCTTGTATCATTCTAATTACTTAGGTTTCGAAATACACAAAAGCCAATAGCAAACGCCTATCTTTAGAATCATACAGTCATGGAGGTTTAGATGATTTTTAGTATGAATTTTTAATCATACATCTATAACGCATATCGTTATACACGAGTAGGTGAGCTAGATCACATCATCATCAAGTGTGCAATAGCTCTCTTCGAAGTAAGACCGGTCAAATTCATCATAGCAGCCTGAGTCATCTTGATAATAAAGATCAATCTTATGCATTTGAGATTGATGTGTTTGAAGGTTTGAGCGCCGTAAAGCCTGATAAGCACCTTCAAAGTGCACATTAAATCTGTGAAAACAGTTTATAGCAGAGTGATTTGGTCTATTGACGTACAACTCTTCCTCTGTTTTGACCTGTGAAGCCACGTCCACGACCTCCTCGATTGTTGTTGTAGTTTCCACCTCTTTGTGGTCTTCTGCGACCTCCTCGATTGTTTAAATTTCCCTTGTAACCTCTTCCAAAACCTCCACAACTGGATCCTTGATAAGTATAGTTTGCATACATGACTCCATCATAATTGACAGTTGAACTCATTGCTTCGAGCCTCATCTTTTGAGATTGGAGCATGAATTGTACTTCTTGTAGATTTACATGATCGTGTGCCTTGTGGTTAGATTGATAACAACACTCTCATACTCAGATCTGAGACCTCCGAGTAGATAGAGAATGAGTTCATCATTTCTGATCGTTTGACCTGATGAATTATGATTATCGGGTAGACTTTTCATCTTGAGAATATAGTCTTCAATAGAATGACTTCCTTTCTTTGTAGTTTGTAACAAAAGATTCAAGTGCAGTGCTCTAGCTTTTGACCGAGTAGAATTCAATCTCGTAAGAGTAAACTAGACTTCGGACCCAGTTCTACAACGATTCACATTGCCTAGATCGACTTGTTGTTACGTTATGTTGGCTTTATTTTTTAGTGCAAGTTTTTTGGAAAGATGTCGCTCTTCATGCTCCAGCTTCTGGTGAGACATCTTTCCTCCTGTGCGCAGACAGTATTTCGGGCAAGTTTCCATTACTGCCAGATTGCCTCGCTGGTGACTTTATTGTGCGATATTCGTGTGAGGATGGGTAAGGAAACCCTAGATACACTTACAGGCCTGTACAACTGCTATAAAAGCCATGCGCTTCCTCCTTAGCAGCCTCGACGCTTTTGATAAAATACTTAGAGCTCATAGACGTGCAAGACCGGCGGATTGAGAGGCTTTGTGTTTTGTTAAGAGCGGTGTATTCTCTCCAACACTATTCTAGAAAGATTGAGTGTTTGAGCGATTTGGGTTCTGTGTCTACGTGATTGAAGACTCACGTGCGCTTGAAGATTGAAGACTTCCGAGCATAGGCGGTTGCTCGAAGAGTGGAATTGAGGAGGATCTCAAATTCAGGGGGAGTCCCTGGTCTAGGTATTCACTTGTGGTAATAGTTACTAGGGCTTTGATTTTGTGTTGTAATCATATAAGACATTGCTTGTACTATTGACTACTGTATAGTGAAATCCTTTCCACTGGCCGAGCACCCCCAGACGTAGGTGTATTACACCGAACTGGGTAACCATATTGTGTGTCTATTTCTTATCGCACTTTTGTTGTTTATCTATTATCTGTGTTCAAGCAAGTAGTCGGACACATTATCAACACTTTGTGTGCGACATCTTGTCTTTGCGACTAATCAGAATTACAATTGGTATCAGAGCAGGCACCTAGATCATTTGGTGGTTTCCTGGGTATTTTTTTTTTTCTGATTACCAGATATGGATAGTTCCAGAGAGGGAGGCTCGGTCAATCGTCCTCCAGTACTTGATGGAACTAACTATGGTTACTGGAAAGCCCGCATGAGCGCCTTTATGAAATCCCTTGACAGCAGAACTTGGAAGGCAGTGATACATGGTTGGGAAGCCCCAATTTCTGTTGATGATAAAGGAGCTTCTACATGTCCCAAACCCGAGAAGGACTGAAGTCCTACTGAAGATGAGGCAGCTCTGGGTAACTCTCGCGCACTCAATGCCATATTTAACAGGGTTGATAAAAATATTTTCAGGCTTATAAATACCTGCACGAGCGCCAAAGAAGCTTGGGAAATTCTTGTTGTCGCCTATGAGGGAACCACTAAAGTCCGTGAGTAGAAGCTGCAATATTTTACTACATACTTTGAAGCTCTCACAATGCTTGAAGATTAATCTGTTGCAAACTTCAATGTGCGTATTCGAGACCTTGCCAACGAATCCTACTATCTCGGCAAACCCATGACCGATGAAGATCTCGTTAGGAAAACTCTGGGAGCTTTAAGCCCAAGATTCAAAATGAAGATCACGGCGATAGAAGAAGTCCATGACCTTAAAACTCTGAAGTTTGATGAACTCATGGGATCTCTCATGACCTTTGAGCTCTCACTTCCCAAGATGGAGAAGAAACACAAAGGAGTGGCGCTCAAAAGCTCTATTCATGATCAGAAGGAGAGCAGGTATAGTTGGATTCTAATAATGAAATTGATGATACTATAGCTATGCTGGCCAAAAATTATAGCAGGGTTATGAAGAGATTCAATCAGATGACTGGGAAGAATGTCTCCCAAGATGTCAAAGACAACTTTCAGCAAAGATTCCAGAAGAATGCTAACCCTCACAGAAACAGAAGAAGTGGTGAACGCTCTGGAAAAGGCAAAGGCATTCAGTGCCATGAATGTGAAGGCTTTGGGCATATTCAGAAAGAGTGTCCCAACTTCCTCAAAAAGCAGAAAAATGGATACAACGCCACTCTATCTGATGAGCAAGAAAAAGATAGCGACTTCGACCAGATAAGCAACTTTGTGGCCTTCACAGCCTCTATTCCCACTCATAACCTTGAATCTATTGATGAATTTACTGAATCCTCACAGAGACTTATTATAGATGAGCAACTATCTGATGACGCTATGAATGATGCGTATAATATTTTACACACTAAATGGGTTGAAGAGTCTCTGGTTCTTGACAAGCAGAGTGCACTTATTCTCACTCTAACTGAAAACAAGGCAAGGCTCTTAGAAACCATTGTTGATCTAAAACGGAAAGTCAGCCGCCTAAATGGAAAGCTGGACTAGATGACTAAATCCTTCAGAATGTTGAACTCTAGCACCGACAGCCTTGACAAAATCCTAACCATCGGAAAACCTGCAAAGAACATGAATGGGCTTGGATATACTCATGGTGCTTCCACATCTCAAACTACCTTTGTTCCCCAAAAGCCAGATGGCCAGATGTCGCGAAACATGTCTCAAACATCTGGCGATGACAAGTTTCAGAATCAACATCAGCGGCATCCTTCTGGACCAACCAGGTCTCTTATCAACAGACCTCATTGGGTCTGCCATCATTGTGGTCGAAGGGGTCATATTCGGCCTTTCTGCTATCGCCTATATGGGAGGAATCTTCATCAGCATCAATCCACTTACAGGCATGCTCTTCCTCGCCGTCAACCTTCTTCACGGTTGGAATGGAGAGTGAAAGACACATCCTATCGTGCCAATATCGCGTACACTTCGCTGAGTGCTTCCACCGGTAGCGACTGGTATTTTGACAGTGGTTGCTCTCGCCACATGACAGGTGATCATGCTTTCCTGACCAACGTAAAACCGTACTCTAATTGTCATGTTACCTTCGGCGATGGAGTTAAAGCCAAGATTATAGGTAAAGGTCAGCTAAATTATCCTGGTATGTCTTGTTTGAATTTACGCGTCAATTTTACTAGATTACTCTAATTGTCAGGTAAACCTTACTGCTAATCTTATCAGTATCAGTCAACTGTGTGATTTGAATTTGCGCGTCAATTTTACTCGTGATAAGTGTGTTGTGATAAATGAGAAACATGATGAACTTATGAAAGGAATCAGATCTCGTGAAAACTGCTATATGTGGTCTCCCGCCTCAAACGCTCAGGTCAACAAATGCCTTGTGACCAAGGTAGACGAAGTCAAGCTATGGCATCAAAAGCTTGGTCACTTGAATCTTAGGAGCATGCAGAAAATTGTATCTGAGAAGGCCATTGTCGGTGTCTCTGATCTAAAGATTGTTGAAGGAAGAATCTGTGGTGAGTGTCAAATTGGAAAACAAGTCAAGAAGTCACACAAGATGGTGCAACATTCTACCACATCACGTGTTCTGGAACTTCTTCACATGGATCTGATGGGGCCAATGCAGGTTAAGAGTCTTGGAGGGAAGAGATACGTGTTTGTGTGTATGGATGACTTCTGAAAGTATACTTGGGTTGATTTTATCCGTGAGAAATCTGACACTTTTGCTGTTTTTGAAGCTTTGTGCAAGAAAGTTCAGAGAGAAAAGGGTGAAAGCATTGGCAAAGTGATCAGAATCCGGAATGGTCATGGGAGGGAATTTGAGAATATAAGCTTTACCAAGTTCTGTACTACAGAAGGAATAGCCCATGAATTCTCTACCCCCATCATACCACAACAAAATGAGATTGTGGAAAGGAAAAATCGAATCCTTCAAGAAATGGCTAGAGTAATGATGCTGGCCAAAGACATTCCACCTCACTTTTTGGGCCGAAGCTCTCAACACGGCTTGTCATATTCATAATAGAGTTACTATTCGCCCAGGTACTGCTATCACTCACTATGAAATATGGAGGGGGAGAAAGTCCAATGTGAAGTACTTCCATGTCTTTGGCTCTGTATGTTATATTCTTGCTGACATGGATCCCTGACGCAAGTTTGATCCTAAAAGTGATGAAGGTATCTTTCTTGGGTACTCTAGAAACAGTCGGGCCTATCGCGTCTTTAATAAACGCACTAAGTCTATGATGGAATCCATAAATGTGGTGGTTAATGATGATCATGTTGTTTCTAAAAGTACTAATGATGAAGATGAAGTATTTCCTAGTAACACAGATGTCAGGACAGATGCTGAGAACATTGTGGACGACGTTTCCTCCGGGAGCCTTAATGTCATGACAGATGCTGGTGACAAAGAGGATGACATCATTCCTGATGAAGAGTCTTTCCCTGTTCCTGAACAAAGAGGTCCTTCCAGAAGAATTCAGAAAAATCACCCTACTCATGAGGTGATTGGTGAGATTGGTGAAGGAATGCGCACTCGCCCAAAAGCACCTTTAAATTATCGGGAGATGATTGGTAATCTCTGTTTTGTCTCTAAGATTGAACCTAAGAATGTAAATGAGGCTATTGATGATGAATACTGGATTAGTGCTATGCAAGAGGAACTTGTTCAGTTTGAAAGAAATGAAGTCTGGGAGTTAGTTCCTAAACCCGACAATGTTAATGTTATTGGAACTAAGTGGATTTTTAAAAATAAATCTGATGAGCATGACAATATAACTCGAAACAAAGCTAGACTTGTGGCACAGGGTTATACGCAGGTGGAAGGTGTGGAATTTGATGAAACCTTTGCCCATGTTGCTCGTCTTGAAGCCATTAGACTCTTGCTTGGCATCTCATGTCATCTTCATTTCAAACTTTTCCAGATAGACGTTAAAAGTGCTTTCCTCAACGGATACTTGAATGAGGAAGTTCCTAAAGGCTTTGTAGATCCCAGCTCACCCCAACATGTCTACAAGCTTAAAAAGCCTCTCTACGGCCTTAAGCAGGCACCTCGGGCATGGTATGAAAGACTAACTCAGTTTCTTGTGCAGAATGGATATACCAGAGATGGAGTTGATAAAACCTTGTTCATAAAGAATGAGGATGGCAACCTCATGATTGCTCAAATCTATGTTGACGATATTGTCTTTGGAGGAAGGGTCGAACAAGATGGTGGACCTTTTTGTACGACAAATGCAGTCTGAATTCGAAATGAGTATGGTTGGTGAGCTTAATTTTTTCCTGGGCTTTCAGATCAGGCAAATGAATGATGGAATTTTTATCTCCCAAAGTAAATACGCTAAAAACATTGTGAAAAAATTTGGCTTGGAAAAGTCTTCTCACAAGCGAACCCCCGCCGCTACTCATGTTAAACTCACTAAAGATGAGCTTGGTGAAATTGTTGATCAAAGCCTTTACAGGAGTATCATTGTTAGTCTTCTCTACCTTACTGCCAGTCGACCAGACATAGCCTACTCAGTCGGTGTGTGTGCAAGGTATCAAGCTAGCCATCTGTCTCAAGCCAAGCGAATTGTAAGGTACATCTCGGGAACTGCTGAATTTGGTCTTTTATATACACATGATACCTCCTCTACGCTTGTGGGATACTGTGATGCTGACTGGGCAGGCAGCATGATTGATAGAAGAAGCACTTCTGGTGGATGTTTTTATCTAGGAAACAATCTTATCTCATGGTTTAGCGAGAAGCAAAACTGCATCTCCTTATCCACAGCTGAGTCTGAATACATTGCAGCCGGGAGCAGTTGCACTCAGCTTCTCTGGATGAAACAGATGCTTGCTGAATATGGTGTCGGACAAGATGTCATGACATTATTCTGCGACAATATCAGTGCCATCAACATTTCAAAGAATCCAGTTCAACATAGTAAGACTAAGCACATTGAAATCAGGCATCATTTCATTCGAGATCTTGTGGAAGATAAAAAGATCAAACTCGAATATATTCACACCGAAAAACAGCTCGCAGACATTTTTACAAAGGCCTTGGATACCAACCGGTTTGAAAGTCTCAGATCCTCCCTAGGATTGTGTGTGATTGAAAAATAGCAATTATTGAGATGTGTTTGTTCATGGGCCCATGTTTCTGGTTGGCCCATTCGACTGTGTTGCCGGGCTAAAATGCCACATATTCTGTTTTTGGGCTTGAGATGGACCAAAGCCCATTCTATGTCACGACGTCGTGTTGATTCATGCCAGTTTTTCAAACATGCAGACGGTTTCATTTTCGAGAAATACTGGGAAGTTACCTTTTGTTCTACACTCACTATTTTTCTTGTTTCATCCCCCTTCCTTCCCAAAATTTCCCTAATTTGTATAATCACCTTTCTTGACGGTTATTATTGTGGTAGTTATCTTGGAACTCTTTTCACAATGGTGGGAACAAGAAGCGGAATTAGCACCGCTGACTCATCCAATCAAGAGAAGACAAAGATAAGGACGAAGGATGTCAAGAAGAAGGGGCCGGGGCAGGAGAGCAACAAACATGGTGTCCGGGTTCGTGGAATGCGACCCAGTAATCGCGACGATGCTCAGGCCGGAGGTGCCATTGCTGGGTCATCTGTTCCTCCTGAAAACCCTTCTCTCTCCGCTGTCAGAAAAGCTATGATCAATAAATCCTCCCTCACCATCACCGACATTACTGGAGAAGTCAGTTCCAGTAGCGCTTCTGAAGAAAGAGAAGAGGTTGATGTCACTGCCATGGAAGAAATCATCACCAGCGGTTCTCCTCTTGAAAGCCCCCACAGAGTGGTATAAGGTAATCCTGAAACTTTCATTCCTCCTTAAGAGAACCCTAGGGATAGTGATGTTTTGGAATCTCTCCTTGAGGATCATGAACCCCATCATGTTGACGTTATTGGAGGGATCTTGGGGTTAAGTAAAGATGTTACGAATGATGTCTCGACATCCTCTGCTCAGATACGTGAGGACAAGATTGATGAAAGACAGGATGTTGGTGAGGCCATTCTTGCCTCTCTGAAGGAGAAAATCCAGCAAGACGATGACACTTGTATTGCCACTCTTCTGTCTGAGAAGAGAAAGAAGAAGAGAAAGATGCTAGATGAAAGTATGCCTGACATTCCTGTTCCGGAGAAGGAAAAGAAGAAGAAGAAGAAGAAGAAGAAGGTTAAGGTCGGCCTGGTTAAGAAAAGAGGGAAAAGGCATGTTGTGGCTCCTATGACTGTTTCTGACGAGCCCACTAAGGCGGAAGAAGAGGAACCTGTTGTATCTCTTGGGATTGGAAACAAGAGATCTGTAGGAGGTCAAAAGCTTCCAAAGAATGTCTCTGCTGCTCCCATGGACAATGTCTCTTTTCATAAGGAAGACGGTGTTCTCAAGTGGAGATTTGTGTATCACCGAGCCATCTTTCCTGAGAAGGAATTGTCTGCTGAGACTCTGAAGATCGATGTCATCATGGAACTTCTGTACGATGCTGAGATGCTCAAGACTGTCACCAACATAGGTGTCTACTACCCTACTCTGGTGAATGAGTTTATCGTCAATCTCTCTTCTTCCTTTGATGTCCCTAATGATGCTGAATTCAGGAAGGTCTATGTCAGAGGACACTGCTTTGAGATATCCCCAGATGTTATCAATGATTTTCTTGGCCGAGGGAAGATTATCACTGCTGGTCGTGTTCCTTCTCTGGACGTCATTGCAAGAGAGATCACTGGTGATGAGACCAAAGTTTGGTCGTCCAAGGGAACTCTACCTTCTTCTGATCTCACTGCCAAGTACTCGGTCCTCTGTCGCATCGGCATCGCTAACTGGGCCCCCTCTTCTCATGGGTCTAGTATCAAGGCTGAACTGGCTTGTCTGATCTACCAAATAGGTACTCGTTCCTGGTGAATTTGTCTTTGATCACCTGGTAAAACATGTCAAATCCTTTGCTGTGAAGCTTCCCATTGGCTTTCCTTCCATCATCACTAGCATTCAACTTAAGCAAAACAAGAATATTCTGCGTAGCACGGATGTGGCAGGAAAAAGACCTGGAGTTCTTAACGTCATTCACAAGCTCTTTGAAGGGAAACATGCTCGTGATCTTGTCAGACCTTCGGTTGCGACATCTGTCGCCTCTGGGAGCACTCTGAAATTGGGTTCAGTTTCTGAAGAGGTTCAAAGGAATGTTCTAAAAGAGCTCATTGAGGAGATTGAAATCCTCAAAAAGACTATCGAGACTCTCTCTTGCAGGAAGTCCAAATGTGAAGCTCTTATTCGTAATTTAACTGCTCCTCCAGGTGATGTCGGTGCTACCACTACTCAGTCTGGTTAAACTGATGATGCTGAGGATTCTGAGGATGCTGAGGATTCTGACAACGATGAAGGGAACGATAACAGTGCCTCGGATGACGTTGGTGATAAGAATGATGGTGACTCGGCCTAAAACTACAGCCCTCTAGTTTCTCTTGTGTGTGGTCTGTATCTTTTTGAACCTTTGGTGCTTGATGTTGATGTGTGTGTTGGTTGAAACTCTTTTATAGTCCCTCTCCGAATGGTTTGTGTTTGTTATGACTCAAGACTTTTGTTGTTTGTTATGTGTGTTCTGCTGTTTGCTTCAGTTCTCACCCTTTTTCAGGCTGTGTTTTTCCTCCCTCTGTCTTGATCGATCCTTGCCTTTGGTATGTTTTTGAGGCAATCAGGGGGAGAGGCGTCATGCGGTCATTTATTTTGACTCTCTTCTCTGGTCATGACGCTCGTATGAGAACTGTTCCTGGAAGTGCTTGCCTAAAAAATAGCCAAAGGGGGAGATTGTTACTATGTTATATGTTGGCTTTATTTTTTAGTGCAAGTTGTTTGGAAAGATGTCGGTCTTCATGCTCCAGCTTCTGGTGAGACATCTTTCCTCCTGTGCGCAGACAGTATTTCGGGCAAGTTTCCAGTACTGCCAGATTGCCTCGCTGGTGACTTTATTGCGCAATATTCGTGTGAGGATGGGTAAGGAAACCCTAGATACAATTCCAGGCCTGTACAGCTGCTATAAAAGTCATGCGCTTCCCCATTAGCAGCCTCGACGCTTTTGATAAAATACTTAGAGCTCCTAGACGTGCAAGACCGGCGGATTGGGAGGAATTGTGTTTTGTTAATAGCGGTGTATTCTCTCCAACACTATTCCAGAAAGATTGAGTGTTTAAACGATTTGGGTTCTGTGTCTACGTGATTGAAGACTCACGTGCGTTTGAAGATTGAAGACTTCCAAGCATAGGCGGTTGCTCGAAGAGTGGAATTGAGGAAGATCTCAAATTCAGGGGGAATCCCTGGTCTAGGTATTCACTTGTGGTAATAGTTACTAGGGCTTTGATTTTGTGTTGTAATCATATAAGACCTTGCTTGTACTATTGACTACTGTATAGTGAAATCATTTCCACTGGCAGAGTGCCCGTAGACGTAGGTGTATTGCACCGAACTGGGTAACCATATTGTGTGTCTCTTTCTTATTGCACTTTTGTTGTTTATCCATTATCTGTGTTCAAGCAAGTAGTCGGATACATTGTCAACGCTTTGTGTGCGACATCTTGTCTTTGTGACTAATCAGAATTACACGACTCTAAAATGGAAATGAACAACAGCCAATAGCCAGCTTAGCAAGAACTGATCATAACTCAACCAAATCTAAAACTCTTGATTTCGTCTTCGCACCGGAGGTAGATTCAGATATGGCCGAGTCTCGATGAGATGAGCTGGTATTTGTTGTTCCTTCAAGGATCGAGTCGAATCTATGAGCTCTGACCATTGGAAGAAATTGTGATCTCTAAAGCACATGATTGTTTTGATCCAAGCGCATCCGAAGTGGATTCAAGTGCGTAGAAAAGTTAGGAGCATTCTGAAACATCGGATCTCCTTGGACTAATGGCTGAGCCGCCATTTGTTGAATTGAGCTTGACTACCTATAGCTCTGATATGAGGTTCTATCTTAAAACCAATTGGCAATGAGAAAAGTTACTAATGATATTTATAAACACTTGTTAATTCTCAATGTGAGATTTTTAACATACCCCCTCAAGATGGCGGTTCTTTGTGTTCGCTCATCTTAGACTGAATCTCAATGATTAGATCGAATATCCGTTTGAGAATTTATTAGGCTGTGATACTATATGCTAGAGAACAAAGTAGAGAACTGAGAGACATCGAAGATGAAGATTTTAATGAAGATTGTATTAAAAATCCTAAAGAATGAATGTAGCGTACATACACTTTTTTACCAATCACAGCATAACGCTAACAACCAACACTTTAACACTTTCACATACTTCATCAACGGCAAAAAAATTTAACGTTGTTCACCATTGGAGATAATAATAAACATGTGACTTTTAGCTTGTGTCAAGTAATTTACTATTTTGTTAATAATTGTTAGTATATATAGGTAAACAAATCGGACTGATATAGAACTTTTTTGTTTATAATGGCTAATACATGTTTGAGTCTAATTTAAAAAACAAAAAATTAGAAAAATAGCCAACTTAAACGTTTGATATTGCTAAATAGCCAAGGTTTGGTAAATATTAGGTAAATAGCCATAAATAATGACGTGACTTAATATGGCATTGAATATTTACTTAATATTTATATTTGTAAATATATAAAATTGGTTATTTACCTAATATTTACCAAACCTTGACTATTTAACAATTGTCAACGTTTAAATTGGCTATTTTGCTAAATTACCTTTTAAAAAAACTCAAGACAAGACTACCCATAGAAACAACCTTTTATCTTAAAAAGGCACACCAAGAGAGCAAATCACCTTCTAGCTCTATAATAAATACACCCACACAAATAATTACTCTCGTGAAAATATAAGGAAAATAAGGAATTCAAATATGCTAATAATAGGTTGCGAACTAGCGGAACAGTAAAGGTTTGAGAGCGGAGACAAAGTTGTGGAGTGGTGAGCTGATCTCATTATTGGGATCGGAGGCGACGATTCCATCGTTTCCGGCGAGGAGGCGGTACTTGTCGCGGCGCGTGAGGCTGGTGGGTTCGAAGCCGAGAGTGGCGGCGAGGATCCTCTGGACGTGGTTAGCGACGTCCTGCGGGGAGTGGCCGCCGGAGCAAGTGGCGTGACGGGGAAGCTGGCTCAAGAAAGTGACCTCGTAGACGGGCCTGGGGTTCATGAGGAAGAAGACCGGGTCGAGCCCCTTCCAGCCGCGAGCCGTGGTGGCGTGGAAGAAGACGCCGCCGCCGGCCCTGTAGTTCATGGCCACGGGGACGATCCGGTCCGTGAGCTCCGCGAAGAGCGCCGAGAAGCGGAGCAGGAAGGGCTCGCGGCACGTGGTCCCCTCGGGGCACACCGCGAGGTCCCCTCTCGAGAGCTCGGACTTGATGCGCTCGGCGTCGGCGGAGCGGCGGCGCGTGAGGCGCACGGTGGGGATCGGGGAGAGGATCTCGGAGAGGCGGGAGATGGAGTAGGTCAGGGCGGGGACGCGGCGGCCGAGGGCGGTGGAGAGGACCACCGGGTCCATCAGGGTGCGGTGGGTGCACACGAACAGGACTCCTTCTTTTCCCGCCGGAGGTGGGTTTCCGCGGATGATGACTCTGCCGCCGAGCAGCTTGGAGGCCAGCGGGACCGCCCGCATCGGGAGGAGCAACCCCGTCGCCATGCGGATGGCTGCCAGCACGATGCCCAACGGGATCCACACCAGGACCAGCAGCGCCGCCGCCGCCGTCGGCCGTTTCACCAGCCGGCCGTCGTGGAATATCACCGGGAGAGGCCGGATTATGTCCTCGTCGTCGGTTTCCTGCGGGGATGCCGTGAACGGCGGGCTTACTTGTTCCTGTTTTTTTTTTTTTTTTAGTATATGTACATATCAGTTAGTTAGGGCGTTCATAGTTATCGAATAATTTCGTTTTTCGTTGCATGTAACTGTTGATGGGAGACCATGAACAGATATCGAATTATTATATATTTATTTATTTATTAAGGAGAAGTGATATATGTTCAAACATTTGGAAAATTTAATTTATGTAAAGTGCGCCATATTGCGTGTAGTATATCAATTATTTGAAATAAAATATGAAATAATTTTATTGACCTTTCCTTTTCCCGGAAGCTCAGATTTTGATCCGACTTATGGTTACCGACAAGCATGTAAAGTAGGGTTTCGCTCTAGCGTGTCGCATTCTCATCTTTTTTTTTTATACAGCAATTTTCATATATGGTAATCAACAAAAATAAATTATATGCAAATAACTAGAACAAGCTAGCATATATGTATATATGTAAAAGTAATCATTTCTATCCTAATCATTGTAACTAATAAACACGTACAGGACTGAACACGTATATCTTTGTTTAATTACGCAAAGTGAATGGATATGTAACAATCAGCGTGTATAGACAATATACATACTGAAAACGAATCAAACAAATATAATCGTAAATCAAGTGTGGAAGCCAATAATTCTCACCTTACAAAGGGACAAAAAAGAAGCCCTATGTCCCATTCCAAGTTGAGGCGGAGCAGCGTCAAAAAACGCTCTAGTCACGCCACCGCGCCGAAGGAACCCGGTGGCGAACCCAAACCGGCGGTTGACTCCGATCTCCGGGCCCACCACCACGTCAGCCCTAAGATGCTCTTTGGCGAACCTCTGGACGAAAACCCTGGGCATCTGGGTGACGACGATCCGCCGGCCATGGCGGCTGAAGCGCCGCCACGCGGCCACGTCGAGGTCGTCCATGAAGAACTTCGGAAGCACGGCCCTCGCGGCGGCCTCGATCTCGGCCTCGGGGACGCCGGCCGTGGCCACGAAGGCCGACAAGCCGAGCCCAAGCCCGCCCAGCCCGGCCCACCCGAGGAGCTTGATCGCGGGCCACATCGCCAGCAAGGCAGCGAACCGGACCAGCCCCGAGGCCTCGAAAGCGACGAGCATGAAGTACGCAAACGGGTCCGGGTCTTTCAGCAGAGTGCCTTCCAACTCCGAAACAACCGTCGACGAATACGAAGACATTGTATGAATTAGGGTTCAAGCGTGTGTGTGTGTGTGTGTGTGTGTGTTTTTTTTTTTTGTGGTATGACTAAACGTTTATATGGCTATATACCAGGGTTTGTTGGTCTACTTGAGGTTTTCAGCAGATAAACAGTTTGCAACAACTTTATACTTTAATTGCATATATTGATACGGTTTATATATATGTTATTTGACCTATGTTAGTCATTCGGTGGATGTATCTACAAAAGAAGAAATATGGATTATACGCCACGTTAATGCGCAAATATTTGATTACTTAACTCACCAACTCTGGGGGCTAAAAATGTTTTATCCTTTTTGGTTTCGTGTCAAGGTAAATAATAATATACACAGACAGCTAATCAATTATATATGTATATATAAAATCTCACGTGGCACGCGTAAGCAACTGACTATTTTTTTTTTTTTTTTTCTGCAAGACTGTTGCTGTTTGTGCAGCAATTGACCAGTCGAACAATTTACATGTGTGCATATCTTTCGAGATAATTATTTTGACTATATAGTTGACCCTGTTGGAAGGTATTTCTTTAATTAATGTAATTCACATAATCAGATCTTATCTTATTTGTCTTTTCATGTATTCTGGATCTTCCTCATCAAGTATAAAATTTGAATGCTCACCAGCTATATTTTCTTTGCAGCCTCTAAATATATTGCATTTAGACTTCCGTACTTTTATATGAGGAAGAAAGTCTAACAAAATCTTTTAAAAAGGAAGAGTTTCGAATGGTACAATATAATTAATATTAGTAATGATATTAAAGAATATTTCTAAAAATTGTGGGAGAAAATAGACGTCTTTCGCTGAAACACAAAAGAGACAAGTAATAATTTCTCTTAACCAAAATGCTAGAAATGTTTAATTCATTTAAAACTAATTACATCAAACATTTTTTTTTCAAAAAATTAGCAAAATAGTCAACTTAAACATTCGAGTTTAGCAAAATGACCAACATTTTGTAAATCTTAGGTAAGTAGCCACTACATTTTATTTACAAGTGTATTTTTACAAAAATACCCATAAATAAGTTCAAATTTTTTTTGGGTATTTATGGGTATTTTTGTAAATATACTCTTGTAAATAAGCGTAAATAAAATGCAGTGGCTATTTACTTAAAATTTACGAAACGTTGGCTATTTTGTAAAAACAAACGTTTAGGTTGATTATTTTACAAAAACAAACGTTTAAGTTGACTATATACATAATGGACCCTATTTTTTTTTTTTTACTTCAAGCCCGAACATGAGGAGTTAGGGGCCAATTTAGGACTAAGCCTTCGACTCACTCTTGAGAGGAGAGCAAGGCTTAATAAAGGCTAAGCCCAGCCTAAAAAAGTCCTACTCAAAATCCTTTTAATAATTATAATTATTTTAAATTAAAAATGATGAATTTAAAAAAAAATCATATTTTTAATTAAAAATAATGAATTTTAATTTTAATGTAAGTGTGAGAAAGATTTTTCCCATAAAAAAAATTGCTATATAATACATATATATATATATATATGTAATTTTAATTAAAGGATATTTTAAATTTCAGAATGGTGTTGCCTGAACTTAAGTTAAGCTCGGGTAAGTCTTAAACTATGCACTTGAGGGCTGGGTTTGGGTGCCTATGTCTCAGGCCTCAACTCGGACCCTCTTGTCTAATTTGGACCAAAGGCCCAACTCGGATCCTCGTGCCTAATTTGGAGGTCCTTTTTTTTATAAGTTCTAACGGAGAGAGGTAATTGATGTAGCTAATTATTAGGGATAATACCACTTTTTGTTAGAAAACTATATAAACTTATAGTAGGATATAGTATCAAATCAGTGTTCGCTAAACATGTTTTTCAAATATTCTTCCATGAAAAGAATTTATTCAATAATCTTCCATGATAACGAAAAATACTAAGAATAAAATGGGTGGTTCTGTTAACATATGAAAAATATATAACCCTTCTGACACATGTATTCAATAGTATTCAAGTATTATTTCGATTTTAGGGAAAATAACAAGCTAGTATACAGATCAAAATGATCATATTTAGATGAGTTTATAGTGACAAAAATACTTAACATTTTTCAAAATCATAATAATATACTTAATTTTTTTTTGGCAGAAAATACCTAATGTTACATTTTAGTTGCAGCGTAAATACCTAGACGATTAAATTGGATGGAAATGTTAGCAATATTATGAAAATATTGTTCGAAAATTAATTAATTTCATAAAACTAATAACCAAACAGCATAAGAAAAGATAAAATAAACCGGTATAAACCTTAACCGGAATGAACAAGAACAAGAGGAAACAAAAGAATGTCGAGGCTCAAAGGACGGTTTCCTTGAAGCTTCTTATCGCCTTCCACAGGAACTGGATTAGTCGAGCGAAATCGTCCCAGGATACGACAACAACTAGACAAGCTTAGCACCACTCAGTTTGACTATGGCGAACTTGAACCACGGTCTGAATACTACCACCGGACGACAAAAGAAAACAAACAATTTCGGAGGGAGAAATGAAAGCAAAAACCTTGTTGGTTTCGGTATGTTTCGAATGAGAGGCCTAGGCCACCTTTTACAGCCAAAATTATGAACGGATTTGAACAAGAAATGTTCCAGAATAAAGGCTCATGAATGCACTTAATGCACGTCGGTTATGAATGTTACCAGCCTTGCAAGCTCGTTCAACCAAGCTAAAAACGTCTCCCTTAATGCACAGTTACAAGCAATAAACTCATGCAAAACCGTAGCTTTTAACCCCATTAATAAAATGATTTTATTTTATTAAAAAAATGAGAAAGAAAAATTTAGGATTTAGGCCCAACTCGACCCGTCCCGATCGAACAGACGGCGGCGGCCTGCGCGCGTGTGGTGGACTTGGGCTTCCCTAAGTCTACAAAACTGGGTCATCATTGGGAACCCAAACCCTTTTGACCAAATTCGGTATATAAACTCATACAAAGTCCATATATCTCTTCCATGTGGGACTCTTGTAAGAACACACAAAACCACAACACTTTGATATTTCTTTCACAATTATTGGTATTTTCAACCCACTTTGAGCATGAATTTCTCATTCAGTCTTATACCCGTTGCAACGAGTATAAGAAAATACTCTGGGATTAATCGATTCCGATGAGTGAACCCCACTCAAATCTTAGACATAAATCAGCCACTCACAAAGTATTAAATGCTTTTTAATACTTTTTTTTTCAACAATCATCCACATGAATGAAATTGAGCAACGACAACAAAAAGACACTGCACGACTCGATTCGGTGATAGATCCTACGGTCAATACCAGTATAGGATAGATACGCAGAGCCTTTGTACCTTTACTCGGAAAGATATGTCATCTTTATTGACTACTCAATAGACACGATATCCTTGAACTGTTAGTCCTTTTGTATAAACGATAAACATATCCCCCACTGATATCTTCCTGACACGGATTCAGTTCTCATGGTTATGTTCCTTTCGGCCCTGAACATTCGCCTGGTTTTGTAAGATTTTTTTAGAGAAATAAGCCTAATTAATTCTCTTTTGAAGTGGCCATTCTTCTCTCTTACATACGTGATTCTTTTATCTTAGAGTAATCTCGCATTACTCGTTCGGAATCTCAAAGTTCCAACTTCCCATAATCATTAAAAGCTCACAACTTAACATCATACACGGATCACCGTTTAATCATATGAATAGGACGGGGGTCTTCCCCCACAGTGACTTCACTTTGCCTTTGACAATTAAGTTGTCCTTATGAACCAAGATCTTGGGATCTCCAGTCAATCTGATTGGGTTTCCTTTGCCTTGGCTTTATCTGCCATGGGCTTTAGCCCTATTACTCTAGATGTCTTCTCTACTTGGTCCCTATTTAACTCTTTGGTTATCAGATCCACAATATTCTCTTTGGACTTAACATAGTCAATATTAATGACTTCAGACGAGAGAAGTTGTCTAATGGTATTATGTCGTCGGCGGATATGTCTAGACTTACCATTGTACATCATATTATTTGATCTACCAGTAGCAGTTTGGTTATCACAATATATACTCATTGCAGACACTGGTTTTGTCCGATTAGAAATATCCTCCACAAAGTTCCTTAGCCATTCCGCTTCTTCACAACATTTATCCAATGCAACAAACTCAGATTCTATCGTAGATCTCGTTATCACAATTTGTTTGGAGGATTTTCAAGATATAGTTGCACCTCCCAAAGTGAATATGTATCTACGAGTGGCTTTCGAGTCTTGAATATCAGATACCAACTTGCAGAAGTGAAACCTTCAATGACTTCAGGATATCTCATATAGTGTAGACCGTAATCATGAGTGAATCGTAGATACCTCAAAACTCTCACGACTGTTTTCCAGTGTTCAACACTTGGATTACTCATATATCATACTAGTCTACTCAAAATGTATGCTAAATCAGGTATCGTACAACTCATCAAGTACATAAGACTGCATATCACTACCGCATATTCAATTTGAGAGATGTTTCTCCCTTTATTCTTAGACAAGTGTTGGCTAATGTATATAGGAGTTCTAGAAACTCCAGAATCGTCATTTCCAAAACTTGTCTAGAATTTTATCAACATAGTGTGATTGACCCAAGACAATTCCATTGGGAGTTCGCGTAATCTTAATCCCCAAAATTACATCATCAAGTCACAGATCTTTCATATCAAACCTTGATTTCAATATACCGTTTATGGACTGGACCATACAATCATTACTTCCCACAATGAGCATGTCATCTACATATAAGTAAAAAATCACGTACCCATGTTCAGTGTTCTTAATGTACACACATTTGTCACACTCATTGATCTTAAATCCATTTGACATCATGACAGTGTCAAATTTCTCATGTCATTGCTTTGGGGCTTTTTAAGGCCATAAAGCGATTTGACTAACTTACACACTTTCCTTTATTGCCTAGGCGCAATACAACCATCGGGTCGATCCATGTAGACCTCTTCTTCGAGATCTCCATTAAGGAAATCAGTTTTTACATCCATTTGATGAATTTCAAGATTGCGTAATGCGACAGTTGAAATTATCAATCTAATAGATGTTATTCTCGTCACGAGATAATAAATATCAAAGTAATCAAGACCATTTTGTTAGCTATATCCTTTGATTACAAGTCTAGCCTTATACTTATCAATGGTGCCATCGACTTTCATCTTTCTCATGAAGATCCACTTTGAACCAAGTGTTTTACTACCAGGAGGAAGATTAACCAACTCCCAGTTGTGATTTTACATGATAGAGTCTATTTCACTTCTTATGGCTTCTTTCCATAAGTTACCCTCAAGGGAGTTCACATCCTCCTTATATGTTAAAGGTAGAGCCTCTAGCGTATAGGTTAGGAAAACAGAACCAAATGATTTTTCTATCCTTGCTCGTTTGTTTCGTCTATGTCCCTCGGACTCTATCTCTTCTTCGGACTCTTCATCATTTTCTTGAGTTATTTCCTCAATATCTCCAAGAATCAGATTTGATGAATTCGGTTCATCTTACTCAGACTTATAAGGAAATGCATGTTCGAAGACCGAAGCATTTTTAGATTTCATAATTGAATCTTTGTGTATATCGGGGTTTTTTGAGTCATACACAAGGAATTGATACGCATTACTATGGTGTGCATATCCAATGACGATACAATCAACAGTCTTCAGTCATATCTTCCTTTTCTTTGGAGCATGTGCCATTACCTTGGCCAAACACCCTAACGTTCGCAAGTATTTATGGCAAGGTCTATTTCATTTAAAGAACTCAGACGGAGACTTATCCTCATTGTTTTGGGGTATCTTGTTCAAAAGGTAATTTGCAGACAAGATTGCTTCCCTCCATATGTCTTGGGGTAACACAGAGTTTAACAACATCACATTTATCAATTCTTTAAGAGTGCGATTCTTACATTCGGCAGCGGCGTTTGATTGAGGAATAAGGTTGAGTGACTTCGTGAATAATTCCACGTTGTGCGCAAGAGGCACCAAATGGTACAACATATTCACCTCTTCGTTCACTTCGCACCATTTTAATCTTCTTATTAAGTTGATTCTCAACTTCCAATTTGTACATAGCAAATTTTTCAATTGTCTCATCTTTGCTCTCAATTGCCTCATCAATGAAAGCACAAAATATTTATCACTACCTCTCGTTGGCATGAGTTTTGAATTACATAAATCGGTATGGATTAAGTCAAGGGATTCATTACTTCTTTCAACACTATGAAATGATGTTCTCGTTAATTTTGCTTCAACGCAAATTTCACATTTATGTTTTGAGTCAATATTCAAATTTCACATGACATGTCTACCATGCCATAAACTAGAAGA
Source organism: Urtica dioica subsp. dioica (assembly GCF_054948205.1). Classification (NCBI taxonomy): domain Eukaryota; kingdom Viridiplantae; phylum Streptophyta; class Magnoliopsida; order Rosales; family Urticaceae; genus Urtica; species Urtica dioica. The sequence continues at coordinate 11,819,471 of NC_142767.1, read as the reverse complement.
CTCAATCATATAAGCGGAAAAATTATTCTTATTAATCTCATTGGGGTAGATGGCAATTACATTAATCTTGAACATACCATTCTTAATATAAACTTTGCCCAGATACATCACATTCTTAGGTAGTACAATCTTTTGAGACTAAAAAGCCATTTTAAACCCATGGTTACAAAGCAAGGTCCCAGAAATGAGATTCTTCCTAATATCAGGCACATAGAGAACATTTGTGAGCTTCATCTATTTCCCAGAGTTCAGCTTCAGGATGACGTTGCCCTTTTCCTTGTATTCAGAGGTGGCAGAGTTTCCCGTGAACAGCTTCTCACCATCTTCCAGCAGCTCGAGAGTGGAGAAAGAGTTCTTGCCAGAGCATATGTGGCAGGTTACTCCAGTGTCCATCTACCACTCCTTAGGGTTCGAGTCCACCAACTTCACCTCGGAGACTACATCAACGATGAGGTCATCATCACCCTCGACGATATTGGCTTCCTTCTTCTTCTTTGACGATTTTCTACAATCCGCAACACGGTGACCAACTTTGTCACAGTTGAAGCATTTACCAACAACCTTTTGTTTATGCTTCTTCTTGAATGTCCATCCCTTGGTCCCAATCTTGTAGGCGAGTTTCTTCTCCTTCGAGCTCTCGCCGTGTTCGACAACGTTGGCCTTCTCCGAAGTGGTCTTGAACCTCTTATAGAGCCACGGTTGTCCACTTCGATTCGAAGATGAACGATCAAGTCTTCAAAACTCATCTCTTTTCGCTTGTGCTTGAGATAGTTCTTGAAAACATTCCACCCTACGGGTAGTTTCTCGATGACCGAGGTAACTTGGAATGACTCGCACACAGTCTTGCACTTGACTTACCACAGTCTTTGAATCCATCATTTGAAACTCAAGGAAGCCGCCCACAATATACTTCTTTGAGCCCGCGTCTTTGGTCTTGTATTTTTTATCCAATGAATCTCAAAGCTCTTTGGAGGAGCGTTTGGAGCTATACATGTTTTATAGCGAGTCGCTAAGACTATTCATCACGGAATTCTAACACAAGTAGTCAGAATCTTTCCACACGCTCTAAACGCCATTAGCACTTATGGATCGGTTTCCTCCCCGTGAGTTATCGATGGATCTTCAGTCAAGAATCACGCAAAGAACAACATCTTTTGTTGCCCACACTTGAAGTTCAACCCCGTGAACTTCTTGGGCTTTTCGGCCGGAATCACGACGGGCACGCGCGCCACTTAAGTGCTCGGAGTGAGACCCGCAGGCTCATTCACGCTCATAGCCGCCATCGATTGAACAAGACCCGTGGGTCCGTTCCCGAAGCCGTCACAACATTCGAGGTGTTCACCACGTTGAGAATCTCGGTGATATTCTCACCATCATTCATGTTTGTTGTGTTTTCCATTTCTACAAAATAAACCAACAGAATTAGTATACTTCAAAAAACAGGTCCGAAAAATACTGAAACTAAATACAATATATTCCTCCTCGCAAACTGTCTAAACAAATAAAAAGCTTCGAGACTGTTAACAATATTATGGTAATATTGTTAGAAAAATAAAACAATTTGCGAAAATTAATTAATTAATTTCAAAAAATTAATAACCAAATAGCATTAGATAAGACAAAAAAAAACACGAACATAAGGAAACAAAGGAATGTCGAGTCCCGTTTGATGGTTTTTTGAAACTTTTTTTTGCCCTCGGCAGGTGCTGGATTAGTAGAGCAAAAGCCTCCTACGATACACAACAAGACAAGCTTAGCACCACTTGGCTTGACTATGGCAAACTTGAATCACGGTCTGAATACTACCATCGGACTACAAAAGAAAACACACAATTTCGAAGGGAGAGAGGAGAACAAAAAACTTGTTGGTTTCGGTGTGTTTTGAATGAGAGGTATATGCCACCTTTTATAGACAAAATTCTTAACGGATTTGAACAAGAAAACGTTCCAGAATAAAGGCTCATGAATGCACTTATTGCACGTCGGTTATGAATGTTACCGGCCTTGCAAGCTCGTTCAACCAAGCTCAAAACGTCTTACTTAATGCACGGTTACAAGCAATAAACTCATGCAAAATCATAGCCTTTAACACCATTAATGAAATGATTTTATTTTATTGAAAAATAAAATGAAATTTGAAGGAAAAATTTAGGACTTAGGCCCAACCCGACCCGATGGACGGCGGCGGCGCGCGCGTGTGATGGACTTGGGCTTCCATAAGTCCTTGCCCCTCTACAAAATTAGGTCACCCTTGGGAACCAAAACTCTTTTGATCAAATTTAGTACATAAGCTCATACAAAGCCCACGTATCTCTTCCATCTTGTAAGAACACACTCAACGACAACACTTTCATATTTTTTCACATATTGGTATTTTCAACCCATTTTGAGCATCAATTTCTCATTCAATAGCTTTGATTTTGGTAAATAAATATTCAATCTTATACATGTCACAACGAGGTATACGAATACGCTGGATTTAATCAATTCCGATGAGTGGACCCCACTAAAATCTTAGCCATAAATTAGCCACTCACAAAGTATTAAATGATTTTTAGTACTTTCCTTTCAACAAGAAAAACACGTAGCAGTCTTATATTTAATGAAAGTTAATATTTTTTAAAAACTAATCACACATTAATTTTGTAATTTTATAATACAAAGCAATTTAAAATAAAAATAATTGTTTCCTCGTTGATATACAAAAATTATTAATTTTTTCTTAAAACTAAATAAAGATTAATTATATCATTTTATAATCCAATAAAATTATTAAAAAAACATATAATAATTTTTTTTTGTATTATAACCCAATTAAAAAATTACTAATTTTTTTTATTTTAAAATGATATAATTAATGTTTAATTGGTTTTAAGAAAAATTAATAAACTTTGTATATTAATGAGGAGATTTTTTTCGTTTTGAATTTTTTGTATTATAAAAGGATATAATTGATGTTTAATTAGTTTAATAAAAAAAATATTAATTTTTCATTATTCTAAGTCTGTCACGTGTTTTTCATCTAACATAACGGTTTAAGCACTTACAGTGCAACTAAAATATAACATTAGGTAAATACATGCATTAACAACAGTCTATCTCTCTCAAACCCTAGAGCGCCATTTCCCTCTTTTCTAATCTAGATCTAGATCTAGACCTCCTCTCTTACTCTCCCCTGAGGCCAAATCCGACGGAGACTCCAGTCACCGTTTTGGTATCTTCCAGCCTTGGGGGAGGGGGTACGACGTGAGACTGACCGGAGGAAGAGAAGTGATATCCGAATATGATAATGGAAGTTTGGATCTTTGTTTGGGGTCACTGTTGGTGATGGAGGCGACAGTGGAGGCGGCCCTGCCTGATTCCTCGGGCGAAGGCGATGCGGCGGGTTTCATTGGCGGCGGCAGCGGTGCGGAGTGGCTCGTCGACATTTGTGGAGCGGCCGTGTTCGTCGGCCTTGGTGGTGTGGAGTGGCTCACTGGCGATGGCAGCGCGGCTGTGTTCGTCAGCGATGTCGGTGCAGAGTGGCTTGTTGGTGACGGCGGTGCGGCTGGGCTTGTCGAAGACGGAGGTGCGGTTGGGCTCGTCGACATTGGCAGTGCGGCTGGGTTCGTCGGCGATGGTGGTGCGACGGGACCCCTCTGGTTCATCTTCTGTTCATCATCTTGGTGTTGTTTATCAGATCTCGATCGCTTATTTAACGTTTATTTTAGTCTATTTAACTTTCGGTGTTGTCATGAACCTCTCATTTTATTGTTGTGCTTTGCTTTATTTGGTGTGTTTTGGAGTCGGATTAGCCGTCGTCCTCTATCCCGTAGTAGACTTCTTGTTAGGTTTTGATCTATGCAGGTTGAAGAGTCATCTTCTTCGTGGTCATCAGACCGAGGTTGGTTGGATTTTCCCATCGACCATCTTTGGGTTTTTGAACGAGCCTCATGTGTGCTCTATTTGTGCTCATCGTTCTTCCCATTGTCGGAAGCATGCACAAAACGTACGATTACCGGAACTTAGATTTAGATTTACTTCGACTTAGGTCTTGGTGTTCCATGTACTAAGGTGTTATTCTCCTGTATTGATGGGTTTTTTTTACCCAATTTTTAATGGAAATTCCGTTTCATTAAAAAAAAATATATAACATTAGATATTTTTGTTGTAAAAAAAAGATTAGGTATATCAGTATGATTTTGGAAAAATATTAGGTATTTTTACCGCTATTAACTCTATTCAGATATATTATCAATATTTATTTATTTATAAAGTTATTATATATTGTATTGAATATTTTTTTTATTAGTACATAAAATTGCTTTGAATATATTTGAATGATTATTTATATACTAACAAAAATATTAATTTTGGAATTGTGTATTATGAACAGTGAAATAACTATACATTATGGTATAAAATTCTCGAAATATAGACAATTCTAGTGAAGCAGATATGAGCAAGCGAAGTCCCTCTTAAAAAATATATTATTTGCCGTGTGTGAATATTTAGTCACATTTTTTTGTCATGTGGCTAATATTTTTATGGAGAAATGATATTTTTGGCCCCTCGACATTGTCACCTTTAACAACTTGATCCTCGAATGAAAAAATTGCATTTTCACTCCTTCATGATAGACACAGTTTGACATTTAATCCTTCTGTTAGAAAATTCGGTAAATTACCGTGAAAGGGGTCATGTGCTTATCATGTAACTTTTAAATGAGCACAAGATTGTAATTCGATAATAGATTTTAAAAAAATAAAATTAATAAAAAAAAATAATTAATCGGTGGTGATGAGTACTCGTCGGGGATGACGGGGCTGAGCAAAGGCGTGGTGATGAGTCACCAGAGCTTCACCGCGACGTCTCTAATGGTGGCCTCTGATTAGGACCGGTTCGGCGACCTACGAAATGAGTTCATCTGCTTCCTTCCGATGTTTCACATCTTCTACTGAGCCCGTGTGCACTTCCAGTCATCGGACACCGTCACCTCATGGGCCGGAGACCACACCAATCCTTCAATAAGCTCTCGACCTATTTCGGACCCTTAATCCGACTCTCCCTCGGCTCCGTGCAATGTGTGGTCATTTTGTCTCTAGACACGACCAAGTTGTTCCTCCAAACGCACGAAGCCTCGTTCTTGAACCGGCCCCGCCTCGCCCTCCACGATCACCTCTTGTACCCTTTGTCCGATTTTACCTCCGGGCCCCACGAGACTCATTGGAGGTTCATGAGGAAGTTGTGCGTCTCTCAGCTCCTGGGCGGCAAAATGCTTGATCGGCTTCTCCTGGTACGCAAAGACGAGACGAGGCGGCTCTTGACATCATTGCTCAAGAAGTCTTCTGGGGCCCATGGGCTAAAGAGGATAGCAAAAGAGTTCCACGATAAGTTTGACTTTTTTATGGAGAAGATAATGAAATAGCATGAAGATGTGAGAACGGGAAGTGGAAGACGTAAGAGAGTAAGTAATAGTTAAGGGCATTTTAATTATTTCACACATTTTGACATGGACGTGGTATTTTCTATCTATTTCACGGCTATTTTAGCAGATTTTCTAACAGAAAGACTAAATGTCAAACTGTGTCTATCATGAAGGAGTGAAAATGTAGTTTTTTTCGTTCGGGGATCAAGTTGTTAAAAGTGACATGAAGGACTAAAAATGTCATTTCTCCTATTTTTATTAAAAATGAAAACGCATACAAAGTAACGAAACTTATGTACAATTTTACATAATGCTTTTTATTATCCAATGTTATCACTTGTACGTCTCTGCAGAGTCATATATAAAATAGAGTATCCTTCTTGTTACGTCTCCTTTCATCATGTATTAATTAAGCTGTTTGTGCAGTCGTTTAACCCTATGGTGTTGAATTTAGAGAAAAAACGAGATTTGATTAATGAAAAATTCTCAAAGCTTAACAACAGCAAACAACCGAGTATTTATATCCGAGTTCGTTTTGTTATAACGAACTCTTCAACGTGACACAATCAATCATCAGCTTGACAGAGTAACAAAGAAAGCAAATGACACAACTGATAAACGACACTTTAATCAACATACAAACATAAAGGAAATAACATGTTTGAACCGGTTGCCCCTTTTGTTTTAGCTAGGGGTGGCAATTTGGGCCGGACACGAGACACGGCACGGTTACGACACGGTTTAAATGGGTTTGGGTCGACCTTAAATGGATCTGGATCCATCCGTGTCGAACACGATTAACACGATTAAATAACGGGTGAACACGACACGAACACGACAACCCATTGGGACCCGATTAGACACGAATATTAAATGGGTAAACACGATCAAACCCGTAATGACCCAGTTAAAATATTAAAAACAACTATCAAATTAAATTATAAGAATAAATATTATATACAATACAAATTATAAGTGAAGTGTATCCACTTTACATAGAATAATCTCTAGTTAATGATCTGTTGGAGATACATTGCTTTTTGAAAGATTGTGTTTGAACTTCTCTTTTGTATTACAAATATTATGTTGGTGGCTTAGTTGATTATATGGAGTATTTTTATTAATTACTTATTATGACTAATTTTTTAATTAATTTGATTTAGAGAATTTTTATATTTTGAAATAAACATGTGTAAGGGCCTAAACCGATTCACGTGTTCAAACGGGTTTAGTGGTCTAAATGAGTTTGTGGGTCTAAGTGGGTTCGTGGGTTACATGGTCCATTAAGACACGATTAATAAATGGGTCTTAATGGGTTGGGTCTGGGTTTGGCAAAAACATAGTGGGTCGGGTTTGGGTTTTGCTCCTAGACACGATTAATAAATGGGTCGGGTTTGGGTCTGTCAAAAAATACATGAAAACGAATAGGACACGACACGAACACGACACGTGACCCGAATTGCCACCCCTAGTTTTAGCGGTATACCTCATTTATGTCCTACAAATATGTTTTCGAATTTATGCTTTTTTTTTTAAGGAAAATTTATGCTTTCTGTAAAAAAGTATAAATTTGAAAACATATTTGAAATAGGACATAAATCGAAGTCTATTTATATTTTATAGTATAAAATTATAGTATAAAATAGGACATAAATCGAAGTCTATTTATAGTATAAAATCGAAGACATAAATTCCTGTATCATATATTAGAAATACTTACTGAAAATTATGCCTTCTTGTTACTGTTGTCTCAAATTTCCTGATGTTTTTTTCTTTACCATTTTTTATTCATTGTATACTTGATGAAGATAAATGGTATTTCGGGGACTGAACCCATGTACTCACACAGGAGGCTCGTACCATTAACATTATATTAGTCCACCAAATTAGTTTAGTTCGTACACTTATCAAATTATACCAAGAATTTGTTGCAACTAGCAAATCATTTACCACTTTATGAAGATCTAGTCAAAGTTTTATTTTATTAAGAAAATAGCTCATTAGGCCGAAGTTAATTAATTAAGGGTCCATTAGGTAAATAGTCACATTTACACAGTTTGACATTGCTAAATAACCAACGTTTCGTAAATCTTAGGTAAATATCCACTTTCATATATTTAAAGACGTAAATTTTAGGTAAATAACTACTCCATTTATTAGGTCACGTCATTTTTATGACTATTTATCTAAGATTTACGAAACGTTAGCTATATAGCAATTCCAAACATTTTAGTGACTATTTAACTAATTTATTTATTAATTAACCTAACCAGGTTAATTAATTTACTTCAGCCTAATGGACTATTTTCCGAAGTACATTAAATTAATTTAACTAGTTAATTAATTTACTTCGACCTGATGAACTATTTTTTTAATAAAATGAAACTTTGGCTTTTAAAAAAAAAAAAAAGAGGGTAAGTTATTGCGCTATTGGCTTAATTTTCCATTATATCAAACTACACTAGACTCTTTCATATCGAAAACAAGGCAGTATGCAAGAAAAAAAACCTATATCAAACAGTAACATTAACGAGATTCTCCTTCAATAGTTTGATTAAAAGAAAATGATCATATACTTTTTCTTTTGCAGCAGCAAAATATCTAATATTGCATTTTAGTAGCGCTGAAAGTATCTAGACTGTTATGTTATATGAAAAAACACGAAGCAGCATAAAAATTTAATAAATTAAAATTTATTATTTTTTAAAATTAATTAAACATTTATTATATTATTCTACAATAATAATAAAATCTCTCTTCATTAATGTACAATTTTTTCAAAAAACAAATTATTAAATGTTAATTACATTATTTATAGTATGCGCGAAGTCACATGGTGAGAGTCATAAGCCTTCTCAACTTAATTTTCTAAGAAGTTAGACATCTATTTTAATTTTATGTAAGCCCGAATCAATAAACTAATTTTTAAGCTCCCCTTAGTTTCGTAGAAGCTTGATATATGTGTTTTATTTTCCCATATTTTAGTTGCTCATACATATTTTTAATGGAAAGTATAACACATTAATGTCATGTCGATAATTTCTAACGTTTGTTATGGATAGTAGTTATGTCATTTTAAAGGTTCTCTCTCCAAACGAAGAAAAAACATAGGATTTTTTCTACAGCTGTCACTGTTGTTGCTCCCTCCTGGGTCGATGTCACCCGACACGGCTCCAACCTGGAAGGGAGCAACGTTTTGGGTCACTTGTCCCTTCTCCTACGTACCTCAAGAGTCTTCCCCATCGTGGTTCTCTCTCGTGTCTCTGTTTTTCTTCACACTTAATCGTATTCTCCGGCGACTCCTTTCTCGTCCATACGGGTGTTCCTCGGTGGTGGTCCTACGATGATGGCGTCCTTGTTCGATCGCAAAAAAATTCTTTAGTCGCCCTCTTACTGTAGGGTGGAGCGCTCCAAATCTCCCATAGGTGTTGTCTACTATCCTCGACGCTCTCACTCGGCGGTGGTACAACGCCTCGGGCATCTGGAAGGATACTGGGTGTATTTGATGAAGCATTTTTCATCGGTGAGGAGTGTCGGAAGATTAGAGACTGGGGTGACCAAATTGTATTGGGTTGTGGATTTTTTCAACCCATTTTTTGTTGGGATTTGTCTTTAATTTCATATTCTTTATTATTTTTTCTTGCTTTTTTGGTTGTTTTTTGGGTTTGCATTTTCGTTCTTATGTTGTTGTGAACATGTTATTTTGGTGTTGTATTTTTCTTAGTTTGATCTTGATGGAAGACAGATTAGCCGTCACCTTGCATATCCCGTTCAGACTTTTTGTTAGGTCTTTATTTGTATGATGAAAAAAAATCTTTTTCATGATCATCGGACCTCAATTGAATGGGTTTATGTACTGGCGATTATGAGTATTTTGAAAGACTCTTATGTGTGCTCGATTTCAAATGTGTTATCACCCCTTTTGTCGGAAGCATGCACAAGATGATCGCTTACATGTACTACATTTTGCTTCACCGTGACTCAACTCTAAGGTGTGCCTTGTACTAAGATTTATTCTCTTATGTTTGATGGTATTTTACCCGATTAATAGAAGCTTAGTGACCCAAGCTTGCTTGGGCCAAGTGGTAACACCACTCTCCTCCCAAGGGGAGGACGCGGGATCGAATCCCGGCGGGCGCAATGCCCACATTTAATTATTTCTAGGGTGTGTTTGTGTGGTTCTAGAAATAGATACTTATATTTGTCCAACCCCCATATTTGTAAATATTCGATCTTGTATCATTGGCTACTTATAAAGCCCTCTAAAAAAAATAGAAGCTTAGTGCATTTTTCTAAAAAAAATTAGTTATATCATCATAAATATTATACATTTATATAAGTGATAGCTGAATTGCCACACAAAAAAAAAAAAACATAATAGACTTTAATAAAATGGTGATGTAACAAATAGCTATTTCGGAATATGGAAATCAAAACTAGCCAACATTTTATTAATAATTTGTAATTAGCCATCACAATTTATTAACGGGTAGTAATGGACCGTATTGCCTCAAGTTTTCACTTTTCCGGCCATGCATATTGAGATTATTTTTAGGAAAAAAAAAAAAAAAGATCAAAGCAATTTAAAAAAGTCCATTTTTATTTCTGTCATATGAAGTAAATATTTCTTATGTTTCTTAATAAAGAAAAAAAACTTCTTTAATTCTTCTTCTTCTTCTTTCTCAACCAAATCAACCTAGAAAACTAAAAACTAAAAAAGAAGAAGAAGAAGAAGAAGAAGAAGAAGAAGAAGAAGAAGAAGAAGAAGAAGAAGAAGAAGAAGAAGAAGAAGAAGAAGAAGAAGAGAACTCATAACTGATAAAAGAACCTGCGATAATAGGTAATAATGTTAGCAATATTATATTAATATTGACGAAAATACAAGACAATTTGCATGGAAGAAAAGTAAACGGAAATAACAAATTACAACTAAAAACCGGCTAAACCTTAGAACCGGAAAAAACGAATCGGAGAAGATGAAAAGAAACTGTCGAGGCCCGTTGGACGGTTTCCTTGAAACTTTTTATCGCCCTCCCACGGATGATGGAATATGTGAGCGAAAGTCTCCCAGGATACAACGACTGTAGAGGCAAGCTTCGCACCAATAGGCTTGACTATCGGCGAACTAGGACCTGTGCGAAACTATCACCAAGACAAAAGAGAAAAAAAATTCTGGAGAGGAGAGAGTTTCGGAACAGTGGGAAGAAGGATTTTCTGTGTTTTCTGAATGAGAGCTGAAGCTTCCTTATACATGCCAAGACTCAGAGCAAAGGGTCCGGTTTTGAAACATCAAAAACCGCCCAGCCTTAAAGGCAATTAACGCTGATGATGAGGCTGTTACCACCGACCATTAACGCACTGCTCAACGTCTCAACGTTTTCAACCTTTATGGCATTAACCCCCAACGAGTAAAGGTGACAATAACTCTCACGAGGTAAAGGTTTAATTCCCAACGTATGGATTTAAAACATTTTTGGAAGTGAACTTCTTTGCAGTAAAAAGAAAGCCCGGGACCGAGACAATTCCCGAGACCGAGACCGGTCCGACCCGGCTCGGCGGCGGCGCGCGTGTGTGTGTGCGTGAGGGGTTAAGGGTTAACCCACACACACTCTCCTCTCTTGCACTTGGATATCCACTAATTAAAGAGGATAGTATTTAAACACTACAACAACACACATCCCCACCCAATGTGAGACTCTTGGTATTCCACTTCCACAACTCAATATAAATGTGTTTTTTAGCCTACTTTGAGCATCAATTTCTCATGCATCCTAGGTCCGATTTTGGCAAACAAATATTCAATTTTATACCCCTCGTTACGAGGAATCCGTATCACTTAGAATTATTCAAATCCGATGAGTAGACCTCACTCAAATTGTTGCCACAAATCAGCCATACACATGTAAATAAATAAATACTATTTATTTACTTAATTTCCAACAAATAACACACTATTAAGTGCTCTTCTAGCATTCACAATTTTTTTCCTAACAAAATCAACCCAGAAACATAAAAAGAAAAACAAGAACAAAACTCCATACAACCGATTATCTACACTGATTATCCTGGTTAGTACTGATAAATGAACCTGCGATAATGAGTACTTACAGACTATTAACTACTGTTCTAGCGCCCATAACATTTTTTCTTGACCAAATCAACCCATAAACAGAAGAAGAAAAAAAATATCCATACGACCGAATATATCTACTCTTATTTATCATAGTAAATAACTGATAACAGAACATGCGATGATAGGTCAGGTATTAACATGCTATTACTGTAATAGTGACGAAGAACAATAATTAGGTTTCAACAAAGAACAAAAGTCAAATCTCAAAATCAATAGAGAGAGAGACAGACGAGTTAATGTAAAAATAAAGTGTAATAAATATGTGGAGATGATTAAGGAAATATAACTAACTACTTCCTTTAAAAATGGAATCAAACTGAATATTATTTTATCTATTGAAATTCATTTTTCGAAAAATTAAAAAACGTGTTAATAATGCATAAAGACAAAAACGAGATTTTCAATTGGTGTAAAGATGCATAAAGACAAACGTGTTACTAAAACTTTAACAATTTTCTTAATTAATTAAGCTTAAAATAGTCTTTTTGATTAATGTTTACTGAACTTAGATAAGTAATTATCAGCCCCATAAACATATAAGTTTTTCTCTGCATATATTCCAAATGAGTTTAGTATATAATTAGATATATTAAAATTTTAATTTAACTACCTAATTATTAACAAATACATTTAAATAAGACGATACGCTATGTAATGAGAAAGTTAGATATGAATCAATCTAATGTTTGAATATATATAGTTAGAATAATAATAATAGAGATACATTTTCTTCTTTAATATTTGACTACTTGGCTCCCATTACATCTACAAACACACGTCCATACGGTTGACGTTAGACTTCATCCTCAAAATAACAAGACAAGGATTCAGCCCAACACAAAGAAGTTGGGCCCAAGCCATGAATTTGTGATAATAAGTCTAGGAAAAAGAGCCAGTCCGATGGAAGATTCAAATATCAGTTCAAGATAACCGTTCCCCGAAAACTCGCAAGAACAGAGTCAGTCAGCCCGAACAATCCACAATCACTCCCCCATATGTATAATCATTTCAGTTTGCGTGTACGCAAGAGTGAGACTTTTGTCTTGTAGTGGCTTTTTTCTCTCTCCGTACAAAGTGGGTTTCCCTAGTTCGCTTTTGGGTTTGTGTGGTGTTTTGCTTGGTTCTTTTGAGTGTTCACCTGGTTTTACGTTTTATTTGCTTTTCTGGGTTTCGTGTTTGCTTTCTGGGTGAGGTTTTTAGTCTTTTTTTGTAAGATTGGGATCAGGTTGGGTCTGGGAAACACAGGATATGAGGTTCTTGAGAGTTGGGTTTGGGAAACACAAAGGGCTTTCGTGAGATCGTATTTTGAGAGAGTGTGGTTGGGTGTATCGTTGTTTTTGAGGTTTCTGAGTCGGGGTTCCAAAAGCTGACGTGGTGATGGCGGACCAGCGGAAATGGGAGGATGAAATAGAAGTAGCCACTTCGTTCCTTGCAAAAAACTTGGTCATTACACGGAAACTTGATGAGAAAGGGAAATGTGCTCAGTCCTCCTTATTGGCCGGGAAAATTATCTCGAACAAGAAATGGGGATGGGGAGACAAGCGGGTTTTTGAGGTTTTTGCTGGTGTGTGGAGGTGTAAACGGAACTGGTTCGTGAAAGAAATCAGACCGGGTATTATGCAATTCCAATTTGAAAGCCAAGAAGATGCTAACAAAGTCTTGGGTGGGAGGCCTTGGACTTTTAAGGGGGTTCTGATGGTCATTGTGGCGTGGCCGGCGTTGAAGATTATCGAGGAACTGGACTTTTCCTTCTCTCCTTTTTGGATTCGATTGAGAGGACTTCCACCGGGTTTTCTCAATGAAGCCAGTGCCGAGAGTGTAGCCCCAATGTTCGGAAGGTATCTGGGGTATGGGGGACGTGAAGAGAACGATATGAGACTCAAGGTCAATGTAGATGTGAGGAAACAGATTTTTCCAGGCTTTTTTCTTGACAGAGAAGAGATGAGGCCTTTGTGGATTCAAGGAAGATATGAGAAACTGGGGAAATTATGTTATCAGTGTGGATGGTTGGGTCATGATGAAGGAGAGTGTACCAAGAATGATCGAGCCAAAGTCCGGGTGGCTCACTCACCGGAGGTGAATGCCTATGGAGGTTGGATCCACGCTGAGTCGGCGTTTGATTCGTGCTACATCGGGTTGGAGTTTCTGATCGGAATGGGGAAACATCGGGTCGCGGTGGCGTGGCTTGCCAATATCGACAACGGAGGTTTTTTCACCGATAAAATGAAGAGGCAGTTATTAAAGCAGGGGGTGATTTCGTGCCAGAATCCATCCCGCCGGGTTTCGAGGGAAGGAATCCGGAGACCAATAGCCTTTCCTTGGAGCCGTTGGTAGACATGAAGGACAAAGACAAAGGACTGACACTGACAGGGGAAAAAAATAGAGGGGATGTGGAATCGGGAAAAAATCTGGGACCACCGACAGGTCACATGTCGCGGGATATGGTGGTGGTAGCTGGGATTTCGGCACAGGGTGCGTCAAGTGGAGGGAGTGAGGCACAAAAGGTGTCAGAGGAGGTGTGTCTGCGGAAAGTGAGGGACATTGGGTTTAATGAGAACAAACCCTTATGGCCAAGAATTACAATTGGGCCTGATGGGCTTCAGGAGATATCGGTTGGGCCAGATGGATTTTTGGTTGAAGGGGATTTTATTTTGCCTTATAAAAAATGGGAGAAAAAAGTAGAGGCTGAGCTGGGCTCTGGAGGGAAGAAAAATAGGGCTAATAATCTGGATATGGCTGAAAAGAGAGAAGAGAATAACTGTGTTTTAAATGCCAAAAGAAAAAAACCTGTCTACGATGATGAAAATGGAAGTGTAAAGCAGGCTAAACAAAATACGGTAGAGTCTGAGGTTCATAGGGAGACGAAGGTGAACAAGGAGGTGGGGGTTAAGGAGTTGGCTATTAATCTGGCCAATGCTTTCACGCCAAGTGTCTCTGCCGGACCAAATGTGGGGCGAGGCAGAAAAGTGGTTGTCCCGAAGAGAAAAATTTCAAGCAAAAGCAAAGGACAAACAGAGAAGTCTGGGGTGGAGAAAGTGGGGGATGTACCCATTACTACCATTTCATCTAACATGGCCGGGGAAGCGGGCCTTAATAACCCCCTACCTCATCAATGTTAGTTCTCTCTTGGAATTGCCGGGGTCTCAATAGAGACACGGCTATGGAGGCTCTTTGGAGTCTCTTGGGGAAGGCAAGACCGGATATTGTAGTACTTATGGAAACGAAGATGGGTTACGGAAAAATGCAACACTTGAGGGAGAGGTTTGGGTTTTGGGGAGGTGCCGCAGTGGGAGCGGTTGGTTCGGCATGAGGTATGTGTATTTGGTGGAGACGAGGTATCAAGATGGATATTTGGAAAGCAACAAAACACTATATTTGGGCTGTGGTGAGAGGTGACACGAGGGATGCAGATTGGGATTTGTTTGGAGTCTATGGTACACCGTACAAAGAAGAGAAATCGGGGTTTTGGGCCAAGATGACGGTGGAAGTGGGGAAATCTAGGAGGCCTTGGATTCTTTTGGGGGATTTAAACCTTATCCTCTCCGAAGATGAAAAGCGAGGAGGGGTCGCGGTGGCTTGGCACACTTGCAAAATTTTGAGGGGGTTTCTAAGAGATACCGGATGAGTAGACTTGGGGGCGTGCGGAGATACTTTTACATGGACGAATGGTCAATCGGGAGATGATCGGATTTTCGAGAGATTGGATAGGGTCATTGCTTGCCCGCATTGGCTTCGTAGATTTGGGAAGGCAGGAGTGAAGCATTTTCCTATTTTGGGATCGGATCACGCTCCGATTCTTTTGGATAGCTTCATGTTTGACGAGAAAGGCTTCAAACCCTTTAGATTCTTCGAGGCTTGGGCGGATGACGACGAGTGCCGGGAGATGGTTGAGGCGGCTTGGAGGGGAGCAGGTCGAGGTCCGTGTTCGTGGAGACTTGCAAACAGGATTGAATTGGTTGGTAAATCTCTGAAGACTTGGCAACGAAAGAAGTGGGCGTGTACTAGAAGCCGAGCGGAAGAGTGTGAGAGGAAGCTCACGGAGATACAAAGCCGGGGTGCGAGGCCTAGTTCGCTTCAAGGAGAGAAGGCTTTGAAAGATGAGTTGGCCTCCTTTCAAAAGACCACAGAGAAGATGTGGCGCCAAAAATCTCGGGAAGTTTGGCTCAAGGAGGGTGACTCAAACACAAAATTCTTCCATGCCGCGACGCTTATACGGAGGAAAAGAAATTATATTGGAGGCATAAAAAATGATGATGAAGAGTGGTTGGGCAATCGGGCAGAGATCGGTAATTTCCTCACCAACAAGTATAGAGAACTCTTCTCGACGGAGAACCCGGAATTCCCCGAAGGCTTGGAAGGGCTAATTCAGCCCATCCTTTGTGAAGCGGACAACAAGGAGTTGGAAGTGATTCCGACGAGTGAAGAAGTGAAGAAGACCGTGTGGGAGATGCATCCCTTGAAAGCGCCCGGTCCGGATGGCCTTCAAGGAGTGTTCTTTCGAAAATATTGGGATATAGTTGGTGGAGATCTCGTAGGGTTCGTCCAAGAGTTTTTCCGAAATGGGAAATTGTTGAAGAAAATGAACTTCGCTCATATTGTCTTGATTCCAAAGACCGGTGGGGCGGATTCTTTTGAGAAATTCAGACCGATAAGTCTTTGCAACTTTAGCTTCAAAGTGATTACCAAGATCTTGACGGCTAGACTTCGGAAGCATTTGGATAAGATGATTTCCCCTTTCCAATCGGCTTTCGTCCCCGGTCGGTGGATAGTGGAGAACACGATTCTTGCCCGGGAAATTATAGAGGCTATGAAGAGGAAGAAGGGGAAGAAGGGATTGATGGGCATCAAGATCGATATGAGCAAAGCGTATGACCGGCTTGAATGGAGGTTCATATTTCAAGTCTTGAAATGCTTTGGTGCATCGGAAAAGGTCCTAGTGCTTATTGAACAATGTGTTACGACGGCTTCCGCGGCCTTGCTTATCAATGGGGCTCCTCACACAAAATTTTGGCCGACTAGAGGCCTTAGACAAGGTGATCCGTTGTCTCCGTATCTCTTCATAATAGCGTCCGAAGTCTTGAGTAGGATGCTTATGAAAGAGGAGTGGCTTGGGAAGTTTCATGGTATTAGCATCGGGAGAAATGTTCCGAGCATCTCCCATCTCATGTTTGCGGATGATACTATTATCTTTTGTCAAGCTAAGGAAAATGAAGTGGAAGCGATTATGAAGTGTCTCGAGGTGTACCAAAGATGGTCGGGCCAAAAAATCAACGTTAAAAAATCCGGGGTTATTTACTCGAAGAATTGCAAGGACTGGGAGCGTGAGAGGTTGAACTTGAAGTTGGGAATGAAGTCTTGCGATGAAGATATCACATATTTGGGGAATCCCCTCTTTTTGGACCGAAACCGTTCAAAAAGCTTTAAAGTTCTCAAAGATTGGGTGTATTCTCGCCTTGAAGGATGGATGGCGAAGTCGATTTCCAAAGCGGGTCGAGGTACTCTCATCAAATCGGTTGTCCAAGCTATCCCATCGTATGCTATGTCTACCTTCCGGCTGCCAAAAACCTTTTGGCAAGCCATTGAGAAAGACTCTCGGAAATTTTGGTGGACCGGTGACGTGGCTAAGGAAAAATATATGGCTCTAGTGGCTTGGGATACGTTGTGCAGCCCAAAGAAGAGTGGTGGGCTTGGGTTTAGAAATTTGAATGATTTTTAACCGAGCCTATTTGGCTAAATTGGCTTGGTGTGTAGCTTACAAACCAGAATTGTTCTAGGTAAAGATTCTTACAGCCAAATATTGCAAAGAAACACCTTTTCTCCAATGTATGCTGAAGACGACGGCCTCCGGTGGGTGGCGTGACATTCTTTTAGAGAGAGATCTGATTCTAGAAAACTCTACGAGGCTGATTGGGGATGGAAAAAATACGAGGGTGTTTACTGATCAATGGCTTGGGAGTGAGAGGATTGAGCGGACGGAGAACAATGGGATTGCGAGAGATACAAGAGTCAGTGATTTGTTCAAATCTAACTCTCGAGTTTGGGACCGAGAGAAAATCGAGCAGGTCTGCGGCATGGAATATGTGGGAAGAATCTCTAAGATCAAGGTCCGGCCGGCTCCGTTGAGGGATAAGGGGATCTGGACGAGAACTCAGTCAGGAAATTTCAGTGTCAAATCGGCGTACAAGGAAATCAACAACGCTGCCTTCGATTCTAATGACGGAGTGTGGGCCGAGGTCTGGCGAACCCGGATCCATGAACGCCATAGATTGTTTCTATGGAGATTGGGAAGAAATTGTCTTCCTACGGCGGAGCGCCTGGCGGTGTGTATGCCGGGGTTGGATGTGAGCTGTAGGGTGTGCGGTGAAGAGATAGAGTCGATATGGCATCTTTTCTTTCGGTGCGACACGGCAGCGCGTCTCTGGTTCACGGTGGCGTTTGGTAAGAAATGGGAGAGTGATCCGGCTAGATCAGGTTTGGAAACTCTGAAGCTTTTGATCCAGTGCAACACGATGATGAAGGACAAATTGGGAGATGACGTTTTTATTAACTATGTTGTTGGAATTATGGAGCAACTTTGGAAGAATAGGAACCAGAAATTCTTTCAGGGATCGCAACCATCCTTCAGGGTTTTGGTTAACAGTACTCAGCAACTTGTTCTTGATATTGGCAAGTTTAAGACGGCGAACAGCTTCTCGGAGGGCCTACGTCAGGAGCGGGTCAAGAAGCGGTGGCAAAGGCCATCGGATAACGTCACAAAAATCAACGTCGACGCTGCATTTTCAGGAGCAGGGGCGGCAGTCGGAATCGTTGCCAGAGATGCGCGGAGAAGTGTTCTGTGGATGTGGAGGAGCAAGACGCAAGCGGGTAGTGCCGTGGAAGCTGAAATGATTGGAGTTCTTATGGGCGTGCAACTTGCAAAATTCAGGAACCATCGGAGAATTTTAGTGGAGGGCGATAACAAAGCAATTATGGACTCTCTCGTTCAGCGAAGAAATTGTCCGGTTTGGCATTGTATCCCTCTGTATGAGCAGATATTATCTCTTAGTGATGGTCTTAGTAGTTGTAACTTTGTGTGGAATCATAGAGATTGTAACCAAGTGGCTCATGGTTTGGCCAAATGGGCTCTATATTCTACTGTTTTTGGTTTTTGTAATCTGGGAAACATCTTATCCTCTGTGAAAGATGTGATTGTAAGGGATACTGTTATGGAATGAATTTGGGGTGCTCTGGTTTGGAGGCCCCTCAGTTTCTTCAAAAAAAAAATACGTATAAGTCTTTGAACGATAGATGCCCCGAAAAAAAAAGTAGTGAACTCCAACTGACACACGACGTGTCACCAGTCAACCCGACCTCGCAACCTCAACTCTAGCATTATAAATATAAAATAATATAGCCTATGTGAGGCACGTTACTTTTGATTCTCCTCTCTTCGACTCTGTAATTTCCCAATTCAAATCGTTGTATTATTTTCATTGATTACTATAAACAGCTCCGAACTCGGTTTGCGTTTAGTTCTTTCTTTTTGTTAATTTTTACCATACATAATCAGGGGTGGACTCAGGTGCTACCCCCCTCCCCCCAAGCAAAAAATGTCGGGCTTAAAAAAAAAATTCAGCCTAAATATACGTCCCTAGCTTTGGTAATTTTACATATTATAAAATAGCACAACAACCCTAATGTTAAAATAAATAACTAAAGTGCTTATAATACACACACATGTATATATATTGGAAACCCTAGCGTTTTTTTTTTTTTTTAATTATTATTGCAAACATGTACACTATTCAATATTGTGATGGGATAAAATGGACGAATTCAGCATAACAGTGCTAAGGAGGTTTTTAAGCTCCGTCAAATTTTTCTTTACTATATATGTTCCTATTATTTATATTTTTTAAATTTTATATAAAAATTATAAATTATAAATCAGCCTTTCCTACTAAAGATTTCTTCTTCAGATTAGCCCTCGTCTGGCTACCTTAAAACAAAAGCATCGTAGCCTACAGACAAGTCACGTGACACGCTTCTACTAGTTAATGTTATATATATTGTATATATATGTTGCTGACATAATCGAGACTAACCTTATAACTTATAAGTATTGCTCATGTTAGTTAGTGATTTTTAATGAAAGAATAAGCATCGTGTTCGCTCGTGCAATAATTTTTAATTGTTATTTTGTATTTTATTAATTATTTAGGTATATACCGGCAGCTGATTTAATCATTTGATATTCTCAAGAATATGTAATATAATAACAAATTGGCCGTAATTATAGTGGGTGGGCAATGCCAATGCGTTCTTTTTTAGAAAATAAGTTTCGGACCTAGGCTTCATTAGAGATTTGAGCCAAGGCCTCCTCTTGTAAGTCAAGAGGAAGAAAATAGTTCAAATTACAATCTCATAAAAAAAAAAAGCTCTTTTTAGCAAGTTTATAAGCCAACATATTACAATTTATAATTTTTATGAATAAAAACAACATTACACCAACAAAAAAGCTCAAAGAAACTAATAATGTAAAAAAAAAAAAAAAAAACCCAACATCGGTCACCGGAACCATCTTCGTTTTAACGATGTTGACCACCGCCTCGCAATCCGATTGAACTATCACCTTCTTGAAGCCCCCGATAAGGGCCCTATTGAGACCATGCAAAACGTCATAACTTCTGCCACCAAAGGATCAAAGGACGGGGCGAGAGGAATGCTAAACGCAACAAGAACCACACCTTTAGAATCTCGGAAGATTATCCCTCCAAGACTGCAGTTCGCCTCCTCGGCACCAATGGCCGCATCGATACTCACGGCCATCACATCTCGGGTCGGAAGGGGCCACCGGAGGGGGAGAGTAAGGAGTACCCAAGGTGCGGCTTCAAGCTCTGTGCATTTTGGAATTCTTCGAGGAGCCCGATAGTGCCATTCACAAGCTCGACCGTAGCTCCCATCGGGTTGTTTTGGATCGTATTGTTTGTGCCAGGGGTAGCTTCAAGCTCTGTGCATTTTGGAATTCTTCGAGGAGCCTGATATTCATGAGCTCGCCCGTAGTTCCCACCGGGTTGTTATGGATCGTGTTGTTATGCCAGTTTCAGGCACTCCACATAGTCACCGCAAAGAGCTCAAACTCGTGTGAGGATGAAATACATTTCACATGAATAAGGAGGGCAAAAGTCTCGCCATGGTAGTTAGCCTTCAACATCTGCCAACACTCAAGCGTTTTCCACACCTCAACAATCTCCCCCACAACCCCAAATAGCGTGAAAGGTAGATTCTTTCCCCTTAGGGCACCAGAAAAAACACGAGTCAATGACTGTCCCTCGTCGAGCAAGATTCCCAGATGTAGGTAGCCAATCTCGTCCCACTTTCGAAACGAAAGCTTCGAATTTTTGGCGGGACTCTAAGCTTCCATACACTCTCCCACAAATCTTCCATTCCTTTGGGGAAGATATGCCCGCCATCGGCAGTGCATCGCACGTAATTCGGTATCTGCTCTGCACTGAGTATTCGCCATCTTTGCTTAAGTGCCACAATATTTTATCGAGAGTCGTCTTGAGGGAATTGGGGATCTTTAAAATGCTTAAAAAATCATCGTCACAAAGCACTTGTTGAAGGAGGGTCAAATTCCAATCTCCATCCGAGTTTTTGAGCTCCGAGACTAGCATCCCGTCAGGGATTCGGGAACCATCACGAAGAGTGAAGCCTTTGCCTCTCGGAATTCACCTATCTCTCCATACATCAACAGTCGAAACCGATCCGATTGCCATCGGGATCCTTCCGAGATCACCCCTCTACTCCATATGATACAATTCCAAATACTAGAAGCTTTATAATACCATCTCGACGTAAGGATGCAAGAGTCGGAAAAATAGCTTCCTTTGAGGACCCTAGAGGCTAGGGTATCCGAAAATCTAAGAACACGCCACACGGTTTTAGTGAGGAGAGCTTTATTGAAGAACTCCAAATTTTGGAAGCCTAGCCCCCGTTGGCTTTACGCGCACAAAGCTTTTCTCAAGTCCCCCAATGAGTCTTTCGTTTCTCAATGGTGCTCTCCCACCATAAGTTTGCCGCCAATCTATGGAGGTCATTTATAAGACTCTTGGGAAGCTTGAAACAACACATAACGTAGCTCAGTATAGCTTAAATGACGGCCTTGATAATTACCTCATTTCCTGCCGCGGAGAGAAAAGTGCCCTTCCACCCTTTAATTTTGGTCCAAACTCGATCACAGATGTATTGGAACATCTCTTTCTTGCTCTTTCCCACGACTATTGGAAGCCTAAGATATCTATCATGACCCTCGGAGAATCGGACCCCAAGAAGAAGAGCTAATCCTTCTCCCGTGACTCTTCCTTGTTCACTACAGATCGGTCAAGTCGTTCCACTTTGACTCTTCCGGACTTCTCTTGTCACCAC
This sequence comes from Urtica dioica subsp. dioica, assembly GCF_054948205.1. Lineage (NCBI taxonomy): Eukaryota > Viridiplantae > Streptophyta > Magnoliopsida > Rosales > Urticaceae > Urtica > Urtica dioica. Next base: position 11,797,524 of record NC_142767.1, on the reverse strand, counting down.
ATAAACGGATCTCCTAAGTATCCCACATCCTCGAGTCAGCAATCGTCGAGGGCTTGCCAGAAATCCCTCATCATCTCCGGTTCCTTTGAGCACCCGTCATGCTTCTCGAATTTGTACAAGATCTCATTGAAATCTCCTCCACAAAGCCACGGTCCGAGAGATAGACCATGCACTCTATAAAGGAGCTCCCAAGTAAAGCACCGTTGAGAAGAATTCGAGTTCTCATAGATCCCCATAAAGCGCCACGTATTTCCAAAAAGTCTCCAAACATCCCGCTTTGATATGAAAACACGATAAAGCACTAATTCGCAAATCACAATCTTCCTTCCAAAAAAGTGCCAACTCTTCACTTATACCCACTCGGTCCACCGCAAAGAAACATCTGAACCCCAAAGTAAAACCCAATCTCTCCACATGGCGTCGATTATTTGTTTATGATAGGAAACAAAAATATGGATTGTAAGTTATAATGTGGAACCGGAGGGTGTCCACTGTCCAAGGGTTGCCGATCCCTCGGACATTCCAAATTAGGCCGATCATTGTGCCTGATTGCCCTTCTCCACTGAGGGCGTCGATTATTTGGCGACAATGATTTCAGACACATCTTCATCTGTGGAAGAATAATCCGAAATCAAAGTGGTAGCATTTGTAGTTTTCGTCCCAGAGTTACGTTTAGGAGCAGTGACCGGAGGCCCGACAGGTTTAAACGTCACCAAAAAAGTGACATGGGTTAGCCCACCACCTTCCAGCTTCTCCGGGCTAGAGTCTGTTAGAGACAAATCTTTGGCCATACATAATCTCTTGTGGATCTTGTGAGGATCTGTTGTTCATGCCGGAGACGAGTCGAGCCAATATGTCGGCTTCAGAATTTTGTTCTCGCGGGATTTGAGTGATTTCGTACCATGAGAATGTTTCCATGAGTTTGTATGTCGCGGCGAGATAAGCGATCATATTTTCTTCTTTTGCAAAGTATTCTCATGTCACTTGATTGACGATTAGCTGTGAATCGCACCGTATTCTCAGGTTCTCCACTTTGAGTTCGTTTTCCATATTCTAACCCACAAGGAGGGCTTCTTATTCCGCTTCATTGTTTGATGCACGAAATCCAAAGTTTAGAGCATATTTCAGCTTTTCCCCATCTAGATTTATCAAGAACACTCGGGCCCCGGACCCGTGGGCATTAGAAACTCCATCAACATGGAGTCTCTATACTAGTCCGACGGGGTTGGTTCATCTCTACTTTGTCAAGGGCACAACTTTGCATTTCCCTTCGGTTTCTCCAATTGGGTCTGCTGGGGATGTGAATTCGGCGATGAAATCCACAAAAGCTTGGATTTTGATTGCTGTTTGTAGGTGGAACTCAATCCCATATTCCCCAATCTCTTGTGACCATATGGCAATTCGTGATGACGTGCTTTTCAGTAACGCTTTTTCAGGGGGTGTTCAGTCGTTACGATTACTTGGTAGGCCTGGAACGAGCGTAATTTTTGGGCGGCGGTGACGAGTGCTAGAGCCAGCTTTTCGATTGACGGGCATTGTGTTTCTACGTCAAGGAATGCCTTGCTCACATAATAGATAGGCCAATGCCCTCCTTCCTACTCTAGAACGAGCACTGCGTCGACCGCTCTTTTAGAGATGGATAAGTAGAGGTGGAGATTTTCTCCGTCTTTCGGCTTGGCGAGGAGGGACGGTGTTTCGAAGTATGTTTTCAGGTTGAGGAAAGCTGCCTCGAATTCGTTGTTATATTCAAAGTCTTTCCCTTTCTTTAGGGCTTGGAACATGCATTTATCTGTGGCGAGGGAGACGAATCGACCGAGGGCTGCTATTTGTCCCGTTAGGCTCTGGACCTTCTTTATTCTCCGGAGAGATTTCTTCTCTATTAGTGCTTTGATCTCATCAGGATTCGCCTTCATTCCGTTTTGGTCGACAATGTAGCCTAAGAACTTTTCTGAATCGACCCTGATGGCGCATCTTTTGGGGTTTAGCTTCATTTTGTACTGTCGAGAAAACGTAAGCATCTCATCGATACTCTTGATATGATCATCCGCCTTCAGACTGTTTACGAGTATATCATCCACGTACACTTCCATGGTTTTCCCGATCTGCTTTGAGAACATTCGGTTGATGAGCCTTTGATAGGTGGCGTCGGCATTCTTAAGTCCAAATGACATGCCCTTGTAGCAGTACAGTCCTCGTTCGGTTACCAAAATAGTTTTGAATTGGTCGGGCTCATGCATCCGAATTTAGTTGTATCTAGAGTAGACGTCTATGAAGCTCATTAGCTCATGCCCAATGGTAGTGTATACCAATTGATCGATTTGAGGTAGCGGGAAACAATCCAATCTGTGAGGCATGCCTTGTTGAAGTTTGTATAATCAATGCATATTCGCCACTTCTTGTTCGGCTTTTTTACCATCAGTTCGCCACCCACTTGGGTAACTTTGCTTCTCGGATGAAGTCGACCGCTAGGAGCTCCTTGACTTATTCGTTGATTGCCAGATATCTTTTCGGATAGAAAGACCTTATGGTGGACCTTCTCTTGTACACTGGATATCGTCATGGAGTCGATGAGACCATGATTTATGGGTCTCTGGCATGTCCGTATGAGTCCAAGTGAACATATCCTTGTATCCTATGAGGAATGCGGCTAATTTGGTCCTCATCATGATGGGGAGATAGGCCCCGATTTTGACTACTTGGTGACGCTTTGTTTCGTCTAACTCCAGAGGTAGCAAGTTGTTGGGGAGCTCGATCTTCTTCTCGTTATCTCTAGGATCTAGTTCTCCAAATGCTCGGGCATCCTCGACTGCGCACGTGTAGTCATTGTCAATTTTGTAGATTGTGGACACTATATGGTGGATGTTGTCCTCCGAATGACATCTTTGGGACATCTATTGGTCTCCTTGGATGATGCCGACCCCGTCGGGGATCAGAAATTTCACCAACAAGTGATAGTTTGATGTCACGGCTTGGAGCTCGTTCAACATTGGTCGTTCGATGATGGTGGTGTACGGAGAGATGTATCAACTACCAAGAAATCAATCTCTTGACCAATCCCATGACTGTCCTCCGTTTTGAATGTAACCAGGAGCTTAATAGAGCCTACGACATACACCTCTTCTCCGGAAAATCCGTAAAGAATGATGCGGGAAAATGCCATCCTGATTCCTTCGAGGGAGATCATGTCACATGTTCTTTTGAATAAGATATCTGCTGAAGTGTCGTTGTCAACTAAAACTTTCTTCACCGACTGATTTGCAACTATGACCGAAGTCACGATCCCGTCGTTGTTTGGGTGCATGACTCTTAGTGCTTCCTCTTGAGTGAATCAAACTTGTAGAGATTTTGGGAGCGTCTTCGGTGAGAGGGGCGAGGTTTATGGGATGCTCTGACTCATCCCTCGACTCTCTTGGGAAACCTCTTCTACGTTTGTTGTCTTAGCTCGTGGGCTTAGCGGCTGCGGGAGTGGGCCCATCTTCCATGACATGAACGGGTGATTGGTTGTCGTTGCTTGACACAACGGGGATATGTCGTGGATTATTCCCGTTTGATGCCGCTTAAGTGTTGATGATATCCTCGTTTTCTTCCCATGCACTATCTCGCCCTAAGAGGTTACAAAGAATAGAGTTTTTCATTGTGAACGGCGAGAAAACATATCCATCATTCGCTTGAGTTAGTATGACTCTTGCGATTGTTATTTAGCTGAGGTTTAACAGAGATGGGGCTGCCATCTGCGAGGGGCGTTGTTACGCCTTTGCTCCACTTGGTTTTAATCGAGTTCATCACTAATGGTGCTGCTTTCGTCATTTCGTCTTGATAGCGTTCGAGGGTTAGAGGTCATATCATCGGTATGCGTATGGGCGCCTCCCTTAGAGGCATTGCGGGACCGTACCATGAGGGAGTTTGGAATCTTGGGTTTGAGACTTTGAGGTGTGGATTGGTGAGAACACGTAACTATTTTCGTGCCCCACCTTCTAGCGCCAAAATATTAACGCTCGACTTTGGGTCAACACTAGTAAGCCATTTGTGGTTCAACCCAGGATCGGACCCTGAGGTTGCATGTAGGCTAATGTCGTCACTGAATTGCTAATGTGTAAAAACTCATTTTCAGTGGGTATCACACCACCTGTTAAGACCGGGTAACAAGCGGGTTAACGGGTCTCGAGTGATATTTCATTTATGTTAGAGAATATTGCCCATGAGAAGATTTATTTGTAATCTTCGAAATGCTGATATTATCAATAAAATTAAGTTATGAAATTTTTATCTATGTGAATCGAAAACTTTATTTCTATTATAGATTTATCAACCTTTATCTAATCCTTGGTCTCCGTATCAAACTGAATTACATGCTGGGCATCTAAGTTCAGACGGTAAACTAAATCTTGGTCAGTGATTGATCCATGCCTGGATAGCTTGATCTAAAATCACATATGCGGAACAGAAGCGAATGTTGATCATTTAGGGGGAGAAATCTACACAGTTGGTCTGTGTACGGCCTGGACAGACTTTGAATTTTGATGTGTTGTTTAAGGAACTGTTACGACACACTAACCGAGGTCGCTATGATGGTCAGAGTGAGACTTGGTCTAAATCCTGAAGTGGTCACAGACTTCTAAGTTGTATTACCAGGTTCTTTGACTCATTCGTGAATGGCTACATACAGATTCCTAAATACTTATGTCTTAAGAATTCAGAATATGATCTGAGCGGAAAATGGTTCACAGATAAAGAATCCAGCCTTCATGAAAGAAGATCAATGTTCACTCACCTAGGGGTTGATTCTTGATTGCATACACTTTCGTAGTAAGTACGTACGGATGAATCTTTCGATAGGGAAGCACAGATGATTAAGGCTCATATGTATCAATAAAGATATAATGAAATATTGACCTTTCTCGATATGGGTTGAGCCTGGAGGATTGAGCTCATGAGCTGACTATATCAATGGATACTCATACGATGAGTAAAAAATAATTCTAGTAATAAGAAGAGTGCAGTCTCAGCTCATGTTGTGGAGTGACACCGAGATATACGAATCGTTTAGATATGAGAAATGACTATTTTATCTATTTATTCGGACTTGTGGGAGCTTCTATTACTAAGTCCATAGTCTCCGAATCGGCTCTGATAAAGTTGTACAAGAACTCTCAAGTAATAATAAGAATTATTGATTACAATCTCATAGTTGTAAATTGTCTAGTAGCATTTATTTGGAAAATTATTTTTGCCAAATTAATTATTTATGGTTGAATTAATTAATTATTGTTGGATCAAATAATTAATTGATTAAATTGAATTTTAAGTTAGACCTCTTGAACACTGTAAAATTCGAAATTTCTAGGTCCAATAACAGCTATTTGGGCATATGTATTGGGCATCAACTCTATCCACATTCTAGGCATTAGAGGTAAAGTTCTTCATTAGTAGTAGGCGAAAAGTTTCTTCCTATAGATGTTTTTGATAGGCAGTCTCTTCGGGTAGAGGGTGGATAATAAGATTTATTTCCTCGACGCTTATAGGAAGGCCAATGTTGATTCCACTCCGAAGGGCAGCATTGTCGTAGCCTCGACGTGGCCTCCACCGGAAGATGGAATCACCACCATTAGTATTGATTCTTTTAATGTTGCAGCCCATAATTTGGCCCATTTTGCTTTTTGTGTTGACTCGGATGTGCGTTGGTCGATGCTTATCCCACCTTGTGCCATGCGAGAGGTTTTAAGCGACTAAAGAGCTTTGTTGTAACCACAATATTCCGCCGCCACCTAAATGAGGGTTGTTGCATTTGTCCGTGGTGCCGTCCACGTTTATTAAATATATATATATATATATATATATATATATATATATATATATATATATATATAACTGAGAACCCGTTCAAAATTTTGAAAGGGACACACTATTTCAAAGTTTTTTCGTGGGTTATTTGTCCTCTAAAATTTGAAGTAAATATGACAACATGTTTTAAGTTTTGCAATAAGTAGCACAATTTCAATTTATTATACAAAAAATTGGCTATGTAAGCCACCTAAACTATATGAATTGTAAATTAGCCAACCTTTGGTAAATACTTTGTAAATATCCAACTTTTATACGTGGCAGCCTATTAACTACTTTTTTTTTACATGTTTGGCTGAGTTAAATAAGTCTTTTATTAATCTGTTAATAAGTTAATTTGATTATTTACAAGAAATTAACCAAAAGTGGGTTATATCCCAATTCACTATAACCGTGTGGCTATATAACTTAATAACCCTTTATTATATGGGTCTTTTTTTGGACAATAATTTTTTATCAGTTAACTAACCAAGTTGTTATAATATATGCGAAAAACATAGAATATGTTAAATATACAAAAGAAACTTAACCGTATTAAAATAAATTTGAAGATCTTCAACAAAATTTTATACCCTAACTTTTCAAATAGATCTCTATGGTGAAAAAATATAGCAACTATAAAGAAATTCACTTGATAAATGTAGGCGGTTATAAGTGTTTTGTTCAAGTATTTATAGGATGTGTTTAATTTGAATTTTAAGAATTTTATTATTATTATTATTATTTTTTACTCAAAACTATTTTTTCTAAAGTATACGATAGAAACCTTAATTTTCCAATGTTGTGTCCCAAGTAGTCCCAACAACCTTGGCAAATCGAGTTTTCCCTTTAAAATTTTAAATTTAGCATTTCTTTTCCAATTTTAACTCAAAAAAGAAAAATAAGTAATAAAAAAGATGAGGGAGTAAAAGGAAAGCATTGCATATGAGAATACAAATAACGTGGCAATCTCACAATCGGCTCCTTAAAAATAATATAATAATTAAATAATAAAACAAGAAAACTAGAATATAGGGAAACTAAAAACAAGAAATAATTAATCAGTATTAAATTCAATATTCATATAAACCCTAAAAAGACATCGCGTTCTCTTTTCTCATGGTCTTGTAAGAAAGGGGAAAGAGAACAAAAAATAACAAAACAAATCCTCAAAAAGAGAAACTAAAAACATTTAAACCAAAAACAGCAACAAAACAGAAACTAAATCCGAACCGTCCATTCTTTGATCTGACGGTGAGGCCCGCTCTTCCGCTTGTGCTTATCACACACATACACACACGCACATACACACAGACCTATGTATTTCTTCTTCACTTCACACAGTACCTCTCTATAGCCATGGCTGAACTAAACTACGATCATCCAAAAACTCAGCTCTGAACTCCAATAGCTTAACCAAACAGAAGAATAGAGAACTAATAAAATAAAAATCAAGGCTTTTCAGCTTTTGTTGTCTTTACTGATTCAGGCTCTCGGAGCAAAGGCGGTTTCACTGAGAGATGATACCGGAGGTTTCAATGCGATCGGAGATGGGCGGGGATAGGGAGGAGCTGAGTATATTCCGGAGCGGCTCTGCGCCGCCGACGGTGGAGGGGTCGCTGAGCGCCGTGGGAGGGCTCTTCAATGGCTTCGCGACGGAGGAGGACCTTCGCGCCGATCCGGCGTACGCCAACTATTACTACTCCAACCTCAACCTGAACCCTCGCCTCCCTCCGCCGCTGGTATCCAAGGAGGACTGGCGATTCTCTCAGCGCCGCCACGCCGGTTCTCTCTTCTCCGTTCAGCCCGGCGCCAACGAAGCGCCGGAGGAGCTCGCCGAGGAAGGTTCCTGGGGCGGCGATGGTCTTATTGGATTGACCGGCCTTGGAGGACTCTCTGCTCGCCAGAAGACCATTTCCGAGATCCTTCAGGTTCGTCTTCTTTTACTTCATATGTATGTGAGTTTGTCTGTGATTATTTAGGATAGTTCAGTCTTGGACTTTTTCTTCTTTGTATTCACTTGGGAGTTTTTTAAGTTTTTCAGGCAATTTGTTTTCCTTTTTTTTTTTTTTTTTTTATATATGTATTTCGCGTTGTTAAGTTACGATCGTTTGGATTTGGATTTGGATTGTGTTTTGATTTGACTTTTAAGTCGGAATATTGATTCTGAATGTTTTAGATTTTTTTTTTTTGTATTTTGTTTTTGGCGGTGAGTGGATTTTATGCCAAAACAATATGTTGACGATGAGTCATGTGCTTGTTATTCTTCGGTGTATACTTTTAATTGCATCTGATCGACGTTTAACGATGATTAGGTAATTGTTTTCTGGATATCAAGATGGGTTTTTTTGGACTCACGAAATATGAATTGGTGACGCATTTGATGTTTTTTTTTTCTCCCTTGTTTGTTAAAGAGTGCTCAAGTGTATTTTCTGTTGATTGATCTTAGCAAAAATTATAAGAGAAAATAAGTTGAAGTAGTTGTCTCACCATCATTCTAGAAAGTCTTGACATTGTATGTTTTTTTTTTTTTTTTTTTGTTTATTTCTTATGCAGGATGATATGAATCAGGCGAAAAGTGTTCCGAGGCAACCTTCGCGCCCAGCCAGTCGAAATGCCTTCGATGATAGCGTTGAAAGCTCGGAATCCCAGTTCGCCCATTTGCATCACGACTTGTCGTCTCTGCGCTCCGGCGGCGGCAATAATAATAATAATAATAAGCAGTCTGTTCAAAGCATCGGTGGTGCCTCGGGCTCTCACTCTTACGCTTCCGCTTTAGGCACTTCTTTGTCGAGAAGCAACACTCCGGACCCGCAGCTGATAGCGAGAGCTCCGAGTCCTCGGATCCCGACGGCCATAGGAGGAAGATCGACCCCTATCGACAGAAGAACCGTCAACGCTCAAAGCTCGTTCAACGGCGCCTCTCACAAGCTCGGCGAGTCGGAGGATCTCGTGGCCGCTTTGTCCGGGATGAGCCTTTCAGCTGGAGGAGGAGGAATGATGGACGAAGAGGCAGCTCGTTCGCAGCGGTCGCACGTTCAACAAGAGCACGACAATCGCCACCAAATCTTCAACCCCAAGAGCGACCAGAACCACATGAAGCACGGTTCTTATCTGAACAAGTCCGATTCCGGGCACGGGCATTTCCGTCTTTCCCAGCCAACCAAAACATCTTATCAGGGAATGGATTCCCCGACTCTCAACGGCAGAGGAGGCTCGTCTTCTCACTATCACAACATGGACAGTCCGAATTCTGCTTTTCAGAACTACGGTTTGAGCGGATACGGTATGAGTCCTCCGTCGCCTTCCATGATGGGGAGTCCGATGGGGAGTGGTCATTTACCGCCCTTGTATGAAAACGCTGCTGCATCGGCTATGGGCGGAATCGATTCCGGGGCATTTGGGGGCGGTTTGGCTCTGGGACCGAGCATGCTGGCAGTGGCGGCCGAACTGCAAAACGCGGGCAGGCTCGGAAATCAGGTCCCTCTGATGGACCCGTTATATCTTCAGTACTTGAGGACGAACGAGTACGCCGCTGCTCAGGCCGCGGCGCTCAACGAAGCGACGATGGAGCGTGAAGGAATGGGAAACGCTTACATGGACTTGTACGGGCTCCAAAAAGCTTACCTTGGCTCGTTACTTTCGTCTCAGAAGTCTCAGTTCGGCGGCGCTCCGTACATGGGCAAGTCTAGCAGCATGAATCAGGGTTATTATGGAAACCCAGCGGCGTATGGTCTCGGTATGTCCTCCTACCCTGGAAGCCCGTTGGGTGGTCCACTTCTTCCAAACTCTCCGGTCGGGTCTGGCAGTCCCGGCAGGCACGGCGATCGGAATTTGCGGTTTTCCTCTGGAATGAGGAACATATCGGGTCTGATGGGAGGCTGGCACCCGGAAACTGGTGGAAAGTTGGACGAAATCTTTCCGTCCTCTTTACTTGACGAGTTCAAAAGCAACAAGACTAAATGCTTTGAACTTGCGGAGATCGCAGGCCATGTTGTCGAGTTCAGGTATGCAAAATGGATCTGTGCTGTTTTTATAACTCCATTCCCTTATGTTGTTTGACTTGTTTTCCGGTTCTAAAATCATACAGTGCGGATCAGTACGGTAGTCGCTTTATTCAGCAGAAACTTGAAACCGCCACTCTTGAGGAGAAGAACATGGTCTTTAATGAAATTATGCCTCAGGGCCTGTCGCTAATGACAGATGTTTTTGGTAATTATGTGATTCAGAAGGTAATTTAACGAGCTTTTTTTTTCCCTTTAATATGCGAATCACAATGTTTTATTTATCTCTAGCACAAAAAGGCACGTGGAACGATGCAAACTATCTGATATCGACTTATCTTTGATACTGACAAGTTACATTGACTTAGTTTTTTGAGCATGGAACTGCATCGCAAACAAGAGAACTGGCTGAGCAACTCACTGGGCATGTTCTGACCCTAAGCCTTCAAATGTATGGTTGTCGAGTTATCCAGAAGGTGTGTATAATCAGTCTGAGATACACATTCTAGTTGCTTATTCATACATGTTACTTTGTTGCATGACTTGTTATGTGATACCAATCTTTGTCTTCTCATATAATTTCCTATTGGGATCTTTCTCATTAATATTCTGTTTCTAAGGCACTCAATCGGAAATTCGTGTACTGGAAAAGCAATTATTTTTCATGGTCTGATTATTAATGACATGAATGGTTGTCTTTTTCCCCCATGCTATGTTCATCTCTTCTAAATTCAGACACAGCGATTTTGTATACACAATATTTGTACTTTGGATGCTGATACATCTGATGTAGCAATTCATTTTGGTTTTGATAACTTTGATCCGAACAAACATTCCTTCAGGCAATAGAAGTTGTGGATCTGGACCAGCAGACCAAAATGGTGATGGAGTTGGATGGTCATATCATGCGTTGCGTGAGGGATCAGAATGGGAATCATGTCATCCAGAAATGCATTGAGTGTGTACCCGAAGAGGCTATCCAGTTTATCGTCTCGACTTTCTATGACCAAGTTGTTACCCTGTCAACTCATCCATATGGCTGCCGAGTGATACAGGTAATCTTTTATCGAGATTGATTAGCCACATTCGCATGTGAATATTGGTGCTATACAATACACATAGCGTATTATCGTGCTGAAACTGTGATTCTAAAATGGTACAAATTGATGCGACAGAGAGTTTTGGAACACTGCCATAACCCCAAAACACAGCAGATAATGATGGATGAGATTTTGCTGTCTGTTTGCATGCTGGCCCAAGACCAATATGGGAACTATGTTGTTCAGGTTTGACTTATTTCATTAAACTAATTTCATACATGCTTCTCATCAGTTGTCAGCTTCTCTCTTTCTTTTCTCATTTGTGGCACCCTTTAGTATCCCATGTCTTTTAAAAGAATGAACTTTGAAACATTCTATCATACTTTGTTAAAATTAAAAGATGGATTATGTCACACAAATTATGCTGTTGTCAATCAAGTTCGCTGAGAAGTGGGAAAGGATAAAAGGTCTTTGGAAGTAAAAAAAAAAAAAAATTGCGGCAGTGACATTTTTGGTGCAACATGTGTATCACTGCCTTATCAGATGACTTGATCTTCTTGCTTTCAGAGAAAACTTATTTCATTCATCGTAGCTCTTAAAAACCTATGGTATTGTTTTTGCAGCATGTTCTGGAGCATGGGAAGCCGCATGAGCGTACGTCTATAATCAAGCAATTGACTGGACAAATAGTTAAAATGAGTCAGCAGAAGTTTGCCTCAAATGTCGTCGAGAAATGTTTAAGTTTCGGAACCATTGTTGAACGCCAGACCCTTGTTACTGAAATGCTCGGCACCACTGATGAAAATGAGCCCCTTCAGGTTTGGCAACCGTTGTTAAAAGTGTTTGCTTTTTTTTTTTTTTTTATTATTATTTGATATCACAATCATAATTTGTTATTATATTTTCCAGTCGTATAACTCTTATTACGTTGCATCTACAGTTCCGTTTTCTTATACCGGTTCTTTGTACCTTTGATTGTAGGCAATGATGAAGGACCAGTTTGCAAACTATGTTGTGCAAAAAGTGCTCGAAACTTGCGATGATCAGCAACTTGAGCTAATCCTTAATCGGATTAAAGTTCATTTGAATGCCCTCAAGAAGTACACGTACGGGAAACACATAGTCGCGCGCGTAGAGAAACTTGTCGCCGCTGGAGGTACACCTTTCTTTTTCTCTCCCTCATCCTTCACCCTCGTGTTGAGACTAGTTTTCTGATCTCTGGTTTTCGCAAAGACTCTGCGGATGATTTCTTGAAGGCTATATAACATCTATACCTCAAGTACTTCACACCTAAAAAATTGCAAATGGGTATCACTGGCGCGCACTTAATTATCACAAAATCCCACTATGCCCTTTTGATGCCCATTTTTTAAAACAAGATTTTAAAATAAATTAAAAAAATACTACATTAATTTCACACAAGTTATATAAAATATAAATAATAACACTATTAGAGGGGAAAAGGAAAGCTTCATCTAGAACGCAAAACACAAACTAGATAGCACTTGGCCAATCGCGGGATAAGACAGAGGCTAAAGCTCGAAAAATCAGAATTTAGAGTAGATATCCAAAGACCAATGCTCCTGAAAATACTGTCCCAGACTATTGAATGCTTAATTTAGATTAATAGTATGATTAACCTTTTATTTTAATTTTTATTTGAATTTCAATAAATTTAAAGATATTTTCTATAGTTATAATACATATCAACATTTTGAAAATACAGTTTTCTAATATTTTGAATGTAGTTTTTATTTTTATTTTTGTGAACATCAGTATGCATAATGTGATCTTTCAAACAATTTCTTCTTTTGTCTAACAGTCTAAAATAAATGAACTATTTGAAGATATATTTTATGTAAAACAACATACATCAAATTTAGAGTCAAATATATGCGAATCTGTGTGTGTAGTGTACACACAAATAGTCATTAATTAGTAAAAAAAAAAAAATGGTACAATTTTTTTTATGTTCTATTTTATTTCTGTAAAATTAAACTTGTAATCTTTATGATTTATATATCAATTCCTTTATAAAAATGAAACATAAAGGGGCATAGTAGTGGGATTGGATTCGTTATGGGTTTAAGGAGCGAGAGTTATTCATCAAGCTTTAGATGTTATGGGTTTGAGATAATAAGATTTTGCAAAAATGTTCCTTGTAATTTCTTCATCTTAATTCTTTTCCCAGTATAGTTGACAAGGGACTCTTTTTTTTTTATTTATTTTTTTTTTATTTTTTTTATTCATGTATTTGCAGAGAGGAGGATCAGTATTCTGACCCCACATCCACAACCGCATCCACATCCCATCGCATAGGAGTCAAAAGTCGATGTACAGCTAACCGAGGATGATAGTATGAACTTCCAGCCCTGCCTCTCTCTTTTCCCCTTCATTTCTCTTTCTTTTAATGCCTAGAGATTAAAAAAAAGAAGCTGCTACTACTAGATTTGGATCATAAAATGGAAGCTGAATCGGAAAAAAATAAAAGATCGCTGGTTGTACCTAAAAAAACTGTACATTTTCTTTAGTTTGAGGAGATATAATATTAGCTAGAGTCAGGCTAGTTGTTGATTATAATGATATAATGGGTGATGAAAGGCTCAGATGGTGTGGAACACAGACACACACTCAGTTGCCCTTTTCAGAGAAGAAGAAGAAGAAGATGATGATATCTTTAAACAAAAGCAAACTTAATTTAGTTGTGTACAAGTTTCGAGGGTGTAAAAAATGGAGGATGTAGTAGTAATTTATGTGATGGTGACTGTATAAAAATGTTTGCCCAGGTTCACAAATTTGCCTGTTCTTTTTCTCATCTTTTTTTTTTTCCTTTTTTCCCTCATGGGAGAGTCCTGAAATTTTCTATGTATGGGATTCTGTTTTATTTTGTTTTTTTCCCCTTTTAATGTAAGAAACTTTTTTTCCCCTTTATTATGCTGCAATGTTCCTTGAATGTATCTTTGTGTTTTTAGAATAATTTATGTCAGTTCATGATTTGTTTCATGGTAAAATGTTGTTACCACCAGCTTTTGTGATGTAGTATCGCTTAACGGAGCCAAGCCGTATATATGTCATTATTGTAATAAAGCTTTTGGGCCGTCCTCTAATTTATAATTTGGAAATTGCTCTAAATAGGAGTAAAAAAAAAAAGAAGGGTTTTGACTTTTTTGGATTTTTTTTTTCAAAAAGGTCACAAATAGGACTTCGTAATTAATTTGGATTTATGTAATTATCATTTTACCCCGTGAACATTAAAATTTAAATAAGAAGTCGTGAAATTAGAGGATCCAGATCCGGGTTCTCCGCCTCTGCTCGTGCACCAGATCCAAAGCAACCCCGGCCTCTGCGCGAACCAGTCCGGTGAGACTCGCCGTCCTTGCCAAGCCCCCGCTTCAGAATATCCCTTCTTCGCGTGCGCGGCCTCGGAGTTCGTCGAGCACTTCGTGGGCGTCGGTGCTTCCAGGGTTCGGGACCTCTTCGAGAAGGCCCCCCTGCATCGTCTTCATCGACAAGATCGACGCCGTCGGCCGCCAGGGCGGGGCCGGCATGGGCGGCGGCAACGACGAGCACGAGCAGACCATCAACCAGCTCCTCACCGAGATGGACGGCTTCTCCGGAAATGGTTCAGTCACCTACAACACCTGTAAAAAAGACTATATATTATTTGGTCCAGCTAAAACTGAAATCAAAATAACTAAATCTAGATTTTGTTTTCTCGGTTTTCAACAGTTTGATTTAATCGATTTTACTCGAGCCTTCTTTGCTTCTCGCTGTTCTTTTTACAGGCCTACGATTGTTGGGTATTATTACGAGTATAATGAGTCAAGAGAAAGCTAACCCACATTTTCCTTCGAGTCAACAAAATGTGGCTTTTGAAGGGTTACATCAGTGGCAGATAGCAGCCCCACGGTGCTCTCAATAATGTCAGGAACGACTATGGCTTCTCTGTAGCTCGAAACCATGCTTCCGGGTAGAACCAGATCGCCAATATCATAGTCCGTTAAGTGTTGACTCGAACCCTACATAGGTCCGGGAGATATGTCGTCTGCGTTGCAACCAGCGGAGAATGCTGGGCTGTGAGCCGAGCTGGTTTGGACTTCCAAAGGAGCGAGAACACTCAGATTCTCCGAGGAAGAAAAATCCCCGACCATTTGCAAGACATTTAGAAGAAGAAGACAGAGGGAAAAAAAAATTCTTCTTAATTTATTTTTTTTCGTTTGTTAAAAAAAATTATTTTTAATTTTTTTTCATTTGTTTTAAATATATTCATTTGATAAGATTACTAGTGTGCCCTCAAACTAGTAATTATGTGAGATCACGTGCTCAAAAATTGGATGTTAACGGAAAAAAATTAACAGAATGGGCAACGCGTTAACAGAACAAGAGATCAGGGTAGTTTTTGTTGAAAATCCGAGTTGAGGGTGCACTTCGTTATTCGAGTAAGAGTTCAGGGGGGATTCTTGTAAATTATCCTAAATATAATAAACACACATAATAAGTTGAAAATATCAAAGTTAAGCACAATAAGAGAAACACACATAATAAGCTCTAAGCATATTATAATTTCATGGACTATCCCAAATATAAAATTCACTAACAAGTTATCCTTTTTCATATTTTCAAATACTTGTTTACAAATACATATATATATATATATATATATATATATACATTTATATATTTATATATATATATATATATATATATATATGTATGTATAACTACAATTTCCTAAAAATTAACTTCCAATTAACATCAATTTAAAATTTGTAACCTCTCCAAAAATATTAAAACAAGAATATGTTCACATGAAATAAGTATAAACAACATCCAATGAAAAAAATGAAAAAACCTTAAAATTATAATTTATATGCTGAAAAACACAAATAAACCCAATTTTCACGCAAATATCACACAATTTCCCGAAATATTGTGGAATATGCACTAGCTTAGTCGACTTTTGGACGACGTAACTGTAATTGCGGCGTGAAATGCGACGGAAATTGTGACGAAAATGACACAATTTTTTTTGTGTTTTATACCATGGGCTTAAACGGCATTAATGGGCGCAACGACATGAAAATTTCCACGCAATTTCAACGCAATACCCGCGACACAAAATGGAGAAACGTACATATGGTCATAAATGTGTCGGATTTCTCAAATTACCGTAATTTATGTGCAATCTCCATGCAATTTCCTGAAATTTTAAAACTTGAGTGCGAGGAAGGGAGAGTGAAAACGAGATAAATAAAAAAAGAAACCCAAATGTTTATTTGGTCTGAAAGGTATTTTTGTCCATTTTTATGATAAAAGTTCAATTTTAGACAATTTCCCGAAATATTGTGGAATATGCACTAGCTTAGTCGACTTTTGGACGACGTAACTGTAATTGCGGCGTGAAATGCGACGGAAATTGTGACTAAAATGACACAATTTTTTTTTGTGTTTTATACCATGGGCTAAACGGCATTAATGGGCGCAACGACATGAAAATTTCCACGCAATTTCAACGCAATACCCGTGACACAAAATGGAGAAACGTACATATGGTTATAAATGTGTCGGATTTCTCAAATTACCGCAATTTATGTGCAATCTCCATGCAATTTCCTGAAATTTTAAAACTTGAGTGAGAGGGAGGGAGAGTGAAAACGAGATAAATAAAAAAAGAAACCAAAATGTTTATTTGGTCTGAAAGGTATTTTTGTCCATTTTTATGATAAAAGTTCAATTTTAGATATTTTCAACTAACGGGTCTAGTCTTGATATTATGCTACAAAATTTGAAGCCAACTTTATGATATTTCTCTAAAAATAAGTGCATATATGGATATAGTTGTAGCATTTAGTGCTAGATATCATTGATATTTTCCTTCCAATAATTTCATTCATGAATATATGGTTCCACATTTTATTAACTTTCTTTTGTTGGAAGACCACAAATACAACTAATACCCACTTAGTATTAAAACCTTTTTTTTTGTATGACTAATTCAAAATCCCTTATAAAACTATAAAAAAAAAATTGACACGTAACTAGCCAAGTTTGCCATTCTTATTGGGGGAGTAGTCTAAGTTTCATTTTATTAAGCAAATATCCCATATATTCGGCTTAGACCATAATGCTCTCACTTCCTTCGCGAATAGGTTAATTTAATTAACGTATTGGAGTGAGTTAGGTTAATTAATTAACTTATTGGTTGAATATTAGCTTAGGTTCTGATTTTTTGTGGGTAAAGTTAATTTACTAAATGATTGAATTAGGAATTAGGTTAATTAATTGAATGCTTTGAATATCAATTGACTTAAAGTTCTTATTTTTTTAAATTTTTTGTGAATTTCAAATCCTTCACGAATCAGTTTATTAGTTAACCTAATTCACTCCAGTACGTTAATTAAATTAACATATTCGCGAATTTACAGTGAATCAACAAAAGCATAGATTTTTCTTTCTCTTCTTCTTTTTCTGCGGCGAGGATTCGTCGAGGCCTCCGTCGAACCGGTTCGACTCGAGGCGGAGAGTCAGCAGTAGCGGAAGACGAGCGAGTTCGGTCGCCGGAATCTCGCCGGTAAAACGTTTATGCGAGAAATCCAGTCTTTGGACTCGCCAGAGCTTTGAGATCCCGGAGAGGAGGGCGTGGCGGCGACGGATGTGGTGGAGGAGTCGTCGTCGGAGAGGTTTGGGGTGGCGGTGAGAGGGAATGAGTTAGGGTTAAGGGAGGTTGTGGATGATAGAAGTAGTTTAGGTAGTCTATTAAAGTTGGGCTATTTACTTAATAAAATGAAATATAAGCTAGTCCATTAATATTGTTAAGCCAATTTGGCTATTCTTCAAAATAGCCGAAAATAAAATCATGTAGTGTTTTTAGACTTTAGAGTAATGGAAAATGAGAATAAAAGAACCGAAAAAAGTGAGAAATAGTCACATATTTAATCCACGCATGAATAAATTTGGATGAATTTTATTTTCACTCAATTTTTTTAATAGAAAATGGAATTTTATATTTTCTTATTTTCCTTTCATCCAAACAAAATAAAAAGAATAGAAGGACTTCTATTAAAATTGAAAATTCATTCATGAATATGGTTCTTGAATAAGGTCCCACAGTCAAATAATTCATTCATGACCATGGTCCCACATAGTACTAATTTCTTTATTTTTTTGCTGGAAGACCATATAGCATGCAGTCAATACCACTAATACCCACATAGTATTAAATATCAATTAATGTTTGATACATAGCTGTAACGTACGATATATATTCCAGCAAGTTTGTGGTTGTGGTCTCCAAGTGGGAAATAAGTGCAAAGGAAACAAAAGAAATTTGGTAACTAAAAAAAAAAAAAAAAAAAACACTAACGCAACAACCAGCCAGAAAATAATCTTGCTATACATGACGTAGACTTGTATGAATCGAGACAGATAAAAAAAATCCACATATTAGGAAGAAGAAGAAGAAGAAAAATGACCCTAACTCTCTTCCTCGTTATTACTATCTCCATGATTTTATTGCTACCATTCGCCTTATCTACAACTACAACTTTGGTTTCACAATCATTCTCTGACAATATTCACTCAAAACTATTTCTTTATAATTCACCCAATAACAATAAAGAAAGACCTTCTCTATCGCCTTTTCTCCGCGACCGCAGAGTTGGGCCTTCCCATCCGCCGTCACCTAAAAAGAATGGTTTCCGGGGTATGTCCGCTCCAGCACCGCCGCCACCTCCGCTCCCGCTTCGATCACCGCCTCCACCACCATCTCTGTCGGTCTTTGAACCACCACCACCGCCATATTCAGTTTCAGAACCGCCGTCACCACCATCTCCGGCGGTCTTAGAGCCTCTTCCGCCTCCTCCGCTCCCGCTTCAATCACCGCCCCCACCACCATTTCCGGTCTTTGAACCACCACCACCTCGGCGGTCTTAGAACCGCCGCCACCGCCGCCGCTATTTCCTTCTTTAGAATCACCGGCACCACCACTCCCGCTTTCAGAACCGCCAACTCCGCCTTCAGAACTGCCACAGCTGCCTCCAGAGTAGCTTCACTTGATGGGCTCCATGTAAAACATGTCCATCCGTATCAGACAGTACTTAAAAATATGAGCTTATTAAATGTGTGTGACCATATTTGAGTCCATGCAATGCTAAGGGAAGAGGTATAGGTGGAAACTCCCTCCTCACTTTTATAATTATTTCATATTCTGTATGATTTGTTTTTTGTTTCTCTTACTATGTAGTCCGTATATACTATTTACACGAATTTCTTCTCGTTTGCGTCCGTTCAAAATTAAACTTATGTTTGATTTGATTAGTATTTTATGCTTTCGATGAAATATTATGAATCCTAGGATGATAAGTAATTGCTTCATAATTTCTAGCTATACGTGTAAATTTCCACTTATGATCAGTTGGTAATATATTTATTTATTTATAAAAAGAAGAAACCCAAATGTTTATTTGGTATGAAATGCATTTTTGTCCATTTTTAGGACAAAAATTCAATTTTAGATATTTTCAACTATCGGTCTAGCTTTGATATTTTGCTATTTTGAGACTCACTTTATGAAATTTCTCTACAAATAAGTGTATATATGGATATAGTTGTAGCATCTAGTGATAGATATCATTGATGAATATGGTTCTTGAATATGGTCCCACAGTCAAATAATTCATTCATGACCACGGTCCCACATAGTACTAATTTCTTTATTTATTTTTTGCTGGAAGACCATATAGCATGCAGTCAATACTACTAATACCCACATAGTATTAAATATCAATTAATGTTTGATACACAGCTGTAACTTACGATATATATTCCAGCAGGTTTGTGGTTGTGATCTCCAAGTGGGAAATAAGTGCAAAAGAAACACATGGAAATTTCGTAACTTGAAAAAAAAAAAAAAAAAAACACTAACGCAACAACCAGCCAGAAAATAATCTTGCTATACAATATACATGACGTAGACTTGATATGAATCCAGACAGATCAAAAACAAACTCCACATATTAGGAAGAAGAAGAAGAAGAAAAAAAAAATGACACTAACTCTCTTTATAATATTCACCTTCTCTACTTTGGTTTCACAAGCATTCTCTGACAATATTCACCCAAAACTTTTTCTTTATAATTCACCCAATAACAATAAAGAAACACTTTCTCTATCGCCTTTTCTCCGCGACCGCGGAGTTGGGCCTTCCCCTCCGCCGCCACCTGTAAGGAATAGGCTCCGAGGTAGGTCTGCTCCAAAGAAGCCGCCACCTCCGCTCCCGCTTCGATCACCGCCCCCGCCACCATCTCCGGCGGTCTTTGAACCACCACCACCGCTATATTCAGTTTCAGAACCGCCGCCGCCACCATCTCCGGCGGTCTTAGAGCCACCACTACCGCCTCCGCTCCCGCTTCAATCACCGCCCCACCACCATTTCCGGTCTTTGAACCACCACCAACACCATCTCCGGCGGTCTTAGAACCGCCGCCACTGCCGCCGCTATTTCCGGCTTTAGAATCACCGGCACCACCACTCCCGCTTTCAGAACCGCCAACTCCGCCTTCAGAACCGCCACAGCTGCCGCCAGAGTAGCTTCACTTCATGAGCTCCATGTAAAACATGTTCATCCATATCAGACAGTGCTTAATATGAGCTTATTAAATGTGTGTGACCATATTTGAGTCCATGCAATGCTAAGGGAAGAGGTATAGGTGGAAACTCCCTCACTCTTATAATTATTTCATATTCTGTATGATTTGTTTTTTGTTTCTTACTATGTAGTCCGTAAGTACTATTTACACGAATTTCTTCTCGTTTGCGTCCGTTCAAAAATTAAACTTATGTTTGATTTGATTAGTATTTTATGCTTTCGATGAAATATTATGAATCCTAGGGGATGATAAGTAATTGCTTCATAATTTCTAGCTATACGTGTAAATTTTCACTTATGATCAGTTGGTAATATATTTTTATTTATAGCATTGATTTTTGTCACGAGTGAACGACTGACACTCCCCCACCAAAAAGTGATAAACACAAAAAATTGTTTAAGATTCTTCCACTTGTCAAACATTCAATGGATCGTCAAAAGTCGGACCCGTGACAAATAGCATTACTCATTTATTTATATTTAGTTAGTTTCTTGGTAGACTCAATTTTTTATTCCTTATATTTAGTTTCCTTATTTATATTTAGCTCAAGGTTTTCTATTAAGCACAACACTAAAAAATGAAGACACCAAAAACCTTAAACAAGGAATGAGAAGACCTTGACAATAATAGGATGATCAATACTAAAACCAAATATTATAGAAAATCGTGTATAGACTTTTGACGAACGGAAGACAGTGGCGGAGCTAGAATTTATAGGGTGAGACAAAATTGATTAAAAAAAATTATTCTAAATTCTATAAGGGTGTAAAAAAAATTATTCAAGAGGGGTAAATATGAAAAATTATATAATTTTGGGGTAAAAGTTGTAAATTTATAAGGAGTGTGTAAGAAAAAACAATATCCAGGAGGGGCAAATATAATAAAATTACATTATTTTGGGCTAAAAATATAAAAATATTAGGGTAAAACTTTCAATTTTTTAAAATTTTAGAGGTAAAAATTGTAATTTTTAAAAATTCAAGGCACAAAGGCCTCTAGGCCTAAGCTCCCTCTTGACTGAAGGTAATAGGACATATTAAACTTTGAGTAAACTATATAATTCTTTCAAAATAAATTCGAAGGTTAATGGATAAACTCATATACTTAAGGACCACAAAGCGTGATAAATGGCGTTTAAGTATTTGTAATGCCAAAACTCGAGCATATAATTTAGCACAGGACGCTGAAAGATGATTATCTTATCTTCAGAATTAAAAAACCATAATATGAATTTGGAGATACACGAAAACATAATCGATCACAACAATATGAATAATAAAAAAAAAAGAGAGAGAACGTCCTAAATGAAAATCACCAATTTTACAAAGGGAAAAACAGGAAGACGAACGGACCAACCACAACTAGCACCTCCACATCAAACAATCTATTTTCCAAAAGGAACCACAGTTCTTTTCTTCGAGTTGCGGTCCTCCTTATTGTTCGTATTAGGTACGAACGACAATCTAGGACATGGTACCCACCATACAAGCAAAGAAACCACTCATCCTCCCACAATGCGTTGAGGATTTAAAAACTGATGCGTATCGTTCACTACTACAAATACAGTTTTCCGGTGCGGTTGACTTTTGGGTGCGACTATTCGCACCTAAAAGTCGCACCTAAAACTATTTCCTTAAATAACTACTAGAGTATATATAATAACAAATAATGGTCGATCCCACAAAGAAAATTGTTTAAATTAAATGTTTAAAAATAAATATAGAAAACCATCAAAGTAGAGGTTTTGAGAAAATAAACTAGAAATTAACCAGAGAATATCAAAGGGAAAAAGCAGGATGGAGGATCAAATGCACCTGAAGATAATGTTTCAAAGATATTCATGAAAATAAAATCTAGATAAAATCAATACACGCAATCGATAATTTATCTCAGCGATCTTATAATAGTCGCTAACCATGGGGCCGTTAACTAACCCTAATTTGTTCAACAGTCTAGAGAATGTGTGTCCTAGATTTATTTAACAAAAGTAATATGATTTGTGTTGACATGCAAAAAAATGTTATAACAATTGTCCAGCGGAGAACATTAGGCTCACGCAATCCTAAGCATATAAAGATTCCAAGCATGATTTTCTCTAAATATAGACGAATCGATTAAAATACATAATTTAAATGAGGGTGATGTCTGATAGGTGAGACTTCTGACGTGCTCTTGTGTTCAGCCCCTTGTGTTTGCTACTTTGCTTCTTTTTTATAATGGTGAGTTTAAAGATCATGGGGCAATAGGCCCATAATGTGGTAGTAGTTACTTTGTAACTTCTTCTCAATTCTGAGAGTGGGTTGTTATTTTGCATAACCGATTAGGAGTTATTTTCACTAAGGTAACCGTTGAGCACGTGTTCTCAGGCAGCTATTATTTATATTATGATGTGGTCACGTTTTCGTAGTTTGCTTAGTCTTTGGACCTATCAGGTCGTTCCTTAAACTTAATAAGCTCTCGGGCCTATTTGACTCGGGCTCAATGTCAGATTCCTAATGTTCTCGTAGGCTCCAAACACATGCTCGGACTGTGCTAATTATATGAGTACACCAGTCTTCAAGTTTCTTAGTATATTAGTAAAAATGGTTAAGGAACTATATAGTATAATCATCGATTCAATTATACTTTGAACACTTTTACTAGATATTTTCTAGGGATATTCCGAGGTTAGCTATTTGTCGGCTTGAACATGGAACATCGACTAAGTTGTCATTTTAAATTTCATTTAATTCGTTTTGTTCTTGCCTTATGAGCAAAGACTTCATATTTTTAGAAATTTCTTTTTATGTTGTGCTCATACTATCTGAGCACTAACTTGAAATTTCTTTCGTGTATATGCTCATACCCTTTGAGCTAACACTTATGTTTTTTTTTAATGAAATTTAAGTCTTTTTGCTCTTGACTTATGAGCAAAGACTAGATATATTTTGAAATTTCTTTTATGTTGTGCTCATACCATCCGAGCACTAACTTTTAAATTTCTTTCTATGTTTGAGATCTATCTTGTCCATACCTACAATTTATACAAAAATATATCTAGACTATAGTGTATTAAATAAATTAGATTTAATGTAGTACCTTGTTATGCGTTTCTCGTGGGTTAAAATTCCATCTTCATGAGCTCGGACCCTATGCTTGACACCTTTGTTCATGCTCCTTTTTTTTTGGAAGCTGCGTTTATTTCATTCACTAGTACAAAATATAGCATCAGGTGCGACTTTTCACCTGAAAGTGTAAGAGTCGCACATGATGACACTTTCAGGTGCGACTTTAGATGTGACAAAGTCGCATATGAAAGTCCGCACCTGATGATTTAAGGTGCGACTATCCGCACCTGAAAGTCATCACTATCAGGTGCGATCAGTGACGGAGCCAGAAAAGCCCATCAGGGGGGGCTAATTTGAAAAAAAAAATTCAAGGGGGGCTTGATTGTAAAAAATTTATAAAAATTGGGCCAAAAGTATAAATTTTCAAGGGAAAAAAATGTAATTTTTTTTAAAATGGGCAAAAAGTGCAAAAAAAAAAATTTGAGGGGGGGCTAGCCCCCCCCTGGGCCTTAGCTGGCTCCGTCACTGGGTGCGACATTTTAGGTGCGACTTCTCGCACCAAAAGTGGCACCTAAATTTACTCCAAAATATATATCAAGACGGGATATATAGTATCAGATGCGACTAGTCGCATCTGAAATCTTCGCGCGAAAAGTATCAGATGCGAGTAGTCGCATCTGATACTTATTCCCGCCTAATATTTTGGCGGGATACAATACAATCAGATGCGATTAGTCGCATCGAAAGCTTTGGCGCGAAACCAAAAACCTATTATACTGACAAACCAAAAATCTGCAAAATTATTTAAAGACATATACAAACCATCCAGAACTATCCTACAAATTAGCTCAGCCCTAAACCGAACCTCTGTGGTTCGGTCACAACATTTTATAAATGAAAAACCGTAATAAACAAAATATCACAAACTATCAAAACATGTCACAAACTATTTTTCTTATTTAAAGTTACAATTTCATTTCATGTTAAATCAACTAAACAAAACTAATCACAAATTCATTAACTTAATTTTAACCTAAACTTAATTTTATACTAAACATGTCATAAAACACAATTAAAACTTAATTTTAACCTAAACTAATCAAATTATTAAACATGTGACATTATCAATTACAATTACTAATCAATTTCAAAGTAGCATATTACAATTACAATTTTAATTTCATTAACTAATTTTAAACTAAACAACCTATTCATGTAATTATTTGACTAATTACAATTCCTAATTGATAAATTACAATAAATCAAAACTAATTAAAAAAAACAAATTTAAACTAAACACTAACCTATACTATATCACAAACTATATCAAAACATGTCAAAAAACAATGAAAACTTAATTTTAACCTAAACTAATCACATTATTAAACAATTGAAGATATCATATTAATACTAATTAAGTTACAATCAATTTAATCTTTTAACTTAAACTAATGGAATTATTAAACTTAACAAAATTACTAAACATGTAAAATTATCAAATTAATACTAATTAAGTTACACATATACAAATTAATTTCTAACACATATAAACTTAATCTAATTAAAATTACTTAACACGATATACAAATTAATTCCTAACACATATAAACTAAACATACAATATACAATATACTAATTACACATATATACAATATACAATAAACTTTATACAATATATATATATATATATATATATATATATATATATATATATATATATATACAATATATAAATACTTAAACAGAAAAAAATGGACTAACCTGCCTGCGTCGGAGAGGGAGCAGGTCACGGCGGAGACAGGGACTCCTCGGGATAGCGGCCCTGCGTCGGAGAGGAAGTACCCGAACGGGGCTCGGCCGAACCGGGCAGCGGGCTCCGGCTATTGGAAGGCCACGGGGACGGACAAGAGCATCGTCAGCGCTGGAGCTGTGGTCGGAGTCAAGAAAGCCCTCGTCTTCTACAAGGGCAAGCCTCCAAAAGGCCTCAAGGCCAAGGGGCTGAGTGCATGGCGAGGTTCGGAGGGGCTCGGGACGTGGCTGTGAGGCAGAGAGAGAGAGAGAGAGAGAGAGACATTCTGAGTTTAAGCAACAACAATTTCAGTGAGTGAGAGAGAGAGAAATACCGGTGGAGGTCGTAGTAGGGCCGGCGACGGAGAAAATCCGGTGGAGAGGTCGCGCGGAGGTCGTGGTCTCAGTGAGACAGAGAGAGAGAGAGAGAGAGAGAGAGAGAGAGAGAGAGAGAGAGAGAGAGAGAGAGATGTAGGAGAGGTTTTGGGGTGGCTTTAATGGTTGTGGATGTCGTTTGTGGTGGTTTGTGGTGGTGGAGAGGCCGGAGAATAGTAGAATCGCGAGAGAGCTTTTTTTTTTTTAAATCGGCTGAACAGACTGGAGAAGACGAAGTGCAGAAGATTTGATTTTATAGAAAAACCTAAATTACATGTGCGACTTTATTGCATCTGATGGATCTTTCCGGTGCGATTAGTCGCACCCGATAACTTATCAGGTGCGACTAGTCGCATCAGATGATATTAAAAAAATTAAAAAATAAAGCCACGTCATAACTGAATGAAAAAAGAAGGGGGAGAATTGGCCCGCTTAAAATTTTAAACAATCAGGTGCGACTCGCACCTAAAAGTTTTTTTTAACACCTGATACTCAAAAGAAAAAACAATTTTAGCGAAATTTTTTGGACTTCTTTGTGACATTCGGGTGCGATTAGTCGTACCCGAAAGTCATTTAGATGCGATATTTAGGTGCGACTTGTCGCATCTGATAGTCATACGCATCAGAAAACCAAATTTGTAGTAGTGATTGCTATGGTCATCTAGCCATTTTAATTTGCTAAGCTCCTTTTCTTGAACACTATATTCAAGCCTTCCAGCCTTTTGGTGGTCCTAGGCACCTTTTTTGGTATCGTCGTTGATGCTTTATTTATAAGCTAGGCTTATTTTATTTTTGTGGTCACCCAAGCATCTAAACAAGCTAGGAACCCATTTTTTCATCGTTGTTGCTGGAGAGACAATGTTTGATTGTTCCCGATGAATCCTCACGGAGAGACATCTCTGGACACGTTCTATGGTGTTCTTATAGTACTTGTCATTATTCTCAACGCTACCCCCTCATTCTAGCACCAAACTGTTGACATGCAAAAATGCTACAACAATTATCATGCGAAGAACACTAGGCTCCGAGCACGCAGTCCCGAGGACATAAAAGTTACAGGCAAGATTTTATCTAAATATAGACAAATCTAGTAAAAGAGATAATCTAAATGAGGGTGATGTCTGATAGTTGAGACTTCTGGCGTGTTCTTGTGTTCAGCCCCTTTGTTTGCTGCTTTGCTTCCCTTTTATAGTGGTGAGTTTAAAGATCATGTGGCGATAGGCCCATGATGTGGTAGCAGTTACTTTGTAACTTCTTCTCATTTTTGGGAAGTGGGTGGTTATTTTTGTATAATTGCTTAGGAGTTATTTTCACTAAGGTAACCGTTGAGCACGTGTTCTCATGCGGCTATTATTTATAGGGTTCATTAGGAAAATAGTAAACTTAAACGTTTATGTTGCTAAATAACCAACGTTTGGTAAATATTAGGTAAATAGCCAATTTCATATATTTTCAAACGTAAATCTTAAGTAAATAGTCACTGCAATATATTAAGTCGTGTCATCGTTTATGGTTATTTACCTAAGATTTACCAAACGTTGACTATTTAGCAATATCAAACGTTTACGTTGGCTATTTTCATAATTTTTTTATATTTATATTATGATGTGACCATGTTTTTCTTAGTTTGACTAGTCTTTGGACCTATCAGCTTCCCTTATATTTGAAGTTCTGCTCGGTAAGGTTCGTCCTTACCTTATGAACAAATCATTCTTTAAACTTAATAAGCCATCAGGCCTACTTGACTTGGGCTAAATGCTGGATTCCTACTGTTCTCGGAAGGTTCGAGCACATGCTCGGAAGGTCCGAGTAGGGTCCGAGCACATGCTCGGACCGTGATAAATATATGAGTAGCAATTTGTAAACAAAATACTATTCAATGCATGTGATTTAATCGATTTTGATTTAAATTCTTCAGTAATATTACCTAATTCCTCGCAAGGATCGTAAACCTTGTGTTTTTTAATTGTTTCCCGAAGAAGATGATTATTTTAGCCATTATTGGGTTTGCTGATTAATAACACAAGTAGATATTTTCCTCATTTCCTTTGAGATTCATAAACACTCCTCAAATCATTATAGCCTTTTGCAACCAGATTATTAAATGCTTATATTTGAGTGGGAAACATCTTATTTGTGTTCAAATCTTTATAGCGTTTTGCAACAACTAGATTACATGAAGCATGCACTTGTATTTGTGGGTGTGTTATCTTTCTTTGTTTAAGGTGAAAGGGGCATCGTTAAAATCTCTAAGCTACCCCATTGTTGTTCCTGGGAATCCAATAACACTGATCACCTTGGAGAGAGCCTAAGAAGTTGAAGATATCACCAATAATAGAGCCAAGAATGCCTATAACCGGCTTTCTGTGGACCCGTTGCATGGCGCGAAGAGAGTCGGACGCCACTGAAACCACCCTTATCGAACGTTGAGCGGCGAAGAAGAGCCCCTCCCTGATTGTGAGGCATTCCACGAACAATGCTGACAATATATTGGCGAGACTTTTCTCGGCAGCGCAAATGACTCTTCCTTCGTTGTCACGGATCACCCAACCAATCGCAGCTGTGTTGGTCGAGTTATCCCAGGCCGCGTCCATGTTGAATTTCAGAAGTCCCGGATTAGAAGGCTCCCACTTGGAGCAAGAATTCACAGCAACGAGGGCTCAACTTCGAGACCTGGATTGCGGACTCAAAAGCCTCGAGAAAAGACCAGGCCTCGTCGATCCATATCGTCACAGATTTGGTCTTTGATTCAAAGAGGATCTGATTGCGGTGTCGCCAACAAACCTAAGCGATCACGAAAAAAAGACCTGGATTGTCATTGCTGAGAGACTGGCCAGCTCGGGCACAGACCTCGTGGAAATATCAGAGATGAACTTCTTTGAGTCGTTGTGGACGAAAATGAATGATGTAACCTAGACATGTTGAAGAGAGTGGTTGAAAGAACGAGATGATGTGTGACATTCTAACCATACATGTCTCGATCGTTTCTTTTGAAGCCACTATCAGTAGTGCAAGCCGAATATTTTAATACTATTGAGCTAAGTTAGGTTCTGAAATGATGGAGGAATTTACAGTAGGTAAGGGTAGGTATCAAGCCGAGAGCGACTATAAGAGGAATTTGAGAACGGGGAGTTGGGCATCTAGTCCATTCAAACTCCTTACGTTAAAATTCTAGTCAAATTATTTAAAAATTTGAGAAAGTAGTCAAAACTAAAACATGATGCATGCATCATATAATAGAGACATAATCATACGTTAGAGCTATTTTTTAATTATTTAGCTATTTGGCTAGTTGATATAGTTTCTCCATTTGAGAATTCTGGATTATGAGTAAATTTATTTCTAATTTTTCATTTTTCTTCATTTCCATTTTGTATTCTATTTATTTTCATATTGTATAATTCTAATTTAATTATTAAAAAAAAAATCCAATTTTTTACTTGCATCTATTTTGGTAGTTTTTGTTCATAGGGAGAGGTAGGTATTTCAAAGAGTTTGAGCTTTTTAGATAAATAAAAAACTCAAGTTTTGTTATACAACACACTTTTGATAAATTTTAAGTAAATAGTCATAAAATTTTATTAACAAACTCAAAAGACATTTATATTTGTAAATATTCGCTAATTATAAATAACCATCAAACTCCAATGGAAAAAAATGAAATGCTAAAAACATCTAAACAATGTCACTTTGTTGACTATTTAGCAAATCTCTAAATTTTGGTGGCTTAATTACTCACTTAATTTAAGAAAAAAAATTAGCTGATTTTGTTAAAAATATCGAAGTTACTGATACTTGTTTCAAAGTCGCCTTACAAACTAGGCCATGCTTCACGGTAGGAACTGAGTTTATGTTTCACGTTTCATGAACCACACATTTAGTCATGTCTATCAGTCCAGAAAGCAACACAGGATTTCAGATGAACTCGAAGGTATAATTTCACACTTCACAGCTGTAGGAAGTGTCAATAAGTAAAGGTCCCTTAAGCAAACCACCATTTCCACGCACTTCAATAAGACATCGACCATTAATGAGAAATATAATAACTTAGTACGATTAAAAAACATGCAATAGAAGCTGCAAAATCATATAACTTGGTGGTACATAATGCTTCAAAAAAGACCTAAGCCCCAAAACTGAATCACTGAACTATAACTTAATTCACCAGAGTCAGTCCTAAACCTTGAAGAGCACGGCAGTTTATTCCGCGGTCTCCTTTCTCTTCTGAGATTTCCCCATGGACTCCAACGAAGTGACTCCACTGTGACCTAGTCCCGAGCTACGAGCGGACCCGCTGGGCTCGCCCACAGCTCTTTTTCTTTTCGGTGTTTCGGATGGCTCTCCGACCTGAGATTGAGAGCTGTTGTTCCTGCTGCTATGCTTAGAGGCGGAGCGTCCGCTCACGGATCGCCGGTTTCTCATCTTAGAGCTCTGCGGGGTGAATGTTTTATGGGATGAGCTCGGCTGCGACATGGCCGAAGATTGCTGGTACATTTTTTCCAGATTGCTAGAATTGAGTTGTTGCAGTTCTTCGGGCTCCGGGTAGTGTACGAGCGAGACTCGTCGCGATATCTTCCCCGCTGCCAAGACACTTCGATTATCACGATCTTTTCAAGCTAATCTTTCCACTGAATTTGGTGTTGTAAGTAACAATGAGTTTGAAGTCTTACCCATTTTTGTGCCCAATGGAGAAGACACGAAAACGGTGGCATTTGGATCAGGAGCGGCGAAACTAACCACTTCGTACTCTTTGCCTGCACAAGCAATGAAAAGATGACCTTAGCGCATGAATTCACTCATGGCATTCAGCTAATGAAAAGGCAGCTATATAACGACCTGATGGACCGTCGAAACGTCCCAAGCGCCCATCGTGGTGAAGCTTGAGTGTCACTTCCTTTCCATCGAAATCGGAATTCTGCGATACAGAAACAACCAGTGAAAAGGGCGACACTAAACATAACCCCATTGAAAATATTCGTTGCCAAAGCTCCACCACAAAGTCTGTATCACTTTCTACACTAAAAATCGGACAGTTATTCAAAAGTTTAATAAAAGGGAAAGATTGAATTTCTACGATTTCAAATAGATATTGATTTTAATGAACAACACGTTTTTCGCACTCGGTTCTTAGGCCATTGGATGAGCCAAAACTCTGTAGCGTCAGAGGCAGTGATATCCAAAAGTGGTTCCTTTGTATCTTCCTTGAACTCCGGAGGAGGACAATAACCACCTTCTTCAACTTCACCCATTTTATCAGGAAACAGAGCTTAATTATCCTCCGAGTCTGTCACTTACTCGCTGCAAACATAACCAAATTCCGGGTCAAGCATTTTATCGAACACCTACCGTGCAATGTAGAAACCGAAGCTTTTGCAAGCAAATGAATGAAATTTCGGACCAAGCATACACATATTCTTTGTGGGTTTCTGTTAATTTTTTGTTTCACGCAAAATAACCATAAAAGAGAAAAACAATTAAAGCCAAACAAAACCTAAAATTGATACTAAAAAATAAACAGATCTCATTTCTTTTAGTAAAATCTCCAACTCCAACGGAAAAGTGATTATCGGCACTTACTCGGAGCTCCCCTTGGCGAAGGAAGGCGGCGCGGCGGAAGGGGATCGGCGGCGGCGGAGACGACGACCTCGCGGCGGACGAGGCGGGGAGGGGTGGTGCGGGTGTGGCGGGCGAGGGAGGAGACGAGGCGGAGGTCAGAGACGTTGCCGTCGGCGGAGGCGGGACAGAAGGTGGCCGAGGTCAAGTACGGTGGAAAGTTCGTTAGCACAGATTATCAGAGTTGCCCACGTAAATACGTAAACATTAGGGCCATGTAGTGCAATCCCTTTATTTTTTTTCTATTAATTTTGTAATGGGCCTATTAGTTAGACACTATAAATTATGAAATGGCCCACGTAAATAAAAGGTTGACATGGGATAATGGAATTTAAAAATGGATTATTCCTAAACTATGACCTCCACACTAATTTTGGACCAAAATCCAATATGTCTAAATTAATCCAAATCTATGACTACCCATTTGATTAAATTACGTTTTTAACCTTATTCATTATTTTTCCTCTTTTCATTTCTTATCCCTCTAGTCAGTTTTTTTTTTTTAAAACAATCCACATCCTCTCTCTCTCTTTGCGTCCAAAAAACCCCATTTCTCTCATCCATGAATGTTTGTTTTAAGCATTTTGTTCATTCATTATGAACAGCTCTATCCCCAAACCTTCATCTTCTCCCATCTCCGACGCTGAAGCTCCTGGGAACGACGGTCATGGCCGCCGGAGAGCAGCCTGTGGCCGCTGGAGAGCAGCCCATGGCCATCCCGGCGGCGGCGACCTCGAAGTGTCCGCCGAAACAGCCCGCCATGAATTCCGCGTAGAATTTATGTGGTTTTTAAAGTTAAAAAACAAAGAAAAAATATTATCGGGATTCTGGATAATTTTGAAAAGTTTCTGAAAATTTCTGGGTTTTCGTTGAAGATTTATTGACGTTGATGTCAATAAAAATTCATATTTATTGACATCAATGTCAATAAATCTTCAAAGGAATTTTTCAAAAACGTTGAAGATTTATTGACATTGATGTCAATAAATATGCATTTTTATTGACATCAATGTCAATAAATCTTCAACGAAAACCCAGAAATTTCCAGAAACTTTCAAAATTTTCCAGAATCGCGAGAATCGTTTTTTCTTTATTTCTTAACTTCAAAAACCACAGAAATTCAACGACTTAAAAAAAGATGAACCCAAACAAAGACGATGAACTGAAAAACGAAAAGAGAGAGTGGAAGAGAGTTGAACCCAAACCTTATTTCCTTGAGTTGAACCCTAACCCGAAGAAGAAATCTCCCGCCAAGAAACCCAAACCCTCGCCTGAGAAATCGCCCCCGGTGGTGCGTAGAAGTCCTCGCGGAAATAAGGTTTGGGTTCAACTCTCTTCCACTCTCTCTTTTCGTTTTTCAGTTCATCGTCTTTGTTTGGGTTCATCTTTTTTTTAAGTCGTTGAATTTCTGTGGTTTTTGAAGTTAAGAAACAAAGAAAAAACGATTCTCGCGATTGTGGAAAATTTTGAAAGTTTCTGGAAATTTATGGGTTTTCGTTGAAGATTTATTGACATTGATGTCAATAAAAATGCATATTTAATCTTCAACGTTTCTGAAAAATTCCTTTGAAGATTTATTGACATTGATGTCAATAAATATGCATTTTTATTGACATCAACGTCAATAAATCTTCAACGAAAACCCAGAAATTTTCAGAAACTTTTCAAAATTATCCAGAATCCCGATAATCTTTTTTCTTTGTTTTTTAACTTTAAAAACCACATAAATTCTACGCGGAATCCATGGCGGGCTGTTTCGGCGGACACTTCGAGGTCGCCGCTGCCGGGATGGCCACGGGCTGCTCTCCGGCGGCCATGACCGTCGTTCCCAGGAGCTTCAGCGTCGGAGATGGGAGAAGATGAAGGTTTGGGGATAGAGCTGTTCATAATGAATGAACAAAATGCTTAAAAAAAACATTCATGGTTGAGAGAAATGAGGTTTTTTGGACGCAGAGAGAGAGAGAGGATGTGGATTGTTTAAAAAAAAAAAAAACTGACTATAGGGATAAGAAATGAAAAGAGGAAAAATAATGAATAAGGTTAAAAACGTAATTTAATCAAATGGGTAGTCATAGATTTGGATTAATTTAGACATATTGGATTTTGGTCCAAAATTAGTGTTGAGATCATAGTTTAGGAATAATCCCATTTAAAAAAAGTTATAAAAATAAAATAATAAAATATGTATTAAACTAATAAATACATATTTCCGTCGTAATATTTTTACGACATTATTTCCGTCGTAATATTCGCATTTTAACACAATTTTCATCGGCCATCGCAATATTTATGGATACATTTTTCTTCAAATTTTCATATTATTTTCGTCGCAATTTCTATCGGTACCGTAATTTTCGATTTTTGGGACCTTGAACACAAAAACGTTTGCCAGCATTTGAATCCTTAGTTAAAAATCCTTAGATACACTTATGTTTTTAAAATAATATTTAATCTTAAGTATGGTTGATTTTTATAAACAAATATTTTTAAAATAATTACAATTCATATTATATTTATACTTAACTACCTCATACTTTCAATTTTGTTGATTATTAATTAAAATAATTTTATGATAAACATAAATACTATAAATTATCCCAATGTTTTAAATATTTGTGGATAGAGCAGAAAAATGAAACTACGAGCTTTATAAATTAGATAAACCTGGAATATATTTATATTAAAAGCAGCTGTGAAGAATATATGTTCATTTGAGCTATTGTACATAAAAATAAAATATGTATTAAACTTATAAATGTTATACATAAATATAAATTTTTTTACAACATTATTTCCGTCGCAATTTTCGCATTTTAATGCAATTTTCATTGGTCATTGCAATATTTATGGACATATTTTTTTTCTTCAAATTTTCACATCATTTCCGTCGCAATTTCTATTGGCCATCGCAATTTTCGATTTTTGGGACCATGAACACAAAAACGGTCACCGACATTGGAATCCTTAGTTAAAAATCCTTACATCCACTTACATTTTTAAAATAATATTTAATCTTAAGTATGCTTGATTTTTATAAACAAATATTTTTAAAATAATTAAAATTAATATTATATTTATACTTAACAACCTCATACTTTCAATTTTGTTGATTATTATTTAAAATAATTTTTTGATAAACATAAATACTATAAATTATCCCAATATTTTAAATATTTGTGGATAGAGTAGAAAAATGAAACCACGAGCTTTATAAATTAGATAAACCTTGAATATATTTATATTAGAAGCTGTGAAGTACATATGTTCATTTGAGCTATTGTAGAAATATTTATGTACAAAAATCAATAATATTTAGAGTTAAATAATAATTAAAAAAAAAGAATATACGAGTTTTCAAATCACAAAAAAAAAATTAAGAATTTATTTTTTCATTAAGTCAAACATTTAAGGATTTTATATAATATAATATAAAATATAGGGTATTATCGGATCAAAAAATTTGGGGGATTTGGGTGAGAGGAAAAAAAAGGATCTTTTATAATTATATTTAAATAAACTTGAAAATATAATATATTATAAATTTATCGTTTAAAAAAATATTAAATATGAAATTACAAGACAACTCAATTTAATTATTAAAAAAAATTCAAATTACAAAATAGAAAACAAGAAAATTACACAAAATCCACTTTTCTTGTTTTTTGAGATGCAAATTTAAAAATTAAATATTTATACCCAAATTTGTCTAACAACTCTTTTTCAACTGACAATATAGCAAGCTCGTTGAGTCTTTCTTGACACATAAACGATCTCAAATAAGACTTTATCCACTTCAATTTGGAAAAACTTTTCTATGCGGAAGCAACGGAAACAAGAATGGTCAACATTATTCTATAAGCAAGATAAGCATTAGGAAAATAATCAATGTACTTAATAAAATTATAAAAATTAGATGGACTAACCAACCTCAAACGTTGATATTGCAAAGTAGCCAACGTTTCAAGACTTTAAGCAAAATAGACAATTTTGATGATGTGACAATTAAATTAAATATTTTGCTTCCAATTTAGCCCTTTATTTGAATAATCATAAAATTTTGGAAATAAATAAAAATTATGAATGAAAAATCAAATTACTGATCAACCTTCTATTTTTAAAGAAAACGATTTAAAGAAGAAACCATTAAAATCACTTCCATTTTTAATAAGGATATAGATTTGATACTCTCTCTGTATTCATCGACATACCTTCACAAACGCCACCCGCCAAGAAAGAGGTCATGACTCCGACTCCGGATTCGACGTCGATAACGAAGTGGTCTTTTCCTTCCAAAGCCGCGTTTAGAACTCTAGATCTCGTGGTCTTTGTCGGTCGAGCTCATCTTGCTCACAATCAGATCCGACGGCCACGGAAATGGTCGTGGGGCTCTGAAGCAAGAACGTGTTGATCCTCGACAACCAGTCGTGAGAGTTCAACGCCGAGAAGTGAGAGAGCGTGACTGGGGAGATTCAGTGGAAATTCGTCGCCGCCGCCGCCGTGGCGGAGGAGGAGATGGCCTCGGCGGTCAAAGGCGCGAGCACGCGATGAGTAACATCACGCGTTTAAAGAGCCTTGATGGGCTGAGGCTTATTAATTTGACAAAGGCTTTTAATAGCTACTGATTAATTTTTTATTAAAAAAATACCAACATAATTATTCTTTGGGATTTGGACGAAATTAGGAGTAAAAAAAGGCCGATGGATTTTTTTGGACTTTTTTTTTTAAAAGGTCGGTAATAGGACCTCTGAATTTAATTTGATTTATGTAAGGGCAAACTAGCAACGTAGCTTTTTTGAAACGTGGTATTAAAGATCTAGCCCATGTTTGGTAAATTTTGTAATCTAGCCATTCACTGAAATTTACGACTATGAAATATCGAATATACCCTTGTGTTGTTTAAATGAGTGAAATTAAAACAGTAGCCAACGTTTGAGTCCTACTAATAAGAAATTCAACAACATCATCATGCTTAGTACACGCTTGGATTCAAATTTGAATATTTGAAAGGAAAATCATTAATGAATATATTATAAAAAACAAATTAAATATTGATTAAAGAAGTAACTTGTGAATCGTCAATAAATTTTCGTTAATTTTTATTTATGCATAAACGAAAATAAATCAAAATAAATAGGCGAGATATTCAGCCAACTTTTAAACAAAGGATAAACATGTAAATTGTTAAATGACTAATAAAAGTCACGTCATCAATTGTGGCTATGTTTGAAACTTAGCAGAAACGATGGTTAGATTGCAATTTCCACGTTTCAAGTGGCTTAGTCCATATAATTTTTCTTTATGTAATTATCATTATATCCTTATTTATTTTTTAATTAATTTTTTTAAAGAAAAACTAAAAAAAAAATCCTACATACTCTCTCTCTCCTTCTTTCTCTTTCTTCGTTTCTCGGTCCCAACTCCCTCCACTGATTCCTTCTCATACTCGTCTCTCTCTCATTTGCCGCTCTCTCTCTCTCTCTCTCTCTCTCTCTCTCTCTCTCTCTCTCTCCAACTTTGCGGCCGTCCTTCGTCTCTCTCTAATTTCACAGTTGTCCCTCGTCTCACTTCCACGGCCACACAATTTTTTTGCCGCCATCTCCCTCTGTCCGTCCTCTTTCGCGATCCCTACCACCTATTCCGACGCAACAAGCTCTCACATCGATATTCTTTTCGTTCTTTATTCCGTTAAATTGTTCAAAATACTTTATAGGTTTTGATTAGTTGATGTATTTAGTCATTTCTTTACAGTGTTTGTGACCAACATTGTCACGAAAGCTTCACTCTGACCCCATATTTCGTGACAATGTTGGCAAGAGTAACCTTTTTCGAGACTACTTTGTCTCGTAATCTTAACATAAATTTTGTGACGATATGATTACGAAACTAAATTATGCAATAACAACATAATCACGAAAACACTGCATACAACGACAATAGTGTAACGAAACCTAGGAATTCTGTGACAACACTGTCACGATACAAAGGACTTTAGTTACAATATACTCGCGATAAATGATGAGTGCGTTTTATACGTACAAATCGCTCGTTACGGGACTTGAATCGAAGCGAATCCTTAAGTGTTTTTGATATATTTTGTGTTTTTAATTTTTTATTATAGGTTTTCATTATCTAAAAGTGTTTTGAGAGCAATGGAGCAATTTTGGGATGATTTGAAGATTTTTCGGACGAGTTAGAGCTAATCAAGAAACATGGCGTCTTCTTCTGCATGATTTGATATTCTGAAGTGATGATTCTGGATAAATTCTTTCCACCATTGGATAGAGCTATCTCTTAGCTTTCCAACGCATATTTATTTGCGAAAATCGACATCGGAGCAAGAAGATACGGCCAAAAAAAAAACAGTGTGCGCGTCCGGAAAAAAGTGCGCGCCGCGAGGATCTCCAGACTACCAGTGTGCGCTACGAGCATTTGACGCGCGCGCCGCGCGTTCCTTTGGGTTTTGACGGACTTTCTTTCCTTTTTTGATGTTTTTGGGCTATTTGAACCATTCCAAAGGCCCAATATGCCCCGAAAATCACCCCTTGACCTATATATTCGACTTTAAGCTCTCAAAAACACATCTTCCCTTTTGTTTAAGTTTCTCTTTTATTGTTTGGTTGTTCTTGAGAGCTTTTGAAAGAGGAAAAAGACGTTCTTCAACGGAATTGACAACCCGACGAGTTCTTCTTCTCCGAATTCATTCGTTCTTCTTTCTTCTCTTCTTTTATTTATTTTATTGCTCTAAATTATTGTTGAACATCAATTTTATTTAATATGAATTATCTTTTGCTCTCAATCTTTATTGTATTGCTTTTAATTATTCTGTTATGTTTAGCGTTGATTATGAACACCATTAGAGGCTAAGTTTCTTATGGGATTGCGATGCAGCCGGGATTGATAATGGTTAGTGGGTTCGTTAGGGTTAGATAATTATTGTTTGCTTCATTATTATGGACTGCTTGATATGAATTGTTCCTTATGCTTTCTAATGCTTGATCACCATTAGAGTTGTTATCTAGGATTGTTTAGCTACTCGAGAGAGAGTAAATAATCGTGTTTTTGTTCATGTCTTCATAGTTGATCCTAGGTTAGAAAATCTAGGCAATTTATGTAATCGTTTGAACTCTTGTTTCATTGCGTGTGATTGTATTAATAGGATTAGATGCCGATAGGATAATAATCCGTCAATTACATAGGTTTGCTAGAACACTCGAGAGAGGCTAGTGAATAATTTTGATAGAGTGAGATTAGCATCCATAGGAGTAGATTTTGTTATTCAAACCCGAAACCCCCCGACCTAGTTAGCTCCGGTGAAATTGCGACCCCTACTTTCTCTTCTTGCAAAACTCGTATTTAATTCTCTGCTTTAGTTTTATTATTACTCTTGCTGCAAACATCTTTTTAATTTTATTTGGAGTTAATTAGCGTCAAGTTTTAGGAAATCACTGTTTCACTAGTCTATGTGGGTACGATACTCGAATTTACATTCTATATTACTTGAGCGACACACGTACACTTGCGTGCGCGAGTTATTTCGCAACAATAAACTGAATTCTTGACAATAGTTCTACTATACTTTGGCACAAATTTTTATATTTATGTTTATTTGCACTATTTGCAGTTATGAAAGACATTCATACATTCATTAAACATAGCGGTAGATGGGTAAAACATGAACGATACGACGCTGGTGTTGGTTGTGGAGTAGGAATCTAAATACCGATAAAGGCAACGACGAGTTCATGCAGTTTTTGTATGCCACGCTCAATCGCTCACCTAAAAATCAAGTCATTCGTGTTTCTTATGGGACAGAAGGGTCGGTACCCCCAGTAAGTATTGACTCCGACCTAAATTTGAAATGTTACTTGAATCTTCGGAAAGAGAAACCGGACAAATCCAAACTTAGCTTGGTAGTAGAGATGGAGCCATTAAAGCCAGATTCTCCCGTTTCGGACTCTGCAGGCATTGGTTCAACTCCGAACACGGGTCAACCAGCCCAACCAGACATGCCATCTCCTAGCTCGGAGGCTTGTTCTCTTGAGATTCCTGACCCAAATCAGAGTCCTTCAGGCACACCATGGCAGACCCTTCCGCGCTCAGGCACTTCAAGACCGTGATGTATGCCTTGCTCTGGAACGAGGCGAATGAGTCAATGCCCTACGCCTTCCACGGATAACCAAAATATGTATCATGACCTTGATGTATTGGATATTCATTCTCCGATGAGAATAGTCAAAGGAGGATTGTATGTCAACAAAGCAATTTTGAAGAAACATTTATGCATATTAGCAATCATATAAAAACAGATTGTTTTTAACCTATGGTATGAACGCGAATGAACAAGTTTAACTCCTTGCATTCGGTGCTGGTGATTCAAAATCTACTGAATCATGGATTTATTTATTGACAAAGTTAAAGGAAGTAATCGGGGAGAGGGAACATCAGATCATTGTGTCTGACAGGAACACGAGAATCATTAATAGTGTGAAAAAGGTTTATCAAAAGAAGTGAAGAACGTGAAGAACCAAATCAAAGGTATATCAAAAGAGGTGAATTAGACGTCCTATATTGCAGCAAATGCGTACACGTATGCAGAGTTTGAAAAGTATATGCTTATGATTGATGATGATGATCCAGGAGTCCGATCGTATCTTCAAAACAACATAGGCCATGAAAAGTGGCCTCATTGTTTCTACACAGAGAAGAGGTACTCAATAATGACATCAAACAATGCCGAGTCGCTGAATGTTGGGAATGTCAAACCGAGAGAGTTCTCAATTTCCAAGCTATTTGATTTTCTCCGGGAGAGAATGACAAAATAGTTTTATGAACGTAGAGAAAAAGCGTTGGAAACGTTGACGATCCTTGGCGTTGATGCGAATAAAAAATTTGACGAATACCATGCTAAATCTACTGGAATGGGGGTACGTGATAAGCATTCAATTTTAAATTTGTTTACAATATCTTGTTTTATATATTCAAGTATTCAAGACAACGTTGTATGTACTTCACAATATTTCATGACTACTCTTTGGTCATGAAAACTTACTTCTGAAGTATTTCCCGATGTTATTATAACCCTAAAAATGGTATTGAGTTTGGAACATGTGCATCCATCATCGTTGTACGAGTTTGAAGTCGTTGATAGAGAGGGGCAAAAGTGGGCTATAAATTTGAGAGAGAAGACATGTAATTTCCGTATCTTTCAAACTGATAACTTTAATAGTCCCTATGGGATTGCGGCTTGCGGTTTTCGAAACTTCGCTGTTGAGAAGTACATATCAAATTACTATACCACAGAATATTTGAGAAGTTGTTATGCAGATGTAATTCATCCAATTGGCAGGGGGAGTCATGGAATTTTCCAGAGGAAGTCCACCTTATGTTGCCGCTCGTGCAGCCGGAAGACCGAGAAATAAAAGAATACCCTCTCAATGGGAAGGGGATGATGATAGAAAGAATAAATGTAGTCGATGCGGTGGAGTAGGACATAATCGGGCGACATGTCGCAATGCGCTCCCGACCAACCATAGACAACCCCGAACATGATTTTTATTTTTTTAAGACTTTATATTGATGTCCCAATTTGGCATTGTGGTTTACTTTATTCTTATTTAGTTATGTTTGTTATGGATTTTACTATTAGTGATGTTTGTTATGATATGATTTTTACTACTAGTTACTACTAGTCCTGTTTCGTGGCTAATATATCATGTTACGTGACCTAAAGCTTCACAAAATTCATAATTTCGGAACAAAGTGACCGTCTAGATACGAATGTCTACATGTTCGTGACACTAAGGTCACGAAGGTAATGAATATCGTAACATTGTGATCACGAAAAAGTCCTATAGATGGTATATAATAGCAATTAATATTTTGTTATTGATAGTGACCGAGGTTGTAATAGGGATATGGATATTTAATAGCATCTAATGCGATTAATAACAATTTTGGTGACACATAAGCCAGGAAAGTCTCATTTTCGTGACACAAAACGAAAGTCCCAATTTTTGTGACAGAGCAGTCACGAAAGTCTCAATTTTTGGGACACATAAGTCACGAAAATCTCAATTTTCGTGACACAGAAGTCACGAAGGCCCCAATTTTTGTGACATGGAAGTCACGAAGGCCACAATTTTCGTAATATATCATATTTAGATTATTGATATTCTGTAAATTTTGAAATGATGACGTGAGACAAATAAATGTATTTCAACAAAACTTTACAAGACATTATTTTCTCATATCTTCTATGTATGTAAAGTTTGACTTATTATGTATTTTTATAACTTTCATTGGTCCCCTACCAAGTATTTAATGGAATAAACAAGACATTTTTCAATAAATTTTCTCAAAGTATCCTATTTCATGACTAAAAAGTAACGAAACAGTCACAAACACCGATATTTAACTTTAGGTCCGATCAAATCTAGATGAATGCTACGTCTTGTATTAAGAGATATTTTATATTTGTATCTGTGAAAAAAAAGGATTTAGGACTTTCCCCAACCGTCCTAGTAGTCAGAGGGCGTTGAATATTTTACGTTCTAATTAAATGCTGTAGTGATAACTAGCTTGGTCTAGCGGTAATCCCACACACACCTCGGCAGAGAGGTCATGGGTTCAAGCCCCCATGGGATGCAGAAATGCATGCCCCTTATGATTTATTCTAAAAAGTATGTAATCTTGGTTAATAATGTCACCTATTATGTAATCTTGGCCGATAGTGTCAACTGTGCTTTGCACTGCTAATATATCATGTAATCTTGGCCGATAATGCCCTTACTAAAAAAAATAAATAAATGCTGTCCAATTTGTTATTTATTTATGAGAAATTGCTCAAACTACCACCATATCAATAATTTTTTCCAAAAATCCACCAAAGTTTAACTTTGGCCAAAAATACAAGTTCCTCAAAAGTGAAAAACCAAATATACCATCAACCTTATTTTTTCTTTCAATTTCACACCAACCTCATTTAATATCATTCCAAAATAAAATTTCTATTTTTTATTCAAAATTATGTATATCTCTCTCTCTCTCTCTCCCTAACCGTGTAAACCCTTATACC
Source organism: Urtica dioica subsp. dioica (assembly GCF_054948205.1). NCBI lineage: Eukaryota > Viridiplantae > Streptophyta > Magnoliopsida > Rosales > Urticaceae > Urtica > Urtica dioica. The sequence goes on along the minus strand of NC_142767.1, from coordinate 11,755,116 downwards.
ATTTACTCTCTCTCTCTCTCTCTCTCTCTCTCTCTCTCTCTCTCTCTCACCCAGACCTCACCCAAACTCACCCTCAAGATACTCTCTTTCTTCTTCCCTGAATCGCGACCGAGACCCACCCCGAATCCGAATCTTTCACGACTTCACTCACCCAAAATCGCGACCGAAACCCACCTCTCTCTCTCCCTGATTCGCGACCAGTCTCACTCACCCAAAATCGCGACCGAAACCCTTGCCCGAACTCGACTTCACTCGACCAATCCCTCAAGTCGCCATGTCTGACCCACCCAACCCTATTTTCGAACCCACAACGCGAAAGAGTCCTAGGATGATAGGGCTCAAACAACCAGAGGCATCCGGAGCGACCACTCCAAACACTTCTCCGGCCCGGAAAAGGAAAACGAGTGCTTCGCCCAAGTTGAACTCGAAGAAGGCTACGAAGAAGCCCCGCCGTGGCGTGAAACCCACCTCTGATACGGACCAGGTAAACCCACCGGTTTAGATTTATTGTTTTTGGGTAGTGAACTAATTCTGTTGTGGTAGTGAATGAAATTGTGTTTGAAAATGGTTTTGGGTAGTGAATGAATTCTGGTGTGGTAGTGAATTGATGTGTTACAAAATCTTTGATTATGGTCGGAAATTGTGTTTGAAATTGTGCTCGGAAATTGTGTTTGAAATTGTGTGAAATTGTGCTCGGAAATTGTGTTTGAAATTGTGTGAAATTGTGTTTGAAATTGTGTGAAATTGTGCTCGGTATTCAGGGGTGGATGAGGTACATTTGTGAATCAAATGTGGTTGATCAAAATATCAGTTTTTATGGAACGTTGGAGACGTTCGATAAATCAGCGGCTATGGGTCCAGAAGTGAAGGCTATGTTCAGCAACTCTTGTTTTGGCCAATTTCTGGACGTCCCGTAGGTCACCCGATCATCTAAGATAATTAACCATTTATTGATGAGGGTCGGTTACTTTATCGGTGAAGAAGAGAGGGAAGATACTCTCTTTATTGAGCTCGGGGGAGAACCGCGGGCGTTCACAAGAGAGGATTTTTGTTCTATCTTAGGGCTGCGCCATGGGGACGTCCCAGCCTTGGATTATACCGAGCCGGCCGAAGGTGGACTGTTCAGTGAATTGTTCTCCAACGGGACGACCAACAGTCGCGTCGTGCTTACAACAAAATTGGTGGAATCGCAAAGGTGGCCGCATGAGAAACGAGTCAAGCTCTTGCTGCTTCATTTTCTCTTCAACGTACTTCTCGGTGCCCCTTTGGGTACGACCATTCGAGATTGGTCGTACGTTAAATTGGTAAAGGACTTGGACCAATTTAACTCGTACCCGTGGGGTACCCGTGGGGCGATGTGGTTTGGAAGTTCTTCGTTGAAAATTGTCATAAGTACGTGAAGAATGTGGAGAAGAAGGATTCCAAGGCGAAGATAAACTTTCCTTCTTTCATGTACCCACTTCAAATTTGGGCGTACGAAACCATGCCCGTGTTCTCGACACTCTTGTATTGCGAGAGATTGTTTGATACCGATGTACCTCTCATGCGTCGGTGGAAATCAACGACTCATGTCGTTGACAACACGTTCTCAACCATTTTGTGGCAATCTGAGAACTTTGTGTTCAAGCCAATGGGAGGAGAAGAGGTTAGCTTGAAGACAATGAAGAAGTCGAGCCAACCGAAGCTGAAACAGAAGGTGATTAATCTTGATTATGTGTTTTTTTATGGTTTTAACGTCAACTGTTGACATCAATGTCAACAATTGACGTCAATTGTTGACATCTGTGATTTATGACATTTATGTTTGTTGACATCAATGTCAACAGTTGACGTCAATTGTTGACATCAATGTCAACAATTGATGTCAACTTTTGATATCTGTGATTTATGACATTTCTGTTTGTTGACAGTGATGTCAGCAGTTGACGTCAACTGTTGATATCTGTGATTTATGACATTTCTGTTTGTTGACAGTGACGTCAACAATTGACGTCAACTGTTGATATCTGTGATTTATGAGAGTTGCCTAACCTTTGTTGACATTAATTTTGACAGGCACCGGTGGAATCAAGTGGAGGCACATCCACTCCGTATACAACACATCCGTCCGGCATCGGAGAAAACTCTGAGGTTTGTAAATCTTTCATACATGATTTACTCTTTATTAATAGAAAACATTGGCTTACGTCTACTTTTAACATAGGCTCGGTTGATGGCCGTTGAAGCCTCTGTCACCCATATAAGGACATAGTTCGCGGCGTTCAAGACGGAGATGGAACAGAGCTTCAAAGAATTCACTAGATGTGTGAATGAAAAGTTGATGGAGCTGGCCAAGAATTCACTGGTCGTGAAGGATTCGGGTTCGGGGTGGGTCTCGGTCGCGATTCAGGGAAGAAGAAATAGAGTATCTTGAGGGTGAGTTTGGGTGAGGTCTGGGTGAGTTCGACTGAGAGAGAGAGAGAGAGTAAATGGTATAAGGGTTTACACGGTTAAGGAGAGAGAGAGAGAGAGAGAGATATATATATATATATATATATATATATATATATATATATAAATAATTTTGAATAAAAGATAGAAATTTTATTTTGGAATGATATTAAATGAGGTTGGTGTGAAATTGAAAGAAAAAAATAAGGTTGAGTGTATATTTGGGTTGTGTTTGGTAGTTAACTCAAACTGTTTTTTGTTTTCTGTTTTCAAATTTTTGTAGTTGTACTGAAAAACTGTTTTGTAGTTGTTTTCAAAAAGCTGTTTGGTACAGTTTTCATTTTTGTTTTTGAGAAATTGAAAAAACTGGAAAAACTGTTTGGTACACTTTTCACCTTTTAAAAAAAAAAAAATGAAAAGTGAAAACTGTTTGGTACATGGAAACAATTTCTTAACTCAATTTTTTTTTTAAACATAAATTCAACTACACAAAATATAAATATGACATCGTTGTTTAGATTGAATACAAAATTTTTTTTGTCATCATAAATATGAATCATGCATAATTATTCCACATAGCTTGAGCAATACAATCTCTAAACTCGAAATGTGCACGTCGAGCTTGTGTATGTACGACGGTCCACCAACTTCTGACGCACCTTGACCTCCGACTCTTTCAGAACTTTCGCCTTCAATATCCTCCGGAGGAACATCTTGATTCCATGTTGTAAACTCAATCCGAAAAAAACTCAATCCAACTTAAAACTCAAATCCAAATAAAACTCAATCCGAAATAAAACTAAAAGCAAATAAAATCTCAATCCAAGTAAAAACTAAAAGCAAATAAAACTAAATCCACATAAAACTCAATCCGAAAAAAATTCAATCCCGAGGCTCAGATTAAACATTATGAAGCATAACGGCCAAAACATGCTCACACGGCCAAACAACCAAATCACTTGGCCAAGCTACACTACAACCCAACAAAATTTCCAAAATTCACAACATCATCACAGCCTTATATAACATCCTCAATCAGAATTTCTCAACCAAACTCAAAAAATTTCACACGGCCAAGATAATAAACAAATCTCAATTATCCAAAATTCACAAACAAATCATCACGACCTCAAATCATCATCAATCCAGAATCCAGAGCCTCAAACAATCATCACAGCCTCGACAACAGTCTCGTATTCATAATTCAAACCAACATATACATCAAAGACCACACGGCCAAGGTCAACAAATCAACTAAAATTCGTTCAAAAATCAAACAACGCTTCTCAATCAAAACCGAAGCACTAAACATGTTCAGAAACGCCTCAAGATCATCAAACAAACTTCAGAAATTCAAAAGCCCCAAAAATTAACTTCTTTGAACCCTAGATTGTGAAATTCGGCCAAAATCAATCCAATCCGGGAAGAGATTCTCACCTCCAAACGCAAAATCCGCTTCTCCGGCCCTCACTCACTCCTTCCCCGGTGGTCACTCTTTCTCCGGTGTCACCTGTCTCGCGGCGGCTTTGTTCTTGCCTCAGCTGGAGCACGCGGTGATGGAGGCTCTCGGTGAGGACGCGCGATGAAGAAGGAGATAAAAAGAGAGAGAGAGAGAGAGAAGGTGGCGGCGATGGTGAGGCTCGGTGGTGATTGAAGAAGATGGGCCGGCGGCGGTGACCTGGCGATCGAGGGCTTCTCCGCGGCGGCGACTGAAAAAAATGTTGTTGTTGCTGGTTATGGAGAGGTGTCGGGACTGAGCAGAGAGAAATGGAAAAAAAGGAGTGAAAAATTTTGAAAACAACTTTTTTTTTGTTTTCTATTTCCTTTGTATATTTAGAAAACAACTTCAATAGTTTTTAGATTACATTATTTCAAAACCGGTACCAAACACATTTTTTCTATTTTGTTTTCTATTTTCATAGTTTGAAAAGTCAAAAAGTGTTTTCAAAATGCTTACCAAACAGAACCTTGGTTTTTCACTTTTGATGAACTTTTATTTTTTGCCAAAGTTATCCTTTGGTGGATTTTTGAAAAAAATTATTGATATGGTGGTAGTTTGAGCAATTTCATTTACTGTTAAATAGAAGTTAAATTAGCTGATCATATAGAAACTATAAAAATAAAATAAAATAAGAGACCTGGCCTAGAAGGCCATAACGACCACGAACCCAGTGCGGGCTTTCCATGGGCCGGCTAACACGTCACGGTCCTCCAGTTTGGCAACCGAATGGTCCGGTTTCGACCCCCTATAAACCCGTATAAATAATCTTTTCTTCTCTGCCGATTTTTATTATTGTATTGGCCCGATTTGCCCTAACCGGTCCATCCGGTTATGCAAAGCGCTCGGTTTTCTATCCATCCTCGATAAAAACAAAATATAGAAAAACGGCCTTAACTCGGTTCTGGTCTCGGCAACATTCTCAATGTCGAGGCATTGATTTGAAACAAGTAAGCTCTCGACTCTCTTGTAATGATTTTCTGTCGCAATTTAGAGGCTCACTCAAGGCACAGAATGAGAAAAATGGGAATTTTTATAGACAATGTCGTTGCATTGCGTTGATTATTTTATTTGCATTTTGGCCGCGATGTGGCTTGTGATTGTTTTCATCAGGGGTGTGCGACGTGTGAAATTGAGTCACTCGATTGGATTGCGAAATTGGGAACTTTGTAGAAATCTCTGTGTGTTAATGGGACAGTGATTGGTTGAGCTTTGTAGGTAAAGAGAATGGCCTCAGGGCTGGAACCGATACAAGTACCGTCCCAAAAGCACGACCCGGCATGGAAGCACTGCCAGATGTTCAAGGACGGAGATAAAGTTCAGCTGAAATGCGTGTATTGCGGGAAGGTGTTCAAGGGCGGTGGGATTCACCGGATCAAGGAACACCTCGCCTGTCAAAAGGGCAATGCCTCGACCTGCCTGCAGGTCCCGCCCGATGTCCGGAGCTCGATGCAGCGCAGCCTCGACGGGGTCGTGATGAAGAAGAGGAACAGGCAAAAGCTCGACGAAGAGATCACTAATATCACAACCCCCGTGGCTCGAGCCGAGCCCGTACAGATGAGCTTGGTCGGACTCCACGAGTGCGATGTTGTCGAGCACGGTTCGGGTTTGGGTTCGGTGGGAAGGGATGAGAGGAGCGGAGGAGGGGATAGGAGGAAGAGAGGGAGAGGCAGGGCTAGCTCTGTGGGACGGGACCGAGCAGTCTTGGTTGGTGCGATCAACGCCGTTGATTCGGGTTTGGGATCAAAGGTGGATAATAGCTCGGTACAAATGGCGATCGGTAGGTTCTTGTATGATATCGGGGCGCCTCTGGACGCCGTCGACTCGCCTTTCTTTCAACCGATGATCGAGGCCGTCGCTTCGGGCGGGCCCGGGGTCGCGTCGCCCACGTGTCGCGATCTCCGCGGTTGGATTCTGAAGAACTCGCTCGAGGAGGTGAGAGGCGACGTCGAAAGCTACAGAGGGTCGTGGGAAAAGACGGGTTGCTCTGTGCTCGTCGATGAGCTGAGCCCGGAACCCGACAGTTGTCTCTTGTGTTTTCACGTGAATTGTCCCGAGGGAACGGTTTTTCTCAAAACGGTGGACGCGTCGGCCGTCGTTGGGTCGCCCGACGCGCTTTACGAGTTTCTCAGGGGAGTCGTGGAAGAGGTGGGGCCCACGAACGTCGTGCAGGTCGTCACGAGCGGTAACAGAGAGGAGTATGTTTTGGCCGGGGTAAAGTTAGGGGAGACTTTCCCGAACCTATATTGGGCTCCGTGCGGGCTTCGTCTGATAGACGCGATACTCGAAGATTTCGGGAACATCGAGTGGATAAGCGAAGTGATCGAGCAAGCGCGGTCCATCACGAGATTCGTGTACAACCACGGAGAGATTCTGACCATTGTGAGAAGGTACACATTTTGCGATGAACTCGTGGAGCCGGGGCTCACGAGATCTGCCGCGAACTTCGCGACGTTGAAACGGCTGGTCGATCTCAAGCGCAACTTACACACGATGGTCACTTCACAGGAATGGGTGGATTGCCCGTGTTCGAAGAAGCCCGGGGGTCTCGATGCGATGGATTTGGTGAGTAATGAGTCGTTTTGGTCCTCGTGCGTCCTCGTAGTCAATCTAACGAGTCCTCTCTTGCGAGCTCTGACGATAGTCGGTGACGAGAGCAGGCCCGCGGTGGGATACATTTACGCGGCTATGTATCGGGCAAAGGAAACGATCAAGAAAGAGCTCGTCAAGAAAGAGGAATACACGGCATTTTGGGACATCATAGACCAGAGATGGGAATATCTTCGAAACTTCCCTCTTCTTTCGGCGGGTTTCTTTTTGAACCCCAAATTCTTTTACAGCATCGAAGGAGACATACCGAATGACATAAGCTCAGGACTGTTTGACTGCATAGAGAGACTGGTTCCCGATACAAAAGTCCAAGATAAAATCATCAAAGAGATCAGCTTGTACAAGAACGCCGCCGGTGATTTCGGAAGAAAGATGGCGCTCAGAACAAAAGAAACTCTTCTGCCCGGTGAGGATCTTCTGCTTGAGGATCTTCGGAAATCATTACTTAGGTTTTAAATTTTTTATTTTATTTTATTTTGTGTAGCGGAATGGTGGTCAGCATATGGAGGAGGTTGCCCGAACTTGACACGTTTAGCGGTCCGAATCCTCAGCCAAACTTGCAGCGTGATTGGGTGTAACAAACGGGACCAAGATTTAGTCCTGAAACTGCACAAAACAGGGAATTCATTAGAGCATCAGCGTCTCAGCGACCTCGTCTTTGTGCATAAAAATCTAAGACTAAAAAAGATGTAAGTCTATTTAAAGCTGACAAACACTTGACCTCTACTCAGCTCACATCTCAGAAATCCGTTCTTTTTCTTCGCAGGATCGGAAAGAGACACGGAGATGATTCCGTGGAAGAGTGGGTGAGGCGGTTAGAGGGCGACGGGGATTCGGATTGGACGGCCATTGATCCTCCTCCCTCGGCTACCGCCATGACGCTTGTACCGCAAGGAAATGAAGGTCTCGACGATTTGGGCGCCGGTGAGTTTATCTTTTATTAGCTCCTTTTTTCTTCTTCATCGTCTTCTATGTTTTGAAGTGGCGGTTTCTCTGAAGAGCTTTTCGTAACTGCGCAGGATTCGACGATTTTGAGATATTTAGCAGAGTGAAAGATGGCGAAGATGAGACCGTTCGAGACAATGAACTTTTGAATTAGCGTGGAAGAGTGTTTGGGAGCTGTGAAGTAAAATGCTTTATATGTGTTGATTTTATTAAGCTAGATGGATAGCTTTTGAAGCCCCCAAGATCAAGCAACTTTGAGGGGCTTCAAGATTCTCTGTATACATAAGAGATGTCATATTGGCAACATGTAAAGTTATTAATTTTATATTAGAAACAAATTACTTTTTTTTCTTCTTCTTCTTCTTCTTCATACGTACAAAGTTAATAGTTAAGTAACTGCTGAGATAAACCGTCTTCTTTTCGTTTGTGAAAGAAAGTAATTGAATGTGTTTTATACGACATGCCTTCCAATTTTTATTTTTTACTTTTATTTTCATTTTTTTGCTTACAATTGTTTTTTTCACCGTTGAGTGCAAATGCTGAGTTTCTGTTTATTTATTTTTCGCAAGTATTCGACCTTGTCCTCGTGTAGGGATGAATTGCAAGTGAAAATTGAGCCAATACGTTAAACATACATTTGTGGAATTATTGAACTATAGTTATATCAATACCCAATTTAAATGAACACGTTTTTAATAATTTGGGATGTGTTCTAAGATAATTGACAGACAAGCCAAATTATGAATTATATTGGGCTAATGGCTGAAGTATATAATTCAATGGAAAAGCCTTTCTACATTAGTTTACCTTCTCAGTTTAGATTCAGACGTATATAGTTTTATGTTCTGGGATCACTTGGTATATTCCAATTTTACAGAAAATTAATATTTTTCATCACTTTAAATATTGTAGATTTCCATTTCGTATCTTGATGCAAATAAAGATCGAAATTAAGAGTAGATAAAAACAAAGTATTGTTTCTTAGTGATATATTTTTAACTAATGCTTATTATATATATATATTGAATATTTCAATAACTTACCAAAATCTTATACTATATATCAGATAACACGGAAATTGAGATATTAAAACGTATTAATATCTCATCTTATTTGTGCGAATTCAGCAGGAATTCATAAAGGAAACAAAAAAAATATGAGCCTTTTTTGCTTCAATTTTTTTTTTGTACAGCAATCTTCGTTGAAGGGTGTACCAACAGTAAAGCAAGGCAGATTATACATACTGAAATCGAAAGCAATAAATAAAGAAAAAAAAAACTCGTTTAGGTTCAACAAGACATATTACAACAATCATGACACAAAATTAGAGGATTGCCAACCCATTAATGCTAAAAAAAAAGGTCCTCCTTATAAAACATACATGAGCAGACACACTCAACATTGTGATCAGTGCAAGCTGCTGCTGCTTTCAAATCCTGCATCAAGCCAATCCCAAATACACATAAATTAGAATCCTATACAAAAATTCACTCAATGAATCCCATAGAAAAGTGTTCGTAAACACTTAAATGTACAAGTATTTATGAGAACGAGGTGGAAGCAAACCTCGCGTTAAGGCGCCTAGGTACGCAGAAGAAGGTGTCTATTGGAAGAAAGATCCACTTTTGATGGCGTCTTGGTTGGCATCTCCGAGAGCAGCCTCGCTCAAGTACTTGTCGGCCAATTGGACTCTCTTCACATTCTCTTGCTCTTGGACAAGCATGGCACCGTACTCCATTAGCTTCTCGATGGTCATCTTCGGCTGCTCGAACGTCGGCGGTCCCTCCTTCGAGTTCACCAGCCTCTTTCCAATCCCCTCTACTCCCACACCCGAGATCCACTTCCTCACTTCGTCATCGTACACTCTCGCCCTCAATGCACCAAAGAAATCTAGGCACAAAAAAAAAAACACAAATAAACTCGTCATTTTGTATCGAAAATAACTCGTGTGTAGTCAAGTGTCAATTTCACCCTCATTTAATCGTTTTCGACATGATTTGAAAATCACCGTAATTTTGTAAAGGAATAAAAAAAAAGTTAGTTTTGTGATTCTCTCTCGATTAATTACCGATGGATTGGCCGGGGAAGGTGTCGACGAGCTTGACGATGTCGTCCTTGGCGACGTTGTCGCTGCGGAAGATTCCGAGGCAGACCCCGATGCGGTCGTCCCTGGTGGGGGCCCAGTAGAACTTCTCCATACGGCCGTCACGGATGAGGGGAGCGTAGAGAGTTGAGAAGTCATTTCCGGTGACGATGATGGGGACACGAGGGTTGTCCTCCTTGTTGTACATCCCCGGGAGCTGCACGTTGGTGGGGTTGTCGGCGATGTTCATCAGAGTCGCGTTGACCATCTGGTTGTTGACCGTGTACTGCGTGGTCCCGCCCATTCTTCCCGCACCCGCGTCCAGGTCGTTGATGAACAGGCAGCACATCTTCCCCTTCCTGATGATGTCAGCCGCCTCCCGGTACCTCTGCCTAATCAGCTTCGCCGGCTCTCCCGCGTTCCCGCTCTCCAACTCTCCCGCGCTCATCATGATTGGGCTGCAATCATATTAATACCATATTCTAGTGATCAATACTAATATATAAAGGGTTTAAGCCAATTTCAAACTTGATTTTAAAGAACTAGCCAGTGCTTTGTTTATTTTGGTTAATTAGCCATTGACCAAAATTAACGTATGAAAAAATGCATGTAAAATACTAAATGATTAATGAGGTCATGTCACCAAATATGGCTACCTTTTAAACATGCTTAAAACGTTGGTTAGATTGCAAATCTGACGTATTAACTGACCTAGTCCGTGAGATTTTTCATATGTAAAAGAGATGATGTGATGCGAGACTCACTTGATTCCCATCTTGGAAAACACAAGCTCACACTGGAATGATTTTCCTTGACCCTTGCCTCCCCAAACACCCAAGATAAGAGGAACCTGTTTCATGTCATATATTAGCGCATTTTGTTAATGAATTGATTCCTTTTATTATTTTATTTATTTATTTTACCTTGATGTTGGGCAAGGTCATGAAGTTCTTGCTGATGTGAACAAGAAGCTTGTCCATGAAAGCGGGGGCGATGTAGAGACCATCCTTGGTGTTGTCGAAATCGTAGCTGAGCAGAAAAAGAAAAAAGAAAAAGTCAGAAGCAATAGAGCCTAGCCAGCAATCCCTTTATGTGATGAGATATAGTGTAGTGTATACGCACGTGCGCAGGCCGGTGCTGAGGTACTCGTAGGAGCTCATGATGGCGTCGTGGGTCCCGGCACCCGTGGGAGCCTGGAAGAGGGAGTCGACCTTGCCCTTGCCACGAGCGATGTCCTGTTGGTCATCGGAGATGTCGAAAGCAAGGCCTCTCCACCTGTCCTTGTCTGTTTGCTTCTCTTCGCTCGGCTCCACGGCCGCTACGATCTTCACTCCCTGACCGGCCTTGTTGTTGCTTACTCTTGACATCACTTTCTTCAAGTTGTTGCCCATGAACGCCGAGCTTGAAGCTCCATTGCTTGCCCCATTCAGGCTCAACTGTATATTATTAATTAGTATCACACAACTATTATTAACATGACCATTCTTTTTCAAATTAATGCCAATTTTTGTTATGCTACTCCACTTAAACCGACTTCTTTAATTCCAGCTGCTTGTGTTGAATTTCAAATAAATGGACCATTTCAAGAACAGCTATACATAGAGGGTTTTTTTTTTTTTTTTTTGCTGTTGAAATTTTAAAATTTAATATGATGAATGAGATGAAGTAAGAATTACAGCCAAATAACAAAACATTTGAGAGATAGTGAGAGGAGGTTGAAGATGAAAATTTTTGTTCATCATTAAAGCGTGTTCTAATTCTCTATATTGTTTTTACTTTTGATTCGAGCTGTTTGATTGAATTTCAAATAAATGGACTATATTTAGTAACTTAATTATTCTTTTCTACTATATATGTATTTGAAGTTTCAAAGTTGTGACAATTTGAAATGATGAATGAGATGAAGTAGAATTACAGCCCAATAACAAAACATTTGAGAGACAGTGAGAGGAGGTTGAAGATACCGGAACTCGGTTAACAGCACCGACGGTGGAGATGGCGGTGGCCATCGGTTTCCTGGTTTGATCGGACGGTTGTGAATAAGAGTTGGAGAGATTGCAGAGCGTGGTAGAGAGTAGTTTTCTTCTAAGAGGGAAACTCCGTATGATCGATAACAGAGCTTAAATAGTGGCCGTTTTGAGTGTACCACAAACATTGTGCTCATATCCTGAGGATTGGTTTCAAAATGGTTAACGTCCACAAACTCAAGATTGCATGAATGCCACGTGTCATTCGCAGAGAGCTTATATCATTTTGAAATAGCTAATGATATTTCATACATAAATTTAAATGATTAATACCCTGAGCTTAAAAATTTAAATAGAAAATTAAAGTTTTAAATAAGAATCACAAATTATTATATTATATTATATTATATTATATAATATAAAAGTAGAAGAATCTCTTCTACTCATAAAACATGTTTACGGTGGTTTGTTTTTTTTTTTTTAATTTTTTTTTTTTAAGAAAAATAAGAGATTAGACCATAAACACAAGTAGTGTTCATTTGTAACCATTTTTTTTTTATCAAAAAGATAAAAATATCTTTAAAAAACTTTAAATACAATTTTTTTTTAAACCTAAATATTTATGGACATGTCTCTATATATTTATTTCTCTAAACTAAAATATATTAATTATTATACAATAATGCGCCGGATATAAATAAAGTAGAAGACAGCCACTCACACACACAGATCACTGTTCATTTTACATTGGCTGTCCTCTAATTTTTATTATATATATAAAGTTTTTTTTAATAACAAAAAAATGTCTCTTAAAAATTTAAGATTTATATTTTCAATGTTAAATATTTATGTAATGTCTCCAAATATATAATTTTTTAAAAAATATATTAATTATTTCGATGTAACGCGTGGGACATACTGTTTGGTATTTAAATAAAAGTAAAACAATGTTTTATACTATGCATTTAAAGTTTATAAAAATTTAATAGTGTATCAAAGATAAATTTCCTTATTAACTGCCAAGCTTCACATTCACGTATTAGGTCTGTGCACGGTCCGGTCCGGTCCAAAACCGGCCAAAAAACCGGACCGGACCGTTGAAAACGGTTCAAAAAAACCCAAACCGGACCGGACCAAAAAACTGTAAAAACCGGACCGGACCGGACCGGACCGTTTTGAACCGTTTGGACCGTTTTAAACCGTTTAGACCGGACCGGACCGTTTTACATAATTAAAAAAAATAAAAACCATTAATTTTCCACCAAAACACAAACATATAGTCATATATGGGAGTTAAATACATGCACAAATGTCTAATTTGGCTAATTGGATATTAATTTTTTTATTTTTTTTATTTTTTTTATAAATAAATCGGTCTGGTCCGATTTAACGGTTTTTTTTTTAAAAAAACCAGACCGGACCGTTTGTATTGAGTAAACCGGACCGGGAAAACAAAAAACCGTTTTAAACCGGACCGGCGATCTAAAAATCACCGGTCCGGTCCGGTTTACGGTTTCTACGGTTTTTTTTGCGCCGCCCTATCACGTATTATGACATGGCATTGCATTATTGATCTTATGAAGCCTCGCTCAAGCCTTTAACGAATTTGAGCTTTTTCTCTTCGCCACTAAAACTTAGGTGGTTGTGTACCACATATATTATAATTAAATACACACCTCTCTTGGGAAAATAAAAATGACATGCTATGTTTATCCTTATTTTGTTTCTTCCGGAAAAGAAACTTAAATTCATTCAATAGAAGATGACGTGAAAGAAATGTTTGTGATCGAAGATAATCCTGGAGTTTTATTTATTTATTTTTAAATCTTTTTGTTTTCAGGTTTGTGGAAATAAATGAGATGAGGATCACTATTTGATAGGGTTACAAATACGTCCCAGAAGTCTATCTCTCGTTTATGGTACATATTTCTTGAAATATTAAACAGCGGGACAAAATTTAATTTGAAACCATAATTAAACAAAGTTAATGTCAATATTTGGTGGACCGAAACAGAATAATATTGCTATAAAAGAAACAAAACAAGTGTTTTCCTTCAAAAAAAAAAAACAAAAAAACAAAAAAAGTAGAATAATCATGCTACATTTCGTCATGGTTGGCCACAGCCTGATCTGCCTTGGCATTGATTTAACACCCGAATGCATGAGAAAGATAGTGATCGTATGGTGACAGAAATATAATTGATATAACCTACATGATTTTTAATTCCCTTTTTAATTAAGATTTACTTTTAACTAAAGTAACTATATGTTACTCTCTTTGATTCTGAAAATTAAAAACGTTAGCTATCCTATTTGCCAGAGTCTTAATTTAGTTATGTCCCCACCCAACGGTTATTCAATTGTATTTCCTTTTTTAATATTTTGTGTGTGTGTGTGTGTGTGTGTGTGTGTGTGTGTGTGTGTGTGTGTGTGTGTGTGTGTTAACAGCATGGAACCTATATATTGTTGTAACTTAATATATATAATATATATATATATATAATATATATATATATATTTCATAATTACTAGCTAGATAATTTTTCAATCATCAATTTATACACTTTTTCTATCATAAAAACCATAATTTTTTAATATTTATAGAAATATTTGGTTCAATTAGCTCTGACCGGTTAGAAATAGTAAATCAAGATAACCATGATTTAATTAAAAATTCCTCAATTTCGGATCAAGCAGTGTTAATAATTGATTATTGTAGCAGTTGAACCAATAACAGTAATTCAAAACAAATTTATAAATAACTAAATCACCTCAAACTTATTGCTAAATAGCAAAGTCATTGCACACTCGTATGAAAGGTTATACGATAATCACCATGTGTGGCTAGTAACTTGGGACTTTAAGCATTGTTTGTAGTGGTTTTGTAAAGACATCTGGTAATTGATCACGATCTACGACATGAATCAATTGCACATTACATTCCTTCACGTGTTACCAAATAAAATGAAATTTAACATCGATATGCATGCTCACCGGATTCTTCGCCAATTCATTTCCTGGATTTGTTGTTGAGTACTCTTATTTGAGTCGCTCCTGATTGTTTAAGTTGTTGCTTGCTCAATAGCTTTCTTAGTCATATTGCATTGCATACACACCAAGAGACTGCCACGTACTACGCTGCAAAAATTGATATTGTCATTATTGGCTGCTTTTTCGAGAACCATATGAAATTCTTATCTCCCATATCTGCACCAATCACTATTAGAGTAACCCACTAAGTTGTATCCATTTTTTCTAAGTTGATTAACTCGTCGTTCATCGGGGATATTCGAGCCTTCTCTTAATAGCACCTTTAAATGCAAGTATGTTGGCTCCATAATAAATCGAATCACAATACCGATACTATATGCAATGTTTGGTCTTGTGCAACTATAGACTCCCAGCAATACTCTGATATTTTCTGAGATCCACATTCTCTCCTCCCTCAAACTTAGAGAGTTTTGCACTCATCCTTCTTATTATTCTGCAAAATGGCGTTTGCATATGCCTCTTCTTCCTTTTCTTTCTTTCTTTTTCTTCTTCATCTTCTTCTTCTTCTTCTTCTTCTTCTTCTTCTTATATTGTTCATGCGCTTCAAGTGAGCCGGCTAGTTCATCGATTGTTAGTTCTTTCAAATTCATCGATTCCTCAATAGCACAAACCATTCTCAAAATCCTCAATCAATGATTATAGAGTCTTTCAATGACTAGCCTCATATTGTAAGAGTTCCACCGCTGCTGTTAAGCACATTCACAACGGTTTAAGCACGCGTGATATAGTCGAACACTCTTTTTGACTCCTTAAATTTCATGGCTTCCAACTTGCCTCAGAGAGTTTGAAGCCATACTTGTTTAACGCCCTCAATGTCGTTTAAAACATTCTCCAATTTGTCTCACGCTTCCTTCAAAATCGTTGCACCAAAACTTTTCTTAAAAAACCGACTCGCCCATTGCATAGTACATAAGATATATGGAGCGATCTTGTCTTTAATCTGCATCTCTTTTAACGCTTTCAATTGATTGTTGCATCTCTTTGAATATTTATCATCCGTCTTGAGCACCGAGCAACGCCCGCATATGAATACTCCAATTATCGTAGTTTGACTTGTTTAGTCATGATGGTGGTATATTCCCCAACGATGTACTCTTAGAATTCATCTCGACTCTAATACTAATTTCTTGAATCCCTCTGGTTATTCTTTTAAAAATAAATCAAAGTCTTACTTCTGTATTCGTCAATGAAAATGATAAAGTACCTCTTATCAGTAAATTACTTGGGTGTGATTGGGCCGAACATGTCAGTGTGTATCAATTCGAGAGACTGCTTTGCACGATACATATTATGTCTTTTTGAGAAAAGAGTTCATTGCTTGTTTGTTATGCACACACCCCCTCGCAAATTTTTTTTGTGTGTAATCCATGTCTAGTAGCTCGTATACGATATCCTTTCTTGCTAATTCTTGTAAGCCTCTGTAATGCAAGTGTCCGAACTGTAATGCAATCACCGTTCTCGAATGTCTCTCAAGTTGAGTTTGAACATTCAATTCTTGGCCATTTTCACTTATGCAAGCTAATGATGTTTCTCTTCATATCAAGGACATAATAGACATCTTTGGTTGAACTTTATTTTTCCATCGTCTTGAGGAAAAAAACACATTTTTCCTCGACCCTTAGCTTGAACTTTCGATGCGTCTTCAAATGACATGTGCACATCCTCTAATCTTGAATCTCTCTAAAGAAGTGTTTGTTCTCGCACATGTGATTGCAAGCGTTGGTATTGAGATACTACATTGTTTCGTTGTTTGAAATGGTATCTTTGTACGTCATAATTATAATACCGTCATCTTTTTATTTTCTCTTCCGCAGGTAGATTTGCATCTTCTTCTAACTTGTTCTCGGAATATCAATTTTTTGCATAGTGCCTATGCTATTCCCAACTAGGGCTGAAACTGGATCGGTTCGGTTCCGTTTCTTACATTTTTTATATCTGAATCCGAATATTCGGTTTTTAAAAACTCGGTCCAATATCCGATCCAGTTTAGTCTAAAACCGAAATTCGGTTATCCGAATATTCGGTTATCCGGTTTCTTAAATCCAATATCCGGTCCAATATCCGTTTTTCAAAATTCGGTTATCCGATTCTTTAAATTTCGGATCCAGTTTTATATCCGGTTTAAACAAACCGGTTATCCAGTTTTTAAAATACATATCTAGTTCTAAAATTATTACAATGATTTAAATACGAGTACAAAACAAGTCATATAAAGCTCTAAAATAATAATTCATAGTCTAAAAAATAAAAAATAAAATAAAAGTTAGGTAAAAAAACGTTGTGATTTTTTTTTTCTTTTTCAAAATCATGGTCTAGCTGGTTGTGAAAGACCTATGTTTAATTATTTTTAATTTAATTTTTTAAATAAAAAAAATTCGGTTATATAACCGATATCCAAATTTGTCTAAAATCAAATCCGATATCATCCGGTCCAGTTTTTGAAACCGGATCGGTTATCCGAATCCGAATTTCGGTTATCTGACGTGGCTCCAGATTTCGGTTTCGGTTCGGTTTTGATATCGGTTTTATCCGATTTTCGGTTCGGTTTTGTACAGCCCTATTCCCAACTATACACGCTCGATATTTGAATGATTTGGCTAACCACCTCTATTGTGGTCACGTCATCGACCGCGTCGATTTTATTTGAAAGACTAGTCCTTTTATTCAAAGTTGTTTCCACACCTATAACCTCGGTCGCGACCAAAAACTAGGACTTCCATTGCTGTGTCCTCATCCTCGTTGACGTTGCACTTATATTGGCGTATCCTCCCCACATGACAACTATGATAATATCAACTCCGTGTGGTAGCTAGTTTGGTCTAGTGGTATTCCCACACATACATCGACGGAGAGGTCATGGGTTCAAGCCCTCATGGGATGCAGAAATGCATGCCCTTAGGATTTATTCTAAATTATGTAATTTTGGTCCATAGTGCCACATGCGCTTTGCATTGCTTGCTAATATATCATGTAATCTTGGCCAATAGTGCCAAGATTACATATATATATATATATATATATATATATATCAACTCCTACTAACAGTTTAATCATGATACTAAATTGTCACAGGATACAAAAATTGAAAATCATGTTTATTATTGAGATAATTTTTTTTTTAAATATAAAAAATAGAAGAACAATTAAAAATAAAAATTGAAAATCATGGTTATAATTGAGATAATAAGAACATTAACAAATAGAAAAAATCTGACGTCTTCGACCAATGCATGACAGTGTACTATTTGAACCATTATTAGTGGCGGATTCTACGATGTTTGTTCAATTGATTTACAAAAAAAAAAAAAAATGTAAACAGAAATTGTACCTGCCAGGTCCACCTCTTCGCCCAGAGTGATCCATTTACCGCCCTGTTGTGGTGGCGCTCGAATCGGACGGCGACACGTACGGCGTGTGGATTGATCTCCGACGAGGCCACACTGATATGACAGCGTCGATCAACATGCAACGACGTTGAACCGAGTAAACCAAAACCCCATGCTGAATCCAAGTTCTTATTGGAAACTCGACAGTGATGAAATGTACTTCTTATGGATTTCACATTCAAAGCTCGATTGTTCAAATCAAACAGATGAGGAAGGGAAGCGAAACGTTGTTGACGTGGCGGCGGAGAAAGACAAGCTAATCTTATTTTTCTTAAATAGTCTATTAAGATCATCCATGTCGTTTATTTATTTTTTTAAAAACGACGGTTCAGATTGTCAAACTTGGAAATTACTAATTAATGACAGAACACTGTAGCTTCGGTCACTATTTTTTTTTTTTTTTTTAGTAGGGGCATTATTGCAAAGCGCAGGTGGCACTATCGGCCAAAATTACATAGTAGGTGGCACTATTGTCCAAGATTACATACTTATTAGAATAAATTTTAGGGGACATGCATTTCTGCATCCCATGGGAGTTTGAACCCATGACCTCTCCGTCGAGGTGAGTGTGAGATTACCGCTAGACCAAGCTAGCTACCACGCTTCGGTCACTATTATTACTTAATGATTTGATATAAACTATAGAATAAGTTGATGATCATAAATTAATGATTACAACTAATAAAGTTTTGAGTTTTGCCTATAGTGTGTTCACCTTAAAGGAAGAACAGCATGCAAGATTGTAGTTTGTTATAGTAGCTCCAAAAAGAAAAGTTACTTTCCTCGTGAATGACCACATGTCTTTTCATAATAAAAGAGAAGAGAATGCGGGAATATATGAATTATTACATATCGTACATATGGTTAATTTTAAAAATATATATATATATATATATATATATATATATATATATCATACATATAGTTAATTAATATATATATATATATATATCCTAAATATAGTAAGTATTAACATGTCTGAAACAAAATTATCCACCGACTACAGACAAAATAACGCTGAAGTAGATTTTCTTTTTATTTAAAACAAGAAGAAATGAGCACAAGACGATGAGCAGCAAATTTACGCATGTAATTGTGTGTGTATATATATATATATGTAAGGTTATATGTGTATATATTATATATATCAGCTTACTATTCTCAGATCATCCATGGCTACTACCAAAGAAAAACTCTCTCTCTCTCTCTCTCTCAAGACCCGAAACTACGGTGATAGGTTCATGCATACATGCACAAAGACAGAGAGAAAATAAAAGAATAGACCCCATACGAGAGATTAGCCAAAAAAAAAAAAAAAATCACTAGAGGCAGGCACTCAGGCACACCTTGCAGAGACGATAATTATTGAGGCATGATAGAGAAATTAGACCACTATCGTCGTAAAGCTCGAAACCCCAAAACCTCTCATCTTGCAAAAAAAACTAATATAAAACATTCCTTTTCCAACTAATGCATTACTTCTTTCACTCAAAAGCAAAACGTCTCCAACAGTTCGTTGAAGTGACACAAAGTTGAACTTCATTTAGCTGAACATGGCATTTCCGCATTTGTCTCCCTCGCTTTCCTTCTCCTTTTAAACTTCTCACTTGCATACATAATTCAAATCTTGTACGATTAAAAAATTATTCTCCGTGACAGTGCATTTTTTTTAGTTGTTTTCGAGTGAAGAACTTTGTCTGTGTTGATTGTTGTTTAATAATGATAGTATTTTATAATATAAATATTACTTGAATGAGGTTTTTAGGCATATAGTCATCTACTAATTTTTTTTCCGAATTCAATAGTCTCATCTACTAAATTTTACTGATAAAACTTTATCGAATTCATTTATTATTCTTTATATTTAGTGTGCTCCGGGGTATTGGTTATGTGTTTTTTTATTTTTTTTATAGTTTTTTTGTCTTTCTCATTCGTCTACAAAAAACATATTACAACAATTGTCCCGAGATTACAAAAAGTACCGAGCACAAGGGTATGTAACAAATTTCGTAAGAATTTTGTGTCAATCCCTCGGTGGATGGATAGGCAAACTTGATTTTGGCAAAGACTCGGAGTTATGTAAGTTTATAAATTCGCAATTATATTCTTCATACAACCAAAAGACTTATAAATCTCAAAACGACATCTCCACCGTTCAGAACATATATCTGCATGTTATAAATAACTACGCAATATTGACTTTGAGACTCTATATACCATACGAATTTAAGAGAGTTTTATTACAAATATAATGAGAAATCTAACCAATATACAATGATCTTAAAGTTTATATAAGGTTAGGAAAAAAATTAGGATAAAAAAAATATTATCTAACATAATAATAATAATAATAATAATAATAATAATAATAATAATAATAATAATAAGTTTTCCTTCCCTGGAAAAAATAAACACTTTGCAGAACAGATTTTTTACATGGCGCATAGTTTAAATGGCTGGAAGTATAAATATTTCCTGGTGAGGGTTTACCGCGCGCTATGATTTTGTTGTGATATTTATCGATCATCACTTAAATGATTCAGTAGTCAAGCCACTTTACTATATTAATATAACAATATAGTATTAAAACAAATAGATTTAGTTAATTAGCACAACTAATGTTATATATATATATATATATATATATATATATATATATATATATATATATATGTATTGAACGTATAAAGGAACGCCGTGTGTCAATCAAACACAGGATAAATTTATAATTAGAGAAATTACTTAATTTGTCACAAATTTCATAACATTTTCACACTTTCCACCAAAAGACTAATTTTTCCCAAAATACCCCCTCTATGTCAACAATGTTGGCATCTTATAGTGAAGGACAAACATAGATGTCAACATTGTTGACATAGATGATGTCATTTTGGGAAAAATTAATATTTTGATGAAAAATGAGAAAATGTTATGAAATTGGTGTTAAATTAGACAATTTCTCTTATAATTATCCGCATCCGGATAAAAGTAATGACTGACAAACCCTAGCTAGTAAAAAAGGAATATTATAAATAATTTCGTTACACTTGTAATGATAGTTACGTGAGCCTATTTTGTTGGGGCTTGAGAGATAAGAGTTGAATTCTTTGCTGTGCCATAAAACTCTTTTTGTTATCTTGGGAAGACAAAGAGGGGCTTCTTTTTGTACCGACTCAATATAAAGTGGCCAACAGCCAAACTATAATGCAAGATGAAATGAATGTATGGAAAACTAGCAATGTGAAAGAGATTAAAATATTAGTAATTATTGGGAATTTAGTTACATTCAGACAAATTGCAGTCATGAGTCACGGGCTCTATGTCATATTTAATCCCGAAGCTAGGATTGAACCCCAGCTCGTAAAGATAATAACATGAATTAATTATTTAATTAATCTGTTAAAAGAGCTTTTCTTTTACTACATAAGTGCACTAAACACAGTGGCTTGATATTGACTAGAGGTCATTAATTATATCGGCTATATTAATTTATACGAGAGCGTCGAAGAATAACCCATGTGTAATCGATGACAAAATACTAGAGTTTAAAAGGGACATATATAAAATGCGAGGATGATATTGAACCAAAATAATATATAATCAAGATATCTATAAATTAGTTGGTACAGTACACCGTCGGTGACAATTCACAAATATATATCCATTAGTGGTTATTTTGTCTTGTAATTATGTATTTGACATTGACTATTGAAGCTGTGCTACCTTAAATATTATATATATATATATATATATATATATATATATATATATATATTTCTAAAAAAAATAGGATGTATATCTATGGTCGTGATCATTAATCACTTGATTGCTTTAGATTGGAATACTCTCTTGATTGATCTGGAAGTCAAATTTTGCTATTAATGAACTATATATAAGCAATAAAGTAACTCTAACTAGGCAAGATGAGAACTTAGGTTTTCCTAGCCAAAAACGATTACTAAAAAGACCTCTTCCCGGTTATCATGCTAGATGTTCTTATTAGTAGTTGTAATAAGCCTATTAAAAATTAGAATTCAATCGATATTATCCTTTTCTTTTAATTAAAACTCAACTAATGATAACAATGATTAGGCATTCCATCAAGTAGACTCGTTTAATTTCGTAAAGAATCTTTATGGAAAGAGCATTTTCGAGGCACTAATTTGGAACCCTTACCCAATTTGAGAATGACAATGTAGGCCATAAAGGAGACCTAAAGAGCACTACTTTTAGTGAAAAGAAGAATGTCCTTGGGAGAAATCTTAAAAAAAGGAATCCTAAAACCCCTGAGCAATTGATGGCTATAAAGAGCAAAATCTAAACTCCATCACTTCGTATAAAAAGAAAAAGAAAAAGAAAAATAAAACACCCGATAAGTTAAACGAAAAAGCGGGATTAAATTAGCAATGACGGGATTAGGGGCTTCGTGCGGGGCGTGCAAGTTCCTAAGGAGAAAATGCTCGAACGAGTGCGTGTTTGCTCCGCATTTCTGCTACGATGAAGCCGCGGCCCACTTTGCAGCAGTGCACAAGGTTTTCGGGGCCAGCAACGTGTCTAAGCTATTGCTTCACTTGCCGTTGCACCACCGAAACGACGCTGCTTCGACCATCTCTTTCGAAGCCCTAGCTCGGATGAGAGACCCTATTTATGGCTGTGTCGCTCACATCTTTGCCCTCCAACAACAGGTTAGCCTTACCTACGAACCCAAACACATATCCTCTCAAAATGTTACAAAAATAAAAGAAAAGGAAAAAACCCTAAATTTTACTATACAGTCTATAGACTGGTTTACTATATACTGATGATAGTCTAGTTTATTTTTCAGGTAGCTTACTTGCAAGAGGAGATAGAGGTTCTTGGGAACCAAATTGCTAGCAGTTTTGCATTTGGTGTTGAAAGCTGTGGGAGTAACTCTGAAGCAACAAACAATAACTACAGTAACTCAAATAATATTTACGTGGGTGATCTACTTTTACCGCAGCAGAGCGTTATAAACCCGCAGTCCCAGCGTAGCGATCCCCAAGAAACTCTGGTTGCGCAGCCACAGAACTCAAACGGGACAAGTGGCGAAGCCAATGCATTCAGTGGCCTAGCAGACTTGTTTGACGTGCATGTGGGACCAGTCCAGTTTCAAACGATGTGTGGTTTGGGAGAAGAGAGTGTGTTTTGTCAATCTCTTTCGGAGCCTCTGGAGTTGGAGGGACTGTTTGAGGGGATCGATCAGTGGTTGGACGATAACCCTGCCGTAGGACCAACCTGGGATTAGTACTCAAATTTGAGATTTTGAGGTAGTTTGTATAAGTTGCCTTTTATATGTGCTTTATCTAAACCCTTATTTATTTTATTTTTTCGTTGTTGTTTGCTAGTACGTTGAAGGAATTAAAAAACTTATCTCTTCCCTTTTTTTGTGGATAATGAAACCAAGTGCAATATCATCGCATTGTGTCGATTGAATATCAATGATAGAAGTATACCTTAATTTCTTTATTATTTATTTCAAAAAATTAAATTGTCGGCATATTTAATTATTTTTAAGGTACGGTAGAACAAAAAAGAAAAAGTCTACCTAGGTCAAGCAAATCGGTAGGATTTTATTGGTCTAGTTTTTTTTACATTTTATAGATACTAGACTTTTTATTTATTTATTTACAAAGTTACCGTCTAGTTGTTATGATTATATAGTTATTTAATAGCTAAATTTGAATTTATGGAGACAAGAAGAAATTTGTTATTAACTATTTCTTGGAAACATGGTATTAAATTACATATAGTGAGCAATTTTATGGCTCAATCTATGAGATAATTATAGTTGTACACACATGATAAATTGGACGGGTTTAGCCCGATTCTTATTAATCGTCCTGAGGGGTACAAGATTGTTTAGTTATTTGCCAAATCAAAGATAAATGAAAGAAAAAATGATGCTCATATACCGTAAAAAAATAGTAGATATTGAAGGAAAAACTAAAAATTTTTGATGTCTCATAGTACTAGAGCAAAAGTCACTTTTTGAAATTATAAGAAAATTTTCATTTCATAAGTTGCAAGTTGTTAAGTATGAATGTACTCTTTCTTATTCCTTATACGGGTGCATATTCCTACCAGCCGGCGTTTTAGGATTTCTAATTAATTCGGCGAAAGGTTTATGTCAAGTTGTAGTTTTGAATTGTAATCTTCAATTATAAAATTTGTGCCTTTTTAGTGCACATATTTTAAATATAACTATATTTTCCTCAAAATTTATCTGAAAACATAAATTAAAACGTACAGGTTGAAATTTGTTAGTTTATATTGGGTGTGTTGGATTCGAGGTAATGCGATGTAATCACGTTCATAGGAATTCCCATTAAAATAATTACATTATCTGGAATTTACAATGTTTGATTGTAAAATCTAAAACTTTAATAGATTCTCAGGAATATTACTTATTCTAGTATATTTGACCACCTAATTTAATGTTTAATAAGACTAAAAGATTAAGATAACTCAATAATAATCTATAATTTTTTATGAGCATATATTTTATCAATATTTTTCTTTTAACTGAGTAAATTTCACATGAGATGTGACTAGAACCATTCATACAAAAAAAAAAAGTAGACACAAATGTTTCATAATATAAAATATATGCTTCAATAATTTATTTTTTCAAACAATGAAACTAAAACTATAATATAATTTATGATATTATTGAGTTTAAAAAATATTAGAGCTAAAAGAAAAGAAAATAAAAAAAATAATTGTAAGGAGCCATACAAAATAAATCGTGTTTTATATCACCGTATCTTAATTTTACAACAAAATAAAGAGATAAGATTACCACTTTAAAACGTGAAAAATCAAAATAACCACTTTTTTTACATTAAAAAAAAAATTACCACGGGGCGATAAATGTAAAAGACATTTTTTTGTGGTATTACGATTATACTATTTTATAGTGATTTCATTACCTAATCTCATCACCTTGTTAATCACTTTCTTGGAAATCTTTAAACATATACTAAACAAGGTAATAAAATGATTTCCATGATTAACTTTACCATTCAGTTTTTTACTAAATATATAAACAATTGAGATTGGGCCTTCTAATTTACTATTATGATTTTTGGGCCAATACTTGGTTAATAAAAAGAGACCCATAAAAATATGGTTTCTAGTAAATTCATTATTTTTAGATTATTATTTTGCATTAAAAAAACAGATACATCCATTAGCATTTCCGGCGTTCATCAATGTGATGGGAATCCAAAATTTCTCTTAAATTTCCATCGATTTTCATGATAATCAGTTTCTCAGAAATACCAGTGTAGGCATTTTAATAATTTACTCAGACATTATATAAATGTGATGAAATGAAAGTGGTTTTTTTAGTATAAATTTCAATTTCCTCAAAACTTGAATTTTTTTTATTTTCTTCACAAATTTCTTCTTTGGCAACTTGACCTGGTCGTTAGAACATAAAAAAAAAAAGTGCGCCTATTTGCAGCCTGACGTCTTCTAAGTTTTAATGATTTTTCTTATTTTTTAATTATTTTTATTTTCTTGAAATCAGTCATTTAACGATTCATTATGCTATCCAATTAAATATACTTGCTGAAATACTGTAGACTTCTCAGACTCAGCTAACACTGGTTCTCAACTCAAAGCCTAATTGTAGGACTACTCTAACCCATCTCGGACACAGCAGAAACAAATCTACATCCCTGAATGGACAAAGCTCAGAACAAAGAAGAAGCGCTACACGTGGCTGTATTTCCATGGCTGGCGATGGGACATTTAATCCCCTTCTTCAACCTCTCCAAGCGCCTAGCTGAGCGCGGCCACACTGTATCATTCCTCTCTACCCCAAGAAACGTCCTCAGACTTCCCAAAATACCCCCCAAACTCTCGTCCCGCCTCTCTTTCGTGCCCTTCCCTCTTCCCGAAATTCCCGATTTGCCCCCCGGCGCGGAGTGCGCTTCCGACGTGCCCTTCCGCTCCCAACCCCTCCTCAAGACATCCTTCGACCTCCTCGAGCCCTGCGTGACGTCATTCCTCCGCTCCCACGCGCCGGACTGGATCGTGTACGACTACGCGTCGCACTGGCTCCTCCCACGCGCCAAGGAGCTAGGCGTATCCCGCGCGTTTCTGTCGCTCTTCAACGCCACGTGGCTTTCCTTCATCGGACCTCCGTCGGAGCTGATCGCAGACTGCGGAGGCCGATCTGCGCCGGAGCACTTCACGGTTGTGCCGCAGTGGATCCCGTTCGATTCATCGCCGGTGTATCGCCTCCACGAGATCGCCGCCAACATGGACAGAGAGTCCGACTCGGTACAATCTCCGGCACCGGGAACTCCAGACTCCGTCCGATTCGGGCTCGCGATCGCGGAGAGCGACGTCGTCGCTGTCCGGAGCTGTTCGGAGTTCGAACCGGAGTGGTTCGATCTGCTCCGAGAGCTTTACAAACGGCCGGTAATCCCGATCGGATTTCTTCCTCCGGTTTCGGACGACGAGAACGACGAGGAAGACGAGCGTGGCGTGACGGAATGGTTGGACGAGAAGAGAGCGGGGTCGGTTATCTACGTGGCGTTCGGAACAGAGGCGAGTCTGACTCGGGGCCAACTAACCGGGTTGGCTCTCGGGTTGGAGCAATCCGGGTTGGGCTTCTTTTGGGTTTTGAGGGACCCATCGAGTTTAACGATGTTGCCGGACGGGTTCTTGGGTCGGGTCAGTGGCCGCGGGCGGGTTTTTACCGGGTGGGCCCCACAGGCGAGGATTCTGGGGCACGCGTCGGTGGGCGGGTTCTTGACGCACTGCGGTTGGAACTCGGTGGTGGAGGGGCTGGGGTCGGGGCGGGTTTTGGTGCTGTTTCCGGTGGCCAACGACCAAGGGATCAACGCGAGGGTGTTGGCCGAGAAAGGGGTCGGGGTGGAGATTCCGAGGGACGAGGCTGACGGCTCTTTCACCAGCGCCTCCGTGGCCGACACCGTGAGGCTTGCCATGGTGGAAGGTTCCGGCGAGTCATTGCGGCTCAAGGCAAAGGGAATGGAGAGGTTGTTTGGGGATAGGGTCAATAATCTTACGTACTTGCAAGAGTTTATGCGTTATCTTGAAAAGAAGCCAAGAAATTGTTTATAGATGGTTACAATTCATGTCATGAATCATGTGACATTATTTGTATTTTGTAAATCACCTAACTATTTGACCTATATTATATGAGTGCTGAGGTCAAATACTAATCTTCAATGTTGAAGGGGTTGTCCATGGTAAGTCGCGTGCCAAAGTAAGGAAAAAAAAATCTAAAAGCAATTCAAATAATTTTAAAACGTATTATGGTATTTTAATCCATTTTTTATGCTACTTAATTGCCAAATTAAACTCCTTTAAAATGTTCAACCATTTCTTTCGATGTGACTTGATATTTCTTTATATTAGTTCCAACTTCCAACAATATCTTAACAAACAAAAACATCACTGAAAACCCTAAAGAATTTCTAAAAAACAGTCGCCACTGGTTCTTCCTCCCACTTGAGTCATGTGCAACGGCGGCTCCGTTTCGCTGTGTGCTTTCGTCTCTAGGAGGAGGGATGTGGCGACATGGATTAGGCGTTGGAAAAAGAAGGGTTGAGCGGGTCTTGGGCTTTCTCTCGCGGCGCGGAGATGGTGGTGATGGTGCTTTCTCCGTTCGGCGAGATGGGACATCAAAGATGGTGGCTCCGCGTAGATGGCGGTGGCGGCGCGTCGATGCCGGTGGCTGCGCTTCGATGGCGGTGGCTGGGAGTCGATGGTGGTGGCTGTGTCAGTGCTTCGGTGGCGGTGGTTGCGTGCTTTCTCAGTTGAGGCTCTCGTGGTCTTTCAGAGAAGAAAAGGCTCCCCTGTCGGCCTTTGTTGTGGACTCAATCAGCGTGAATGGCGTCTCGACGGTAGATCCGACGTTGACCGCATTTCCTCGTATATAAAGATTCCTTCTTTGCTCGTACTCTTCGGAATTTCATTGTCGTACCGTAATCGTCCTCCATTTTTATTTTAATTCTTTTCACTTAATAATGTTTGTTTGTCTTGCATTTTTCCTTTGTTTTCTGTTTTGGATTGGAGACAAATTAGCTGTCGTCCACCGTCCCGTTATGAGAACACTGTTAGATTTTTATCTGTCCAGACTAAAGACATGATTTCTTCATGGTCAACGGACCACGATTGTTTGGTTCTCTCTATCAATCATTGAGGGTACTTTGAAAGAGCCGGATATGTGCTCGATTTTTAGCGTGTCTATGTTTCTTCCTCTGGTCGAAAGTATGAAAGTATTCAGGAAATGGTCGATTATCTGTATTTAGTGTTAGACTTGATTCAAGTTAAGTCTTCGTTGCGCTTTGTATTTAAATACCCTACATATGTATTTGGGATATTATTTCCTACTATCTAATAAAATGCTTCGTGCTTTTTCTAAAAAAAAAAAAAATAATTCAACATTGAAAAAAATTATAAACAAAAGAAGATGCAAATGAATGATGAAACCATTCATTAAATATTAAAATAAAGTATTCCTATGGAAATATATATCATCTTATTTTGTAGTTTTTAATATATCTATAAATATACCATATATATATATATATATGTATATATATGTATGTATAACATGCTCTATTTCCCTACTCTCTCTCTCTCTCTCTCTCTCTCTCTCTCTCTCTCTCTCTCTCGCAAGCGTAACTAGTAAACATAGAAGTGGTCAACATACCATTAGACTTTTAGTTTTTGTTCTATTTTTAGCAAAAATTAGTTGAATTTTAGTTTTTGTTCAATTTTTTTCACGTATTCAAGTGGTCAAAATACCGTTAGGCTTTTGTAACAAACTTGAGTACGTCTTTTGTCAACGTGTGGGTTGGTAGTGGTCAACTTAATGTAATTTATATTGAAGAATTTGAGAGAAAAGAGTCGGAAGAGAGAGAGAGAGAGAGAGTGTGTGTTCTGAGACTTTTTGAATGATATTCTTCTTATCTTTTGATATGAAATTGTATCACCTATTTATACATATGGTGGATACATTAGACTAGACTAGATACATGATCAGTGTAATAAATATGTGCAATAACTACTTCTAGGAAATAGAGAATAATAAATATTGTTGTCGCTCGTTTTCGGACAACTATTTAGGAGCCCAAAGTGGTTAGACCCAAGGCCGGACCAAGTGGTCTCACTCTGGCTCGAGCGTGTCGGACTTGGTATCCCAAGTCGTCCCTTAGCTGTGGATGAAGCTCACCTCGCCTCGACACCTGAAAAGCAGTAGAGAGCACGTGAACTACAAAGGGGAAACAGAGGGGTTTCCTCTGTTTACCTCTCCGACGCTCAACATTAGTAGGGTTGAGGTAGAATGTAGAGGGTTTAGGTGCTTAGAGGCCGAGACTTGAGAGAAACGAGCGAGATACGAGTTCGACAGCGTTTCAGTACTCAAATTCGGATTACCTGGGTCAAGGGAGGGACCCTTGTATTTATAGGCGGCCAAGGGGTGTTTGGGGAACCCCTTGGCCGAGTGAACATTTTGGGTTGGCCATTGGCCGGTTGAAAGCTTGGGCCGACCAATGGCCGGCTGAACATATGGAGCTGACTCGGCCAATGGCCGAGTGAACAGCCTGGCCGGCTGAGGATTTCACTCCGCCATTGGCCGAGTGAACAGCCTAGCCGGCTGAAAGCTTTACTCGGCCATTGGACGAGTGAACAGCCTGGCCGGCTGAAGGTTTCACTCGGCCATTGGCCGAATGAACCTGCTGGCCAGCTGAAGGTTCACTCGGCCATTGGCCGACTGAAGGTGCTGAACCTTCGGTCGGCTGTTGGCCGGTTGACCCTTGGGTCGGCCATGGCCGGCTGAGCCTGACCCTTGGGCCGGCCATTGGCCGGCTGAGCCTTGGGCCAGCCATGGGTTGGTTGGGCCGGCCAATGGCCGAGGCAAGGTTTCGCCGTCCGAGGCCTCGCGTCGGTCGTGCGGGTCGAAGTGACTCATTTGTCCTCGTCGGTTCGAGACGGGCCGATAACATTAGCCCCCCGAGTTTTCGGTCGAGCGTAGGTCGAGTGGAAACTCAATACTTACGCTGACGCGCGGACGTGGGATGAACGCTCTCGGGTTTGCGAGCGTGCCGCAAACGGGCTTTTAATGCGTCGCGAGGGACGGCTTTGGCGCGTCACGAGGGACGGCTCTCGCGCGTCACGAGGGACGGCTTTCGATGTCTTTCGTTTCGCGTGTCTTATGTTCTCGACATACTATCGTAGTCGACTCGCACAGTTTTGTCGGTGAACGTCTTATTTTCTCGATTTGCCGACATGGGCGTAATCGATTTGCGCGGCTTGGCAGTGCGTGGCTTATTTTCTCGACTTACCAACGAAGGCATAATCGATTTGCACGACTTTGTTGGGCGGCGAGCGTGGTGCCACATTTGTGTGACCAGGTTTTCCGTGGACGCTGGCTAGACCAGTTTCGTCCGGCGGGCGCAGGTCTTTGAAACCCGTTTATGACTCGTTGCCCATTGGCGCACGAGTTGGGCGGCGAGCGTGATGCCACATTTGTGTGACCAGGTTTCCCGTTGACGCTGGCTAGACCAGTTTCGTCCGGCGGACGCAGGCCTTTGAAACCCATTTGTGACTCGCTGCCTATTGGCGCACGAGCTGGGCGGCGAGCATGATGCCACATTTGTGTGATCAAGTTTCCCGTGGACGCTGGCTAGACCAGTTTCGTCCGGCGGACGCAAGCCTTTGAAACTCATTTGTGACTCGCTGCCTATTGGTGCACGAGTTGGGCGGCAAGCGTGATGCCACATTTGTGTGACCAGGTTTCCCGTGGACGCTGGCTAGACCAGTTTCGTCCGGCGGATGCAGACCTTAGAAACCCATTTGCGACTCGTTGCCTATTGGCGCACGTCTCAGCGGCGAGCGTGATGCCACATTTGTGTGACCAAGTTTCCCGTGGACGTTGGCTAGACCAGTTTCGTTCGGCAGACGCATGCCTTTGAAACTCATTTGCGACTCGTTGCCTATTGGCGCACGAGCTGGGCGGCGAGCGTGATGCCACATTTGTGTGACCAGGTTTCTCGTGGACGCTGGCTAGACCAGTTTCGTCCGGCGGACGCAGGCCTTTGAAACCCATTTGTGACTCGTTGCCTATTGGCGCACGAGCTGGGCGGCGAGCGTGATGCCACATTTGTGTGACTAGGTTTCCCGTGGACGCTGGCTAGACTAGTTTTGTCCGACGGACGCAGGCCTTTGAAACCCATTTGTGACTCGTTGCCTATCGGCGCACGAGTTGGGCGGCGAACGTGATCATACCACCTCATGAACGTGGCACTCTTGGGTATGCGTGTCATATGATAGGCGGGGTTAAGTTTAGACTTGATCCCCCGGCGAGTGTGGCACCTTAGTGCACTGGTCGCGTTTTCGGGTTGAGTCTCCTGGGTCGAGTCTTGTGCCCTTGTGAACGCGATGCCATGGCACGCGCGTCACGTTTGGGGACTCAATTGGGCCATTAATTCTCTCACGAGAGCGTCGTGGAACGAATTTTGATGCGCCGTTAGGGGCGACTTAAACACGTTAGGGATGATTTTTGTGTTGCTTGCACGAGAGCACGCAGGTTTGTCATCGAGACTTGTGAGTCTATCGGTTATTGGTGAGCTCTGACATGAGGACTTTCAAGTCGAGACTCGCGGAATAGACCCAACCTGAGGAGCTACGCATGAGGTCGACTCGAGGGTTGGTCATGTGTAGAATCGGCACGAGGACTTATCAGTCGACTCGTGGACTTGGGACTTAGCTTGAGGAGCGAACTCAACTCGAGGAGTCATGTAGAGTCGGCACGAGGAGTAGTTAGTCGACTCGTGGATTCGGTACTCGACTCGAGGAGTGAACTCAACTCGAGGAGTTATGTATTAAGTCGGCACGAAGACCTATCGGTTGACTCATGGACTCGTAACTCAACTCGAGGATTGATTCAACTCGAGGAGTTATGTATTGAGTCGGCACGAGGACCTATCAGTTGACTCGTGGACTCATAACTCAACTCGAGGATTGATTCAACTCGAGGAGTTATGTGTAGAGTCAACATGGGGAGTCATAAGTCGACCCTTGGACTCGAGACTCGACTCGAGGAGCGACCTCAACTCGAGGAGACGTGTGTAGATTGTTTCTCTTCGGGACCTCCAGCCTGGCCATCGGCCCCTTGAGACTCCGCTATTACTTTTGTTTTGTTTTTTAGAGTGAATTTCAGTTTCATTGAGTGTTGTTCCCCATTAGCCCCCCGAGTTTATTGCGTACTCGTAAAGGAGACTAGAAATTATAATGCAACAAGATAAAGATTTCGATGCGAAATGTAATTCGATTATCACGTCAGAATAGTCAAAATTTACATTCCCATGCCATTGGCCTTATTTGAAATTTGAAATTGTCTTTAAACCGGAAATAAATGACAACAATCAGGCGTAAAGAAAACGGGAGCGGGCTTCTACTGGTAGTGTCGTCTTTTGCAGCTTGACCTAGTCTCCGAGCTGGAAGATGGTGCTCACCATCTTTCCATTTCCCTGCCCGTCCAGCCCCTGGATGTAGCACATCCTTGCCATAGGCTGGTCTCCCAACATTATGGCAATCCCTTTCTCGGTCGGGAATTTCATCATTAGGTGGTAGGTGGATGTTATGGCCTTCAACCGATTGAGAGTCGGGCGACCGATGATGATGTTGTACGCCGAGGGTTGGTCCACGACTAGGAATGATACGATGCGAGTGACTTCGAACCCCCCCGGTGTCCCGAAGGTGACCGGGAGGTTGATAGTGCCCTCCGTCATGAGCCTCTCCCCGGAGAAGCCGAAGAGTGGGGTCGAGATTGGGGTCGGTCTCAGCCTGGTCAGCTTCATCCTGTCCAACGCTAATTTGAAGATGATGTCGGCAGAGCTGCCGTTATCGATCAGGATTCTTCGAACGAGATTGTTGGCGACCGGGGCTGAGACGACTATCGCGTTATTGTGTGGGTGGAGAACTCGTGTCGCCTCTTGGCCGGTGAAGAACATGGATTCGAACGGGGCCGGGGGAGGAGCCTCGTACGTGTGGTTGATGTAGTGAGCTATCTTCCCTTGGGAGACTTCTCGCACGTATTTCTTCCTTTGCGTGCTCGAGTCTCCGAACTCCGGGCCGCCCATGATCGAGCCCACGACGTGCAGCTATGAGCTCCCCGGTTCTTCGATTGTTACCCGGTCTGTAACGGTTACCGTCGTCGGACCTTTTCTTTCTTGCCACGGGCGCCCTGCGTGTGCCGCGGCCGTCCCGATTGCTCTAAGGACGTACTCTTTCAACTTCCCATCCTGAATGAGGGCTTCGATCTGGCGCTTGAGCTGGTAACACTCGGACGTCAGGTGCCCATGGTCTTGGTGGTATTCGCAGAACTTGCTTCGGTCCCGCTTCGCGGGATCTTTCGTGAGTGGAGCGGGGCTTCCTAGCTCGTCACGGTGCAAAGCTAGGATCCGCTCTCGCGAAGTGTTCAGAGGGGTAAATGCTGAAAACTTTCGGAAGCTATCGACGTGCGGGGGTCTAGGCCCAGGGAGGGAGTGACCGTTAAGGGTCTGGCCTCACTTGTTCCTCCTCTTTCGAGGGTCAGGACGATCTTCGTCTTGATCGTCGCGGCGGCGACCGCCTTGCCCCCCCGACTTTCGGCCGTCTCGGTCGTCGAAGTAGTCCTCGATTCCCATGTAGGTGCGGGCTCTCGACATTAGCTCCGCCATGTCCCGCGGGACCTTTCCAACAATAGACTTGAGGAAGTCGCTCGTGCGAGCTCCCTCGGTGATCGCCGTGATGGCGTCCTTGTCGTCGAATCCTTCGACCTTGTGAGACTCCTCGGTGAAGCGAGCGAGGTATTGTCTCAAGGTCTCGTCTCTCCCCTGTCGGATTGACAGGAGGTAGGTGTTCGACTTCTTTTGCGCCACGAGAGTGGCGAAGCGGGTAAGGAAGGCCTCTCGCAAGGCCCGGAAGGACGAGACGCTTCCCGGCCTCAGACTTCGAAACCACTCAAATCCCGACCCTGTGAGGGTCAGGCTGAAGGCTTGACACAGGGTGGCGTCTGACTGTCCCTGCATCTTCATCCACGTCTCATAGTGTTGGATGTGGAAGTTCGGGTCCGTCCGTCCATCGTAGGGAGGGATGGATGGCAGTTTGAAGTTCCCCACGCAAGGCTGCGCGAGGATCTGAGCGGCGAAGGGAGAGTATGACTCCTCAATCCCTCCATAAGGCCTTTGCCTCCCCGATTCCCTCATCTCAATGATTTGATTATGGAGGCTCTGAATCATTGTCACCATGTCGAGCCCGTTAGCAGGGCTGACAGCCGGGACCGCGGGAGTCACCTATTGGCGTTCGTTGGACGCTTGGTCCCCGGCGTTGGCCTGAGGTCGGCCGAGAGTCACAGCGGGGAGAACGTCCCTCCGAGAGTTGAGCCTTTGGTGGAGATCCTCCCCTCGGGAGTTTCTCTGCGCCGTTAGGCATTCTCTAAGGTCCACGCTCGGCGCTTGGCGGGGCGAGGTCACTCTTTGCCGGATTATCCGGCGGGCGCTCCGGCTATCGGCCCCATCGTCTCCCAAGGTCGTTCTCTCCCCGGCGATGGGCCGTGTTCGGCCGCCTCTTGAAACCAAGGAGGCGAGTCCTCGAGAGTGTGACCGTGCCTGCTACCGCGCCGGTCCGGCCAAGTCGCCGTTCGTCCTCTCGGACCGTGATGGGGCGAGGCTTGGCGTTGCCTCGTCAGTTCTCGACTCCCCCACATGGTCGGGGTCGGAGTCGTCTCGGGCGGACCTATCCTTGACGTCGTAGCCGAGGAGGTTGGCGATGAGCGAGCCATCGACGCCGGGACAGTCAAGGAGCTCCGCGAGCCGCCGAGCCGTGTCCTCTCGGAGCGCGGCCTCGGGGTCATTCACCGGGTCTTGGGGCTGGCTCTCGTTATCACGAGGTTTCCCTTCAAGACAGTGCGCGAGGTTTCGGAGACCGTACCTCGAGCTCGTTGCTCGAGTACCAACGGAGGTATTGGGAATGTGACTCATCTTTCGAGAGTCGTAAGCGTTGTGAGAGGAATGGGAGGGAGAGTGTTGCTCGGGAGATCCCATCCTTCTAGCGCCAAAATGTTGTCGCTCGTTTTTGGACAACTATTTAGGAGCCCAAAGTTGTTAGACCCAAGGCCGGACCAAGTGGTCTCACTCCGGCTCGAGCGTGTCGGACTTGGTATCCCAAGTCGTCCCTTAGCTCTGGATGAAGCTCACCTCGTCTCGACACCTAAAAAGCAGTAAAGAGCACGTGAACTACAAAGGGGAAACAAAGGGGGGTTGCCTCTATTTACCTCTCCGACGCTCAACATTAGTAGGGTTGAGGTAGAATGTAGAGGGTTTAGGTGTTTAGAGGCCGAGACTTGAGAGAAACAAGCGAGGTACGAGTTTGACAGCGTTTCAGTACTCAAATTCGGATTACATGGGTCAAGGGAGGGACCCTTGTATTTATAGGCGGCCAAGGGGTGTTTGGGGAACCCCTTGGCCGAGTGAACATTTTGGGTCGGCCATTGGCCGGCTGAAAGCTTGGGCCGGCCAATGGCCGGCTGAACATATGGAGCTGACTCGGCCAATGGCCGAGTGAACAGCCTGGCCGACTGAGGATTTCACTCGTCCATTGGCCGAGTGAATAGCCTGGCCGGCTGAAAGTTTCACTCAGCCATTGGCCGAGTGAACAGCCTGGCCGGATGAAGGTTTCACTCGGCCATTGGCTGAGTGAACCTGCCTGGCCGGCTGAAGGTTCACTCGGCCATTGGCCGAGTGAAGGTGCTGAGCCTTCCAGCCGGCCGTTGGCCGGCTGACCCTTGGGTCGGCCATGGCCGGCTGACCCTTGGGCCGGCCATGGGTTGGCTGGGCCTTGGGCCGGCCATGACCGGCTGAGCCTTGGGCCGGCCATGGGTTGGTTGGGCCGGCCAATGGCCGAGGCAAGGTTTCGCCGTCCGAGGTCTCGCGCCGGTCGTGCGGGTCGAAGTGACTCCTTTGTCCTCGTCGGTCCGAGACGGGCCGATAACAAATATTACACAGAGAACAATTATATTTGTACATTGGAACTCTAAAGAATATCTAGGGAATATTCAAAGAATATAGGAAAGAGAAATTGCAACTTCCAAGATGAGAAAGTTCCACGAAGTGTGGGTTCCTGAGACGCCTGTCAGGAGGAAGGAGAAGGGACGAAGTGACGAGGTGAAGCTTTGGCGAGGTAGGAGCTCCCGAGGTGAAAAGGTGACGAGGAGACGAGGTGAAAGGGGGAAGCGGACTGACGAGCTAGATTTCAACACTTCCCCTCAAGCTTGACTGTATATGTTTAAGAGATCAAGCTTGCTACATAGCTCGGAGAATGTCGCTCGATGAAAGGCTTTGGTGAGAATGTGCGCGAGCTAATGACCAGTCGAAATGTATTCCATGTCGATAATTTTTGCTTCAATCTTTTCACTGATGAAGTATCGATCGATCTCGATATGTTTTGTTCTATCGTGGTGGACTGGATTTTTAGCTATGCTGAGAGCGGCTTGATTATTACAAAAGAGCTTGATTAGTCCTTCGATGATGATCTTGAGGTCATCGAGAACTCTCTTCAGTCAGATGTCTTCACATACTCCGCTTGCTAAAGACCTGAGCTCAGCTTCAGCACCACTTCGTGAGACAACCGACAGTTTCTTGTTTCGCCATGTGACAAGATTTCCCCAGAGATATGTGCACATGTCTGATGTTGATCGTCGGTCTGGAACATATCCGGCCCAGTTTTCATCTGTGAACACTTCGATACCACGACTTCATCTTTTCTTAAAGGAAAGACCAGTCCCCGGGGTAGCTTTGAGATATTGGAGAATCCTCATAACTGCGTCCATGTGAGTTTTTGAAGGATTACTCGTGAATCGACTTACCATACTTACTGCGAATCCAATATCTGGTCTCGTGTAAGTGAGGTAGATGAGTTTTCCTACGAGCTGCTGAAATCTTTCTTTGTCGGTGGCGGTCTCGGTGGTGCGAGCTAGAAGTTTCACATTGGCATCCATCGGAGTGTCGACTGGTTTGTAGCCGAGCATGCCAGTTTCTTTGAGGAGATCCAAAGTGTACTTGCGCTGGGATACATAGATGCCCTTTTCAGACCGAACTACCTCTATGCCGAGGAAGTATCGTAGGTTGTCGAGGTCTTTAACTTGGAACTCGGATGACAAAATTTGCTTCAGTCTCTTGATCTCTTCTATATCGTCTCCAGTGATGACTATGTCGTCCACGTACACACTAAAGATGGTGTGCTTGCCTTGTGCGGAGATCTTTGAGAAGAGTGTCGGATCTGCTTGACACTGCTTGTAGTCGCAACGCTTGAGCACGTTGGTGAATTTTTCGAACCACGCTCAAGGGGACTGTTTTAGTCCTTATAGAGATTTTTTGAGTTTGCAGACTTTGTTGGCACCTTGACCATTGGGAATCCTGGTGGGAGTTGCATGTAGACTTCCTATTCCAGTTCGCTATTCCAGAAGGCATTCTTCACATCAAGCTGAATTAGGGGCCAATCTAAGTTGGCTGCTAGTGAAAGAATGATCCTAATGGTGTTGAACTTCGCGAATGGAGCGAAGGTCTCTTGATAGTTGATGCCATATGCATGAGTGTATCCTTTTGCGACAAGACGAGCTTTGAATCTCTCCACTGTGCCATCTGGATTGTGTTTGATGGTGAAGAGCCATCTACATCCAACAGTTCGCTTGCCTGGTGGCAGCTCGATGATGTCCCACGTATCATTCTGTTCGAGGGCTTGGATCTCGACATGACTAGCATCTCGCCACGCTGGAATCTGAAGAGCTTCGTCGATGGATTGTGGCACTTTTCCTTCGTCTAACTTCGCCACGTAAGCTTGGTAGCTCGTAGATAGGTTCTCATAGTACACATAATCCTCCATCATGTTTTGACCACACGACCGAGCAGATTTTCTCAATGCAATAGGTAAGTCCGGAGATGAGGTGTTACCTTGTTCAGTAGTGTTGCGGTTCAGGTTCGGAGAGATATCCTGTTCGCGAGCTTGTACCGGACTCTGGGTGATGTTTAGTTCGCATGGAGAAGGTTCAGAGCTTTGCGAGCTGGGAGTCAGAGGCGGATTGCGCGAGCTGGGAGTTAGAGGCGGACTGTGCGAGGTGATCGTGTTTTGGACAGGTGAGGGAGGCAAGATCGGACTTGGTAGAACTGTGTTTGTAAGAAGTGGCGAACTAGGTGGACTATGAGGTGAGGTGAATTCTAGGTTTATGATGAGCCAATTTGGGAAGTCATTGTCATTATTCTCCCCCTGACGAGCTGAATTGGCAAAGTAAGGACTTAACTCATGAAAAGACACATCCATGGAGACTATGAATTTTCGTGACCGGGGTTCATAGCATTTGTAGCCTTTCTGAGTTGCTGAATAGCCAAGGAAGATGCACTTAAGTGATTTTGGTTCTAGTTTACCTTGGTTATAAGAATGGGTGAAGATTGAACAGCCGAATACTTTCGCAGGTAATGTGGAGATGAGACGAGAATGAGAATATGTCTCTTGAAGGACTCGGGCTGGGATTTTGTAGCCAAGGACACGAGATGACATTCTGTTTATGAGGTAGGTGGTTGTGAGGACTGCTTCTCCCCAAAAATGAGATGGAACGTTTGAGGAAAACATGATAGCTCGGGCGACCTCGAGAATGTATCGATTTTTCCGCTCGGCTACCCCATTTTGTTGCGGGGTGTGAACGCACAAGCTGGAGTTAATTATGCCATGTGTTTTGAAGAAATCGCCGAGCTCGGAGTTAAAGTAATCTCGAGCATTGTCAGTGTGGACAATTTGAATGGAGGTGTCGAACTGTGTTTGGACGATTTTGTGAACGGTTTTGAATAGGCTGGATGTTTCGGATTTTTGTTTCATCATGTATATCCAACTGACTCTAGTGTGGTCGTCAACAAAGAGAAGAAACCATCGAACTCCAATGATATTGGGAAATGGGCGAAATGGTTTGTACGAGGTGGGGTGATATGAACTTCGAGTATGTTTAGCGAACTCACACATGTCACACTGAATGAAATTGATATTTTTATTGATAAACAAATAAGGAAACAGTCTTTTGATATACATGAAATTAGGATGTCCTAGTCTAAGGTGATTGAGCATGATCTCTTTATACTGGGGTGAATATTGGGCTACTTGACACATGGCGGGCTGATTTGGCTTGATGACATAGAGTCCGGTACTCATCTTGGCATTACCAATCTGTCTCATTGTGACCTGTTCTTGAAACACACATGAACTTTCATCAAAAATAGTTATGCACTTAGAGTCTTTGTTGATCTTATGCACATAGAGGAGATTGCACTGTATTTGAGGAACAAAGAACACCGATTCTAGTCTCATGGACTTCGTCAATACCACGGTGCCAATATCAGTGACTTGAGTTTTGGCTCTGTTAGGG
Source organism: Urtica dioica subsp. dioica (assembly GCF_054948205.1). NCBI lineage: Eukaryota > Viridiplantae > Streptophyta > Magnoliopsida > Rosales > Urticaceae > Urtica > Urtica dioica. Next base: position 11,715,692 of record NC_142767.1, on the reverse strand, counting down.
ATGGTGACTGCTTTGCTTTCATTACAAACGGAGTAATTTGTGAATAGATTTCGATTACCAATCATGTGATCAGAGGCACCGGAGTCGACAATCCATGATGATGGATTCTCTGAGCTTACATGGAGGGCTCTAGGGAAGTTACCTAGAGGGCCAATGCCCGAGCTTTCTCCACCGAGTTGAACTTGTTGGATAAGCCTCTGGAGAATAGCGAGCTGGTCGTTGCTGAAGGGAGAAGAGTCCGAGGTCGAGGTCGAGGCAGCGGACGAGGTGGATACTAAGTTTCTGGCTGGGTTCAGATCCTTAGTGTCTCGAGTTGACTTCGAGCTTGGTGGTTTCCCATGAAGCTTCCAGTAGGTTTCTCGAAGGTGTCCAGGTCGTTTGCAATGATCGCAGTAGAGGCGAGGTTTGTGAGGTCTCTCTGTTGAGACGTGAGCTGCAAATGCTTCGTCTCCATGCGTGGTGAGGGCAGACGAGTCTGAGGATGAGCTCGGAATTGAGCTCGATTGGATAAATCCAAGCATGAGTTTCCTCATACTTTCCTCGTGTCTGACCGCGGAGAAGGCTTCATGGAGGGATGGTAGTGGTTTTGTACTTAGTATCCGACCTCTGACCTCATCGAGCTCTTTGTTGAGTCCGGATAATAGTTTAAACACACATTTGGTCTCTACTTTCCTGCGGTAGAGTTTCGAGTCTTCGGGGCAGGTCCACTGGTGATGTTCGTAGAGGTCGATCTTCTGCCATAGATGCGTGAGCGAGCTGAAGAACTGAGTAACAGACAGCTGTCCTTGACGTAGGTCGTGGAGAGTGTTCTCAATCTCAAATAGCTCGGACACATCTTTGGAGTTGGAGAAGATTTCTCTAGCTGCTTGTCAGATTTCCGATTCCGTTGGGTAAAGGAGGAAGGTTTTCCTTATTCCGGGATACATAGAGTTTATGACCAGGACATTACCATGTTGTTTTCTACTTTCCAACTCTTAAACGCCGGATCTTTGATCTTCGGAGGTGTAGCCACGCCTGTGAGGTAGTCATCCTTACCTCGTCCCGATATGAACATGAGCACGGATTGAGACCATTGTAGGAAGTTGTGGCCATTGAGTTTGTGGCTCGTGATATGTTGAGAGAAGGATTCAGACTGAGACTGAGGGGGCGAGGTCTGCGAGGTGGTCGAAGTGGTGTTGAGGGCGGATGAGTTTTCAAAGGAGTTCATGATGATTGAATTTCAGAGCTCTGATACCATGAAGAATTTGAGAGAAAAAAGTCGGAAGAGAGAGAGAGAGAGTGTTCTGAGACTTTTTGAATGATATTCTTCTTATCTTTTGATATGAAATTGTATCACCTATTTATACATATGGTAGATACATTAGACTAGACTAGATACATGATCAGTGTAATAAATATGTGTAATAACTACTTCTAGGAAATAGAGAATAATAAATATTACGCATCGAACAATTATATTTGTGCATTGGAACTCTAAAGAATATCTAGGAAATATACAAAGAATATAGGAAAGAGAAATTGTAACTTCCAAGATGAGAGAGTTCCACGAAGTGTGGGTTCCTGAGACGCCTGCCAGGAGGAAGGGGAAGTGACGGAGTGACGAGGTGAAGCTTTGGCGAGGTAGGAGCTCCCGAGGTGACAAGGTAACGAGGTGGCGAGGTGAAAGGGGGAAGCGGACTGATGATCTAGATTTCAACATATATCAGTTGTACCAATTTGTTAAATTTAATAAGAAAAGTTCAAATTCTCCATTATCCCGCTTATTTATCTTCTTTTCTGTCGATCCAATTCTCATAGCTCGATCTTCAATATGGCATCAAAGAAACTATGATTATGTCATCTTTGTTCTTCTTCAAACTTGGATTGGATATTGGATCACTCAGATTTTGCAACTTCGTCGATTATGCATTTGTTTACTTATTCGTAATGGAAAATCACTCGACTTTAGATGTAATTTTGCATCGATCAAGAATGAAAGATCATACGAGTCCCTACTTTCTTAATCACTCTGACATTCCATGTTTTTTGCTCGTGTATTAGTAATTGACTAGCGATAGATACACGTCATGGAACAGTGTAATGTCGATTTCCTTATTTGTTAATAACAAGTTAAGGTTGGATGGATCTATTCCAAATTTTCGACCACTCATGTTCAACTCTACGATCCTGGATTCAAAATAACATTGTGATATTGTGATTCCTGAATCAGTTAAAAGGAGAATTTCTTCAAGTGTACATCTTTTTCAGACTCTACTAATGAAATTTAAACTAATCTTTATAACATGTCTCAACAAAGTAATAGTCCTAGAATCTTTAAATTTCCAAACCACATGTCAATATTCCGCATGAACACATATCTCTAGGTGTTTATTTCACCAAACTAAAGGTTATGTGGGAAGAACTCAACAACCTTACGTCTAACTGTACCAATAGCAAATTCTCTTGCGTTGGATAGAAAGATTTGAATTCTTCTTACCAAATTAAATATGTGATGGCATTTCTAATTAGGCTCAGTGAGTCTTTCACCAACACATGAGGCCAAGTTCTTGTCATGGATCCAATACCCGCCATCAACAAAGTGTTTGCACTAGTGTCTTGGGAGGAGAAGCAAAAGTTTATTGGATCAGATCATGCAACTTCTAATAAGTTCTCTACTGGTTGGGTTTAGTGCACACAAGAAGATGTAAATTATGTATATACTCAAGTGTAATAAGTCTTGAATTTAAATGAATAAAATAAAACATTCGTTTTTGTTTATATAATTTTGTGTTATGATTAAATAGTCTTTGTCCTGAGACAACTCACAATATGTGAAGAGTTATATAGATATTTGCAGAACATCTCGTATGAGGTTGTTTTAGAGTAATTGTTGTGAGTTTTACGCGCGCAAGTGCACGTGTCGCTCAAGTAATATAGTGAATTAAGTACGAGTGTCGATCCCACGAGGAACAAGCTTAATTAACAAACAAATCAACTAGCACGAATTGAACTAAAGATGAGATTGAAAGATGTCATAAATTATTGACAAGTTCTAACGCAAATAATTAACAAAATACTCAAATAAAAGTTGTAAGCAGAAAGAGAGGCTAAGGACCAAGGCTTCACGGGTTTATTCAACGGTTTGGATACACGAATTTGACGCACAATCAATGATCAACTCACTACACTTTGCTAATCATACTCACAGAACAATATTGCTAAATCTCTCTCGAGCATCTAACAACCTATGTCAAAATTAGGAAAATCTTCTCTTGATCTCAATCCCTAACAAAAATATGCATTAATATCAAGAGTATTCACGTGATTCTATGGCAACCTAACTATCTCTAGCCTAGGCATGCAACATAGTAATTCAAACCAAAACGCTAACAACCTAATCTTTCTCAAGCATCAAGTTGAAGTATAAAATCATGAACAAGGTAGCTAATCTCAATCAAGCATTAAAACGGATTTGAATTAAGCAAAGTAGTAGAGAATGGAAATTGAACTTCATTATATTAAATCATATCCATAACCGAATCCTAAACCCGCTACACCATAGTCCTTAATGGAATTAGTTCATGGCGTAGTGAGAAAACAAAAAGAGAATAAAAGAATAGGAAGAAGAAGAAACTATAATTAAAAACTCAATTGTAAATTAAAATACGGGAGTTCAAGAGTAAAGGAGAAGAATAAAACTGTAATTGGCGCGAATTGATGAAGAACGACTCTCCTCTTTTTCTCTATCTCTCCCAAACACTAAGTGAAAACAATAAAAAAGTGCTAAAATCCCTAAACAAGATTGAGAGGTGTATTTATAGGCCTAGGTCAAAATCTTTGGGTTTCTCTTAATGTTCGGAGCAAATTGAGTACTTAAAAGTGATCCAACAGCTCAGATCGACTCCAAATCCGCGTTTCCTATTTTTTTGTCTCGGCGGACCTTGCGGCGCGCAGTTCGAGGGTCGCGCCGCGAGGTTGACATCCCGGAGGACCTCGCGTTCCGTGCTTCATGCTCGGAGATCGATTTCGGCGATTTTCGGAACCTCGCGGCGCGACCCCCTTGGGTCGCGCCGCGCGTTTTCTTCCTGCGCGCACCGGTTTTGTAACGGCCATAACTCCTAGCTCCGATGTCCGATTCTTGCAAATAAATATGCGTTGGAAAGCTAAGAGAGACCTCTATCTAACCATGGAATTGGATAATCCAAAATCTGTACTTCAAACTCTCAGAATTGTTCAGAAGAGTACGCAGTATTTCTTCTTTGCTCTAACTTGGCGAAAAGTCTTCAAATCTTCTCAAAATTTCTCCGTTACTTCACGTGATGCTCTATTAACCTCCTTTATACTTCATTGGCCTCTAAAACCTATAAGTCTCTAAAAAAACACACAAAAAAATACAAATACTCGAGAACAAGCTCGGATTTAGTTGGGAAAATAGGAGTTTTCCGCGTGATTAATGCACATATCAGTAATCTTCATTTGATTAGTCGATGATTAAAGCTCCTTTTTTGGAATGATCGATTAGGCATTTGGTGAAATAATTTAGTCATTTTAGAGTTATGAGTTCTTATAGACATGTAATTCATGAACAAGATTGATGGAAGGCAATGTATATCACCCTATAAAGATTTGTTCTTTGATAGTGTGAATAAATTAACTAGGCCTAGTATTTAATTGAGAGAATTCATTAAATCAAGCATTGTGAAATATTAACGGCATCTCATTCACTAGTACAAAACATAGCATCAGGTGCGACTTTTTTCGCACCTGAAAGTGCACAAGTCGCACCAGAAAGTACTTTCAGGTGCGACTTTAGATGCGACAAAGTCGCACCAGAAAGTCCGCACCTAATGCTCTTAGGTGCGAAAAGTCGCACCTGAAAGTGTCTTGATTATCAGGTGCGAAAATTCGCACCTGAAAGTCTTGATTATCAGGTGCGAAAAGTCGCATCTGATGCTCTTTATCTTTTAAAAAAAAAACTAATACTCGGCCAAAAACACACAACCAACCCACGGCCAAAAACACACAACCAACCCAAACCAAAACCACGGCAAAGTCACACACGGCCACAACAAAACTCAAACCAAACAATTCCAAAACCTCAAAATCATCATAGCCTCAAACAAACGTTCATCAATCATTCTCAAACAACCAAACAGACATCAATTCACGCTCAAAATCAGAACCCCAAAACAAGTTCATACCCTTAACCCATTTTCGGCCAAATTCAAACCAAGACAAGAAATTCGAGTTCAAGTTATCAATATTAATTATCAAGCTCAAACAACAACACTCAATTCCTTAGAAATCACCATAGAGCTCGAAACCTCCAAAATTGGAATATGAACCCTAATTTTCGAGTTCTTCAATTCAGCCAAGAAAAATTCCTACCTTGCTTGAAGAGTTGAGCTACCCAGACCGTCTACTCTCTCTTTCCCTCGTCGGAGATGCTCGCCAGAGCTCCTGAGACACGTGGCGTTTCTCTCCTCTCGGCTGGTGGCGCGCGCGTGGCTTGGTGGAGGAGCTGCTGGCCGGCATTTCTCTCCTCTCGGCTAGTGGCGCGCTCTCCTTCTCTCTCTCGCTCTCTCAGCTTCTTCCTCTCTCTCATGTTCTTTCCCTCTCTCTCTCTCTCTCTCTCTCGGTTCAACCCTCTTCTTCTTCTTCTTCCTTTTTTCTCTTTCTTTCCTTTTCTTTTCTTTCTTCTATTTCTCTTTCATGTGTCCTTTCTTTTTTTTTAAATTCTTTCCCATTTTAAAACTGAATGAAAAAATGAGGGGGAGAATTAGCCCGCTTAAAATTTTAAACAATCAGGTGCAACTTTATCGCACCTGAAAGTTTTTTTAACTATCTGGTGCGAAAAGTCGCACCTGATACTCAAAAGAAAAAACAATTTTAGCGAAAATTTTTGGACTTCTGGTTGACAATCTGATGCGACTAGTCGCACCCGAAAGTCATTTAGATGCGACTTTTAGGTGCGACTAGTCGCACCTGATAGTCATGCGCATCAGAAAACTAAATTTGTAGTAGTGATTGAGAATGCTAATCCTTATCCATAAACAACAAAGGCATAAATAAATAATAACTAGAAAGGTAAAATGATAATTTTATAATTCCCGATGCTCATGACGGGTTAAACTTGAAAAATATTCAATGGATCGATGTATTAAAGTAGTAGTGAACAAAGTAGGAAAGTAGAACATAAGAACCGTGAGGATTTTCAATGTCGATTATTTAGTAGGGTTGATTGACATTATGAATTAACATTGGAAAAATTTTCTTAACATAGTTCAATCTTTGTTCATATGGGTTCATAAGCACTCTTCATCTTGCAAAAAATTAGGATATGTTGAACTAGCAAAATTGGAATAAAATTCAAATGTTCAATATAGTTCCTTTTAAGAAATGTAACTAGAAAAGTCACTAAGTGTAAAAGTTAGTTTTTCACTAAAATTACCAAATAGTCAAAATATGATTTTGAGGTTTATGGTATATGAAATATATACCATAGATTATATTTTAGAATATGGCTATGAGAATTAATAAGGGTAAAGGAAAATTTAATCCTTAAGTTTACACAAAAATTTTCTATTAGTCTTGAACTACTTAAATATGATTAATGAATGTGAAATTGTGATTAGTTGATGAGAACTTCACAAGGATATTCATTTGGCCGTGTTCCTTATGAGGCAAGTTGTTTTCGTTTATGGAAAGAAAGGCAACATATGTTATGTTGTTAAAATTTTCTTATGTGATAATTTAAATGACTTAATTGGACTAAATGACTTGTATGTGCTTAATTCTTAATTCTTATTTTTAAAATTTCTTATCTACTTGTGGATTAATATGTATAGCTTAAGATGCAATGGCAGCCTTTGACGGACTTTATATATATTTATATGTTATTTTCTCAAAGACTGATCAAATTGAGAATAATCTCTTGACTTGAATTTGGTTGAGCTCGTTCCAAATTGTCAGCTAAAACTAGAGCATTGTCAATGAATCAAGGTTTGTTCGTTGCTTTTTCTTAGCCATTATATATAATATTTGGCGAATTTTGATATAGTTAATAGATAGATATATATATATATATATATATATATATATATATAATATATTTGACTATATGACTATATATAGGTGAAATTATTTCAATTTTTTTTCTGTCTCCAAATATGGAATCAAATTCCCATGTACACGTTGAGCGACATATGTATTGTTTAAGTTCTCAAGACTAAACAAATTGAGAATAATCTCTTGATTTGAATTTTGTTGAGCTCGTTCCAAATCGTCAGCTACGAGTACGACTAGAGCATTCTTTAATACGTAATTGTCAATGATTCAAGGTTTGTTCGTTGCGTTTTTTTTATCAGCTATATATTCTTTTGTTACTTTCTATATATAGGTGTTTCTATGACAATTTTGTTTCTCTCCAAATATGGAATCAAATTCCCTTGTACACGTTGAGCGACATAAATTATCCACTTATTGAAAACGACACCGTGTCTTTATGATACACACAAACAAGACAACACGCAAAATCTCATTTTACTTTGCCAATATATCACTGCACCAAAATACGTACACGTATGACATTTTCAATAATGCGTATATGATTTGATCAAAATCTTTAAAGGACATCATAAATTTATTATAGACACGATGAGATATAATAAATTGTGAACTGGAGCCGAACTAAATAAACCTAAAAACAAAAATATCCAGGAAAACTAAAAAGAAAGCATATTGTGTAGCTGACAGATCAAATAAAATCACCTAGATTAGAATTTAGATACTCTGAATGATGATGACCGAAATTTCACCATAGGCCACATCATTGGGTGAAAAGCACAGTTCAATAATAAGAATTATAATAATGGCATGAGAGGAAGCAATAGAAAAATGAAATCCCCATACTGCGAAAACGCCAAACTAAAGTCAATATGAGCTCACTCTTTTGCGTAACCAGATATCATACCAAAACGGAGATCAGAATCTTGTATTAGAAACATGTGAACGCGGTATGTCATCATTCTCATCGTCAACACGAATTTATAGTTATCGGCAATAAACACAGACAGGCCATAAAAGGTCAAAATTCAAATGCATACACATATATATACATATTGGTATATTTGACCTTTTATGGTCTGTAAATATTTCATATAAAGCTTATATATTGAGGCGTAAAGCTTGGCACAATGCACAAGAAGTATTCGAAAGAAAAGTATATTCCATGATAATAAAACACAATGTCATTACATACTAATGTATCTCAAGAGTTAACCTTTTCTATTTTTTTATCATATAGTATAAATACAACACCTATATAAAATAAATAAATAAATTCCTTCTCATCTCTAATTAGCAACATGTTTGAAATACATGATGTAAATTGTAATCTCTGCGTGATATGAGGATATAGCTTAAAGTGTTAACTAGCAAAATATATAAAATGTAAAATATTTCTTTCAAATTTGTGTTTAACTGTCGTGTAATTATTTGCACACTATAATTTAGTGGTAAGAATGAGAAAAAAGGAGTTTTATGGTGTGGAGTGAGGTTTATACGTTCTAAAGGGTAAGTTACTCGCAAAAATATATATGGTCAAGACTTGAACATAAATTTGTGACTTGTTATAGAAAAAAAAAAGATTTCGAACTACATATATAGTTTTTTATTTCCTTCCCTTAAGTTATATGTAGAGAGAGAGAGTGTTTTTTTTTTTTGGCTGGATAATTCACTCACTAGTCTTCATCATTTTATACTAACAAATCGACAAAGGTAATTCAGTTTTTCAAGTAAAAGTGCGTTCAATATGAATACGACCACGTCATATATAGCATATCCTAAACCTAATCTAAAGTCTATACTTTTCTTCTAAAGATCAACCTACCACGATATTGATAGCATATTTATATATCTATATAATATAATAAGTCAGAATGATAATTTACTATTCATAGACTATATATATAACCACATCCCATCTTAACTTTCAAATAGAGGAACTACCAATTCTCATAGTCATCAGTAACGAATAAACGATATATGATTAACTAAGCCAGTCCATTTTAGAACCTTAACTTTTATTACTTTTTCTGTCAATTTTGGAAAAACAATATTCGAATTTTAATTGGAAGAGAAAAAAATAAAATAAAGGACAAGCCATATTTGGACAAAGTTTCAAGAAACTATACACATTCATAGGACTTAAATGATATATTAAAAGTTTCAGATGAAATATCAAGTAGCAGCTATAGTTTATTCCAAAAAAATATTGTCATTCCACTGTCAGGCAAAATAAAATAAAATAAAAACTAATAAAGCATAACCAGTCAGATTCTGTACTAACTCTAAATCCTTCAAAGCAGCTGAATTTGCACAAAATAGTCATTACATGCCGAAATTATACATAGTTCCACACATTTTGGCATGTAATGACTATTTTGTGCAAATTCAGCTGCTTTGAAGGATTTAGAGTTGGTACAGAATCTGACTGGTTATGCTTTATTAGTTTATATATATATATATATATATATATATATATATATATATATATCCTAAACCTGAAAATATGTATTTACTTTCCTATTAAAGATCAATCTGCTAAGTAACAAAAATGTGGATGATATATGTATAATCATCCCATCTTATTTTCATGAGTTACGATATGTAATTGATTAGGACGATCTACATATAAATCAGGCCCTAAAGTTTATCAACTTTTCTGTCAGTTTCGGTTAAACGACGTTTGAATTTCAAAAAAGAAAAAAGTAGAAGTAGAATAAGTCATATTTGGGCTAACGAACTAACTCAAAGAAATCGGCTACTTAGAAAGAAATAGCATACAAAGTTGCAAGAAAAATATACATTTATAAGTCTTATCGGATGTTAATAATAGTTTCAGATGGGATGTTATAGCAGCTGCTTAGAAAATTGTCATTTCATGACTAGGCCAAAAATAAAGCAATAGCTGCAACAACAAAACTCTAAATCCTTGGTAAGTTCAAAGCATCTGAATTTGCACTGTATTGTCGTATTACATGCCAAACTTTAATTATATATCAATAATATTGAATATAACTAACATATCCCAATAATGATCATGTTCTTCATAAAACTGAGGATTTAATGTCAAAGTAGAAACAATAATAGAAAAAATAAAAAATAAAAGATATCAGATACGCACATCTAAAAATTATAATATTTTATATCATACTTACCATTAAAAAAAACCAGTCAAATGACTTTGAAACCTCTCCAATTTTTTCCTCCAATGTATATGTGTCATCTTTCCCCTGCAAAACCAAACAAATGAAATCCTCTACAACGAGCTCACTATCAGCGCATGTGAAAATAATACCATTAATATATAACTGAAACATAAAAAAATAGTTCAATTGTGAAAACGTGTATAAATTATGAATCAACCTAGCTAAACGAGAACAAAGAAGCAAAATTTATTAGAAGTACGTTTTTCACAAAAACAAATAAATTAGGCTTGAACATCATTACTGATAACATCATATTAAAAAAAAAAGTCTCTGCTGGAATATCATCCTACCTAAACTTAATCATAAACTGATATATATATTATTAAGATGAGACATTAGAGATCCCTGACGTTGATATTTGTCTTCTTGGTTCCTCTCAGAAGCTTGGCGGAGGACGCGGCGGCGGAGTCCAGAACATGTCGTTGTGATGGTGGAGCTGCGGAGGAATGTTGAACATGGGGACGGCTGATCCTCCTTGGGCGTCGTCGGCCTCCTCTCGGCGCTCTTCGGGGGCGGCGGCGTCTCCGCGCTCTTCGGGGCTGTCATTGAGAGGAAGCCTCTCGAAGGTGGCGTTGGCGAACGTGGCGGCGATCACGATCACCGGCCCCGACGCCACCAGCGCACCGGCCACCAGCCCGCCCACGACCTGCCCCTGCCCGCCGGCGAGGTACACCGTGATCCCGTTGGCGGCGGGCGGGGACGGGGCCGGGAGAAACGCCCCGGAGAGGGACAGGATCTCGAACCGCCCCCGAAGGACCACCGCTCCGCCGGAGGAGGAGACGTTGGCGGGCTGCCGGACCGTGACGTCGGCGACGACGCCGCTGCCGCTGAGGACGGCCACGCCGCGGCCGCGGCGGCGCGCGAAGGCGGCGATGCAGTCGACGACGTCGCTCCCGGAGGCGATCTCGAGGACGTGGCTGCGAAGGGCGTTGGGGCTCTCCTTGGCGATGACCACCGGGGGCTTCTCGCGGTTCTTGGACCCCGGGGGGCGGCCCCTCGGCCGCCGGCCGGTGCTCCCGGACCTCGCCGCCGCCGGGGCGCCCGCGCTGTCGGCGTCGGCGTCGGTGGGGCTGCTTCCGCTGTTGTTGGCGTCTTCCTCCGAGAGGTTCCTCAGCTGCAGCGACGGCGGGGACGACATCGAGTCCGCCGATCCGCCTCTCGCCGCGACATTCCCGGCCCACCAACGGTTCGCCATAGAGAGAGAGAGAGAGAGAGAGATTGGATCTTCTCTTTTTCACTTTTGAAATTCTGGGTGTGGAAGAGGACAAAAGAGGGGTGTGTGTGTATGTTACGTATGTAGAGAGAGGGTAATTAATAAGAGTAGAGAGAGAGAGACAGAGACGGGGAAGGTTTTGTTTCTTTTTTTTCTTTTTCTTTTTTTTTTCTTCCCTTGTTTTGAATGAGAGAAATAGGATATCCCTTGCACGAAGAAAATACAATCCAAAACCTTATCTTCCCTTTCCCTTTCAGATTGTGGGAAATGGGTTTCACTTGTTTTGCATGAAAAACCCTACTCAGCCCTACTCACTTACTCAGTCTTCAGATCTCTGCCTGAAGAAAGAAAAAAAAAAGGAAAAATAAACCCAGTTTTCAAATCCAAAATCTAAACCTACCCATTTCTACGAAAATTTATTATACCAAATATGTACACGACTGTGACTGCGCAATATAACGGCTGTTTGGTCAGCTTGTACGGCCAAAGCTGAGACGTACAGCCTTTTCTGGAACCCTAAATAACGTCAAGGGTTTCAACAAATGTACTTCATTTCTCCTTTCTTTCTTCCTTTCTTCTTTGAAGTTGTTGAACTTTCTTCTTCTTTGTTCCTTAGGCGTACCTTAAGGGGACCCAGTACTTTCCTGGCGCATCATATGGCATGAGATAAATGTATTTACTCAGCTCTGTGAGACTGTCTGAAACTGAGAGAGTCTCTGTTAGAAATATTGAAAATGAAAATGAGAGAGAGAGAGAGAGAGATAAAGTGGTTTTCGTAGCGAGTGCCGTTCCATATTGTCTCCCATTTGGCTAAATGGTTTTTATTGCTTTTACAAGTTCCGAGCGTACAAGTTGTAGAAAGGAGCTCTCATTCTCTACGCTCGATACTATTGAAACTTGGAAAATTAGGTGAATTACTACGCTACCCTCCGCCCTATAATCGCTTGCCCGCGCTCGGATCCAATCGAAAACTGTGATTTAACGGAGTTGGTAGCTAAAGATTGTGAGCCGGAGACCTCAGACGAAAGCGGTATAGCGGAAGTGGAGCCGCAAACTCCGGGCGTTCGGTAAAGACATCCATCACCATACACTTACACTTCTACCACACACTTTGCATAACAATATAATTTTTACCGGACAAAGTGTGGGTATTGTTTAACTAATATAATTTAAGTAGTAGTCGAATTAGTGAAGTGCTCTGATTAGAATTTCGAATTGAATTTAAGATAATTGTGAAAGTGGTAATTTTAATTATTGAATCACTAATTTTACTCGAGTCTCTAACGAATTTGTCTCATTATTAAATCATTAAATATAACAAGCATTACGGACGAGAATTTAAACGACTACACAAACGTCAAGGTTATCAAAGAAAGCATTACGCAATTCAAACGACATAGAATCATTAAATATAACAAGCATTACGGACGAGAATTCTCCTTCGGCTCAACCGCTTTAATCTTACTAAAAACCCATCAAATCAAAGAAAGCTAAAAAAATTAACACTCTTCAGAATTCGTTTCGTGTTAAACTTAGAAATACACAATAAATCGTATTTATCAAATACACTCAAACTTAATATGCTATTTTTCTTCGAGCAGCAAAAAAAAAAAAAAAACATAAACAGAAAAATACGAAGTTAAACTAAAAATGAATGATGATCACGGTGAAAGTCTTATTTCGAATTAATGATGAATACCTCAACCAAGAAAATAAAAAACTTTAATCCCATCCCAAGGTTATTCAAAAGAAGTATTTCAAGTATATATATATATATATATATATATATGGCTAACAATAACATGATAGAATCATCTCATTTATAATTTCGTGTGTGTGAATTTTGTCTCAAGTGTCTTGTGAAATGTAATTAATCTAAACTGAAAATTACCAAGTATTACACAAGTTCATATGTGAGAGATGTGCCACTAGGCACTAGCCTCAACGTACATTGGGCTTAGGTGCGAGCCTCGGTGGATACCGAGTGTGGGCGTCAGCCATGGCGGTGGGAATTAATTTAGTAGCAAATGTTAGTGTCGTTTTTTGCTTATAGACGATTTTACTAACTGGCACATCTACTTAATAGTTCAGGTCGTGTTTCTCTTTGGATATTCTAATCGCCAACATAAAACTATGTGTTTAATATTATTTGTGTAGTAATTGAAGGTTTATATAATTCAATCACAATCAGCTTAGCTATTGTATTATAAATATATGATCGTAATATTGGCTATATAAATATCATGTACTTCCAAGATATAAATTATACTAGTCTGTTCAAATTAAAATGAGCAATAATATTAAGCCCATGAAATCAGGTGTAATATGGATGTGACATGAGATATTCATCACAAACGCCAATTAGTCATGAATCTCATAATCCACTGTTAACCTTTTTGTGCAGTTTTGAATGATTTCATAAAGTAACTCCTTTAACCGATTCTAAAATAGTGATGCGATTAGATAGCCATTTTTAAGTTTAAGTTTGGTAAAATAGCTAAACTTTGCAAAGTTGAAGGAAAGTAGCTCAAAAATTAAAAAACTCCAAATTTACTTTTCACCGACTTTCCGTTTTCACACCCAAACACAAAAAGAAACGTGAGAACTTCAGCGTCCAAGATCTCGGTGAGATTTCTGGAATGGTCGTTGAATCTGGCTGCAATCACGTCCAAATCGCTCTAAATCATAAGCTTTCCGCAGTAAGAAAAACCGACACATCAACGAGCTAAATCGTAGCACTCTGTCACTGTTGTCATCAAAGAGAGCACCACCTCCGTGACGGTGAATTCGCCGTCGCTGCTCTCCCGCGAAGCCAAGCTTGAGTTTTTAACTAGTTTTCCAATTCATCTTCTCCGACGCGAAAACCCTAATTTTTATTACTAAAATCTTTGTGAGTGGCCTAGGCTTTGGCGATGAGTGGGTTTGGTGGTCTCTAGATCGCCGTCGGAGATCAAAGGTCGGCGATCTAGAGACCGTCGCATCATATATATCGTTGTTGATCGTCATCACCACCACCATCAATGTCTTATTATTATTATTATTATTATTATTATTATTATTATTATTATTATTATTATTATTATTATTATTATTATTATTATTATTATTATTATTATTATTCATAGAATAGTGGATTTAATATTTTGAAAGTATGATCAAACATTTTGACACTTCGTTGCTTCTCGTTGCAGATGATAGACTTCAAATATTTTGTTGCATGTTTAGATGGGGAATTAAATATTTCGAAGGCACGATTAAAATGTGTGAAATCATGTACATTGACTGAAATCATGTAACATGTTTGTGTGTTTTGAAACTATATTAATAAAATTGAAGGCATGATTAAATGTTTTGAAAATTTGTTTTCTAGTTTTGACGATGGAATTAGTTTTAAAACTATTTGATATATATAAAAAGTGAATTAAAAAAAAATAGTGGATTAAAATTTTGGACAATTGGATTAATTATTTTAAAATCTTGAAAAAACGGGTTCTCCCAAACATTAATGGTATATTAGTATTTTTACACTATAAGTGAATAGAATGCACTAACTTATTAAAGTTTTGCTATTTTATTAAACACTTAATTTGAATTGGCTATTTCGCGCGCGCGCACACACAAAAAAACTTCATTTTAAAATGGCCAAAGTTTTCAAAATCTTTAGTAAGATGGGTACATTATTCTTTCTATATAACAAACATAAATATATAGCTATGACTTTACTAAAAAGTAGCTTACGACTAATTGTGGTCAATCATAACTTTAATCATTTTTTTCCTTTTTAATTTAACTTTTGAGAATAATATCAATTTTGTTATCCCGACTAACCCCGTGAAAAAAAAAACTCCAGTTAATATCAGCTATATTTTAGAAACTAAGCCTTCAATATAAAGAAAATAAATCAATATTTAAAAAAATAATTGTCAAGATCTTTTGTTAAGTGAGCGATTCTGTAATAGGCCTCTCACGAATCGAAAAAACAATCTTTCTTATTGAAGTTTGAAAGTTACTACTTTTAATTTGTGTTTAAAACTTGAAATGTTGAATATATTTAATGACATGATTCATATTATAAAATTGAAAATATATATAATTTATATGATAAAATATATATAATATATAATGTATGTGATAGAAAACCAATATTCTTCTATTGTTTTTCGCTATACCACCTTTCTAAGAGGATCATCGCAAAATCACAAATAGTAATTTTACTTCTTTATTTGAAAATAATTATACTAGAGAAGTCGCCTAATAAGTCTAAAATGTGATCACGACCTAGGCAGCCAACTTTCACCAACTAATTTTACATTATTGGCGTTGTGGAAATTTGAGCTCCCGTAATTCGTTAGTCCGTATGGACATGGTTGAAAATTTTAATCTTCTAATATTTGGTGGCTTTTGACCTGATCCTTGTCGTTATATTGATATTTATGTATATCCGTGGGTATACTTTATTAAGCGAAGATCGTGGACAAAAAGCTCACCGTTGGACATCATCATTTAGTAGAAACGTATTTTTACATTGGTAAAATATGATATAATTATTATGATTCGGTGTCTACACAAATTGTGTGCATAATGTGTTGCCAAGTGTAAAATTTTGGCAAAATAGGGACATTCAAAACAATATTCAATAACCCCATTTATTTTCTGTAAATTACAACTAGTCAATTCGTTAATTACTCTGATGAAAAATACGATGTCTCGGAATTCAAAGGCGACAACTTTAAGGTCGGAAAATAGAGAATTTTCCATCAATTGAGATTGATGGATATTGACTATGCCATCAAGAAGGTAGAACCACCTGCAACCACTGAGGTGAGTACCCCAGATCAAGTTGATCTTTATGTAAAGTGAGAGCTGTCTAATCGCATCTGCGTTATGTTCATTAAGACCAAAGTAGTTGCTGAAATTAGAGGTTCTATTGAGAAATATGATAATGTTTGTCTCTTCATGAAAGCAATAGACGAACAATTTTTCACTTTAGACAAGACTTTGGCAAGTACCCTTACATGCAATTCTCATCTATGAAACTTATTGGGATAGGAGATGTGCGTGATCATATCATGCGCATGGGGGATATTGCAGCTCAATAAAAGACTTTGGAAGTTGATATGTCGGAGGCCTATTAGTGCACTTCATTTTGTGCATTCTGCCCCAGCAATATGACCCTTTTAAGATTTCTTATAACACACATAAGGATAAATGGTTAATTAATGTAATTATAACCATGTGTGTTCAAGAAGAGGGAAGACCGACTATGGAGGATGGTTAGAAAGAGAATCTGACCTTCTCTGAAAGGAAGAAGAAAGATTTGTTGTCAATGGTGCCCACAAGAAAAGTTGTAGTCTTTATTTTGTACATATTGATGTAATAAAGTCTCACGAAGACTCTTGCTTGTAATTGCTTATTCATTAATAAAAAGTTGAAACGTTCATTCGTTTCTCCTTGTCTGTTTGAAGCTTTATGATAAAACATTAGTCTTTAGTCCATAAACAAACTTAACAACTTACGAAGAGACAAATGTAGATTTGCATGAACAAACTCTTCGTAGTTTGCTTAAAACGATATATTCGCAATCTAAGGGTCAAAGGACTATTGACCTCAGTATGATTGTTAGGAGAATCTATGATGTCTGGTTATGGGGCATTGAGAGTTGGAGACTCTATAGTTCTTCTAAGTATCTTCCGAAGGTACTGAATTGACCAGTGCACTTCTACAGACAAAATAAGAACAAACCATTTAACCTCTTATGTCTCGAAGTCACTACGTATGAATTGCATCGTGCTTACCTTAATCCTGAAATGAGACATGTCATTTCACAGCTTACGTATTCTCATTTGAGAAAGTCAGAGTTCGGACTCACTATGTGATTCCGAACAGGGCCTATTGGTGAAGTACTAAGTTGTGAGAATGTCATGAGTAACTTTATGAAGTTCTCATAGATATGGAATTCATGTACAAGATTGCTGAAATGCAATGTATATCACCTCATGCTTTGTTCCTTGGAATGTGAATAAATGAACTGGCCAGTGTCCAAATTGAGTCTTGACTCTTTTGGATGAAACAATGTGACTTGTTAGCTCCTCGTCAATACATTGTTTCTAACTTATTCACAAGCGACAAAGGAGTTGAGGAAATAACAGCTAGAAGGGTAAAATGGTAATTTTGTAAATCCCGACTAGCTGATGATATTCATGAAGGGTAAACACTGATAATATTCTGTGGATCCACTCATTACAATTAGGTTGAATTTTTTAGTAGAAAATAAATTCATTTGAGTCGAGAGATTTTCAGTGTCAACTCTTTAGTGGAGTAAGTTGACATTAAGCTAAACTTGGAAAAGGTTTGTGAACTTTTGAGTCCAAGTATTTAGCTCAAGCTTTGTTCATTTGGATCCATGAGGTCACTGTCATGAATCACATCGAGTAGGAATAGTTAAACTAGAAGCTAAGTCAAAACAAAAACGAGACAAGTTTTACGAAAATTGTCAAAAAGGTATTTTTGTCTTTTGAGACATCGGATGAAATGAATGTCAATAAATTTTTTGACATGGTCATTTGATGACAAGTAACACTCGGTCAAAATTAGATTTATTGGGCCTTGTGGATTAATTTCATTTCATAAGAATTTTATTGAAAATTCTTAATGGGTTTTTTCATGTTGTCATGAACAAATGGAAAAGCTTCTAGAAGCCTTTTCTAGATGACCTTGGGCGCCCAACATACCCAAAGAAAGAGAAAATATTTTGTGCATAAATGTATCATGATACTTGCCAAAAGAAAAAGAGGAAACAAATTTCCCACACATGCATAGGGAATTTCGGCCACATGGGTCAAGGGAGAAGCAAATAAAAGAGGAAACAAATCCAAGGACTTGCTTGGATCCTCTTGGCCGTGTGCCTCATGAAAGAAAAGGGGAAATTGGCTCATGAATATGTGATATTCTATAGAAGAGGAAACTACCTTATTGAAGGTGAAACCTCTCCTATAAATAGGAGCATCATTCCACACATTTCATTCATCCAAAATTTTAGAGATTGAGAGCTTATCTCTCTAGACTTGGCCGATCCTCTCTCTCTCTCTCTCTCTCTAGTTAATTTTCGGTTTTTGTTTTGGCACCTAGGTCCACATTTGACCTAGTGTTTAGCTCTGCGACTTCAAGACTCGTTCTTAAGTCGTAGTGTTTAAAAGTGCCCACACACTGATTCCTTTTATCTTGAGTGATTTAGTGATAGAAACTTTCGTGGTTGCTCGAGTTAACGAGGAAAGGAAGAGAGACGTGCTGCGAGGGAGACGAACGTTGCAACCTTTTCCAAAAGCTTCTCAACGTTGCAATCTTTAAAGCTTATATTAGTTTTTATTTACATGTGCTTGCTCTTTGTCTAGGTTAGTAAAAACTGTTTTACTCGAAAAAGAAAATTTTTAAAATTCCGCCGCTTAACGAAGCGTTAAACTTTTTCTTAAACTCTAGATCAATTCCAACAAATGGTATCAGAGCTATGGTCAAAGATATGCATGTACATGTATTTAAAATTATGAGCTTGAAAATCGTTTTCGAAAGTTTACTAATTTTGTGACAAGTTAGAATTGTTTTCTTAGATTTTTTTTAATTTATTGCTCTTGCCTTTAAATTAAAAATCATGTTGATTTTCTATGAGTTTGGGATGTTATTAAAACACATTAGAATCAGTTCTAAAAGTTTTTAATTTTTTATATTAAAAATCGTGTTTCAAGTTTGAGAAAATTTCGAGTAAATTTTGTGACTAGTTTTCTTGTCTTACTAGTTTATTTTATTTACTTGAATCGTTTTATGCTTGTTGTTATTTCTTTTATACCATATTATTACCTTTCTAATAAAACACAAATAAAAGCTTTAACAACCTCCTAAAACGTTCCGTTACACTCGATTTTTTTTCGCACCTAAAAAGACCGAACTTTAATTATTTCTTTTTCTTTGAGCTGGAGTAAAACCCGCAGTAAAAGTGGCATAACTCTCTGCTCCGAAATCAAAATTTAATGATTCTTGAATCAAATTAAATTTTTGTCTGTCCTCTTTCCAATGCCACCGGTTTTGGGTCAAAAGGACATCAGAACCGCCAGTTATGGCGATTTTACTCCGAGGTGCGCGGCTGTTCCGAAAGTCCTGTTTTTTAGAATTCCGGATTTTCAGCCCCACTACCATGAGTTATAGAACTCTAATGAGAAAATTTTCTTGAGCAAAAATGTTTTTCATAAGATTATAAACGTGATGTGTAAGATTAAAATGTTTTGAATTTTGAAAGTTTAACTTGAAATTGAATTTTTACAAAACTAGTTTGAATTTTGAAAAACCATTTTAATTTTCAAACTTGAAAATATTTTGTCATCCAAATCAAATAAGTTTTCAAAATGTTTTCAAAACTATATCTATATCACATATGTTCAAAATCTATATGCTCTTGAAAATTTGAGTGGGAGGTCTCCTTGTAGACAAGCCGAAAAATAAAAAGATGTGTAATCTCAAACTTTCAACTGTTCGAGTGAGTTGAAGTTCACACTTCCCTCATGCACTTTCCCGAATAGAAAATAGGAAAAGATCCGAGTATGTACCTTGTGCCTTTATGCAATAACACTGCTCTGAACATGAATATTTAGGATTCTTTTCTAGTTGTCCGCTATATCGCTCTATAACTAGGAAAACCGTTTCCGAACTTATAAGAGTCGATGTACCAACTCCAAAAACTAAGTGGGAGGGTTATACTTGTTGTTTGTAACCCACGATCCCGAACACTAATGAAAAGTGCAATTGTCACCAGACTAAGAGTCACCCTCGTGGCCCTCTCTTAAATGAGAGTACTCAAGGGCGCTTTGCACTGATCATTGCTCAATGAGCTAAGTCCAAGAGTGAGACAATGAGACAAGACCTCCCCTCGGCGGATTGTTTTTCAAAGTCAATCTTTTGGACTAAGTGGTTGGTTACACACTTAGACTCAATCCCTAGTAATTCTCTATCGATGCTTTGCGAAAGGATGTGAGTGATCAAACCAATTTAAAAGGTGGCTGGTCAAAATTGGTGTATTGACATCTTGGCTAAGCATTAATGATGTGTCATTTACTTATAAATGGTGATTTTTTGCGGCCTTCCCTCGAAGGAGTAAATTATCGTCTGGTTTATAACACCTTTGGATTTTATCAAATGTTTAAAAACTTAAATCCTAAACCAAAGACTAAAACATAAACTTGTTTCAACTTTATTAAGCAACATGTCTCGCAAACATCCCTCAATCATCCTTTCCTCGAACAAACTCAAAAACAAAAACTACGTAGATTCGAAACATAACCTCGACATAATAGTTACCGTTAACAAGCACAAATGGGTACTCACCACCCCGTGTCCTCCTCTGACGAATGATGATTCGAATCAAGAGGACAAAGACGCCTTGGCGGCCTGGCTCTGCTCCGATGAGATTATGAGGTGCTATATCTTAGCATCAATGAACAATGTGTTGCAACAACAACATCGTGACATCGAGAATGATGCCGACATGCTCAACAATCTCCATGAGATGTTTGGAGGGCAAAGGCGTCAAACAAAGGCAAGCAGTCCGACAATTTATGAACTACCGCATGAAGGCTAGGACTCCTGTCAGGGACCATACGATTTTGATCGTTAGTTACCTGAATGAGATGGAAATCCTAGGATCTAAAATTAACGAGGAGATCAAAATAGATATGATCTTGGAAACTCTCCCCGAATCTTTTAATACCTTCAAGTGGAACTACTCCATGAACAAGCTAGAGTACATTGTTACCGAGCTTATGAAGGAGCTCCACACCGCTGAAGGTCTCACTAAGAGAAAGAGGAATCAAGGAGAGGCACATGCTACTGAGCAAAAAGCCTCCGCCTCTGGAACTAAGAAGAGACCTCACAAGGCCGATAAAAAGAACTGTCCTGCCTATCTCAAAGCAAAGAAACATAGTATTGTACTAGTTACCGAAGCATGCTTAGTAACTGATAATGTATCAATGTGGATTCTTGACTCTGCTGCTACTAACCATATTTGTTGTTCCTTGAATAGTTTCAAGAAAACCAAAAGCTAAGAGGAAGGCGACTTCTGTTTCAAATGGGGTGATGGGAGCCTGGTGTCTGCGAAGGCTGTGGGATCCGTGACGCTGTCTTTAGAAGACCGCACTTTAAACTTGAATAATGTTTATTTTGTTCCTACCTTTGGGAAGAACTTAATATCCGTTGCTCGTCTTCTTGAGCAAGATTATTGTTTAAAGTTCATAAAGAATGGAATTCGTATTTCGTTTCCTGATAATTCTTTTGTCACTAATGCATGTATGAAGAATGCTCTTTTTTACATTTATCCCACTCAACCTTCCCTTTTAGACACCGAAATAGATAATGATCTAATTAGGGAGCCAAAGATGATCAAACTTTTTGAATCCTCCGATCTAACAAAATCATATGGCACTTAAGACTTGGTCATATCAGTCTAGATAGGATTAAGAGACTTGTGAGGGACGGTCCACTCCAAGCCTCTGCTGCAATAGGTTCACTACCTACTTGTGAATCCTGTATAAAAGGAAAAATGACTAAGCGACCTTTCTCCGATAAGGGTCGAAGAGCCACTGAGTTGCTGGATTTTGTGTAATTTTTTTGTTTTCTATTTTGTATTACGACTTTTTTATTAGTTATATTGAGTTGTCTTCTAATTTCATATTTAATGTTTTATTTAGTGATAAATTTATAATATATTATATTTTTAAATTAATAAAAATTAATTATAAAATGCCCTTTTTTTTCTCACGCCCAAGGGCCCCAATTTTCTTGAGCCGCCTCTGTCTTCAATATAAAGTATACCTATAACTTTTTTAGTTACAGAGCTATAGTCATGAGCTATGCCTCCATCCTTGATTCCAAGTGAATGATACACAATTAATAATACTTATTTTCAGTCCCTGCGACAAACAATTCTGGTCCCGAAGTTGATTCGAATAAATCCAAGACATTGCCATAATGCACAACAAACAACCAACTCAACGACGCCATTGCATCCAAAGATTGGCTTACGAGCCTCATTTAAAATGAGTATCTTGGACCAGTTATTTGATGCTCTGCCATTTGTACTTCTGAGATAAAAATATATTTATATTTATATATCTCACTCTTCCCATAGTAAATGATGTTTTTCAAAGACCACATACCAAATTCAGAAGAGGTTCATTACTCTCTCCTCGATATGTGGAAATGATCTATACAACGAGGTCGTAACAGGGTAAACAGGAGCAATAAGTGTGTCTGGTATTAAAAATTTGGACTACCGTTTATGACATTTAATTAGACTATTGATTGAACAAAATCTAACTCCAATAATCAAACCCAAATCCTATCCAGTTTTTCCGAGTTGAAAATAACAGTAGTTTGATTATTGGGTTTGATACTTTGATTATTGGAGTTTGAAAATGCCCGAAAATAAAAACTGCAATAAAACTACTAAAAAAAAAAAAAGTCGTCCTAATCCAATCATATCCATGACGAGACCCCATTTTATGGAAAAGCGAAATTGATACCTTCTCCCTTTGATGCCTCTATATGGAGATCACTGAAAAGCATTGTCAGGGTATATGTGGATTCGGTGACTAATTTAATTATTCTATTTGAATAATCAAAACAACAAAGCATAACTAATTTGCAGAAAAGAATGTGCGTATCAGGGCCAGACTAAATGTATCGTGGCAGCCTGTCAAACTAGTACAGTAATTTATTGACACAAAATATCTTATATTGCAGTAAAAAAAGAGAAGCTTGATTATGTAAGAGAGGATAATGAGCAAGACAACATGAGACTATAAAAGAGAGGATTTCTTACATATTTGTATCAGATCAAATATAGACTATGAAAAAATTGGTCAAAATTCTCAGCCTAATAAAGTACTCTCTACCATTAGGCTAGAGAAATGAAGTGTTGGGAAAAAAAAAATAACTTTAAGTTTTCATGGTGATAAAGAAAAATAAAGGAAGACAAAAGGGCCCATCCGATCCTATAAAAGCAACCCTTCTAAAAATTCTTACCAGCCTATTCCGGTTTTGTATGAAGAAAAATTTCCAATATCATTGGGACCATTTAGGGAAATACTCGGACATTGAGAGGCTCAATCAACATGGCCAGCTTCAATCTCTGATACACTCTTCGACATTCTAAGTTCCTCCGGAAGATCCTTCTGGGAGAGCTTCTCCGCTATTTGACTGCTCTGAACTCTGATCGGGAAACACTTCGGATTGTAATGAGGGGGAAATTTTGTTCACGTGTAACCAGGTCAGCTCCCATAGACTTTCTCCGCCAGTGGAGCCTCTCGGCCCAAGAACTCCACTGGTCTTCATGACAAGCAACGTGTTCTTTAGCATCTCGGGTATTAGTTCTTCGAGAGTCTTGCTTTTCTTGCCTCTTAATTTAACCTTGAAATAGTTCTCTGTCCTGCTGAGCACACCAGTCCATAACTTGCTGAACTCCGTCGACTGAGACAAGCCCGGAAGCAACTGCAGAAACACCTTCGGCAAGATCTTAAGGGCAATCACGAGCGTTCCTTCCATGTTTCGATAGTCCTTTAGGGATTTTCCTTGCACGATCTCGAGCAAGTCATCGAGCAAGGTAAAGATCACCAAGTCAAAGCACTGGACCCAGAGCCCGTGAGGAATATCGATCCCTTCGACACCTCTTAAGCACTTCTGCAGAGACAACAAAGCGTGGACTCTAACCTCCTCTCTCTGATCCAAGCAGACTTTTCTCAGCCCCTGAACAAGCCGTAACCACATCTCCCCGATATCCTGACACATCCTGGCGGCTTCCTCTTCCTCTCTCGCAGCTTCCTTAGCCTCGCAGGCCCACCTCGAAAGACAGTCAGCAGAGCCAGCCATGAGATCCAACGAAAGGACGGAGCGCTCGACCAGTCCGACCCGAGACTCGGCGAACTGCCTTGCCGCGTCCACGCAGAGTGCGTAGTTGGCGGGCAATAAGTGGGCCCCGTCAGACATTATGAAGAGCAAAGTGTCGAAGCCTGCTTCCGCGGCTTCGGGGTGGCGAGCGGTGGTGGAGAGCAGGGACGTGATGCTCCGCCACCCGACCTGTGATCTGATGTGAGTCGCGTTGGCTTTCACGAGCCGCCCGACTTCCTGCGTGATCTGCTCGCAGTAGGCGTCTGCGACCCGTGCGTCGAGCTTCAACACGAGCTGGAGAGACCTCAGAAGCTCGTCCACGAGATTCTCCTTGTAAGGGAGAAGCCTCTGGCAGATGCGGAGAAGCCCGAAAATGGCCTTCTCGACCAAGGCACACGGCATGAAAGTCGACTGAACGACCGCGTATATGTGCTCATACACACCCTGCCACACGAGCACAATCCTGTCCCGGTTGTTCAGGGTTGTTTCGATCAGCAACCCGAGGCAGAAAACTGCGGTGTCTTCGTCCTCGAGTGGGCTTCCCTCTTTCTGGGCGAGCTCCGAGGCTGAGATGAGGGCTCGCGATAGCTGCAGTAGAGACTCAGCTTGCAGAAACTTACTCTCTTTGAATATGTTGTCGATGCGACACTCCTGAACCGTCTTGAGGCAAACTTGACGGGCCGCGAGCTCCTCTTCCGTAGGTTGTGATATTGGCTCCTCTGTGTCTAGGGACAGGAACTGACTAAATCGGCCCATCAGTCCATAGGATCTCTTGGGGGCAGTCGTTTGACTCGAAGAAAGAGCCTTTGTGACCGCTTTTCCATTTCCATTGTCAGCAGAGAGTTGAGACTCCTCGGCCGAGTCACCTGCCACATTGGCTGGAAGAAGGCTGAGCTTGTTCAGCCTCAAGACGCAGTCCAGAATATTTCTCCAACCCGAGCGTATGTAATCACCGTACGTATTGGCGATAGTAAAAACTGCCACTGTTGCCATTCTAGCTTTTGCGTCGTCGGAGAAGGCTAGCACCGGTTCATCAAAAGTCGTGGGGTTCAGGAGTGTTGTGAACTTGCAGAGCGAAACGACAAGATCGTCAAGCACATCGTCAAGATGATGGCACGCAGCTATCTTTGCCACTGCCAAGAACCCATCAATGCACGTTTCATAAATATCCTCCTGTTCCGCGTGATCGAGTACCACAGAAATAGCAGCAATTGTTGGGCCAGCAATAATGGCAAACATATCATGATCAAGGTAAGATCTGGAATCTGGCATAATAAACGGTTCAGTGTTGTTTGATTTGTGTATCAGGTCAAGCCACCGACTCGAGTTCATTTGAGGCAAACCAGCCCCTTGATCTGGAATCATGCGAATCTCGTTTTTGCCTATCGAATAGTAGAGCTCTGTCAAGAATTCTCTTGGGAGGTCGCTGCCACCATTTATGAGCCGATTATTCCTTATGAAGTCCTCTTCTGTCATCTTTTTCTTTACTTGTGCATTATGCAGATCTGTATTGAGCAGTATCATTGAATAAGACAATAAAAGAGCAGCGTCCTTGTTCGCCAGAATCTGTGGCGATTGCTCATAGTATCTCTCCGAAAATGCCTCAAGCACTCTCTGTATCTTTTGCGACTCTCCAGGAAGTCGAAATGTCTCCAGAAACAGCCGCAAGGCATTATCCAGATTCATATCTTGGAAGTCAAAAGTTTGAGCGAATTCATGAAGCACCTGAATATAAAATGGATCATGGTTCCCCAGCAATTCACCAATAATGTTCTTATCCAACCCACAAGTGTACCTTAAAAAGCAAGCTACACTTTTAGGATCAAGTTCTTCGGGTAAGAGATGTGTTCCTTGTAGGAATTCTAACCCCTTCTTCGGATCTTGATTAAAGTGATCAGCCCCGATCATTAACTTCTTCTTGATGAACTTCCTCCAGCGAACAAACGGAACCCAGTGATCCGGATTGCTATAATCGTCACACTTAACCAGCCAGAACGGACTGTACTCTTCCAGACTTGCTTGATTCTGCTCCGGACCAGCAGACACATTGCCTAACCTCTCAGCCATTCCCTGGATAACTGCGATAAGGCCATCCAAAGCAAGTACGTGGGTTGACGATAATGGGCTATTAACCGGGAAAGCGCTCCTGGAGAACAGATTAGCAAGCTCTTCAAAGACATTGCTGCAAGTTATGTCACAATCGTAGTTAGCAAACATCTCCACCACAAAAGTTGTCTGCCGGCAGAAATCAACGAGAGCCTCCATAGCAACCTCTTGCTGTTGATAAGACGCTCCGTGTCTGCTCTGCGCAAGCCTCAAAAGCACGCAAGAAAAGAAAGCCTCGATCTGGAGTTTGAGTTCCGAGCGCATGTGATGGTACAGGCAAAGCACAATGCTACACACCATGGAAAGGATAAGCGGGCTCATGGACAGGCCAAATTGCATCAGATTGCGAAACAACTCATCCCGAATTATAGCCAGCAGTCTAGGGTGCTCACGGATCGAGGGACCAGCCAACTCTATAGCAGAATTGATCAAACCCAAGGCGAAAAGAGGCACGTCTTCGTCAAATGCTATGGTATTCGATCTGGAATCCAGTCCTGGTTGCTCAGCAACATTTAGCAAAGAGCACAGGAAGTGAAATATTTCCACCATGCAAGGGATTCCATACGGCTCACTCATCAGCTGCGAGTCATGGTTCTCGTGAAGAACGCCATCCTTTACAGTCCCAATTACGCCATCGTCCACTCCTGATATTGCTGAACCTACGGAAACGGTAGCAGCAAGATTCGTTGAGAATGATAGCCCGCCATTTTCAGCAGCCGAATTGCCATTTTCCGATTGTTTGGTTTCCACTGCATGCTCACTGTTCAGCACAGAGCTCTGTACAGGAAATAATGACCAAAAAGTTACAACAAAGGACAGAGAAACCCCACATATATATAAATATCACAATGAGACAATCGGCTATAGAAAATGAGTTATTTTTCTCTATTCTAAAGTCTCACCAAAAATATCATGTTTGTAAGTAAAATATTATGTATTTTTTATACTTAAAAAAAATAACTTTATTTTTACTGAAAGGCGGAAACGAACAGAGAGCCACATTTCAGAGAAATTGGGATCACTATTTTACCTAAGAGCCAATATATAATACTGAATATACCGAAACTAAAAGTCTTCATGAATGGTGACTCTTGTATGACCTGATTCTCAACAACTTTTCAGTGGCAACTCCAAACTCGAGGAAGTAACTATCATTAAGTATATTCAAGCCATAATTTGACTACACCTGCATTAATTTTTGCTAAAACCGTGCCATTTTTTTTCTCAGTTTTATATTTCAATGAATTAATTTTGCCCGTCATAATTTATATCCCAACAGCTAAAAAGCCCAGAAAGAAAATACTTAATAAGAATGCAGGAAAGGAACAAGCATTCCTACCTCTCGGTCGATAGTATTGGTTCCATTAACCGGTGCTTCCTCTGAGTTGCCAACATCAGGGAGGTGCAAGAAGATACACCTAAGAAGCTCATGCATGGTGTGACGAGCCATGCGTTGCAGTAATTCGCCTTTTGTTCCCGCTTGGTGGACTATACGGAAACATGTATTCACTATAGTGCACACATGCTGATTACTCAGCATCGGAGATGCTTTACTCTTCATGCATGCCAAGAGAACTTGAAGTATCTTCATCAGAACCACCTCCTCTGAAGCAGGATCGGTCACCTCAAAGCGGCAGCTAGTGACAGCATCGACCAACAAGTGCATTGCCTCATTGACATTCGCCGTATTTTGATCAATCACATCGAGTGTCAATACCTTATAAACCGACGACAAAGCAACACCGGTGATTGGAGCACTAGTTTCGTCTGATTGGATGACATCCAGAAACGGTTGAAGGTACAAGGATGGGTTTATGGTGTGCCAGCGGTGCTGCCATGTAAAAATCTCTTTACGCAAAGCTTTGAACGACTGAATCAGAGAGTGTTCGAGCTGATCATCGCCAGACATATAACGCCCACCCCATCTTACGTTTCTTCGCATGACCGCTAAAACCGTTCCTATTTCTGAATTGACCA
Organism: Urtica dioica subsp. dioica; assembly: GCF_054948205.1. NCBI lineage: Eukaryota > Viridiplantae > Streptophyta > Magnoliopsida > Rosales > Urticaceae > Urtica > Urtica dioica. The sequence goes on along the minus strand of NC_142767.1, from coordinate 11,687,222 downwards.
TGCATACAATAGTTGCTTTGTTTGGGTACGCATCACAGTCCTCACGTTCCCCTTCCATGGCCTTTAGCTTTGCACGCCCCATCTTAAAGATTTTTAGATAGAACTTGAACTTCAAGTTCTATCTGTAGTTAATACCGACTCCTATGGTCCACCTTTAACAATTCCGAAAGTAAAGCGTAAGTTCAGAGAATTCTCACACACCAAATAATCTCATGACATCAAAGCTTTGTTCATATCTTTCCATTAGCATAGTATAGTTTATAAAGTAAAGGCACAAAATTGACAAATGATTTTCCATGATTTGTAAATTACATTCGAGGTTGAACTTTTATAAAGCAGCTAAGAAAAATTATGAAACCCCAGAAGCAGGAGAACAGCAATTCAACCTGATCTTAATGCCAATCACTTTCTTACCGTCATACAAACAAGCCCATAAAAAAATGCTATTTCTGGTAAAAAAAAATATAATAATAATTGTTATTCATGATAGAATTTATTTTAAGAGTCATGATAGAAAATTTCATTCATATCATTTAAAAACTGTAATTTAGGCACATCTGAACATGCTTAACCCGACTCGGATAATCGACGACCATTCCATGTATCTTTCAGATTTTTTTCAGACTACAAATCTCATGATATCATCTGCAGATACATTTGTGCAAATAAGGGATTATATGGTTGAATTAGACATGAAAGTTACAATTTATTTTCTCTTGGGCATCATTCTATGTTCTCATTTCTGATAAATCAACAACAGAACTGAAATTTATTTCCAATAGAAAAGCATAAGAAATGTAAACCTCAATGCATAAAAATATGGTCTAAGCATAAGACCCGAGCCAACAATTCAATTACAATTAATCGAAGCATCGATGAAAACAAGATCTCGGAGAATAGGAGAGCCAACAATTACAGATTACTCACAGCTCAGATATTTCGATTCAAAACGAAATGTAACAGAAACAAAACGTACAGCTATATCTAAAGTTAATTAAGATAGGAAAAATTATACAACATAATCATTTCAAACTAACTAATTAACAAAATTGTCAAAATTTCAAATTTTAGACAAAAATTAATCAAAGTTCTTATCAACAATGTTTTTGACACTCATAATCTTTTTTTTACGATTTATACTAGTAATTTATCATTCCAACCAAAATTTAAAATGCTGTTTGATTATATTTTACACAAATGTACCATAATGATTCTTTCAACAAAAAAAATGTACCATAATGATTCTTTCAACAAAAAAATGTACCATGATGATAATGTCGACATAAAGTTAAAATTATCAGAAATAGTTGCATTTCAGTATTTTCAACAACTAAACTAAAGAAAGGAAACAAAGTTGGCGATCTCAATTTTTTAAACCATGATAGCTGTAAGTACGAATAGGAGATTTATAGTGTGTGCGAAGATATACCTGAGAGGAATCTGGAAGCGTCCCTTTGAAGACGGAGCCGAAGCCTCCACCGCCGAGCTTGTCGGAGAAATTCTTGCTGGCGCTCTGAAGGTCTCTGTATCCGAATGCCACGAGCTTCCCCTCCACTCTGTTCCTCCGTGTATTTTAAGAGTCATGATACGAAATTTCATTCATATCATTTAAAAACCGTAATTTAGGCACATCTGAACATGCTAAACCCAATTCGGATAATCGACGACCATTCCATGTATCTTTCAGATTTTCTTCAGACTACAAATCTCACGAGATCATCTGCATATACATTTGTGCAAATCAGGGATTATATGGTTGAATTAGACACGAAAGGTACAATTTATTTTCTCTTGGGCATCGTTCTATGTTCTCATTTCTGATAAATCAACAACAGAACTGAAATTTATTGCGAATAAGAAATGCAAAACTCAATGCATAAGAATATGGTCTAAGCATAAGACCCGAGCCAACAATTCAATTACAATTAATCGAAGCATCGATGAAAACAAGATCTCATCAGAGAATAGGAGAGCTAACAATTACAGACCCCTCACAGCTCAGATCTTTCGGTTCAAAACGAAATGTAACAGAAACAAAACGTACAGCTATATCTAAAACATAAAATAAAATATTTGAAAAAGGCTTCAAAGGCAAAAGAGAAGAAGAGAAAGTGAATCGAAATTGATATAACTCAGAAACAAACTTTTTTTGGACTAATTAAAGAGTGTGTTATTGAGCTAGATATTGGCTGATTTCGGATACACTGAATTACGATAGCGGGAGATACAGAAAGAAAACGAGAAACGGAAATCTGGGAGTCAAAGTACGAACCTTGGATTGGAAAATGCAAATGGCAGAGATGCGTTGAAACGCGAGAGATCAGCGATCTCAGAGGAGAGAGAGAGAGAGAGAGAGAGAGAGAGAGACGAAGAAGAAGAAGAAGAAGAAGAAGAAGAAGAAGAATAAAATTTGTGGAAATTACCGAAAACAAAAATGTCTCAAATGTCAATGACAATTCTTAGTAAAGTGAATTAAAAATAATTTTACAGAGCAAAATAAAATAAACAAAATATTTAGTCGTGTGGCCAATCAATAATCATCATCGTACACATTTGCGTATTTTAGAGCATTTTTAATTTAGTTTGACATGTAAAAACAAAAGTTGGATATATATATATATATATATATATATATATATATATATATATATATATATATATATATACTGGCGCGCTTTGCTGCAAAAATAAACAAGAACTTTGTAGCTAACTAGCTCAATTTAAAATAAAGGTTTGAAATTTAACTCGGGTTCGGATGGTTTTAAAAAAATAGTCAATTATATTAAGTGACACTAGATGTAATGAGTTAAAATTTCATATCTATTCATAAATATATATAACGTTTTTTTTCTTCTAAATTCATCACTTTCTCTTTCTTGTTTTTTAATTCATCATTTTGCCTCTTTTTTTTTTTCAAACATTTTTTTTGCATCAAAACTTCAAAAATCTATATTTATCTCATACGAACTCGAAATTGAGTGATTCCAAATCCTATAAATTCGTGGCACCGAGATCTTCAAAAATAGACTAATTGTGTTTGATGAAAAATCATGTTTAATGGATCATGTTTACGTTTTCATTTATTTCCAAATGATTTCCGAAAATTTGTAGTTATTTCCATGTCTAAGGCAGTAACGTGATTTTTCTACATCTATGGCATTAAACATGATTTTTCACAAAACACAATGGATCTATTTTTGAAGATCTCGGCGTCACGAATCTGTAGGATTTAGAATCACTCAATTTCGAGTTCATATCAATCAGACTTTTTTTTTGCTTATCAATCCGTTTGGCTATATTCCTAAAGTTTGGTAAACATTGACTAAAACCAAAAAAGAAGTTTGCTTTTGACCATATTTCTAGAACGCCCAATAAACAATCATATGAAATAATTCATTATTCATAAAATAATGCACAGTCTATGTAAATTATTTGATTAGCTTTCTATAAATTTTGGGGTCGACACATTTATTTATGGTTAAACTTATCAAATTTTATGAAGCATAAATAAGCACAAACCAATATTTGAAAGCGAAGTGCAGTTTGTGGTAATTTGAAAGCACAAAATTGTTTTTAAATTTTATAGATTATTACCTTACATAAATTTAAAATATAACATTATATTATATATATATATATATATATATATATATATATATTTATATATATTCTAGCATAAATTGATCTATGATTCTTTATAAAAAAATATTTGAAATATCTTTGCATAATTTATTTGTTTTTTGAATAAACATAAATTAATATCTCAAAAATTGTAGCACAATAGATTTTTTGGGAAATAAAATTCTTATACTTTTTCTAGTAGTTTAATGAAATAAAATCATTCGTATCAAACGTTCAAATAACTATTAACTAATATGATAGTGAATTTTTTTGATGAAGATAAAATATTGTGTATAACTTAAACCGAAATCATCTACAATACTTGTATACAGGCCGAAACCAGTCAGAGCCGATTCAAGGAATTCGGGGTTCTTGGACGGAAGTCAAAAAGAGGCTTTTTACAATTATAATTAAATTAAAACAAATTACATAACACATTAATAAAATAATTATTAAAAAAATTATAAATATCTACTTACAATATAACTCAAATTAATTATAAAAAAAAAAACTCATATTACAAAATAGAAAGGAGGAAAATTAAACAAAAACTTTTTTTCTTATTTTTTGAGATGCAAATTCAAAAAATAGATCTTTATCAAGTATATTCTAAGTTGATGAAAATAGTTTTCTCTCTCTTAAAAAAAGGGGAAATATAATAATAACAATTAGAACTTTTTTTATTATATATAAATCTTTGTCTTTTTTTTTTCTTCTCTATTGAACTTCTTATCTTTTTTTTCTTCCTAACTTTGTAAATTATAAAATCAATTGAATTAGGAAGGTATAAATAGCGAAGCAAGATATTACTTTAATGGTACAAAAAAAGTTCGGGGATTAGTTTTATTTGTTAAAGCGTTCCAGAACGTATTTGTTTAGAAGTTGCTATAAAACTCTAAGTTTTATTCAAAATGAAAAATTTACCAGTTCAGGGTGGGGTATAGCAAAAAAAATTGCAATGTTTGTCCATTTTCATTTTATTTTTACATTTTTTTATCCTCAAAATTTACAAATTAGCCATCCCTGAATTTGTTTTTGCAAATTAGCCACCCTAATCTAGATTCTTGGCTTCGTCCCTGCTTATATATATTAACAAAAACAATTTCTTTTAGTTCCTATTAAGTTGATGTTAGATTAGTAGTACTTTTGCTACGGTTTATCATTTTTTATGAATTCATCATTATCTTTGTCATCATTACCTTCGTCATATTCATGTGATAGACTAGTGTACACATGTCGTGGACGGCTCTATAACGTCCCCTAATTATAGCCATTAGATTACGATTAGTTAGAATCTAAGGGCTAAGACTAGAGTAAATAGTGTACATATATTCAATCACCAAGTCAATGAGAACTAACAAGATTCAGTTGCTCATAACAAACTCTTCTTCTCAAATTCGCTCTCTCTCTCTCTCTGATTCTCTGAACTCTCTCATGGTATCAGAGCTCGGTTATTTTCTTGACCTAATTCTTTTCAATGGCGTTCTCGTCTCAACAATCATTTGAATCCTCTACTAACTCTTCGCAACTCCAAATGTACCAATCTTTCTCTACACATCTCAATCCCCTAAGCCTAAAGCTCGATCAAAACAACTTTTACCTCTGGACCTCGCAAGTGTTTTCCACAACCAGAACCACTACTCATGATCTTGATGGATTCATTCATTCTTCCTCGTCCTTTTGAAGCTTCATGATAAAACATTAGTCTTTAGTCCATAAACAAACTTAACAACTTACGAAGAGACAAATTTAGATTTGCATGAACAAACTCTTCGTAGTTTGCTTAAAACGATATATTCGCAATCTAATGGTCAAAGGACTATTGACCTCAGTACGATTGTTAGGAGAATCTATGATGTCTGGTTATGGGGCATTGAGAGTTGGAGACTCTATAGTTCTTCTAGGTATCTTGGGGGGATGCTGATCGATCCAGGCGGCGGGCCGGGGGGCTGGTCCAGGCGGCGGTGGGGCGGGCGGGCAGGGGGCTGGTCCAGGCGGCGGTGGGGCGGGCGGGCAGGGGGCTGGTCCAGGCGGCGGCGGGGCAGGCTGGGAGAGAGAGACAGAGTGAGAGATGGCCGGTGAGACAGAGAGAGAGAGAGAGAAGTAGAAGGGGACGTACCAGGGAGGGCCGGCAGTGGCGGAGCGGAGAGGGACGGCGGCGGGGACTGGCTGAGAGAGAGAGAGACAGAGTGAGATGGTGAGAGACGGCCGGTGAGACAGAGAGAGAGAGAGATGGGGACGTACCAGGATGGGCCGGCAGCGGCGGAGCGGGGAAGGACGGCGGCAGGGGCTGGCTGAGAGAGAGAGAGACCTTGTGAGACGGTGAGAGAGAGAGAGAGAGAGTGAGTGAATGTGTGAAAAAAGGAGAAAAGTCGGGTTTAAAACCCTAATAATCATATTGGGTGCGACAATGTCGCACCCAATATGAAATCCCAGATCCAAAAAAAAAATTCGGCGGGATTCACCGAATAACACTAAACATTAGCGAAGTTTGTATTCATCCGGATGAGTATCCGGTGCGACATGTCGCACCTAATATGGGCTTAGGTGCGACTATTAGGTGCGACATGTCGCACCTAATACCCTTCCGCACCCAATATGTTAATTTGTAGTAGTGAAATGGGTTCTCACCACCCCCTGTCCTCAAACGAATGAAGATTCGACACAAGAGGAAAAAGACGCCCTAGCGGCCTGGCTCCGATCCGATGAGATTGCAAGGTGCTATATTTTGGCATCTATGAACAATGTGTTGCAACAACAATGTCGTGACTACGAGACTGCCACCGATATGCTCTACAATCTCCATGAGATGTTTGGAGGGCAAGGACGTCAAGCTAGGTAACAAGCGGTCCGACAGTTTATGAACTGTCGCATGAAGGCTGGGACTCCCGTTAGAGATCATATGATGCTGATCATTAGCTATCTAAACGAAATGGAGATCCTTGGATCTGAGATTGATGGGGAGACTAAAATAGACATGATCTTGGAAACTCTCTCCAAGTCTTTTGATACCTTCAAGCTGAATTACTCCATGAACAAGCTAGTGTACACTGTTACCGAGCTTATGAAGGAACTTCAAACCGCTGAGGGACTCACTATGAAAAAGAAGGCTCAAGGAGAGGCACATGCTACTGCCTCCACCTCTGGATCTAAGAAGAGACCTCGCAAGGCCGAGAAGAAGAACCAACCTAAGGTTCAAATGAAGAAGAAGGCGCCAAAGGCTCCGAAGGTGGACAAATCTAACGACAAGTGCCACCACTGCAATGAGCCTGGTCACTGGCGTAGGAACTGTCCTGCCTACCTCAAAACAAAAGTAAAAGGTATTGTACTCATTACTGAAGCTTGTTTAGTGGCTGATAATGTATCATCATTGATTATTGACTCCGCTGCTACTAACCATATTTGCTACTCCTTAACTGGTTTTAGGAAAAGCAAAAACTTAGAGGATGGCGACTTTTGCTTCAAGTGGGGTGATGGGAGCGTGGTGTCTGCGAAGGCTGTGGGATCCGTGACGCTATCTTTTGAAGATCGCACTTTAAATTTGAATAATGCTTATTATGTTCCTTCCTTTGGGAAAAACTTAATATTTGTTGCTCAACTTTTAGAGCAAGATTATTATTTAAAGTTTATAAAGAATGGAATTCGTATTTCTTTTTCAAATTCTTTTGTCACTGATGCATGTATGAAGAATGGTCTTTTTTACATTTATCCCACTCAACCTTTTCTTTTAGACACCGAAATAGATAACGATCTAATTAGGGAGCCAAAGAGGATCAAACTTTCTGAATCCTCCGATCTAACAAAATCAACATACCTCTGGCACTTAAGACTTGGTTATATCAGTCTAGATAGGATTAAGAGACTTGTGAGGGACGTTCCACTCGAAGCCTCTGCAATAGGAACTAGTACATTCTGATGTATGTGGTCCGCTCAGCCAACAGGCACGTGGAGGATACGAATACTTCGTTACCTTCACCGATGATTACTCGCGATATGGTTTTGTCTATTTGCTCAAACACAAATCTGAGACCTTTAACGTATTTAAGGTCTTTAGGGCTTTAGTGGAAAAGCAAACTGGCAAAGTGATCAAAACCCTTCGATCTGATCGAGGTGGTGAGTATATGTCTGGAGAGTTCGATGACTTTCTTAAAGAAGAAGGTATCGCTTCTCAGCTTACCGCACCTGGCACACCTCAACAAAACGGAGTGTCAGAGAGAAGAAACCGAACTCTTATGGAACTGGTTAGATCAATGATGAGTTACTCATCATTCCCTCTTTCCTTTTGGGGATATGCCCTCGAAACAGCCGTTTATATTCTGAACCAAGTTCTGTCCAAGACGGTTCTTGGTACTCCTTATGAACGATGGACTGGCCGTAAAGTGAATTTTGGCCGCATCAAAATTTGGGGTTGCCCCGCACACGTGCTAAGGTAAAAGACTAGCAAGTTGGCTAGTAGGTCAGAATTGTGTCTGTTCGTTGGATATCCGAATGAAACCAAAGGTTTTACCTTCTATAGTCCCGAGGACGATAAGACTTTCGTTAGCACGAATGCTCGTTTCCTTGAGGAGGACTTTATGAAGGATGCAAAACCTAGAAGGAAAATTGTGCTTGAAGAAAATTGGGTGAGGAAGCTTCTACCTCATCTGTAAGAACTGTTCTTACCCCAACTGAAACACAACCTAACTCATCAGAATCTCGTCAAGTAGTACTTCGACGTAGTGGGAGGGCTACTCAAAAGCCTGACAGGTACATGTCCTATGGAGACTCTCTCGTAGCCGTCTCTGACATGGATGACCCTGTTTTCTATAGCCAAGCAATGGCTTGTTCTGAATCAAACCTTTGGCTTGACGCCATGAAAGTTGAAATGCACTCGATGTATGTCAACAAAGTCTGGAAACTTGTAGACCTTCCTGAAGGGATTAAACCCGTAGGGTGTAAGTGGATATACAAAAAGAAAAGAGGTCCGGATGGGAACGTCGAGACGTTCAAAGCACGACTTGTGGCTAAGGGTTATACCCAAAAAGAAGGGATTGACTATGAAGAAACCTTCTCGCCAGTCGCGATGCTTAAATCCATCCGCATACTCATATCCATAACTGCAGCTCTCGACTATGAGATCTGGCAAATGGATGTCAAGACAGCCTTCCTGAATGGCAATCTTGACGAGCGCATTTACATGGCTCAACCAGACGGTTTCGTGGAAAAAGGGCAAGAGACCAAGGTTTGTGAGTTACTTAAGTCTATTTATGGACTCAAGCAAGCATCTAGGTCATGGAATATTAGATTCGATTAAACTGTGAAAAGCTTCGGCTTTGAACAGTCAATAGATGAGCCTTGTGTTTACAAGTTAATACACGAAGGCAAAGTTGTGTTTCTGGTACTATATGTCGATGATATATTACTCATAGGTAACGATGTGGGTAAATTATCTGAGGTTAAGGTCTGGTTAGCAAAGCAATTCGATATGAAGGATCTGGGAGAAGCCGCGTACATTCTGAGGATCCAAATCTTTCGAGATCGGAAAAACCGGACCCTGTCACTCTCTCAAGCATCTTATATTGATAAGGTGATGGATCGCTTCTCGATGTAAGACTCCAAGAAGGGCCAAACACCATTTAGGCATGAAGTCTCACTCTCTAAGCACCAGTCTCCCAAGACTGCATAAAAGATTGAAGACATGAGGAAAATTTCTTACGCCTCTGCCGTAGGAAGCCTCATGTATGCTATGCTTTGCACTAGACCGGATATATGTTTCGCCGTTGGCGTAGTTAGCCGTTTCCAATCCAATCCTGGACCCGAGCACTGGATTGCTGTTAAGCATGTTCTCAAGTATCTTCGAAGAACTAGGAACTTGATGCTTATATACTCAGGTACTGATCTGACTATGACGGGATATACCGACTCCGATTTTCAAGCGGATAAGGATTCCAGGAAATCCACTTCAGGATCTGTGTTCATCCTTAATGGTGGAGCAGTTGTGTGGAGGAGTATATGTAACTTCTTGTGAAGCATCCAAAGAGGCTGTATGACTTAGAAAATTCCTTAAGTATTTGGAAGTTGTTCCAAACGTCGACGAGCCCATGACCCTTTATTGTGATAATAGTGGGGCTATCACTAACTCAAAGGAACCTCGAAGCCATAAGCGCTCTAAACATATTGAGATGAAATATCATTTGATTCGAGAGATCGTGCAGCGCGGAGACGTGGAAGTGAAGAAGATCTCAACGGTGGACAACCTAGCAGATCCATTCACCAAGGCCCTAGCGAACAAGGTCTTCGACCAACTGTTGGGGAATCGAGCTCGTATCAGACACGAACAATCGCTCTGATGCGACTCGTTTGAGATTATTCCACCATATAACCATATTAATGCGGAAAAATAATTAATTACGCTGATCATAAACTAATTAAATTATGGTTATAATTAACAAGATCTAGTTATGTTTAATTAATTTAATTCACGAGAGCATATTTATCAAGCAACCGATTTGAGTGAAAAACGAATACTTACATTGATTTTCGGTTCAGCTACAGAACGCTCCCAAACCAATCTCGTACTCCTTGCGTCGTCTTGATGAAGAACTCGAGGATGACACATTAGTCTTCCGAAACGTAATCTCCGAGACGAATAAGAAAGATGAGTGGGCACAGTCTTTATCTCACTAGATCACGAAACTATGTGTTTCGAGATCTCTCTCTTATTTTACTAAGAATATAAACGAATTTCCGAGGGGGAGAGGCAGAAAATTTCACACACTCAAGAGGGAGAACCACGAAATTTTCAACAAATTAATTGCTTCTTTTTGTCTTCTCATGACCCCCTATTTATAATAGTAAAAGGAGATATTCATGGAATCTTCCAGAATATTTTATTTCCTTTTATTGTGTTCACACTGGTGGATTAAATCTAGGTCATTGGATCTCAACAAGTGAATCCTACTTTTTCTCTCATCCATCAGATCAATATCTATGAGATATTATTCTCTATTTAAATAGAGAATATTTTATTTAGTGAGATAATAAAGGAGAATATATTATTTCCCTTTAAATATATTCTCATATATTCTCCTAAATACTTTCCTTTAAATAAGGAGAAAATATAGGACAATATCTTATATTATTCTCTCTCCTTTATTTAAACAACTAAAGAGAAAATATTGGTAAATACCAATTATGTAAATATCGGTTTTTAGGCACACGGCCAAGGGGGATTTGCGCAACTCCCATGCCAAAATTCCCAAATCCGATTTTCATATTTTGTGCAAGGCCCAATTGCTTAAAACCCAATTAATTATTTATTTACTTGGTCCAACAATAAACAAATAATTAATAATTGTTTATTTACTTGATCAAACAATAAATAAACAATTCTACCATAAATATTTATTTAATTCTGCGAATACCCGTTTTCCAGAATTAATGTTGTCAATCACAATTACAACAAGTGAGATTAATAATGATAAACATTATTATACGAAAGTTCTTATCCGCCTTTATCAGAGCCGAATCGGGGACTATGGACCTAGTAATAGAAGTTTAACAAATCCGATGAAAAAGACGAAATAGTCATTTCTCTTTTTCCATCGATTCGTCTAATCTTGGTCAAATACTCCACCTTGTAAGCCAAGACTGAACTCTCCTTTATACTAGAATTATATTTACTCATCGTGACGAGTGTCCACTTATATAGTCAGTTCGTGATCAAGATCCTCCAGGTTCAACCCGTGTCAAGAGAAGTCAATTTTTCCGTTATACTTCTCTTGATACATATCAGCCCTAAGCATTGTTGCTTCCCCAGCGAAAGATTCTTTCGAACGTTACTTACTTCGAAAGTGCTAGCAATCTATCGGTTCTGGAATCAACCCTTAGGTGAGAGAACATTAACCTTCTTTCAGGAAGGCTGGATTCCGTATCTGTAAATCATTTCCCACTCGAATTATGCTCTGAGAAAACTCCCAAGACATAAGCTGTGATTAGCATGAATAGCCTTTTAGCGAATGAGTCAAAGAGCTCAGTAACATAACCCAATGTCCATGATCACTTCAGGATTTAGATCAAGTCTCACTGTGACCATCATAGTGGCCTCGGTTAGTGTGTCGTAACGGTCCTTAAACGACACATCTACACCAAGACCTGTCCAAGTCGTACACTTACCACAAGTGTAGAATGCTCTCACATAGTGATCAGCCTTCACCTATGTGTTCCACATATATGACTTTAGATATAGTTTTCCAGGCGTATATCAGTCATCGACCTCGTTTTAGCTCACCGCCCGAACTCAGGTGCCCAGCACGTGACTCGGTTTAATACGGAGGCTATGGAAGATAGTTGTTATTGATTCTAATTGTTTAGAACTCAACCCACTAATCATATAATGCTAATAAAGTAATCTTATTATCGAATTTAGTAATCATTTATTCATTATCTTCAAGTGGGCAATATTATTCCTAACACCAACATCGAGAGGGATTAGGCATGAAGGACTACACACATCTTCTTTGAGTCAAGTGGGAGTTTGTTGTCAATGGTGCCCACAAGAAGAGTTGTAGTCTTTATTTTGTACATTTGATGTAATAAAGTCTCACGAAAACTCTTGCTGTAATTGCTTATTCATTAATAAAAAGTTAAAACGTTCATTCATTATTCCTTGTCTGTTTGAAGCTTTATGATAAAACATTAGTCTTTAGTCCATAAACAAACTTAACAACTTACGAAGAGACAAATGTAGATTTGCATGAACAAACTCTTCGTAGTTTGCTTAAAACGATATATTCGCAATCTAAGGGTCAAAGGACTATTGACCTCAGTACGATTGTTAGGAGAATCTATGATGTCTGGTTATGGGGAATTGAGAGTTGGAGACTTTATAGTTCTTCTAGGTATCTTCCGAAGGTACTGAATTGACCAGTGCACTTCTAGAGACAATATAAGAACAAACCATTTAACCACTTATGTCTTGAAGTCACTACGTATGAATTGCATCGTGCTTACCTTAATCCTGAAATGAGACATGCCATTTCACAGCTTACGTATTCTCATTTGAGAAAGTCAGAGCTCGGACTCACTATGTGATTCCGAACAGGGCCTATTGGTGAAGTACTAAGTTGTGAGAATATCATGAGTAACTTTGTGAAGTTCGCATAGATATGGAATTCATGTACAAGATTGCTGAAATGCAATGTATATCACATCATGCTTTGTTCCTTGGAATGTGAATAAATGAACTGGCCAGTGTCCAAATTGAGTCTTGACTCTTTTGGATGAAACAATGTGACTTGTTAGCTCCTCGTCAATACATTGTTTCTGACTTATTCACAAGCGACAAAGGAGTTGAGGAAATAACAGCTAGAAGGGTAAAATGATAATTTCGTAAATCCCGACTAGCTGATGATATTCATGAAGGGTAAACATAGATAATATTCAGTGGATCCACTCATTACAATTAGGTTGAATTCTTGAGTAGAAAATAAATTCATTTGAACCGAGAGATTTTCAGTGTCAACTCTTTAGTGGAGTCAGTTGACATTAAGCTAAACTTGGAAAAGGTTTGTGAACTTTTGAGTCCAAGTGTTTAGCTCAAGATTTGTTCATTTGGATCCATGAGGTCACTGTCACGAATCACATCGGGTAGGAATAGTTAAACTAGAAGCTAAGTCAAAACAAAAACGAGACAAGTTTTACGAAAATTGTCAAAAATGTATTTTTGTCTTTTGAGACATAGGATGAAATGAATGTCAATAAATTTTTGACAAGGTCATTTAACGACATGTATCACTCGGCCAATATCAGTCTTATTGGGCCTTGTGAATTAATTTCATTTCATAAGAATTTTATTGAAAATTCTTAATGGGCCTTTTTCATGTTGTCATGAACAAATGAAGGAGCTTCTAGAAGCCCCTTCTAGATTGAATATGGGCGCCTACTACCCAAGGGAAAGAGATAATATTTTGTGCATAAATGTATCAAGATACTTGCCAAAAGAAAAAGAGGAAACAAATTTCCTATGCATGGCATAGAGAATTTCGGCCAACTAGAGAAAGGAACAAAATAGGAAACAAATCAAGGCTTCTAGAAGACCTTGTTTGGCCGAGTATCTCAAGTGGGAAAATGGGAAATTGGCTCATGAATATATGATATTCTATAGAAGAGGAAACTACCTTATTGAAGGTAAGACCTCTCTTATAAATAGGAGCCTCATTTCCTCACATTTCATTCATCCAAGTTTTAGAGATTTGAGAGCTTCTCTCTCTAGCTTGGCCGCCCCTCTCCTCTCTCTCTCTCTCTATTCAATTTTGTTTTTTTTGTTTTGGCACCTAGGTCCTCATTTGACCTAGTGTTTAGCTCTTCGACTTCAAGACTAGTTCTTAATTCGTAGTGTTTAAAAGTGCCCACACACTAATTCCTTTTTCTCTCGAGTGATTTAGTGATAGAAACTTTCGTGGTTGCTCGAGTTGTCGAGGAAGAAAGAGAGACGTGTTGCGAGGGAGACGAACGTTGCAACTTTCCAAAAGCTTCTCAACGTTCAAGCTTCAAGAAAGGTTAGTAATCTTTAATGCTCATATTAGTTTTTATTTACATGTGCTTGCTCTTTGTCTAGGTTAGTAAAAACGTTTTACTTGAAAAATAAAATTTTTAAAATTCCGCCGCTTACCGAAGCGTTAAACTTTTTCTTAAAACCTAGATCAATTCCAACATTATTATCATTGGCGTGCTACACAAATTGCACCTATCAAACTGGCTAAAAGAATTATTGAAATGAATTCAAAGGGAAGAAAAAACTCTGTTGATAAATGAATTCCAATTTGTTGACTATTACTTATTAAATCATGTTCTATAATCTGGTTTGATCTTGTAGTCCAAATAATCCCGTACCATGAGGTATCTGTAATAGTAGTCATTAGTAAACCAAACATACTTGTACAAACCAGCAAAGTACCCCCATTCCCTACCGTATAAAGATTAAAATCTTTGAAATATTCTGAACCGTTTAGAAACATTACAGCAAAAATGATTAAAACATTTATAGCTCCGACATAAATAAGGAGTTGTGCAGCAGCTACAAAAAATGAATTTGATAGAATATATAATAGGGATATAGAAACCATAACAAATCCCAACGAAAAGGCGGAATAAATTGGGTTGATAAGTAATACTACTCCTATACCGCCTAAGATAAGACCTAATCCCAGAAAGACTAAAAGAAAATCATGTATGGGTCCATGCAAATCCATTATATGTAGTATACGAGATAAAAGAAAGAATTTCATGACCTTATTGAGACCAGACCGGAAAAAATGGTTGATTTTTTCATTCATAATAAAATTATATTTGCATTAAATCCTAATCCTAGGGGGTATGAATTAAAGTGGGTACAGTTTTTGTTCAAATTTCCCTTTTTTTATGAATTGAACAGCTCGAATACGAAATAAGCCATAAAATGTCATAAATATTATTTTTTAATCCAAATTAAGACGCGATTCTTATCAACTCTTACCGACGAATAACCAGTTAGTATTTGTAGTTATTGAGACCAAACAAAGCGTAAAAAAAAGAATTTCTTTAAATTCTTTAAACTAAAACTCAACCTTAGTAATTCCTAAATTTTCCTTAATCTAGGATTTCCCTATTTTTTATTTGAGTGGAATTCAAAATAGTTCGAATTGTATAATCGAAAATTACTACTATTGGTAAACGACCCAACGCTATTTGATTATAATTCAATTCGTGACGATCGTAAGTAGAAAGTTCATATTCCGCAGTCATTGCTAAACAGTTTGTTGGACAATACTCAACACAGTTACCACAAAATATACAGATTCCAAAATCAATACTGTAATTACGTAATCGTTTCTTACGAATATTAGTTTCCAATTTCCAATCAACGACGGGTAGATCTATAGGACATACACGAACACATACTTCACAAGCAATACATTTATCAAATTCAAAATGGATTCGACCGCGGAACCGATCCGCGGTGATTACTTTTTCATAAGGATATTGAATAGTTATGGGTAAACGATTTACGTGGGATAAGGTAATCATGAAACTTTGACCAATATACCTTGCAGCTCGTACTGTTTGTTGCCCATAATTTATGAACCCAGTTACCATAGGGAACATATTGTAAATATATAGATTATTCTTTTTTTTATTTCTCTTGTTCGATCCAATTTGTGAATATAAGATATCATTGCCTTTGTAGAGTGAAAATAGTTTAGAGTGAAAATAGTTGAAAAGAAGTTGTTAATAATAGATTACCTAGAGAAATAGGTAAAAGAAATTTCCATCCAAGATTCAACAGCTGGTCCATTCTTATCCTAGGTAAAGTCCACCTTGTTGTGATAGGAATGAATAAGAACAAATAAGTTTTAGCTAACGTAATAAAGATCTCAATTGTTAATTCAAAAACACCGTATAGTTTATTTATTTCAAAAAACTCAGAAAGAAATATGTGCGGAATAGAGATAGTCCAGCCTCCTAAATAAAGAACTGTTACAAATAATGAAGAAACTAATAGGTTTAAATAAGAAGCAACATAAAATAAACCAAATTTGATACCGGAATATTCGGTTTGATAACCTGCTACTAATTCTTCTTCTGCTTCTGGTAAATCAAAAGGTAATCTTTCACATTCTGCTAGGGAAGAAATTAAAAAAATAATAAAACCAATAGGTTGACGCCACAAATTCCATCCCCAAAAACCATATTTTGATTGGGCCTCAACTATATCAACTGTACTTAAACTATTAGATAATCATAGTCGATGATACCATCACAGTTTACATCGCTATTCCAGAACCGTACATGAGATTTTCACTGCATACGGCTCCTGGAGGACCTTAAATAAATTTAAAGATCGAGTTAGTTTTCTTTTGTTTTGATATCTTTTTAAGATGCGGAAAGTAAAACAATTTTGTACGATCTCGAATTAGACCACTTGAATTCTGTTTGTTATGCTTTAAAAATTTGGGATATTTTAAAATTAATTTACCTTAAAATGCTTCTGAATTCATCTCGTCCTTTGATAATTTAAAAAATCTTTCGAAATTTCATTTGTTGAGTAATAACTTAATTCTTCTATCAAATAATCAACTTCAATGTGTGTGATCGTTCTTTTATTAACTTGTGTGAACATGTGGCAATATGACGGGGGAATCGTAAAACTGTGTTGTGGCGTGCCTCTTATTAAGTCCTTGGCGAATTCTCTTCCTTTCCAAGCCTTTAAATAACTTACATTAACCTCAAGTTTGCTTCTCATGAATCCCATGAGAAATTTCGGTTCTAGAAGCTTGTAGCACTCTAGTGTGTCATTTCAAGCAAGCATCAGTGACACGACTAGAAGCTTGCTTGTGACGTATGGATCTATATCCTAGCGAACATGTGTAGAACCCAATGTACTACCGTACAATAATTGTGTTTGAGCCTTGCTCCTTTATCGCGCGAAACATCCACTTGCAACTTGCATCAATACACATCACTTATTTCAAAGATTTGGTTGACTTGAGTACTTTCATTTCGAATTTACTTCTAATGGCTATGAGGTTTTCTTTGATAATAAAATTTCCTTGTTGAGAAAGGAATCACGAACTTTTACATTAGACCCATTATACCTCCTAGTTTGAAGAGTTGTAAGTGAATCGTATTAAGCTTCGTCGAATGCATGGTCTCGGCTAGGGCCATCATAAATCGTCTCACATACGTCATCACATTCTTGCGAAATATTTCCAACTATCAAGTATATGATCAACTCCACCCAAATCATCTTCTTTGTTCGCCTCATCACGGTCTTCCATTACAACATCATTATTTCACATTATAGTATCATTGTCCATACCTGACACACAATAATAATCATAATCATAAAAATAGTAGCTACGTTGTTTTGAAAGTCAAAAATATATATGACATAGTTGCTTACCGGAATAAAACAAATTTGAACGACCTTTTCAACCGCAAGGTTATCTCTAACAACTTGACAATCAAAATAATCATCATATGCTTCATTCGGATCACCATCACCATTCTCGAATCTTTATCACTATAGACACATACTATTTCATTTCCATTAGTATATGCATATGCATCATTTGAAATAACAACCGGCGCAACGGAGCCTCCAAATATGTGGCTAGGGGGTTTGTGTGTTATTTCAAAGTAACTTTTTCTCGATCAACGCTCGTTCTTTCATAAATTATATCCACCAATTTTGAAAACTTGATGCTTCTTTCGATTGCAAATCCCTTGGCCATACCAACTCCAATCCATTTTCAAGAGCCATCATCAATATTTTCTCATTTTCCATCACTCTCTATGTGAATGTAAATGCAACTCGTATATGTAAAATATTGTAAAACAAATTTGTTTAAATACTATAGTTGATCTCAAAGTATTGTAAAATAAAGTTATAAAAATTATAGATCAACTTCACTTTCCTCTATAAATTTTCAACCTTATTTCATATGTAAGAAAAACTATTTTTAATTATGAACCCCCCAAAAAAAAAAGAACAACCACCATGAACACATAGAGTTGTTCCTATACAAAATTTGATGTTCATGTCCAGTAACGATTGTTCCAGTTCAATATTTGTGAAGAAGCTATACTAACCTATTTAACTTAATAATTAGTTTATTTATATAAACAATCATCTTGAAAAAACTTATTATCATTCAAATTACAAATAACGAATAAAACAATCGAGGACAACTACACATAACACGAGTTAGTTGTTCGTTGTATTCGTGTTTGTTTCCGATTGTTGCAACAACAATAGAAACTCTAATGAAATTCGTTTTTTTTTTCTTTTTAAAATGTTGCTCATATATGTAAAATAAATAAGATCTTGAAGCATTAATTTTGTAAAAACTTGACTTTTATTCTATTCACTTTTAACATTCACTTTTCAAAGATCATGAAAACTCCCATGAGATCGAGCTCCGAGACCTGAGAAACAACAAATAAAAAATAAAAGAAGTTTTGAATATGGTGCTAAAAAATAAGAAGAATGAATGTGGAAGTAAAGTGAAGGAAATAAACGGGAGAAGTTTGATGGAATGGAGAAGGGCTCCTTCTATTTCATAGAGGATTAAGAAATTTTTAAAAGGAATTTTGTTTTCTTTTTCATTTTTTTTGTCTAAAAAGTCATTATGCAAATAAAGTTTTTTGAATTGTTATTTAACTAATAAAAATAGAGCTTAGTTCCCCAATTGCCTTAAATTATATAAATCGTATATAGCGTTATCCACGGACCACATTGTTTCGGCAGAGACGAAAGGCAATGGCTGTTCTCAACGTCTCAAATTTGTCATCAAAGCTCACACCAACCAAGCCACCCAAACCTTCTCTCTCTCCTCCACAACAACGCCGTCGCTTCTCTCTCCCTCTTACCGTTTTCGCTTCCTTTTCGAATCCTCAACAGTCGCCGAAGACTCTTGAAGCTTCTCGCAGCAGCGTTCTTTTGCGCCTCCGCGAATCGGCCTCCAATGCCGGCCTCGTCGCTCTTCTCTCCGCCTCTCTTCTCGTCGCCGATCCAGCTCTCGCTTTCAAGGTTCGGTTCATCTTTCTTTCATTTTTACTTTTTCGTGTTATTCGTTGCCAAGAAAGTGAAGAAGCATTACTCGAATAGGAGGTCGGAAAGTTGTTCAAATTTTCTTTTTTAGGGCGGAGGACCGTACGGTTCGGAAGTGACGAGAGGACAAGATCTAACCGGGAAGGACTTCAGTGGCAAGACTCTGATCAAGCAAGACTTTAAGACGGTTCGGTTTTGGTTTAGAGAATGTATCTTATAATTTATTCTGAAGCGATTCTATTCAGTTCGTTGCTAAATTTTAGTTTGCTTCTTCGTACAGTCAATCCTTCGGCAAGCGAAATTCAAAGGTGCGAACTTGCTTGGTGCGAGCTTCTTTGACGCTGATCTCACAGGTCTGTTAGTTCTATATCAATTCAGATCTATTTTTTTTCGGAATTTTAAGCTTGCTTGGTGTTGTTTGAGTCGCTATTTAAGGATTCGTCAAAAATTATTTGGTGATCGAAATTTTTACAAGGCAAATCAGTCCATGAATTTGTTTTCACTAAGTTGTGATTAAGTTACTTTTCATCCAATGCACATTTGATGTTGTATTTGTAGGTGCTAATTCAACAAGTATATTTTTTACAGTATTGGCTCTTAATCAAGTTTGAAACAACGGAAATTGTTTTAGTTTACCCTCGTGATGTACTAACATTTTATTGTTGACTGGAGATTGAAAAAGTGCAAACATGTATTAGAATCCTGTATCTGTGCGTGGAATGATCACTCGCTAGATTTGAAATAAGAAGAGCTTAGCCTTTGTTGGGTTTCTTGCATTGAAGGCGACTGAGCTGCCCGGTTGAGAAAATTATTGCTTTCCTAGAACGAGGAAGAAAATAATTAATAATAATAAAAAAAAACATGCTTTCTCTATTCCTCAACAGGAGCTGATCTTTCAGATGCGGATTTAAGAGGTGCAGACTTTTCCTTGGCAAATGTAACAAAGGTGAACATTTTCGATGATTAAAACTTTTAGTGTTTGCTTTGTTGTTGAGGCATTTTTTTGTATGTGAAAGATATAACCATGGAAACTCTACTCTAGTTGTGCATCACTAATGCTACAGACTGTGGCACGCGATAAGATTCAAGGGACGAATATGGTTCCTGGTTTACATATTGCCCAAGAAGAAAACTTTGAGAGAGAAAACAAAAAGCTGTCTTATGCACGTATATATCTGTGTGACATCCTTTTTTATACGTTCTACAGGTAAATTTAAGGAACGCCAACTTGGAAGGAGCACTAGTGACGGGCAATACATCTTTTAAAGGAACCGACATTACTGGCGCTGGTATTCAACGCTGCTCATAGCTCTAATAAGACCTATGCTTGAATTTTTTCATAGAAGCATATGCTTAGATAAGTC